>NW_026294584.1:79896354-80520729 GCF_007827085.1 Peromyscus californicus insignis
TAGCCTTAGTTTGGAGATGTTTTTAGAACAGTAGTATTTATTTGGTTTTACCCTAGGTCCTTTAGCTATCAATTCTCAGGTTCTTGGTCACCCAAGCAGTGTCTGATAAAAGTTTCATCTCATGAAGTGGGTCATAAGTTAAATTAGATACTGGTTGTTTACCTCCATAAGCTTGTATCAACATTGTCCTAGCATATCAAACCCATGTCCATCCAAAGGTTTGTTGTTGTGTAGGTATTTGTATTTCTCCTTTGGTAGTGTGTAGAAAGCCTTCCTATATCAAAGACACTAGAACTTAAGAGTGACAGCTCTATGTAGTCTACCAGCTAGACTTCTTAATGTTCAATGAGTTGTGTAGGCATTGTTTTCAGAAATGGGTCCTTGATGTCAGTTTGTGGAGAGCAACCTATAGTCTTGGCAACAGACTGGGTTGTTTGGGGGTTCCCATGGGACCCCTCTAGCAAATAACTCAGTTAGATGTAACCCAATCCCAATACTGGAAGTTTCATTTGCTGGCAAGATATGGTTAACTGGTGTTCTGTATCCCCCATTATCTGACAATTTCATTTAGATTGTCTTTACATATTATATATGTATTTTATGAAGGTTCTGTTGTATTTGGTTTCCATATTATTCCTCAAATGCCACTTAATTTTAGCTGTCTATACCTGGACTCCCTCCAGGTCTACATCTTCCCTTCCCCTCTCCATTTGATCTTCCATTCCAGCCTCTGCCATCTATATCTATTCTATTTCCCTTTCCTAGGGAGATTTATCTGTCCCACCCCCAGTCAATTATTCTATACCTGACTTCTGTGGTTCTATGGATTGTAGCTTTATTATCATTGACATAACGGTATATTCACATATTCACATATAAGTAAACATATACCTTATTTCTCTTTCTGGATCTGAGTTACCTCACTAAGGATTTCATGATTTTATCTTTTTAACAGCTGAGTAATACTCCATTGTGTAAATGTAGCACATTTTCTTTAGGGACATCTAAGTTGTTTCCAATTTCTGGATATTAGGAATAGAGCAGCAAAGAATGTGGTTGAACAAATATCTCTGTGGTAGGATGAAGAATCCTTTTGTGTATGCCCAATAATAGTATCTGAATCTTGAGGTAGATCGATTCCCAGCTTCCCAAGGAACTACTACACACTGATTTCTATTTTGGTTATACAAGTTTGCACAGCCAAGTGAGTAAAAGAAACTTCCTCTTGATCCATATCATCACAAGCATGGAATGTCACCTGTTTTATTTTCTTGGCCAGTTTTATGGATGTAAGGAGAAATCTTAAAATAGTTCTGATTTTCTTTTTCCTGAAGCCTAAGGATGGTGAACATTACTTTAAGTGTTTCTCAGCCATTTGAGTTTCCTCTATTGAGAACTCTCTGTTTAGACATATACCTCATTTTTAATTTGGTTATTTGTTTTCTTGATATTAGGGGTTTTATCTGTATTTTTGTATTTTTTTATATTAGCCCTCTATAGCATATGTAACTAGTAAAAGTGTTTTCCTATTCTTTAGCCTGCCACATTGTCTGAATGATGGTGTCCTTTGCCATGAAGAAACTTTTCAATTTCATGAGGTCCCATTTATTGTTGACCTTAGCATCTGTGCTAATGGGGTTCTGTTCAGGAATTTTTTTCCTGTGTCAATGAATTCAGTGCTAATCTCCGCTTTCTCTCCTATCAGGTTCAGTGTATCTCATTTGATGTTGAGACCTTTGATATGTTTGGAGTTGAGTTTTGTGTAAGGCGGTAACTGTGGATCTCTTTGGATTTTTCCACACACAGTCATCCTGTTTGACCAGCACTATTTTTTTAAGATGTATGTTTTTTTCCAGTTTGCATTTCAGGCTTCTTTAAAAGAAAAATCAGGTGTGCATAAGTGTGTGTATTTTTGCCTGGGGTTTCAATTTGAGTCCATCTATGAACGTGTCTGCTTTGTGACAATAGCATGCTGTTTTTGGTTGCTATATCTCTATAATGCAACTTAGAATCAAAGATGCCTCCAGTAATTTTTTTTATTATTCAGAATTTCTTAAAATATATATATTTGTATTTTCCTATGAAGCTGAAAGTTGTCCATTCAATTTCTGTGAAGAGTTCTATGGTGGAATTTTGCTTGGTTGGGACTGCATTGAATCGATAGATTGCTTTTGGTAGGATGGCCATTTTTACAATATTAATCCTATCGATCCATGAGCATGGGCAATCCTTCCATCTTCTAATATTTTCTTCAATTTATTTCTTCAGTGTCTTAAAGTTTTTATGATACAGTCTTTCACTTAAAAGGTCTTTAATATCAGTTTTCTCCTTTACTATTACTTTAACCTTTAATATTAGGTATCCCCTCCTTTGTCATGTCCTCTCAGGAAGTAGAATATTGTATCATAAAGAGATTAAAAGGAAAGCTAGAATAAGAGGAATAAATAGTTGTGGTTTATGACCCAAGCATTTTAAAGGCTAGATTAGACCCAATATGCTCCCAGTGCTTTGCTTGCAAGACAGACAGACAGACATATGAGTAATTCACTGAGAATGTCAGTGGTGTCCATACACATGAAAGAACATGAGTTTGTATCTCCAACAGTTCCCACAAATTGACTGTTGAGAACATGACTTCAGCAGCAGGAAGACAAAACTAAAATTTAATTAGAAAGCAAAGAAAGAAAGAAAGAAAGAAAGAAAGAAAGAAAGAAAAAAAAATTATTGACTTACATGCAGCCATTGCCATATCATTTTATATTTAAATATTTTAAGTCAATTTTTGCCTTTGTGTAATAAATTCAGAGCTTTTGAACAACACAAACAGTCTGAGATAGTAGATATACTTAATATTTGGGTTTCCATTCATATTCACAATCTCACATCTGAAGACTTAAGCTCAGAGTAATAAAAGAATGAATACAATGTATCAAACAAATTTGAGGAAACTAGTTCTGCAGAGTAATATGTTTCTAGATTTTCAAGTTTTTTTTGAAATTATATAGTTCTACTTTCTACCACTTACTTGGAATAGACTCTTGAGGTTTATTATAGCAGAAGAATTCCCAGGAAGCCTGGCGGTGGTGGCGCATGCCTTTAATCCCAGCACTCAGGAGGCAGAGGCAGGAGGATCTCTGTGAGTTCGAGGCCAGCCTGGTCTACAAAGCGAGTTCCAGGAAAGGCACAAAGCTACACAGAGAAACCCTGTCTCGAAAAAACAAAAAAAAGAAAAAAAAAAAAAAGAAAAAAAAAAGAATTCCCAGGAAAACTGGAAACTGATATTTAGCTTTAGTAGGTAATTACCACTGAAAAACTGAAAAATTAGTTTTTATTCATATATAACTCATACTTGTTTGCAAGATAATTTATAAAAGAATTTGACTATGACTATTTAATACATATCCAGAAAGTATGCATAAGTAAATATAAGTTATGTGTTTTAATTTAGGTTTTGGATACTCACAGATCCAACATTGCAAAAGAACGTTAACATTGTTCTCTAAAGCAATTATCTACCAATGAGAACCTGAAAAGACACTCTCCATCCTGCCTTTTATCCCTAAAAACAAGAAAATATGTTTTAGAGGTCTATTATCAGAAATGCTACCTAATGAATTATACTTTAATTTTCATAATCTAAAAATAATGGAAAATAGAAACCATAGGTACTAAATGACTTTAAAGTCATAACCTAAATGAGCAAAGGCTGCATCTATAAGCATCTGCTACAAAGGTCAAGTTACTTCCCTCTCATATGTCATTTCCCCAAGGTTCCCAGACTTGTCACCTAGTACAAACTGTGGTATCAGCTATTTCCTTTCTGCCCTAACATTTCCCCTCTCAACTCATCTTCAGAGGATTTATTACTAAATAGAAAACGGCTCAAAATGTATGAACACTTCCATGTTTAATTAAATCTTATTTATATTTTTGCATTGTAATAAAAGGGGATTAGAAAAGGCCTGCATTTTAATGCATTGCTATATTCACTTTTAATTGGTGATATTTAAAATTAAATTAGTAACTGGACTATGAAGACAGAGTCAAGAAGACTTACATAAATTGGCAAAATGATTGGTTTTGTTACTCTTTCAGCCTTTTTGTTTGTACTTAATCTGAGGAAAAAAATGTAAGATCTAAAGGAACAAAATACTTATAATTTTGACTCCTTTTCTGCTTAATGAACATGTTAACATACTTCTGCATGTACTGAGTAAAAAGCCTTCTTTTACAGGGGCAGTCAGAATGGAATGAAACGCAAACTGAAAAATAATATATACTGTAAATATAAAAATATGTTATTAGCTTTGGTTTGAAATGTAACGTAAAGTAGAAAAACAATCTAAAAAGGAATAAAACTTTAAACCATACTTCATAAACTGAATTTATAGACCAAAATCTTTGTGCAAAGAAATACAGAAAATTTTGTTAACCAATTATAGCATGTACTTGAGGAAAAAAAAAAACAATCACAATTTAAGAAAATATCTTCAGGCATTAAGGAAGAAAACGTTTCCCATTGTGTTTGACAAAACAACATAAGTGAACCATACTAGAAAAGGTATGAAAAAGAGATTATAGACTTCAACATGCCTGAACTTAGATTCAAACTGTATATTTGTTTTCAATTTTGTGTTTACTCCTTGAGGCTTTAATGCATATATCAATGTGTTTGGATGACATCTGTTCTTCACGCTTCTTCCAACTCTTTCAGAATCCCTTTCAAGCTGCCTCAGCAAACTTTGTATCCTTTAAAATAAATAATAACCCAAATGTGCATGGGATAAAACCGTCCACTGCAGTATGATCAACCTCCTAAGAAACACATCAGATGAAAACTGACCTCTCCTCCCCCACTAGACCCTAGCTGCCAATAGTTCCCCAGCCAGGGGAGGAGGTGCTTCTGTGGCCCTCCCTTGTTTGTTGGTTGTCACTGCCTTGCAGTCTTATTCACACATCCACAGCCTCTGGGAGTTCATGAGCCTGACCAATCTGATCTGTCCAGGGAACACTGTTTCACAGAAGTCCTCATGACTTCTGGCTCTTGCAGTTCTGCTGCTCCCTTTTCTGTGATTTTCCTGAGCTTTAGGGGCAGGAAGTAAAACAGAGATGTGCCATTTGCAACTGAAGAGTACACAGGAATTTCTTCTATGAACTTTGAACTATCGGGAGTCTTTGTAAGAACCTCGGCTCAATATAAAAGGGAACTTCAATGATGGGAATGAGTGTTGATCTAATTAATAGCAGCACTCTCCTGAAATTTGGGCACTCATTCATATGTAAAATAATCCAAGGTGGTTACATTTTTGGATTTTTTTTCTTTTCATGATAGTGAAGAATAGCCTTGGAATTTTGATTAGAGTTGCTCGGAATCTATAGATTATCTTTGGTATGGTAGACTGGCCATTTTTATACTATTGATTCTTTCAAATATGAGAATATGAGGTCATTTCATTTCTAGCAAAGACTATTTGGGTCCAGCTCCTCTATAGTCTTTTCCCATAGTTCCAGAAGAGACACTACCAGCAGGGAATCAATTAATCTGAAGAATTCTCGAATAAATCTACATACACAAAACTCTTTAGTCCATTCACTTTATTCTTCTTAGTCAATTCTCTCTAAACAGCTTCTTTTATGCTCTCATACTTATCTTCTATTTTTCCTGATTCTCTCTCTACATTTTTCTGCTCTTAATTCTCCCATCTTAATTCTACCCCATCTTAATTTTTCCCCATCTCATTCTTCCTGTTTTAATTCTTTCCCATCTTAATTCTCTATACTAGTTTTCCAATCTAGTCCTCCCCAAGTCTCTGAGGTTTTCAGTTATATACCCATGCAATCAGCAATGCTCTGGCCAAAGCAAGGTCATAGGGTTGAATTCTTACAGGGTCAAAAGGAGGGGTGATAAAATCCACACAAAGAAAAGTAATTGCCAACTATCATTAGCAACCCAAAGGGAAACAGCTAATGGGCAATGAATCAACTATGGGCTAAATTCATTTAATAGATCAAAATGGGAAATTTATGTGCTCAACTTATATTCTTAAAAATGGTTAGTTAAAATGTTAAGAGTCTAAGTCACTAAGTCATGAGTGAAAATAAAACTACCTTTTTTTCCTTTGGAACCATATCTGTCTCAGCCTAAGCTCTGTGCCATTTTTCTGGCAGGCAGAGGTAGCTAGGCAGCCTGTGTCACAGCTTGATATACCTGGTATGTAAAAGTCCTTTTGTTCTGAGTTAGTTGTTAAAGGGGGAAGTCTAGAGATACCACTTGGGTTATGGGAGAAAGGAGGGTTTAAGCTTAATTTGCACAAGAAACAAACTTTGTACCTAACAACCATCTGGCCTTGGCCTTGGTGGTTGTCTCTGTTTGGATATTTACCTAATTTTCAGGAGACTAGCAGGTGGTCTGGATGCTTATCTATCTGCAGTTTGTTCTTGGATGTTTGAGAAGTATCTCAGATAAAATGCTTTTGTTCAGAGAAGGTCCTGGCCCTGGATACTTGCTAAAAGAGATAATTACAGAAGGCAGATGTGTAGCTAGAGTTTTCCTGCCTGGCCCACAGTCAGGACAAATCTCTCTCACCTGTCAGTCCCACAGCTGCTCAGACCCGACCAAGTAAACACAGAGACTTATATTGCTTACAAACTGTATGGCCGTGGCAGGCTTCTTGCTAGCTGTTCTTATAGCTTAAATTAATCCATTTCCATTAATCTATACCTTGCCACGTGGCACGTGGCTTACCGGCATCTTCACATGCTGTTTGTCATCGTGACGGCTGGCAGTGTCTCTCTGACTCAGCCTTCCACTTCCCAGCTTTATTCTCCTCCTTGTCCCGCCTACACTTCCTGCCTAGCCAATGGCCAATCAGTGTTTTATTTATTGACTAATTAGCAACACATTTGCCGTACAGAACATCCCACAGCACAGATGTCTGATTCTAATGCTAAAAAGGGGAAAACAAAAGCCTGGTAAAAGAGAAGTCTTGCCTGTGTGACTGTTGTTGTTGACACAGTTGGGGGAAGTTATCCAAATACCTTAATTGTATAGGGAAAAACTGTGCCCAATGAATGATCAATCAGCCTTCTTACTCTCTTTCATTTTTGATTTGTTAAATCTGTACATGTATGTGCACAATACACACACATGTGTATGCACACCCCCACCCCCAAATCTCCGAGGCATGATACAGGAATGATTCTATCACTCTTATTTCATTCACGTCCATTATTGGCTTTGAGTGTAACCTCCTGCCCACTGCTTGGCTGATAACTTTGCACTGAGGCTGCTTTCTTGCAGTCCTCTATATGCTAAAGACCACTTGTTCTCCTCATTTATTAGAGCTTATTTTTTTTAATGCCTTTACTCTAATAGTATAAATTTAACAGAAGAGAACATTATTCTTTACATTAATTTGCCTTCAATTAAATGTTTCCTTAAGATATTTTAAAATTCTTAATAAATTTTGGATGAGCAGGAATGTATTAATTGAATTTGCAGACAGATTGCAGGCTTTGCAATTTATTCTTGTTGTAATACATACCCCTTCCCTAAGAATATTTGGAAAATTTCCCTGTTAAGAAAACTTAACTATTTTCTGTCTCTTAGCCTGCATTTTATTACTTGTTCTTCTTTACCATACTATTCTTTGGCTTAAATTTATGATTTCACGCAGACCATTTTATTTACTATTCTTTTCTCTTTTCCTAATTGTTTCATACTTCTCAAATAGTGTTCCCTCAAAAGAGGAACTCTTCTGGTAACAGCTACATCATTGTTTTAACTCTATGCTGTTAAAAAGATAAACATGGCTTTGTTTGTCCTTGTCTGCAACCTCTATCTACATTGTGATACTCAGCCATACTGTCTGGCTGAATCAAACATCATCTATAATACAAAAGTTTCTGTCTTCCAAGAAAGTACGGTACAGAGACGCTATGCGAAGTACACAAGTATCCCATAACTTCTTCTTTGTGTTTTTTTTTTATTTAAACATTTTTGTGGGTATTGTTTTAGACAGCATCCACTAGAATCATTTAAAGTGTTTGCTAAAACATAGTCTCATAATTGTCATTATAATATGTCAGCATAGAGACCAATAATTCCCCCTTCTGTTGAGTCACTTGGTGATTTCACAGTGGTGGTTGGATACTATGCATCACCATTTCATTGATAACTCTGTAACTCAAACATTTCAACAATGACAATGGATAGAAAGCCCAAAGTGCTAATAAGATCCATAATTTTTAAGGATCTACCTTACATGATACACTAACATTTTGATTTAGTATTCAAATAAATTAAAGGATGTTTAGAAGAGGAAATAGAGGAAACTAAGTGAATTTATGTATCTAATGACTTCATAATTATTTCATAATGAGGTAAAAATGAATCAACACAGACACAAACAATAACCTTTGCATAATTGTTGCAAATGCCAGTACCACAGAGTTCATGGTATTAAGATGAGTCTTTATATGACCCTTTGTGTTTCCTCTTGTGACCCCAGCATTGATGAGCATTTGTGTATTAATATGAACTGGATAGTAATGATACCACATTTTTTATAAAACAGTATTTTTTTTCTTCAACAATCATATAGTGGGTATCAATGGTGGGGATAAAATCAGAATTATTAGTTTTTAGGACTGTAGGGTGATAGCATGAAGGTCTTATATGGGATACTAATTTTAAACTGTGAAAACATTGTCAAGATGCATTAGAAAGGCTAGTCTACACATTAGAGTTGTAAATAACCTTCTGCAGTTGTATGACACACACTCTGTTAAGTTGATCACCTCAGTATAATAATAAAGGGAGTGATCCTTTTTGTTCACTTCAATTATATTTTGTTTTCAGCATTAATTTATCATCATTTTCCACAGTATCAAGCATGATTCTGAGGCAATTTTTTTAAATCCACACAATATTTAATTATGGGAATATAGCAAAAAACATGCATGCCCCTCTAACACTGGCAATTTTCTAAAAAAAACAAAATATTTTCTTAAAATGGAATTCCTGTATTATAATGCATGATTCTATTCACTACTAGCTGCAATAATCACATACATATTGACAGTCAATTATTTTAAAAGTCTTGTATTTTATTGATATAATTACCAATTTAGATACTAAAATTAAAATATATCTGTGTACTTTTAATATAAATTTATACAGTTTTGGCCACAGCATAAAATTTTAGATGCTTTTTGGTTAATGGTTTATTTCTGTATTTTCAGATACAGTTTGGGTTTAAGTAGTTATATTTTAGCATTAGACACAGAATTATTAAGATGAATTGCTTTAGACTATTTTCCTTTTTTACATGCATAACTATAAAGTAATTACATATTTGATTACAATAATTTAAGTTTTGTCAAGTAATATATGTTTTTTTTTCTTCTCATTTCTTCTTTCCTGTCTCATTCTGTGTTTTATGCTCTTAGTTGATGTTCATTTAAGCTCACTCACTCATTAAATCCATAATCAGAGCATAAGTACTTTTTATGGTTAGAGTAATAGTGTTCATTTGTGATTGAGAGTTTCTCCAAGAAGGGTACATTGATTGTGTACAGCTATAAACAGTCAGTTATTCAGATATGCACAAAATAATTGTGAAAGTGAGCCACTTCATTTATAATATGAGAATGTACAATATTATATTTTTCAATAAATAAACATATGTAGCACTCAACTGATTTATGTATATGGCATGTGTTTATGTGTGTTCGGTATTAATACAATCTTCCTTTCAATAAAATAGTAGTATTTTTCCTATTGGGCATCATTGATATATAATTAAAGAAAATAGAGGTGTGTGAGAAAGAGAAAGAAAGAGGTGTGTGAGAAAGAACTCTTTTAGGCAAGACAGATTAAATATAACTTGCATTTGTACATATTGGATGTCTATGTAAATGTTGAAGACAAAATTAAAAGAGACCATAATGTTTTAGAAAAATGATTTCTGAATGGAAAGCTAAAATAGCTTTTACTATTTCAGAGGTGATAGAATTTTATTTCCTGATTCACTCTCTTCCCACAGAGCTGACAGAGTTCGGGCAGGGAGCTAAATGTGACTGGACTGTGATAAGAAATGGGGGAAAATAGAAAAAGTAATTGCTTTAGCAATGATAGAGTTTGGAATTGATGGATTCTTCCGGTGGAATTTGGTAACCTTTCTGCTGCTGGCACATTCTTTTGAGCTTCGCTGAGGTCAAATATCTTCATGTATGGAGGTGAAAGCATTTCAGACACCTGCAACCCTCCAAAATATTAAAACTGAACTCCAATCAGTCCGGTCCTGTACCCAACATGTTTCTCTCTGTGTCCTTGAGTGTGAGGCGAGGAGGAAAGCCTTTTCTATCAGATCGTCTTCAGCATCTAATGAGATCAGTCAACTCCCGAAAAACAGCCTGATAGTAGCCATCATTCACCTAACCTGCCAGTCTTTAGCTCTTTTGCAGCAGCGATGGCAGTTTATGTTTAGGGGGCAAAGTACCCATTTTTACTTGAAAATTCAAGAAAAGTAGCAAAATAAGCCAATAAAGATGTAGCCCAAATCACTTTTGTATAAATCCTGTTTCGCTTGTCTGGACCACCACACACGCATGGTGAAGTAATCATTTACTTGACGGGACTTATTCTGTTTTGCACTAACGCTGAATTTTCTGGAAAGGAAAAAGTATTTTGCCCTCAGGCACTTACACAGCAGGTGGTCTAATTTTTGCCTGTCGGCTCACAATAGGTGTTTGGTGATTTCCTCTCTGACCTGAATCGATTCTCGGACTGACAAAATAAAGTAAATCTTGGACAAAAACAGCAAAGAATGTGCTTCCACTAGCGAGGTCAGTGTAAATCACAGAGGATTTATGCTAAGGTTTGGGTAGGATCCTAGTGCTTTTGATTGGGTAGGAATATCAAAACACCCAAATTTGCTGTTTTACACACACACACACACACACACACACACACACACACACACACACACACACACACACACACTTACTTTTTAACACAATTTTAACCATTGGTTTATACTGCTTCCCTCTGTTGACACTTAAATAGTTGCAGAACTTCCTGCTTCAGTGTCTAAAGAATCTGGATTTTCACACATGGCTCTTCTTCTGACAGACCTGCTCAAGAGACATTGTAGCAGAATCTGATTCTCCTCCAGACATCAATCTTAAAAGTCTGTCCATGGCCGGGCGGTGGTGGCGCACGCCTTTAATCCCAGCACTCGGGAGGCAGAGCCAGGCGGATCTCTGTGAGTTCGAGGCCAGCCTGGGCTACCAAGCGAGTCCCAGGAAAGGCGCAAAGCTACAAGAGAAACCCTGTCTCGAAAAACCAAAAAAAAAAAAAAAAAAAAGTCTGTCCATGACTCTGACTCCATTTTGTTAGACATACATGTGTTTTATTCTTCTTTTATTCATGTATGTTTAATATATATATTTTAATATATATATTATATATAATATATTATATTATATTATATATTTAATATATATATTAAACATTAAAGCATTCTTCTTTTATACTTCTAACATCTATATTTCAAACTTAGTCTTCAAGGTGAATTAGTATCATTTTCTCCTTTCATTAAGGAATGTGATTGTATTTCATCTGTGGGGTACTGTCAGTTGCTTTGAGAATAACTGGCATGTTCACACACCAGGTACTTCTCTTAATCAACATTTGCTTGTAGATTTGTTTCCTATCTTAATTTTTTTAAATCCGTATTCTTGATGATTCCTTTTTGAGACAGTCTTACTATATTTGGGAGGCAGAGTTTGAACATAGCAGCTCTGGCTCATGCTTCAGTGATCTTAAGGCAGTGAGTACTCATAGCAACTCTTAGCTTATAGTTTAATTATAACCATTATATTTGCCTAAAACTTTATTTAATATGTAATTACACCATTAGCTGAGAGTCTACGGTAAATATTAACATCCTTAGTAGTTAAGAAAATTGGGTAATTATAAAAAGATCATTCAAACAGAGATAAACTCACACAACTTGCTATTTCTCAATGGTAAATAAACTTGGCAAAAAGCATATTTTACATTCCATTTTCCCTTTAATTGTGATGGGCAGAGGCAAGTAACAACTACTTTATGTGTTTAGTTTTATTGCACTTAATAAAAAGTTAACAGAATTACAGCTCCAGTCTGTCAACAGGAAACAAATCATAATAAATGAATCAGTTGCTTATTCCTGAGCATTGAGGACTCAAGAACTGAAGGTTTCACAACACCTTGTCTATGTGAACCAAATGTAAATAATAAAATTATCTTCTGAGAACTGTCCCAGAAATATGTTCCAATTTGATATCTGAGTGGGGTAATTTTTAGAAATCAAAATAAATGCAATTTTGCTCTCAAGCCTGCCATTTTTTAAAGTGTACTTTTTTTTCATACATCAAATTCTCAGGCTAGAAGCCCAATCATAGCATTTGAAATGATACTTTACATATTTTCTTCAAAACAATGAACTATAGCAATCGGAAATATAAATTAGTTAGATTCTTAGATGAAGAGATTTTTTTTTCCTCTTACGTTTATTTCCTGTTTAAACTTAAATAGAATTTGTCCAGATAAACAAGCTTTCCACCAAATATATTACCACCAGGAGAATTTGACCTCTTGACCGAAATATAATACATTGACAGATTTAAAGTTTCCTTACTGAAGCCAAAAGGCAGACTAAATTGTAGACATATAAAACAAGAAATATAGACCTTATATTCAATGATTCACAGTGTAGTAAAGTTAATTAAACTGAAAAATCTGAGAGGAAGCCAATCACAGCTATTTCAGTTATCAGCAACTGTGTGTAAAGACATACTCGGAGGCTTCCAAGGTTCTTAAAAACAATTTTTAGTTTTCTTGAGAATATAATTATATCACTTCTCCCTTCTCTTTCTTTCTTTCCATCCTTCACATGTACTTTCTTACTTTCCCAAATTCATGACATTTCTCTGATATAATATATACATATATATATAATATATATAAATATATTCTTTATATATACATATGCTTGTGTGTGTTGCTAAATACATACATGCAATCTGCTTAATCTGTGTAACATTACCTGTATGTGTGTGATCTCACAGATGACCACTTAGTGTTCAATAATCAACTGGCAGTTTTTCCCTCAGGAAGACCATTTTTCCCACTTTCAACATTCTCCAGTTGCTTGTTCTCTGTCTAGTGTTGAGGTCCCATGAACCTTCTCCTTTCATGATACCGTGTCCATTGGTAGCAACACTATTCAAATCTTATTTAGGCATCCATGATGGTGAGAAATATTGATTGTAATATCTTTTGACATTTCTAGGAGACATAATCTCTCAGTAAATTTCCTCTTACTATGGCTCTTATAATGTTTATACCCACTCTTTCTCAATGTTGGATTGTGTTTTAGATGTGTCAGTTGGGATTAGGCACAACACGATTTTTTGTTTTTATCCATTTATTTATTTGGGGTTTTATTTGATGGGTTCTGTCTGTTGGTTGCAAAGAGAAGGGTTTTATTCTTTGTTTCTTTGGTTTTTATTTTTATTTTGTATCAGGAGTAAGAAATACTTATCTGGATATAAGAAGAAATATTTTTAATTAAGTAGTCATTGTTCTGGTTTAGTAAAGTGGCGGTTGTAGGTTCTCCTCCAAGATCCATGCCTTCTCTAGCCCCAGATAGTTGGCTAGGTTTCCACTATTTGCAAGTCATATCAGGTGCTTCCAAGAACCTAGAAAGAGTAGAGTGAGGGACCTCTGCTAAAATTCACCTTTTATTTAGGAGAAGCATGCTTAAATATGAGACTTCAAGTTATGACGTAAGAAAAATGCATGGGACTGGGCAGTGGTGGTACATGCCTTTAATCCCAGCACTTGGGAGGCAGAGCCAGGCAGATCTCTGTGAGTTCGAGGCTAGCCTGGTCTACAGAGCAAGATCCAGGACAGGCTCCAAAGCTACACAGAGAAACACTGTCTTGAAAAACCAAAACTAAAAAGAAAGATAGAAAACCAAAACTAAAAACAAAAGAAAAACGCATGATATTAAGAAAGATGTGCCTTAAGGGCTTTGGGCCTGTTAGGACAATGTTTTGTAGGAGCTCAGGGGAGGGGTCTTCACTGATCAAAACAACACCGTGGATATCACACAGAGGACAAAGTCTGTCACCTAAGTTTCGGAGATAAGTTTTATAAGCTTATAAGCTCATAAGTCATTTTCTATCCGTCCTATCGTGTGCCTACATGCCATTCACTAATGAAGTCACAGGCATAATTACAGCTAATTTTTTTCTGTGCTGTTTTCAGCCCTGTAATATTTTAAGTATTATCTGACATAGGCATCAATATCATGTCCACCTTCGGATATAAATTTAAGGTAAAGTGGCATTTTGCACAACTCCTTGCAGTCCAAAGTTCAGAAGAGATGAGTACAGTTGTGCTTATGTAGTCTATTGACCGAACTGAACCATAACTCATGCACTTTGTCCACTCAAAGAAATGACCAATAAAGTCAGCCAGCGTGTTTAAAATAACATTTTAAATTGATATTTCCCTTGAATAAATGTCCAAAATTTGATTACATCAGCCACGTGAAGGATAGCAGATTAATTAAGCAAACTATTTAAATGTGGTTCATAGTTTGACTGAATTGATTTTAAGTCATAAATACCAACATATCAAATAATTGAAAAAAAAATCTTTAAAGGTATTGAAACTAAAATAAGTAAATAATACATTAAAATGCTTTATGGTAAAAATGGATGGATTCTTTCTGAGACTAAAAAGACAATATACTAAGATTTTTTTTTTTATTTAGCTTATGGCGTTTTCCACTTTATTATTTATTAATCTTTGCTTCATAGATTCTGTTTTATCTATTTTTGTTTATAAATATTTTTAGTAGCAAAGGGAGTGTGGCTCATGTTTCATCTTTATAATACACGATTACCACGGTTCACGTGTGGATTAAGTGACTTCGGATTTTAAACTTGTTGAAAAATTAATCCCATCCTGAGGCTCTGAGAGAGAATAGAAGCACCATGATAGTCAGAAGAGGGGATGTGGGAAGGGATTCAGAATGGGCTATCCTCCTGGAGGCTCCATAACTAAATCCTGCATGAACAGAAGCCGGGGACACGTGTGCATCTACTGCAGACCTGTGGGACAGGTGTCCAGTTCAGAGTGTGAACCTTGTGAGTTGCTGTGTGACAAAATGAACTCACTTTCTAAGTTACCTAGACATACGTAGTTTGTTATTGTAACAGAAATTGAGCATAAAATATTAATGGTTTTTAACACATTCCTGGTGTTGTGAAGAATTGCCATATTTTATTTTTGGAACATTTTATCATTTCAGCAAAGCTCCAGATCCATTAAACTCACACATAATCTATCACTGAACCACCCCAGCCCTAGGTTAGCAGAAGTCAGAAGTCTAACTTTCACTTCTGCTATAGATTTGACTTGCTTGGGCAAAATAAATATATTATATTTATTACACACACATGCACACATACACACATGCACACACACAATGCCCTTTGCACAAGCCAGTTTTATTTCAATTTGACACAAGCTAACTATTTGGAAAGAAAACCTTAACACATAAATTAGGCCCACCAGATTGGCCTTCAGGAGATTCTGTGAACACATTTTCTTGATTGATGATTTACGTGTAAGGACCCATTTCACTGTGGGCTCTGCCACCCTTGAGGTGGTAGTCCTGGATGCCATGTGAAAGCAGACTGAAAAACTCATGGGAGAACTAGCCAGTAGGCCATGTTCCTACTTCAGCAGCATGAACTGCTACAATAATACCATAATTATTTTGAATTCTTGTATAAACCAGAATTAGATAAAGTTAGATGTAAAGTATCATGGTCAAGCAAGGGCCAGACTGAGATTAAAGCTTCACAATAAATAATTTATAATGTAAACATTCTTATTGTGAATAATATTGGCTACATTCTATATAACATTTATTAAATAGCAAAAAAAACATGTATAGTATTGACTTGAACTTCAGTCATTTCTTTATGATGAGCTTAGTTAGACAGCCTCATATACAGTGAGTTCTTTCTGGAGCTCCAATTATATTTATTCTCTCAGATAGAATGAACAAAAATAATAATGGTGTAACTAATATTTATTATGAGCTTGACATCCCAGGAAGTACTCTAGCGATTTCCAGGCATTTGGGATTTCCTATTTGTACACCTTAAACTCTGGATACAAAAAAATTATCAATGTACTCCTGACATTTTTGACAGGTACATATGTTTCTTGCTTTAATACTATACATTTGGATCATTATCATTTTACTGTAGGAAATGGGATTATTCTTTATTGCTTTGCATGGTGAAAAGTACATTCATGAGAAAAGATTACAAGAGTGGAAAGGTGTCTCCAGAAAAAAAGTGCTTCTTCAAACATAACCTATCTTTTAAAATAGCATAATACAGGAGCTACAGAGATGGCTCAGTGTTTAATTACACTGGCTGCTCTTCCAGAGGTCTGGGGTTCAATTCTCCAAACCCGCATGGTGGCTAACAACTGACTATAACTGTGGTCCCATAAGCTCCAATGACCTCAATTGATGTGCAGACATACATCAAATCAGAACCTCCCATACATAAAATAAATTAATAAATAAATCTTTAAAAAATAACACAATAAAGAAAATGCATCTTCAGTAGTTTTTAAAATTTTATTCCAAATAACCTGGAGCTTTAGGAATAGCAATGCCCAAATCAGTTTTTTGAAGAAATGCCATCAAATTTCAACTGAATTACAGTTAGCTAAAATCCTTGCTATATGTCTTGATATTGCTTAAATCAATAGAAAATATTTGAATAAGAGTTTTAGTTTACCTTGAATAAGATTGCCACAGAGTGTAGAGATGGCCTGGCTACTTCCATCCCCTCAGCCATAGAGATATGGGTTAATCCACAAATCAAACTCTGTTCAGAGAAAGAATTTTACAATTAGCTGTTTGAGTACCTGTCTCAGGGCTGCCTTTATTCAGTTTCTAGATCAGCAAGGTAAAATTCCAGGATTTATGCTTCTTTTAAATAAAGGAATTTTATTACGTACTGATTAATTCAAACAGAAATGATAATGAATAGCTCTTATTTTATGATGTGTATTAAAATGATGTAATACCCAAAACTCTACATCTATTTGACTCTTTTTTCTTGCTTACTCTATAAATTATCATATCACATATTCAGAATATAATAACATAATGAGGACCAAATATGTGAAAATTATTTAGTATTAGTGTTAAAATATCTATTACTGAGATATATTTTCTTAGAAATAATATTGTTTGTATATATAATATAATATAAAAAGCAATGAGGAAATACAATGTTTTTAAAGTCCATGGCCTTTTAAGACATTTGTGACAGCAAATATGTACAAACATTATACTGATGGCTTTAAATGCAGTAATTCATTAGCATCACTAAAGAAAACCCAGTGTCAAAGCAATTGGATAAATGAATACTAGCAATTCTCATTCAATTATATCAATTCACAAAAAGGAAGAATTGATTTATATGTGCCTGTTAATTATATTTTGACTAGAACAAGGATAGAAATATTAAGGGCATCAGTACCTAAAATGCAAAGTATTATGATTTATTAGCTTCTTTCTACTGACTTTTAATCAATACTCTCAAGTAATTACTTACAATAGTAAATGTTTTAATGACTAAAATATAATATATGGTCAAAAACTTCACTTTTAATCTATATTTAATGATTATTCCATAATATGTATACAATCTTACATACTAAGACAAAGAGCTAAAAATATTTCTGTGATGTGAAATAATTTATTTTAATCCACTTTTCCTTTTAAAATATACTTGAGAATTTAATGTTTTTAACTCTCAATTTACCTAGATAGACTGTTACAATTTAGTGTGAAAATGTGCTTGGAGAGAAGTTTATTCGACTTATCATCAAATGATGGCTAAAACATCACTGTTACTAATTGCATGTATCGTTACTCTCCAATAGAAACAATTGTGTCAACCATGGATCCATATATCATGGGATGGAAGACATAAAATATCATTACTTGAAATAAAATGGCAGTTACTCAATGTTTCTGTTTGATTTTGAATTATCGGGTTATTTCTATGAACTTAGTTACAAAGTAAATGCTTGTGGTAATTGAATTGAACCATTAGTGATACCCTGGTTGTGCTACTGATCACAGCGCAGCAGAACCTCATGATAATTCTGTTCTCTGATGTTTGCACCCAGATTACAAATGACTGTTAAAATAACGAATAATGTCAAGAGAACAGAAAGGCAATATCTGATGATGGATTACAGGGTGTTCTGAATATAAGAAATCCTCTCCTGAGTTGTATGTATCTACTTTCAAATTCAGGAGAAGTATATATCTATATGTGAATTTGTACCATGTCATTTGGGTGAAAGAGAAGCAATAAGAAAATGCAAGGTATTTAGAGCCTGGGTAATTTTAGGCTCTAAGACATTTGGGTAATGTAATTTCAAAAATGGATAGCTTTGCTTTTCTATTTGAACTTCATATTGGCATTCTGTCTTATTGATTTAATCATTGATTAAATTATGAAATTTTACACAAATAAGGAACAAAATTCTTCTTTCATTTTCTATGGTTTGATTCTTTTTTTCACTCCAATAGAAAGTTGTTCTCATGTAGAGGACATTGAAAACAACCTGCCTTGGTCATAAAGAATTAAGGATCCAATAAAGAAACAATAAAGATGACAAATGTTTCCAGATGACAAATGTCTCCATATAAAGCACAGACATGGAGAAAGCATGAGTGAAGCATTAGAAAACATAGGACCTGGCATTTCTGACTAAAGGGACATATACCAAAGATGCAAATCCTTTGTTAAAGTTTACATAATGCATGTGTCATGCATTTCTATACACCTATCAGCTCATGTATAGTGAGTTTCAGAAATACAAACACTTACAAACTTCATAACATCTAAGACTTATGCTGGGTTTTCCACATGATATTGTGTAGGATGTATAGTCCACTTGCTTAATTCATATATATTTTCATCATCAATTTTGATTTCTTTTCTGATATAATGCAATAGGAATGAAATGATTTTTTGGAATGCTATTCCCATTTTCTAGCTTTCCTTTGCTTAGAGACCATATGACCATTTAACACTACCAAAGCAAAACACAATTACAACAGTGAAAAATATGTCATTAGGTATTATGTCTGCATTTCTCCATATATCAGCAGAGAAAATTGAATTGATGTTTATTTCTGAGAATTCCAGAATATGGGCTTCACCATAGCTGAGTGATTTCATGGGTTTATTGGCCAGTTGGCCTGAATATTTTATCACAATCTTACCAGTACCTATTTTTTAGAGTTTCATGTTCTCATTTAATGAAATCACAAACTGCTGTTAAACTAGAAACTCATACAGTCATTATTATTTTACAACTAAAAAATTGAGACTCCTATCTTATACCAACTATGGCTGTCTAACTTCTGGTCTATAAATATAGCCAAAAACAGAACTCAATTCTTCTAATTTCTGTGCAATTCATACAACAATTAGTATATATTTTCTAGCATGTCTGCTAAGATGTGTCAGGCTCTGGAATAGCTGTCACATATTGCAATGATGTAAAAAAATCACATGTACACTAGCAGGAGAGAATTATGTGTTCAATGTGCACCATGGCTGGCAGGTGATGATGCAATTCTGCACAGAGGGATGAGAGTTTTGGCTAACAATACTAGGTATGAAAAACAAGATGCACAAAAGAAGCAAACCATGAAAGAAATTGGGAGAGGGACAAGTCATACTACAGGCACAGAAATGCAAGTATGCATGATCAAAAGTGAAGCTGATTTCTAGGAACAGAAAAAAATGTAGCTGAAATTCATGATATGAATGAAAATGTAGATGTAGCAAAGAGACTGACTGTGGCAGTGATGCTAGACAACGGCTCAGGGAAAGTCTATGTAGGGAAGAGAAGAACACCCAGGACCAACTCATACGTTATTTGCAATTAGACAAAGGGCACACAGGAGACCAAATTAAGGCTTGTCAAAGACATAGGGGGCTTTCTCAGACATAGGCTTTAAATTGAGGTTTACATTATAAAATACACTGTATTAATTTAGTATCTAGAATTGATCCTAAATGACAGCTTTGAGTTTAAATAAATTAGTTTTACTAAGTTTGAAATGTGAACAGTTTTCTCAGCTCTGTTGGAGAGTGGACAGTCAAAATTGGGTTTGAAGTGATTGCTATGCTTTAAGAATTCTTTGCACATTTCCTTTCCTAATATTATTGTTATTTCTAAGGAATGCAGTATATATCCACTTTTTCTAATAAATTGATGTTTCTAATGTAAAAAAAAAGAAAACAAATATAGGGGGACACTAGCAGTATGATACCATGAGAACAAAAGAGTATATTTACCAAAGACCATCAGGGTAGTTCTGTAGACGGTACTATGAATTAAAGAATGTACTCTGAAATGGCCTGGAGAGCTGAAAGAAATAACACACATTCCACATGTATTCCAGTGGCTGCAGAAATTCTTCTACCTAATCTATTTCCAAAAAAAAAAAAATACAAATTTAAAATAGCCAAATATTCTGTTTCTCTGTATATTTGTCAAACATATTTTTCCTAATGCAGCAGTCATCAAAAACTATCTCTCAATCTGAAGACATTGGCATACACCTACTATGTAACCACACTTTTCCATTTCTCATTTCCCATTTCTAATGCGCTGGGTGTTTTCATCCATTGACTTTCCTAGAAGAGATATTTATGGCTGATTTTTCACACAGGCCAGCATTGTTCCTATTCACTGATGTAATTTCATCTCTAGAGCATGCAGCGTAAGACTTGCACAAAGTGCTTGATGAAGGGGCTTATTTCTATTCTTGCTGCATGTGTTCTTGCTCATGGCTTGACTGGTTTTCTCAGATCACTTTGCTTCAGGACATCCAATGACCTAATCTAATCTTTGGGGAACCTCTCTCTTTGGTTTCATCTCCTAGCAAGAATAGAACAAGTTGTAGACACCACATATACAGAAAAACACATAGAAGAGCACTTACGTGGGAAACACAAAGAGCCCAGTGATGGGAATGAAGTACAGTGACTACTATTTCACCAAGAAAATGTTGCTTAATTTGCTTCTTTTTATGAATTCTAAGATTCTGTCCTATTAAAAAAGAAAAAGAAATACAAGTATCAAAGAAGCTTACCCTGTTATTAATTAGATATTGATTGTACATTGAATGCTATATTTATTATTTTAAGAAGATTAATAATGAAAATTCCTAATGCCTTTTAAAAATTGTCAGGGCTATATTATGTGTAGCTTCCATTATTTTCTTGTACAGTACAAATATATTCTTTTTACACCCAAAGCAAACACCTCAGAGTGTGGCATAGGAATCAACTAGGATATTGTTAAGCATGCAGAATCTCAGTCTCTTTTTTCTGGATCTATTAATAGGAATCTGCTTTTTAAAAAGATCATGTAATTTGCATGCAGCTGGAGTTTGAAAGATGCTGTTCTATATATTGTCATCATTTTCCGGGAGCAAGGTGTACCTCTGCCGTTGAGCAATGACATATCCAAACTCATTCCCATTGTAATTCAGGCTGAAATCTGAAAACTGCAAAGCCTACATTGATGCACTGCAGGTTAATATCACTGTGAACCTGCCATGCTGGCCGCGGCTCTGCATTTCCCACAACAAAGGTTTGTGTGCTGTGCTTTGGAATTAGACCAAGCAAAAGCCATCTCACATTGCTTCTGCATTTTGCTGCCTATAGAGATTTGCATTTGGCAAGTTTACCTCAGTGAGTGCTTGTTTAAAAAAAAAAAAAATGTCCTCACCAGAATTTGTGAAAAACTTCTTTCCTTGACAATACTTACAGTGGCCAGCAGGGATGCAAGCAGGAAAACTCCCATTTTTTTTTTTTTTTTTTTTTTTTTGAGCTAATGTGATTTATCACAGCAGTGTGATTTCAAAGAGCTTTGCCTGGCAGGAATCTGATTTTATTTGTTAGTATTGTAAGTTTTCCATGTTAAATTATAATGTTATTTTAAGTTTACTTTAAGTATATTATACACTCTTTGAAATAAATAGTATTTCTCAGCATATTAAATACAAATGTTACTACAATAAATTCTGTAGCCCAGTTATTAACTATTTTACCTTGATATGTATTTTATTTTTTTTCTCTCTTGACATATTTAAATAAAGTTATGAGTGTGTCGTTGTTTTATAAAATATTAAATTGTTGGTTGGAGAAATGGCTTAGCAGTTAAGACCATGTACAACTCTTCCAAAGGACCCAAGTTCTGTTCCCAACATCCACATCAGGCCACTAACAACTGCCTATATGTCTAGCTCCAGAGGATCTTTTGCCCTTTTTTGGACTCATGGGCACCTGCAGCTATATGCATAGGAGCACGCACTCACATACACACATACACAAAGAAACACACACATGAACACACATATATATGTTTTGAATTAAAATAAATCTTTAAAATCTATATATTAAGTACATGTATATGCATAGTCATATTGTCTAGACATGTGCACTTGATAATGGTTAATAAAATCCTTATTTAATAATTTATTTTAATTACTTAATTGTTATAACATGTCACTTTAGAATTGAGTAGAGGCAATTTGACACACACACACACACACACACACATAATACATGACTCATTTCTTATTCTGAGGCTTACAGGGGCTAGTCTACTATGATGTATCATAATAGTGAAATATTATGATTTTAAATTCTTTTGATCTCTGTGTATAATTCAGCAGTATTTCCTGGTAGTTTTGTGTGAGCTTATGCCTTGAGTTATCAATGGTCCCAAAGGTATAACTGTCTGTTTAATTTTTTTCTAAGCTGTGAGAATCACTTCCAACTTCATTGATATAAACAGCTCCTGACATAATAACCACTGTGTCTCACATGTGTTCAAGCTAATGCTTATGCATTATTGACAATCATCTAATTATATCAGTAAGAAGAATTGTGCACTTGAGTAATTCTTGTAATTATTATTAGAATTCTTTCATGTCTAAGCTCATAAACACAGAAAGAATCAATAGTTCAAAAGTTTTAATCACAGGCGGAAAGATTAAGTCTGCAGCTAACCCTCATTCCCAAGGCCTTTTTCTCTTTATAATATGTCTTCATGGATTAAAAGTTAATGCGGTCTCTCAGTGACTGCATCATCAACAAAGTATACACAGGGAGCTGAGGCTGAATTTATCGGGACAATTACAGTTGCTTATATTTGGTATATAAATACATAGGGTGATTTTCCAGAGTACTAAGAGACAAGGTCTTAATAATTCAGGAAAATCTTGGGAATACAATCTGTAAAAGCTCAGCCAATCGATACAATATGGAAGCCAATAACACAACGAATAACCTTTGCATTCTCCTAATTTGAGTGCTTTGCTAAGCTGTGGAAATCCCACGTCTTTGCAGATCAACTCTAAAGGATTGGAAATGGTGCAGTGTAGAAGTCAGCATTGCTGCACTACCCAAGCCCAGCAGTGCTGACACATGGGGTGTTTAAGTTATTTCCGTTGTTATGGGAAAGCAGCTTCACAGTTTAATGTGCTGTTTAAAAAAAAAAAAGTGACTCAGAAGTCAACACCTTACTTGATAAACAGGAGTCTCATTTTCACTCTTGCCCTCCCTTTCCTCTGGAGGATGTGATAATGAACTGTGAAATAGTCAAAATGGGTGGAAGAAAAATGGGATGTGGATGATTCCCAAATGCATAGTCTTAAGTTCAATTTTTCACGCAATAATAAATTTGTCTCTTTCCAACTGTAAATTCATTTTAAATGAGACATAAAAATATTTAAACTAACTATATACATTCATATATATGTGTATATGAAATCCATTATCATCTGCATGTGTTGTATGTGTGTGTGTGTGTGTAGTAATATGGCTTTTATACATGTACATACTATGTAGTAGTTAAATATGAACAAATACATCTGCCAGCTACAACATTTATTGCTTCTTGATAGTAAAGCTAAAAATCCTTTCTTTTAAATCAGCAGTAATCATTGCTGTATTCATGACCCTGCCCTACAGCAGCACATCAGATCTTCCGACTCTCAACTCAAATTTGATACAAATCAGCTGCTGACCATCATCATAAACATATGGTGCTACAAAGTGCATCATAGCCCTGTGGATGAGCACAATAGTAATATACAGCATACATATTTCTTTTAAGGATCTTAGACTCAAAGAGTTGAGAAGAGTTCAATTTAATTTATGCAATATATAGTACTCGGTAGACAACCAAAAAATACAGAAATGCTTTATGTCTACTAAATAACCTACCTAGGTGCTAAGGTTGTCAGAACTTCCTGCATCTTTAACTCCCACACTTACTTTAGCCTGGTTTTGACTCTTCTCATCCCTCTGCCTCTCCATACTAGCTGTTCCTTGAAAATCTCATGGATTTCTGTGGTTTTCTTCCTCCTTTTTTTTTTTTTTTTTTTTTTGTTGTTGTCGTTGTTTTTCGAGAGAGAGTTTCTCTGTGTAGTTTTGTTCTGGATTTCACTCTGTAGACCAGGGTGGCCTCGAACTCACAGAGATCTGCCTGGCTCTGCCTCACAAATGCTAGGATTAAAGGTGTGCACCACCACTGCCCAGCTTTTCCTACTTCTTTCAAATTTCCTTCACTAGTAACATTCTTCATTTTGTTTCAATGGAAGCCCAATTATTATAAAATAATACAGTCTATTTTTCATTGGTCAATGTATAAATTTATATTAGATGTTATGCAGAGTCATGTAAAAAGTTGAATAAAATTACAGAAAAAATTCCTTTGATACTCAGTTTACCAGAAACTTACCAAAATGTTGGAAAATGCAGTAGAGTGGACCTCCTCTTCTGAAGTCCACCAAGCAGGGAAGTAATGCTGCAAGAACCAGGACCTCGAGGCTGTGAGCAGCTTGTGTTGGCACAGCAGGGGAAACAACTCTTCTCGGTTGATGAGGTTTAAAGGGGGAGTGGAGGTGATTTCAGGATGATTGTTATCTGAAGTTGAACAGAGTGGGCTTGTGAAGAAAATACAGATGTTTAGCAGACAAATGAAACCGTGTTGATATAGAGAGCTGAGGTGGTGAATATGGGAATGTAATGTGCCATCTTAGCTGGTTTTATGTTTTATGAATATACCCACAACATGCTCCTACATTATTTTGCACATCTTAAAATAAAAAACCAATGGGACAAATCATCCAGTTGACATGTGAGAAAATGAATATAGGACATTTTATACTTTCAAATATTCTTAAATAAATATATAATCAATGATTGTTAATTAAATTTAACTATTCTACAATTAATTGAAGTTGTATAAATAAATAACACTTGTTCAATTCCAAATCCATATAGAATACTTAAATGGCCTTTTTCTCCCTTCTCAGGTTCTTTTTCTCCTATTCTTACTGAAAGCATGAAAATTATTTACTGCATGAATTTTTTCCAGGATTAATGAAAATAATATTTTGAGATATTTTGCCCTAATGGAGTTCAAGTATTAGATTTCTAATACTCAAATTGATCTGTTGCACCCTCACAGACTTGAGAATATTTCATCTTACATGAATCAGAAATTGTCAATCAACCACAAGTCATCTTCCAGAAATTACACTCCTGACTGAAGTCCTACATCAATTATAAAAGCTGAGGGAGAAAGATTGCCATAGATTATATATGTGATAGTTTCTAGATCTGAGGAGGAAGGCATCTATAATACATTCTCATTAAAGCAACTCTTAATCCTTACATCCTCATGCAGCTGACAGATGAGTCATTTTCACGAATGAAAGAAAGTGAAGATGTAGCACAGCCCAGGCATCCAGGAAAGGTGGTTGAATCTGAGTTTTATATTTCCTCGGGGACATAGATCACTTCCCTGAATTTGTTTTGCATTGATCAATGTTGACAGATGATAGATTAAATGCCATATCTAAACTCTATTTTTGAAATTTCTTATATTCAGGAGAAGAAATAATCTAAAGAGTAAAAGAGTTTTTTTTTTTTCAACATGCGCCAATATCAAGCCAAAGTACAATACATTATAAAAAAACAAATAAATAAATGGTTTTAAATACATCTGGACTAAAGAACTATTTCGAAGCTAATTCAGCCAGTAATTCAAGAAGTAAAATGTATGTATTAGCATCCACTTTCAACCTCTGAGTACTGAGATGTAAACGTTTATCAGAAAACGTTTCTATATTCAGGGAGTTTATGCATTTACCTCTGTAGGTCCAAGATACTATACTCAAAATTGTTGTTGCCAACCAAATGTAAAGTATACCTTCTATGGCCCACAGGATCAGGAATGTATATGTTCTGGATTCAATCACTACCTGTGATCCTCTGAGAAACTATAAATGTTTTCTGACCATAGTTTCCTCATGGACATGGGGGGAATGTTATCTCTCCCTTGGAAACTAGTTGTAAGAGCAGTGAGATAATAATGTGCCACTCATGGCATGTTAAATACATGTTATTATAGAAGACACAGAAATACAAAATGAGTAAAGGAGAATCTCATATTCTCCTTTGGTGTGGGGTTCTTATTAAATTAGTCTTCACATTTTCTATTTATATTTACATACTAAGATAATCCCATGGTGGCAAAGAAAAGGTTTGGTCACAGATATATATGAATTTTAAGTTAAGCAGGAAGGAAAATGAGTCCTGAAAAAAAATTAAAGGGTACCATTATGTGTGACATAAACTGGCTCATTATGAAATATAACATTAAGTATTGGCTCATTATGAAAAATATGCTTGCATTGATCAATGCTTTCTTCAAACAGTAAGGGACATTAGAGTTCACCTCAATAAAGTTTCTTGTTTTATTAATGAAAAAGGGAAAAAACATAATTCAAACAGATAATTTTTACCCTAAAATCATATTTGGTTTAGCAGAAGATAATTTCTCTCTACCCACTGCAATTTCTTCAAGTCTTGTCTTTATTTTTTTTCCTGCTTGCTACAAGGCTTCACCAAAACATCTCACGTCCCTCATGAAGCAAACAAACAAACAAACAAAAATCCCCACTATTTATTCAGTGTGTTGTGATAGCAAAGAGTAATAAGAACCATAAGTATAAAAACGGGCCATTTAAGTAATCTAAAAATTGTCTCATTGCTACTTAGTTTAGCCTATGGGGAGAACTTTAAGATGATTTAAAACATAATGATGCTACTATCAAAGTAAAGTAGAGTAAACTAAAAAACAGAATATCTTCATTGGACAGGCACCACTGTAATAATTATGGCATAAAAGATGGAGGGAAAAGATAGTAATGCTCTCACAGTGTCTTCCCCTTCAGATGATTGACATTTATAAAAGGGGAATAGGTAGGAGTTTAAAGTGAAGGAACCTGGAACTAACTGGTCAAAACAAATACCATCAGTAATAGGACAGATTCCTATGACACACTACATAAGCAGAACCCAACTGAGAAAAAATGAAAGTGAGACAGACTCTACAAAATAATACAAAGATTTTCTTCTATTATTTCCCTGCTCATAAATACCCTTAGTGCCTGAATTCCTTACAAGACTTAATCAAAAAATAGTATTTTTCCCTTTAACAGGGCTTAATGAGTGGTTTTAATATTTATTATACAAAGAATGGGCCTTATATTATCTCTTTAAAATTGGTTACTATTAATTAGAATTTATAAAGTGCTGATTGTGTGCCAGCTATTCTGGTTTAGAAATGAGGAAATTACTAATTTTACAAGTAAGATATTTGAATCTGGCTAAGGATTTTTAATGACAGTAACAGAATTAAGAGTTTAGATTCCTAATTGTTGAGGAAGCTGCAACTCATGTCTACAGCCATGGCATGAGGTGTGGGATAAATCCACTGGTGGTCTGATTGGGAAACTCCAGTTCAGTTTTAGTGACATGCATTCATTGTCATTTCTATGGTCAACATGTTCCTATTGCTCTACAAGCATTTGCAATAAATCCCCATGCCAGTGGTTGACAGCAGAATTTGGTTCTCATAGATTGTTGAACTAGAATTTTACATCCTTTCTTGTTAATGGCCTAAGACCCATGGGATCCTCTTTAATGGGACAACTGACTTACTTATATCTCATTCAGTGATTTCTTTGTGAACCACAAAGTGAGACACCAGATAAAGCAAGACACTAATCAGTGTCCTCTAATCATCAAGTCTTAGCATAAACATCTGTTATTTCTGCCACAGCATATTCATTAAAAATAATTTAGTGGATCTTGCCTTCACATATGAGAGGGCCTTGCTGAAGCACACACAGATGGTTGAGGGCCACCTTCAGAACTACCTATTTAAACTCCCTAATCCAGTTGTAGAATTAGAATATAAATAATTGTTTATCTCTGTAATCCAGGAAGGATCACAAATCTCTGAAAGAATATAGAAAGTGAAGAGATTAAGTTATGGCAATAATGTGTAAATGCCTTAGTACATTCCATGTACCATATCTTGGAACAGTAAGTGTATTTGTAAAGAAAATACATAACCAAAATATAAAAGAAACAGCCTCACAATTAGCACCAGGCTAGTTTACATTTTCTCTAAACATTAATAGTGTTAGGTATTTTTCAATTGGCAAAACTTGATGCAAAGTGGATTTAAATGAATCTCATTACTGCTGCATGTATATGTGTATGTACATATAATTCACATATATATGTATGCAAAATTACTATTTTTATTTAAATATATGTCTTGTACACCTGTGCAAAATTGTGTCCAGAGAATGAGAAAGGAGGTTAACATGGATCTCACAGGTGACATAACAAGACCAAATATATAATTAAGATTTTCTCAAAGATTTCAAATTCCAATTCAAAGATAATAGATGTTTAGATGTTGGTTTGTGTGCACTGATGTGTATTTAGTATGTGATGTCATTTATGTAATCATCAGTGTGTCTGTTTTTATTTAAATATTGATGCCATGTCAGAGCAAGTGTAATAAAAGATGGACATTTTATGATCTCCAATAATTTATACACCATTAGAAGCATCTGGTGCACCAGGACACTGTAATGAGAACCTGGTGCATTTGAAGTCAAAATCCTGCACATAATTCATCATACTTTAGCCTGTTGACATATACTTATATCTTGCAGGTGCACCATCTCTTTACTGAATATTTTTATATTAATCTAGGACAGAGTAAATCTCTGTATGTCCCTCAGTTCATAATATAAGTATAAAACACAGAAACATGCTTCTAGATCAAAACAGCACATTTAGAAACTGGATTTGGGAACTGAAGGGAAGGCAATTTCACCACAATAAAAGTAAACAATCAACTTTTGTTGTTGATCTTGGGAGGTGGTAAAGGCTTAACTGGTGTATAGCAAAGATGTATCGATCCAAACCAGGGTGACACTAAGCAGAATACTTCCTAATACACTGTGAATATTCTAGAAATAGTAAATATCAAGTATGAAATGTGCAGATTATGTATACTTGAAACTTAAGTAAAAAGAGCAAAAGCTAATTAAGTAGTGTTATAGACTCTATAAAAAAAGGATTAGTTTTTTTATTTTCCATAAGAGAAATTAGTCCAATATAACCATAGAACTCACAAAGACAAATCTCGGGGGCGTTTCAATTCAATTCAAATTACTCCAGCACAAGAGATATTGGAGATATTGAAATAAATGGGGATTTTTTTTTTTTTTTTTTTTTTGGTTTTTCGAGACAGGGTTTCTCTGTGTAGCTTTGCGCCTTTCCTGGAACTCACTTGGTAGCCCAGGCTGGCCTCGAACTCACAGAGATCCGCCTGGCTCTGCCTCCCGAGTGCTGGGATTAAAGGCGTGCGCCACCACCGCCCGGCATGGGGATTTTGGTAAGTGGTTAGAAGAATGATTATGGTAGTCACACTGAATGTTAACTTGGCACCAGGAATCGTGCTAATTTTTAAAAACCTTTTTTATTAGTGGGCTGTGTGTATGTGTGTTCATGTGTACATATGCATGCAAATGCCCAGATGCGTGTGTAGAGGTCAGAAGGAAACTTCCTTGGGTTATGAGTTGTACTTGGTCCTCTCCTTCCACCATGTGAGTCCTAAGGAACTCAGGTCATCAGGTTGATGTCATGGGCACTTACCTCCTGCTCCATCCTGCTATCCCAAATTATGCTATTTCTTCTATACATTATTATTCTTATGCATAATAACAACTCTATGGTTTGTATACACCTTAGACTACTAGCATTTTACTGTTTTTATGAATTAAATGTGTCTGACACTAAAGAATATTAAGCAGTTAGCCCAAGTCCACAGAGAAGGGGGATGAATCTGAAACTCTGTTTAAATTTCAAACAGAATTGTTCAGGAACCTGAGCTTCATAGATTCCTAACTAATGGCTATTTTTCTTATATTTAAAGAGTGGGTTTTCTAAAGAAGTTTACAAACTATGAGCGCTTTGTGATTAAAAGTGAAAGGAAGTTTGAAACAAAAGCCTACTGTATTTTTTAACCTGTGAAACTAAAAGAACACGGATGACTAAATTTGGACTCACTAACTGGACAAAGTATGGAAGAAGTAGATGCTCTCCTTGGTAGAGCGAACATTCTGAAAATTAAGAAAGGCATCATCATGGAAATAATCAATGTCATTTATCCACTTCAGGGGTAAATAGGGTTTGGTTCTCCTTGCTCAGGCTGTCTATACTTACAAACACTCACAAAAGGAATGTTGTTAAGTGTCAGATAAGAAATAATTACAAGTCAGGGAAGTGTTTTTGCTAAGAATTGTGATGTGTTCATGGATCAGAGTGTTTTAAAAGGAATCTTAGAACTTGTCGTAGGTTGTAGGAGCTAATGAACAAAGTTTCAAACTAGGAAACTGAGAAGTGTAACTGGGATCTATTTAGAAGACAAAAGTCAAACATCCAATCCGAACAACACTTTCAAATTCATTAAAACAAACAAACAAACAAGAAAAACCTTACCACATCAGAGGGTAGGCAGACTGTTGGCTGCTTCCATTTTCAGTCCAGAATTGTAGCTTTTCAGTATTCTGTGTAAAATCCATGCAGTGAGCGGCAAGTGCATTGGGAAGCTGCACTGAATCTTCTAGCCTCTGGCTCTTGCCCTTCCTGCCTGGGTCTATTTGAACAGGAGAGAAGCTCAGGTTAAGACACTGAGTCCCTTGTCAGATCATGTATCTTTACACTTCCATGACTCTAGTCAAGCTCAAATACTATGTCCAGGACTTGCCTAGCATCTGTGATTGGTACTGCTGTTGCCTAGGCTGTGGCAGGGATGCCTCTGAGGAAGGAAGGTAGCAAGCCTTCCTCTTTAGTTTCACAAATGATGTTACAATCTTGTGACCAATGCGTTGAACTATTTCACATTACTAAACACTGATGGTATAGTTGAATGGGTTATATGGAAGTTTTCATATTTCCTTTGTGGTATTATGCTCATAAAATAAAACGCACCTTTTCTGCCTTTCCTCATTGCAACTTTGCACTTCCAACTACGTTTGTGAATCTTACACAACTAGGAGTACTTAGCACACATTAGTGAGACACCTTGATTTGCCAGAATTTTCATTCCAATTTGCACTGTACATGTTTACCCATACAGCTTTCCGTTTTCCCTACAAAACAGTGAATTTTGTGGGCCAGTAAGCAGTAAATGCTTTCAGCCTCTCTGCTGTATCTGCCAGCAGATAATAACGAAATGTCACCGACTTGAACATCATTAAACTTATATTTGAGCTCCCTTTTGGAATCTGTCACCTTTCCTCCTGCAGTGTGCCCATGCTTCCCCTTTGTTGTGTCTCATAAATTTTTATGACCCCTCTGCTTTGGAAGTCTGTATTTTTTTTTTAACCATGGCTCTGCTAGGTACCTTCTAGCAGCAATAAAACTCTTGTTGCTTTCCATTGCAGCTAGTTTTAGAGTAAGGCTTCCTGATTTCACTCTGCAGCATATTAAATAAAATAATCAGTGTGCTCAGTCAGAGAAATCAAATGCAGAGCATGTACAGCCACCTAGTCATGGCGCTTTCAGCTGGCAACAGATGCCCTTGCTGAGGTTTGCTGAGTTTCTTGAGTATCTTTTTGTCTTCTGTGTATACCTCAGTTTGAATCAATAACAGTAATAATAGAGGCGACGAGAATAACGGAAGAATCACCAAGGAAGATTTTTACAAAACCCATTCAGAGATTCTTGAAGACTTGAGTATTATAAGTTGTAAGAATAATTCAAGAATTTTCAGAAGTTTTCCCTGTGCTGTAAGTTACCATCGAAGCAGAGTTGAGATTAAGGTTGCAAACTTGGTGGGTGCTTTCCTCTATTCACGTCTGCTTCTTCGTCCTTTGGGAATCTGGGTACAGCTGTCGTATTTTTCAGAACAAAGTTGTCTGAACAATGGAAAGTATAACAAAACTTTATCTCATTAAATGATAGCCAGGCATGGCTTTTATATTTCTTACCCTCCAAAAAGTAAAGAGTCCATCCCAAATCCTCTGTTTCTAGTAAGTGTTCATCTTTTCTGGGTTAAGAAATCTGCTGCTAAAATACCTGATTTCTAGTCATAGAATATGAAATCACTAGACGACATTCTTTCCACAGGCAGTTTGGAAGTGGTTGTCAGGCATTGAAGGAAATTATTGCCTAATGATTTCCACAGGGATCTTACCACTTTGATTATCTTGCCAAATATAGATAACTCTGCATGTAGTCAAAAGGATTTAAGAGTATTCAACTAATATTTTTGAACATGTACAGGAATCCAAGTTGACATTATGTTGAAACCCATATATAAAGTAAAACACACCAGAACTTGTGATCTTAGAGGTTCACTATGATTTACATACATTATGAGAGGAACACAAGTTCTGTTCTTTCAGGCATCGGTTAAGGCTGTGAATTTCCTTGATAAATATTTTTAGTTTATGTCCTTTTTATAATTTTCAATTTACACATAGTAATTATACAGTATTATGAGCTACAGTGTGACATTTCAATATACGCATAATTCATGGTGTACATTATATAATTGATCAGGTAATTAGCATACCCATCTTGTAAGATGTATCATTGTCTGTTGTGGGAGTAGTCAGGGAATACTCAAAATTCTCCTTGTAAATATTTTAATGTATACTATCACAGCTTGCCTCCTGTGCTATTTTTTCTAGCCAGCTGCACCTTGTATTTCCACCCATGCTGTCTTCAACCACACTCCTCCTGGCTCTTCATACTTTCCTCTGGCTCCCAGTAAAAATCTCTATATTATAAACATTACCGAAGATAACTAATACTAATTGGAGTATCCAATCATCACATCTCATCAGAGTATGATAGAATGAAATATCTACTTTTTTTATGTAATAACATCAAATATCTCACATTTAGCGGAGTTTTCCACAGAATATGCAGATGGGTGAAAGGAGAAATTTACAGTTTGAAGCCACTAAAACGAAGCACTGTTTTGTTCAGACAAGAAAATTATAGTACACACATAAAAACAAAGAAAAATAACGAAGTTGAATTGCCACAAAGGACACAGCAGAAAGTGTGATATACACATTTTGAATTTAAAATGTAGTTTTATAAAATCAATACTTTTAATATTAGACACTGCCCCACATTGAATCAGGTAATGTATTTGAAAATTTTGAGTGTAATTATTTGATTATCAGTTTACTGAAAAGCTCAATTCTCAATTGATGTTCTAAATGGAACATATGAATCAAATTGGAGCCCCAGACTACTCAGTGTTCAGACTGATGAGAAGATGTTTCTACAAAGAGGATGTGTGCTGTTTTAAGTTATCTTGAAAAGTTGGAGCCATGACATTAACAGAAAGGATGATGGAGATCTTCAGTTTTCAATGAATAAAGCTAAAAATATAGATACAATAATGTAATGTATAATTGTTATATAATATCATGCATTAAATATATTCAATTACTAGATACATTTTACTACATTTTGTATTTGATTTTATGTAATTTCATGTCACCAGAAAATTATTCTGCTATGTATTATTATTCACAAAAGTAAGAACATAATTAACAGTTCTTGTTTTATCTTCCTTTTGACACTTTTAAGTATGATTATGGATTAAGTTTAATGAACATTATTACCAGTTCTCCATACTTTTAGTTTTCGTGATTTGGAGAACTTGACAGCCCAATGATCATAACTATTACAAACTACAGTGACACTCACAATAGTTTTCACACACTTTTATTTTCTTGTAGAGACTGAGCCTCCACCTAAGCAAATGCCTGAGAACATTTGCTGAGAACATTGTAACCTTGAGCAATAATGCCAGCTTTCCTGAATTTTTTTTTATTGTAAACAGACAGCATATCTGTGACATTAACATAGGTCTTTGACTTTTGTTACTAAAGGCCACTCATTTTTAGCCTCATATAATACCATCTCATTTTATGACATATTACACATCCACCTAGCCATATTCATGCACCTCTTCTTTAAGCTATTAGACAGACAGACAGACACATAGAAGGCCAATGTTAGAGTTTCACACAGGAATAAACAACTTAACCTTATACTACAGAATATAGTTACATTGAATTGCAAATTCTAGAAGTTGTCTGGAGGTTAATGAGATAAAAATTCTCATCTAATAAGCTGGAGATGGGCAATGAGAAGCCAGAAGCCAGGAAATTCCAAACTCTTTTAGATCATTCTGACTCCATCAACTAAATTACCTTTCTCTGAGATATTTTCAAGGTCTGAAATAAAGTACTTACAAGAGGTCATTACGACTTTTGGCACCCATCAGAGTAGATCTAATGTCTTGTAGCAAATATGAGGGTCTAAATGCATCACTGTAAGTGTCAAGCTAAGGAGAGCATTCTCCTCCAGTTGACCCTTTCTGCCCCTGTCTCTTATGCTCTTACCATATGAGCAGTCTTCAGTGAGCTAGTTATCATCCTAGTCAGCAGACTTTCACAAGATTAGGAGACATTCTCCTAATACTGAAAGCTTTGAGGAGTCTTAGAATGAAAATATTAGCTATGTGTGATTATCTAGGTGATTATCAAATAGCCTTGTTGTTTTTGATATGGTTTTCTCTTTGTAATATTTCTGTATTAATTTTAAGTATCCATGTCATTCAATGCTTACAATGTTTTTATTACACATATGGCCATATATGGATGTACTACTATAATCACAAAAATTACTATATATCAAGGAAAAATAAAAAACTAGTGTATTAAGAATCATTATCCCAGCTTAAAAGGGTAGATATCTATATAATATGCAAGTTAGACAATGGATGGTATCTACTACCATATGCAAGTTGTGCAAGAGCAGGTATCTTCTATAATATAGAAGTTAGATAGGGGTTGGTATCTGTTGTAATATGCAAGTGGAACACGGGCTAGTATCTGCTTAATATGCAAGGTAGACAAGGGTTGGTATCCACTCTAATATGCAAGCTAGACAAGGATTGGTATATACTATGAAAGACAACTTAGACAAGTGGTGGTTATCTACTACGACATACAAGACAAGGGGTAGTATCTACTATAATATGCAAATTAGACAAGGGTTGGTAGCTACTATAATATACAAGTTAGAAAAAGGCTAGTATCTACTATGATATGCTTGTTAGAAATGTATTATCTTCAAAAGGCTAAAATAAATAAGTTCAAAATGACTGGATTCCAGTCCTAAGGCTCTCCCTGATATAGATGAATTTCTAAATCATTTTATTAAATAATAAAACATGGAGCCAGATATAGGGGTGAAAGCCTTAGAGAGATCAGGGAAATAGGAAAAGTCACCAACCAGCCAACCTTACTTTACCAACTCTGCAGCTTCCAAAATGGGAGTTACTTCCTGTCTACCCACCTCTATGCCTTGGTGTTCTGACTTCTGATTTGCTCTCTCTGTTCAGCTACATCACTTCCTCTTCCTACCCAGCTCTGTGACTACCTGTCTGTCTGTACGGACCTCCAGACGTCCATGGTTAACTAGTTTTGGAATTTAAGGCGTGTGCCCCTACACCTGGCTCTGTTCCCTACTGTGGCCTTGAATGCACAGAGATCCTGCCTGCCAAGTGATAGGATTAAGGGTGTGTGCTACTGCTGCCTGAATTCTTTGTTTACTTATAATGGCCGGCCTTTGTCCTCTGATCTCCAGGAAAGCTTTATTTGTTAAAGCACAAATAAAATATCACCACACCCTGAGGCTTGTAACCTATGTGAATATGCTATTATCTTACACTGATATAGGGATTCTTGATTAGGGCAGTGCACTGAGTGGGTAGATCATTTAAAATATAATTGTTAGCACATAACAATCAAAGGTGATATACTTTTTCCCAGTACTATAGGAAACTGAGTTTCTCCAAGAAAACTGAGTACTGTAGCCCAATATGTTCTAAGGCTACTGAGAAGTCAGGTGAGGAAATATGGGCTGTGAAGTGATATCTCTGCAAGGACTGCTCATCTCCACAACAAGGATGGGCCAGGAATCTGAGAAAATATTAAGCAAGTAATTTTCTCACTGTGGTTATTTATTTATTTCTTTAATGGTGGATTTGAAGTAATTATACCCGTTTCAAAGTTGGGAGTGGATGATTGAAATTCCAAAAGTGTCACTGACTAGTTCCTTGGTATTTAGCATAGCAGGTAAGACTTCTTCTGTTCCAAAGTATCAGTGAACTTAAAAGTCTTGCTTCTCCATAGTAAAAAGGTGAGGAGAAAATTGTAAGTAATCTATTTATGGCTCACATTTTGTGGATGCTAAGATAATGCTGAACCGTATGATTAGACTTCTATTTACAAGTCTCTGGAGGTGGCTTCTGAAAGCTAAGACTTCATCTTCCTTTACAGTCAAGTACTTTGGACTAATTAAACCAAATGATGTTGCATGTTTCCTTGGCCAGTCCTGTAATTAGGAGGATTCCTAGACCTCACAGATCACACTTCAATCCCCCAGCCTTTACATCCTTGAAATTAGTAGAATTTGGTCATTGTTGAATAAATATCTTTATATTTCCTACAATAAAGTCTATTATTTAGGATATGATATATTAAAAGTGTTTAGTTGTTCAAGTAAGTGTCATGTCCATATGTGTATGTATGTGTATGCATGTGCATGTGTGTGTGTGTGTGTGTGTGTGTGTGTGTGTGTGTGTGTATGCATGTGCGTGTCTGTGCATGTGATATAGTTATAATTTCAATCCACACTGCTGTGGTAGAAGCTCAGAGCATGCTGCTCCCAGGGTCCTGCTTTTCAAACTAATGCATGAGGGTTTTTGTTTTTTTTTCTAATCTTAATTAGAAGAAACACCACTAGACCAAGAAGTGCTTGACTTACGAGTTTGTCTTCCACATGTGTACAATTTTCTTAATTGCAGCGCAGCATCACATGCGTGGGAAGGTGTAGTCAGGAGAGTGATAGCTGGCTTGCTTTGGCACATTTATTTCAGAAATCCAGGGCAAACAAGCGAAAATTACTTACAGATTTTATGTATACGTGGATTTTCTGAGAAGAGGGTTCAAATTCTATTAGATTAACAAAAGGATCCATAACCTTAAATTATTCAAAAATTAAACCAATAAATGATTTGGTATCTGAAAATCCATAAAGCCTCCTCATAAGACACTTAAAGAGCAGTGTAATAAGGGACACTGTTTTAAATGAGCTGAAGAATTATTCAATTTATGTAAATATTAAACATAATTCACTTAGAGCCATGTATAAATTTAAACTTTTCCTCTTAGAATTGATGTCAATACAAAAGTAAAAACCCTGTATTGTGAACTTTTATATTTCTGAGATTATGATTACAGTATTTCTCCCTTCCCTTTTCCTCTTGTAAATCTCTTCATATGCTCCTCATTAACCTCTTTCAAATTCATGATCTCTTTTTCATCAATTGTTACTGCATTCATTTATGTATATGTAAATATATATTCCTAGCCATATATTGCAGCTGTTCAGTCTGTATAATGTTACTTTTATGTAGATTTTTTTAAACTGTGCTCTTCCCTGCGAAAGACTGCTTATTTCTCCTCCTCTCAGCATTCCTTAGTTGCCTGTAGTTTTTTGTTTGTTTGTTTTTTATAAATTATTATAAATTTTCATAGAATTGCCACAAGTCGATTCTAAGAGGGAAAGTAAACTCACACCTAATCTCGTGTGAACAGTTGTCTGTTTCAAAGTTGCTGTGTCTTAAAGGCTTCACGCCTTGTGCTTTTCATCTTATTGTATTTTTTTTTTCAGTAGTACATTCCATAAATTTTCAGCGAGTATACGAAGTGCAGGCCTCCTTAGGGCATTTGCACATCTACTTAGTTTGGGCCGCCTGCCCCCAACAGCTCTTCCTGCCTTCCTGATCTCGTGTCCACCTAAACCTTTCTCCACCAAGTATTCCCTTCCCACTCTGTGTTGCATGCATTCCCATTCCTACTCTCCTCACCCCAATCCTTAAAGCCGCTTTCTCTCTCTCGTGATTGGCTTCCTACTTTCGTGGCTCCTACCCATATTCACTCCTATGTAACAACACATTGTCATATACCACAAGCCAGTGCCCACATGTCAGAGAACATGTGGTATTTGCCTTGTTACCACACTACAGAGATTTTCAGTTCCATCCGTTTTCCCGTAGATTTCATTTCACTTTATGGAGGAATAGCATTCAGTTTTGTATATGTACCACATTTTCATTATCTGTTCATGTGCTGGAGGTCATCTACTCTAGGTCCCTGTCCTTGGTATTGTAGGGACACTGATTAAACATGGATTGCAAGTGCTGCTGTGGTAGGATATAGAAACACTAAATCACGTATAAATCTATAAAGTTGCTTTGGCTTCTGAAACATTTTCTAACCCATTGTACATGCAGAAGAAATGAACTTTGCTGGTGACATCTGGTTGATGTACATGATCAGTTCTTCAAGATCGAGCCATAAGGTGTGGAATTGCTGGGATTAAAGGACACAGTTTTTCAATAACTGGAGCACAAGATCTGGAAGCTATAAAAAGAGATTTTACTGTAGTGAGTTTCAAAGGGCCACAGTCTCTTCTTTTTTCTTTCTTTCTTTTTCTTTCTTTCTTTCTTTCTTTCTTTCTTTCTTTCTTTCTTTCTTTCTTTCTTTCTCTCTTCCTTCCTTCCTTTCTTCCTTCCTTCCTCCTTCTCTCTCTCTCCCCCACCCCCCTCCTCCCCCTCTCTCTTTCTTTCCTATTTTTTGTCAACTAGAGAAAACTTTATTGTCCACTGATAGCTTTTATATCTTAATCAGTTTTCCCCTTAGGTTTCTGAATGATCAATCTGAAAGACAGTAAAGGCAACTATAATTGGAAATTTCTCTCCTGCCTGTTAGTTCCTGAATAACCATTCAGAGGCTTCATATTAGTTATAAAAGTTTGGACAATGGCCCGGGCTTATTACTAACTAGCACTTACATTTAAATTAACCTATTAATTTAAGTATTGCCATCTGGCTGTGGCATTACCGTTCTGCTGGTATGTTATTCCTTGGGCGGCTGAATGGCTTCTCTCAGATTCTGTCCTTCTCCTGTATTTCAGCTTGAATTTTGTGCCCAGCTCTATCCTGCCTTGCCATAGGCCAAAGCACCTTTATTTATCAAGCAATGGTAATAAAATATATTCACAGCATACAGAAGGGTTATCCCACAGCAGGCAACAGCATACATTGCCCTGTGAGTCTCAGTTAAGTGTAACAAGATAGCTGAACTGCTAGTGAGCCACTCATACCTATAATATTCAGAGCTCTGAACTATGAATTCCTTTCAGCCAACACACTTACCATGTAGTCTTAAATAAAATTCTCAACCAGGCGGTGGTGGAGCACACCTTTAATCACAGCACTCGGGAGGCAGAGTCAGGTGGATCTCTGTGAGTTTGAGGCCTGCCTGGGCTACAGAGTGAGTTCCAGGAAAGGCGCAAAGCTACACAGAGAAACCCTGTCTTGAAAAATCAAAAATAAATAAATAAATAAATTAATTAATTAATTAATTCTCATAGAAAGGGAGCTAGTAACTCTAATAACAGAGCTCCTTAGCCTACTTACTTCAGTAAATGATCTGTGTGTGAAGAGTGAGCATTTGGTGACTCAGTTTCCTCTGTGGCCAGACATGAGAGGTTGTATTAGCCAAGTCATTTGTAAGTTTTCATAAAAAGGATTAAAATGTGAGTATCGGATTCTCAAATTACGTTAAAAGCTTGACTGAGGAATTTTTAGTAATATGAATTGATCTTGAGAATCAGGGTTCTCAATGAGCTTTCCTTTCTCAGGAGAAAAAAAACTGTATCTTAATAAAAAGTCTAATTAATTCTGATTTGATCCAATAGAGGTACCAGCCTGTGAACTAAAATACTTGGTAACAACAAAAACAATTAAAGTTTTCTTTAGCTAGCTCTCTCTAGAACATCGGAATAGTCTATTAATTATAATATAAATTAAAATAATAGTTCCACTTGATATTAGTTTCCCTAAAATAATTCCATATATGTATATTTCATCCTTTGTGAAAATATAAAAAATGTGCCAAGAATGTTTAACATTTTATAAAGTAAATATTCAATTAAATTTAAAAGCACAAAATTGAAATAGTTTCGCTAGCAATTAGACACTTAACACTTAAACAGGCATATTTACTTTGGTTTAATATTGTTATGTAGCATGTATGCATTTAGCATTAGTCAATCATTACAATTTTCTCTGCTGGGTTAAGCTTGTACTATACCTCTACATCAACACTAATTTTGACAATGTGACTCCAGCACAAAAGTCAATTTAAAAACAAAAATATATTTTCCAGGTAAGTATACATTTGTATTGACTTTATTTTCTTATGAAATACAGCCACTGTAAGCCTCACTACAAACCATGACCTCCAGATTCACTATTACTGATAATTATACCATGACATATAGTAAGTAAAGGGGAAGGAAGTGATGGAAGGAACAAAAATTACACAGGTTGGGTTCATGTGAAACAGTCATATAAAGCTTAATGTATAGAAAATAGAAAATAGTTTGCAAGATAGTATTAACCTGTTTAATTATATTAAGGCAATACGTTTTCCTGAATTTTAACTGTTTCTATGAAATTATACAGAATTTTATTAAATATTCCTAGCATTTAATTCCCACAGCTATGGCCACACCAATGCTGGAAGCATTACAGATGGGAATAAATTGCGTGCATGTGTGATAGTGTCTTTTTTTAGTTTGTAATCTCTGCTTTCTTTCAAACCAGTGCATGGACTGAATATGTCAAAGATGGTGTGGGAGGGTACCAGGGTGGACTTTTAAAAATGCTTTCTGTGACTTAGAGAAAGAGACTCTGCTTTCTAAGTTCATTCATGCCAATGTGCATCAGGCATGTCCACCATAGTAAGTTAGTGTGTGTTGTATCTGAAACTTCAATCAAGTACACATTTGTGCTTGGAGACTTAGTTTACATTTTTCTCTATGCCTGAGTGGAGGAAATATATTAATTATCAAGAGAATTTCATTTGAATTTTAGGATCTAAAAGCTCTGAAAACTAAACTTTTTTTGGTCTTTTATAATCAAAACAGAACTATAATGATGGGACTTTCATTGCTTTTTGTGTGTTTCTAATAATATTAATATAACTGTAGATACATTTACAGCAATATGAATAAAATAATGAGTCTGTATGTTAGGAAGCATTGGTATTCTTTCATGGTAACACTGCCTATTCAAACATTTAGACCTGAGTCCACAATCTCTCATGTCTAAAACTCTCCTCGCATATGGTACTGTAAACAGTTCCTAGATACTTTCATCGTATTGTGCATTAGAAGTGATGAGTAGAGTTAGTCTGGCACGATTTTCCTACCGCCAGCGGCATCTGCATCCACACCTCACCCATTAGCCTGTAACAGGGCTCTTCTCTTGCTTATTTGTGGCCACCGTTCCATCTGCACACGACTTCTATAATCACAATCACACCTCGTAACCACCCATCAACGTGCACACTCACAGGTCTCAGGAACCTTCTTTCCTGCAGCATCCTTCCTAAAGCTGGCAAATGCTTGATCTCACCTCTCTAAACACCAAGACCTCTCTGATCCTGCCACTCTCCTCCTGTCCCTTTAGAGAGTCTGGGAACTGCACATACTCTTCCTCTCTGGTTCTCTGTTGCTTTGCTTTCCTCTCCCCAGCCTCCTCCAGTCTACTGAAGTTAATCTTATTGAGGATACTAATAATCTCCATTGTGACAAACCAAATGATCATTTCTCTGTTCTTGTATTACATTAGGATTTGATTTCAGGAAAGCATTACTCATTCATAAAGCTGTTTTTCACTTTCTTCTTAGCTTAAATATGTTGTTCATTTCGTTTTATTTTGTTGTTTGCTTGTGTCTCAAGACTCTACCTCCTACTTCTCTCCTGGCATTAATGACCAGGTGACCAATGTAGTCTCATGCTTAGAAGTTTGTGAGTGGGCTACTGTCTTCCTGCTGTGCTTACTGACTGTCCACCACTATGGGCTATCTAACAGGAACTCAAAATAGATGTTTTCAAATGAGAGCTGTTGATTTTTCCGTTACCAACATATTTATCTGCTACTTTTAAGTTTTTAATCTTAGTAAATGGCATCCTCACTCATCACAATTAGTCCATGAATTTTGAGTCTGTCTTAAAAATAGATGAACTTACATCCATACTCCCTTACTGTATAAATGTCCACAGCACTCTCTTTAAGTTAAATGTTAAATTCTATCACTTTTCACCGTGACTGCTGCTCTGTTCCTGTCCAGTTCACTGTTACCTGACACTGAGATTACCATCCACCCACTTCCTAATTGTTAACCTTCAGCTGCCAGAGGCAGGCTCTTTCTAAAATGCGAATTATTTTATGTATCTCTCCTCAAAATCTCCAACAGTTTACCATATTCAAATGTGAGGAAAACCCTTATCCCCAACATAACTGAAGGAACGCAATCAAGCAAATACTTGCATATGCATGTTTAGAGCAGTACTAGTTACAATAACCAAAAATGAAGACGTACTCTGAAATACCCACACATATCACCAGCTGATGACTAATGAATAAAGTATGTACATATAATACAATATTATTCAGTCTTTGAGGGGAATGAAAAATCAATACATGCTATAGCATCAATCAATGTAAAAATATTTGCTAAAGAAAGATGCCAGCCATGAGAAGCTGCGTGATCTGTGATTCTTTTCACATTAAAGGCACAGAACACCTGCACAGGAAGCAAAGTTCATGCCTGCCTCTTCACTTCCCAAGAACCAGTCCCCGTGTGAGCCACGCTGCTCTCTGGGCTTCTTCTTGATCACTCAGCATTTCCTCTGAGTTTACGGATTATTTTATATTATGCTATTTTAAAAATAAAATTTATTTTCAGTAATACAAAAGAACCACAGCTATCACACATTTTAGGGAAGTAGTGGCTGCAGCTCAGTGTGGATCACTTTCAGCCATGCTTCCGGCCATGTTTGATAATAACTGGTAACACACACGCGCGCACGCGCGCGCACACACACACACACACACACACACACATGATACACACATATTAAATTATTACACTAGGACTTTTTACAGTAAAACTAATAAAAACTGAATTATGAAGTTAGATTTCTATTGGCTTTTGCTAATTCGACAGTAAAAATGTATTATTTACAAATGGAATACTGAATGACCATAATACAATGCGAAGTATACAGAAATGAACTCCCCTGGTAAGTGTGGCAACAGCCTTTGAAATGTTCTTAGTTTCAAGTCTTAAGTGCAAACAACTGAACATGCCTTCTTTCTCATTTCTTTCCTGTGAGAACTGATGCATTTTTGAATGGTTACTGCAGGTTTTATGTTTCATTTTGAATTTGTGGCTGTGTCTATGTCTGGGTAAAAGGGAGTGCTGGTGAACCCCACAGAGTACTCAGACCATCTCCTTCTCCATGTACTTTCAGGTGAAGTGTGCATCCATTTCGTTTTTTCATTTTTTGTCGGGAGATTTATAGCAAGTTGCTTTGCAATTTTTTTCCTTTTTTTTTTTCCTGAATGAAGTCAGCAGCATTCTAAACAGAGTTTTTTCCTGTGAATGGGTCGAATGCAGCTGCATGCCACTCTTTCAGAAATCTCAGGAAATGCACCCATTGAGCTACATTTCAAAAGTGTTCTGGAAAGTGGCTCATGGGCCTATCTTATGGCTTGCCTAATGTCCTTGGATGGCTCTTTGTTCTTCTCATGTAGTATCAGGTCTGCAGAGAAATAGCCTCAGCCTCCTATTTTTAGGTCAAAGGGCAAGAAAATATCACCCCAAAACATTTCCAAGTAAATGCCCATTTAGTTTTCAGTAGGAAACACTTTGAATTCTGTCTGTTTTGCCTGTTAGAACTGGTTGTGGATGAAGCCTTGGTGCATTCAAGTGAACTGGAATCCACCCTATAAGCTCAGCTGACCCTTTCCTACACTGGAAAAAAAGCAATACACTGCAGCAAGTTGGTTTCTCACTGGGCAAATAGGATTCATAGTTGAGCTCGAGGAAAAAAAAAATCAGCTCTGTATAGCAGGAAAATAAAAACACATTCTGGAGAAGGGACAGAATTGAAGGATGTTCAATAGCATCCATGGCATGAATAGATCACAGCCATTCTCAAAATCGGCAGGGAAGCTGAAACTCGAGTGGGAGAGAGAAAAGTATATTTCATTCTCTTTTTGGGAAATAAATATCAGTTTTTGCTAAACCGTATGGTGTGCATTTACAGGATCATCTGTGATGTTTGGAGATAGATTATATACATATAGGTTATCTATCATCTATCTATCTATCTATCCATCTATTGATTGGTTATCTGTCTATCTAATATCCATTTACTATCTATCAACCTAGGTATCATGCGGCAGCTTTAAATAAACTTATTAACATAACCACAGCTTCTCTTAACCGTGAGTGACTTATTAAATAAGAAATTTGAAATTCACTTTGTGCTACTTTGAAAGGTAGGACACCTCATTATTGCAGCAGTCAACCAGACGTGCAGTGGACATCGCTCTGTACTTTCTCGAGCAGAAGCTTGCTTTTTTGATCAACAACTCCTCATTCTTTCCCTCTCAGGTTCTTTAGTTTCTCTTCAGACTTTATCCAAACAAAACAAAGTGAATTATAGATAGGGTATGGAAAAGGGGAACCCTCATGCATTGATGATGAGTAAGTCAATCAGTAGAGTCACAATGGAAAACAGTATGAAAGATCTTAGAAAAGCTAGAGGTATAGAACTGCTTTGCCTAGCAGTCCTGCTTCTGGGAAGGAATCAAAGTCAGTAAATCAGAAATATCTTTTCCATGATGGTGTTATTTGTGATAGCCAAAATATAGAAACAGCTCATGTCCATCGGCAGATGAAGAAAATGTAGTGTAATGCTGGGGAAATAGATTATTTACTTATTGATTATCCTCCAACAAAGTCTTTACTCAGGGAAAGGAAAGAACCAAATCTCATAATTTGTCCTCTGACCATGATATGAATGCCATGCACTGCAAACAAACAAATAACAAACAAACAAACAAACAAATAAAGAAATGGGATAACTTTTTAAAAGAAAATGTGATAGAGCTACACAAGTGAATGCATTCAGCCAATCATGGGAGGGTGCTTGTTATTTACAACACAATGAGTGAACTTAGAGTACCTGTGTTAAGTGAAATAAACCAGCCTCAGAAGATAAATGCTCCTATACCTTTTTACTTTTAGATTTAGTGAAGCTGAATTTACAGAGAATATGTGGTTCTGCTTACTCTGTGGTGTTTTCACCCTTGTCTTCCTTCTTATTCTCCCTTGCCAGGTTACTTCACTGACTCTGATTTGACCCTCTGTTTGTTTTTGCAAACAGAGAATTCTGTAGTCTGTCTGAATTCAGTTGCTTTTCTCTTACTACCTGGAATTGAAGAGCTTGGTTTGTTTTTCTTGTTGTTTTCAGGTATTTCCAAAAGATATGCATTTTGCTCTTATTTCTGAGGTTGTGAGGTCTTACATTTGTCTGTGCTCTGCTGTAGAATGCTTGGAGCCTTTAGCACACTCCAGCTTGGTGTCCTGGAAATCTGAACCACCCTCTATCTTTACTGAGATCTTTCTCAAAGGTTGTAATTGAAGCTTTCCTTAGGACTCCTGTGTAGATGTTTCACATGCTTTCTATCAGGGAGCTATTATCCACAAAGCAATTGGATAAATTGTCCAGTTACCCTCAACCAATATTCTTTGCCAGTGATATAGAGAAGAACCATGTTTCAACAGATACTTCTTATGTTTGTTTTCTACAATTATTCACTCACATTTGACAAAAAATTATTATGGAGTCTTAATAACTTAAATGTATGTTATTGGCTAATAAAGAATAGATAATAGATGAGTGTATGGCCCAGTTTCATTCTACAACCTTAATCATAGAACATTTTATTTTTAAATATGGATATCAATCTCAATAAGAATTCCTTTAAAAGCCAAGTACGTGTATACCTATATACATATGTACATTGTGTGGGTATATGCATGCTTATCTCTATATATCTAACACAAAATAAATGTTGCAATTATCTCTTTTGTTTGTTGGCTTTTAAAGTTTCAGTATTAGCACTAATTTACTGTACATTTTTCAATATAGATTACCGAGTCATGGAAAACTGCTTCCTTCACTGTTTAAGATACTTCTGACACCAGATGTATAGGATTGTTTCCCATGCCAAGCAACTGTCCATTTGTCAGTGAACACCAACTAAATGCCCTGTGGTTTAATTTTATTCTCACCCCAAATACTGCAGTCATCACAGGCCCCACTATGAAAGACTCAGTCCTTTAGAAGAACCTCTGCATCAGGCTCCAATAACAAAGCCAGGCAAAGCCTCTGCTTCTAACCAGCCAGCTGTAAACTGTTAAGAGTCCCATAAGATTTCATCATTATATAAAATGGCTCACAGACAGATCTCAGGAAAAGAATTTACTTACATGGTCAATTATGGGATTATTACAAAGGGATGCTACACCAGGACAACCAGGTGAAAGGATGCCTATGAAAGGTCAATGGCAGGAGGAACTCATCCTTCCTACCTTATTTCAAGGAAACAGGAGGATGTACAAGAGTCACATGAAATTCTATAATATATGACATATTTAAAGGACTTGAACACCTATTTATTAGTATTCTGGAAGAGGGAGCTGAGTTCTAGTCTTTGACCAATACTGTAAGGTAACAGTAATTCAAAACATTTTCATTTTATTTATTTGCCCTAATACATTCCCAAAGTCAGTGTACAGTATTGTTTGGGTGCTAATGCCTAAGACATATCTGTACATATTCAGTCCTGTTGCAGTTTTCTAAGATGTTTGCATGATTGGTTGAATAAATAGATAAATCCAAGTATGTTCATCAATTGTGGATATGTGTGTGTGTGTGTGTGTGTGTGTGTGTGTGTGTGTGTGTGTGTGTCCTTATCCTCAATGTTGATAAGTGTCATTATGTAACAAGATACTGGTATAAACAGCTCATAAACCTTAAGCTGTACACCATCCAAGTAGCCTAGTGATGTATCACACAGCCCACTGCATCTTGACTGGGAATCACACTTTTGTCCATCCCTTGCAAACTGGATATGCTTCTCACCTATTAGTAGTTTAGTAGCTGTGTTGCCCATGCAGCTATGAGACATTGCATTGCTTTTGCATTAGTAACCCTTGTGTATGGTAGCTGAATGCACACATCAGTCCTGCTTTACTCAGCTTACTCTGTGCCATCATGTGAGCACAGTGTCATGTCAGCTCATCACAACAGGAGGACAATATGGTTTAGACACATTCAGAGACTACATTCGAAAATAACCTCCTCCATAGTATATTACTATAATTAGTATATCTCATTAGCAATTATTAGTATTCGACTCTTTCTACACCCAACATATACTTCATCATAGGTTTATTTGTACAGCAAAACCAAAGTATACACGAAATTTGGTAGTAGCAACTGTTCAAGACATGCACTGACGTACTGGAACTTACCTCCCACAAATAAGAAGAGGGTCTAGTCCAATTGACACTTTTTAAGTGTCTCAAAGTAAGCATGAAGATGAGTCATGTTCTACACAAGAATATAAGACGAAAGCAACTTTGGGACAGAAATGATTCACTACTTAAGTTAAGGAAATGATGTGAAGTTCTTTCTGCAGAAAGGTATCAGTTTCTAGCCGTTGTGAGGAACAACACTGAAATTATCACCTGGTTTGTCATCTTGCTTTCTAATCCAGCTTTACTTCTCACTTCAGTCTTACTCATTCTGCACTCTTCTTCCTTTGCACAGAAAGTATTGCTTCAGTAGTTATCCTTGATTCCATCCTACATGACACTTGGGCCTACTATATGACATCACAAAAGGAGTGATGACAGCCAGTGAAGTAGGTGTGCATCTGGATCTTTATGAGCTCCGATTTCCCTGTGCAGAAAGAAAATAGGATGCACATGAAAGTTTGTTTGATATAACGGGATAGTACCATGTACCCATCTAGAGTGAAGCTTTTATCTGAACTCTTTTAGAGAAAGATAAATCAATCCTGATGACACTTTTGCATTTTTCATTTAATCTCATTTCCTTTAGTCCTTCAGAACATGACAGAAAAAATGCATTTACTCAAAATCGGGAAGTATCATGCACACGTATGTCGAGATATACATCCCATTAGCATTACTCTCATGATCTGTGCAGAGTGTTTCACTGTTGCTAGAGTTTTTTTGCCTGGCCCACAGTCAGGGCAAATCTCTCTCACCCACCAGTCCCAAGCCGCTCAAACCCGATCAAGTAAACACAGAGACTTATATTGGTTACAAACTGTATGGCTGTGGCAGGCTTCTTGCTAACTGTTCTTACAGCTTAAATTAATCCATTTTTATTAATCTATACCTTGCCACGTGGCTTGTGGCTTACCGGTACTTTACATCTTCCTTGTCCTGATGGCGGCTGGCAGTGTCTCCCCTCAGCCTTCCACCTCCCAGCTCTACCCTCCTCCTTGTCCCGCCTATACTTCCTGCCTGGCCACGGGCCAATCAGTGATTTATTCATTGACCAATCAGCAACACATTTGACATACAGACCATCCCACAGCATTCACTCTTTATATTTTGATCACACATACAAAAGTAGGACTGGTTATTGACATCTGAAAAGCACCATTGGTCTTCTTAGTCCTGAGTATTCTCATCCAACTCTATGGTGCATTTGGAAAATGGTTGTAACTCATTCTTGTGTAATAATCAATGACTTGTACTACTAGCCAGAGCCAAACTTAGAAGTATTTATATATTAATATTATTTAGTAAAGCAATTGTCCTGAGTCTTTGGAGCAAAATATGTTGTATTAATGAAAAAAACATAAGAAACTATAGGAGTTCTATGAATACTACCTTTATTAGGGACTATTTAAAACTGAATTTAAATAGTATTATCCTTTAATTTCTACTACAAAGTTCTTATCTTGGAGAAATAAAATACTATATTGCAGAAATTTTAAAAATGTAAGCTAAGCCAGAATATATACATATGAATGAGTTAATATGTAATTTTCTATATAACTATATAAATTTTATGATATTACTATTATTATTGAGCATGAAATTAAAATGATTACAGAGTAGTTAAGTTAACAAACAGTCCTTCAAGATCCTACAGTTCTGCTGAATGTCAAATGGGGGATCCTCTATAATTATTTACCTTGTGAGATGAATTTGACAATTACTACTTATGTGATAGAAACATCTGCAAACCACCTCGACCTTCTCAAAGAAAGATTATGGTCATGATTGGAAAATGATATCTGGCTTCCTTTTATCTCCAACATGAATTCAGCTCTCCATGTGCAGTGGCAGAGGGAGTTAATGTAATGAAAAGGTTCTAATAATCAGGCAGATGGTTCTGAGAGACGGCAGGGATGGAGATGAGAATTGTTCGCATCCTTCTTTTGTTAGCTGGATTTTGTAATTCTATATTTATTATGATAACTTGATGTTTATTGACACCATATGCTAATACTAGGTAAACACAGGATGGCTTGGTATTTAGTTGATGCACTGTTCACTGAACTTCACAGTGAGCTAAATGATTTTAAATAAGCCAACATAACCTAGCCATATGTTGGTTTTTAACAGCAATGCTAAATTGCAGAAGAATTTGACTTACTATATGGAGATATATATTTTTATGGGGAACATGCACTAAAGATTTCTTTCTGGTACTGAGGTTTGGGGCTATCCTCAGTGGCTGTACCATGTACGTTTGACAATATAGAAGGATCTTTACTCTCACTCCTAATTCCGATTTTGCTACTACCTCTTCTACCCATCACACCTATGCAAATCTATATTATCACCAAGGACATACTAGAAATGTGATTACTTCTAAATAATATATAGTTAGAAGACACTTAACATAGAGTATTTATGAGATATTATTTCATAAAGCAGGGCTTTACTATATAGAGCTATGAGAAAAAGGTGGAAGACGGATAATAAAAATAATAAAGTATTGATAGATGTTTGTGTGGATCTCTAGAATATGAAGTCTCATGGTAAATATTGAATCAATTATGCACACATCTGTTGTTTATAAGAGGCCCAGTCTGTGGTATCAGCATCTGATAAACAAGAGAAGTGTACTCTTACACTAGTGGAATCTTGGGAGTTAAAGACTGGGAGACCAGCAGATTGTAGTGTCAGATAGACTCCCACTTAACTGTCCATGGTTTCAGTTGTTTGTTGTAATTTCCAGCCTCCTTTATAGAAGCATGAATTGCCTCTGAAAGGCCCTCCATCCTGATAACAAATACTATCATTTCACGGCTGAGGATTTAAATACATGACTTTGACAGAAACCTCACGTGAAGTCTATACCACAGAGAAAATTTGCAAGTATTAAAAGGATGTATGGACAAATGGCAATTATGCTTTATGTAGGTTTCTGTTGCTGTGATAAAACACCAGCAATATGTGTGACTCTGACACTTAACCAAGTTCAGCTGCCCTCTTTATGTGTAGCCATGTCCACAGCTTCTATGTACTGATCCTTGGGAAATACTTCCCAGAAAATGTCTTCATAATGATGTTGCTATCTTATTAGTCATAGATAATTTTATTAGCCAAAACCAAACTGTAACACGAATCTTAAAAGGTATTATTAAATAAAAAAAAAAAACTCAGGAGAGGAGCCAGATATTGGGGTGAATGCTGAAAGATCAGAGAAACAGAACAAGCCCAGCTAACTTCACCTCGCCAATTCCTCATCTGATTTCATTTCCTCAAACTGGAAGCCTCTGTGTCCTCATCTGAATAGATCTCAGCATAACTGCTGCCAAAAGCCTAAAAGTTTAAAGGGACTCTAGTTCCTGGTCCTCACGCCTTATATACCTTTCTGCTTCCTGCCATCACTTCCTGGGATTAAAGGCATGTGTCACCATGCCTGGCTGTTTCCAGTGTGGCTTTGAACTCACAGAGATCCATATGGATCTCTGCCTCCGGAATGCTAGGATTAAAAGCATGTGTGCCACCATTTTCTGGCCTCTATGTCTATCTAGTGATTGTTCTGTTCTCTAACCACCGATAAGTTTATTAGGGTGCACACTATATTGGGGGACACAATATCACCACACCGAACAGTACCCATTATCCCAATAGAGCAAATGTTTCACCCCCAAAGATTCTTAATCCAAAATATCAAGTGGACAGCCCTGATAGAGTTTGAAAGATCACATGAGCAGCCCTGATAGAATCTGAAATATCTCATGAGAGGTTCTGATGGAGTCTGCACCCCTCTGAAACTCTGCAAATACCACCTCCATGACATCCATGGTCCTGTTACTTGCAGCATTATTTTCCAAGAGTTCACTGTACAGTCCATTAAGGTCTGAGCACTCAATAAGTTTTTCCAGTTCAAATTCCTGAGCCCTTCTACAGTCCTCCCCAAACTAACTTGGTCAGGTCCATCACAGCAACCCCACACTCGTGGTACCTATTTCTGCTCTAGTGAGTTCTGTTGCTGTGACAAAATACTTTGACCAAAAAAAAAAAAAAAATTGGGGTAGGAGTGGATCAAATTGACATACAGCTTACCGTCTGTTATCTCCATCATCGAGGAGAGCCAAAGCAAAAACCTGGAGGCAGGAACTAAATCACAGACCATACAGGAACACTGCTTACTAGCTTGCTCCTTCAGACTGGCTCAGCTACCTTTGTTATACATTCCAGTTCCTCCTGTCCTAGAATTGCACCACCCAATGTTCCTCCTATCTAGAATTGCACCACCTACAACAGACTGCCCCCCTCCCCACGCACACATCAGTCATCAGAAAGGGCACTCTTTATGGAGATGGCCATGTGCCAATTGAATGGCAATTCCTCAGGTGGAGGTTCCCTTTCTCCAAGTGTATCAATTTGACTGAAACTAGGACACAAGGCAAAAAAAAAAAAGTTATTTGAGGAAAAGAAAGCAAACTTTGATCTAGAGCTGGAACTCAGAGCAGCAGAGTATAGATGTGAGGCCCTGACACCTCAAAAGATTCTGACTATAATTGTGACATGAGAAACTTGTCTTTTAAAATGTTAAATTGGAGTGATCACAAAGAGGACATGCTGTGAAGGTAGCATTAAAGAGAGTCGATGTGATTGTCCATTTATTCCAAAGATCCTTTCTTAAAGAAACAGGTATAGGCTAGTGTGAAGGGGACGTTTTCAGTTAACACAACCCTGGGTTTATTTGTTGATTTTAGAGTTTCTATATGCTAACATGCATTACAAGGTATGCATACAGACATGGAAACAAAATTTTATCTGCTTCATTATCCTAACTTACTTTGTTTTAGAATTGTAATTTGCTAAAGGACATATAGGTAATTACATAGTGGAGTTTTAAGGCTAATTCACATCTGTTCAGCTCCAAAAGATGACAACAAGCACACTAGACTTAATGGCTGTGTAAATAAAGTGGTGTATAATTTGTGTAGGCAGTAGCATTGTAAGTGCTTTATGTGAATTCATTCATGCAGCCTTTTTACAGTGTCCTGGAGGTAGCTAGCTACTCAATGAGGGAGCCGTTCTCAAGTGGCTGTGCTGGGAAGAGAATCTCTGGATTAAGCTATGCCATGGCATTGCCTCTCTCTGTGCAGGTGCAAAGTAGGAAGTTAAATGCAGTGGGATGTGTGTATCTGAAAAGGGAGAAGATGACTCAAAAAGACAGGTGCCAATCAGAGTTGCTCAGGGACGGGATGGGAGGCAAGGGAATACACCAAAGACAGAAAAATGCAAGAGGTCGTGAAAAAAGCGTGATTAGAGATAAGGGGAAATCAAGCTACATATGCCATTGAAATTTTAGTCTTCTGTTTGGCATATTTATTTTAGGACCAATTATCAAAATACTAGTTTTGAAATTTTGTCTGTTTATTTGGTAATTAACTTCCATGACAAGCTTTGCTTTGTAAATGTTTAGCCTTTTCCACAATGTGTCTGTTGCTTGGTTGACAGGTAGATCTAAGATGGAATCATGTTGAGATGACATAGCTGGAAACACTTGGTTATAGATATTAAGGCTAATGACTAAATTATTCAGTTTTGAAATTCTTTTTTAAAATCCTTTATTCTTCTAAAAATCTTACATATTTAAGAAAATCATAATTCAAATGGAAACATTAGTTTCCCATGGATATTTTAAAAATATTTGAGAAAAAGAAAAATGTGTTACATGTATTTCTCAATACTTATTGTTTCAGTAAAAATCATTAACTATTTGAGTGAAATGAATTTGTTTTCCTATAAGAGGATGATATCACCATATTTTTAGAGAAACATTTTCCTGGAACATAACAATGAACTGCTGATACTGCAATATTCAAAACAAATTTGAAGGGTTCATAATATATAAGCTATTATATTTTCTTTTCCACATTATGTATTTACCTAGGGATAAAATAGATAACTTACTGATTACTTGGAAAGGATTATATTTAGGAATATTTCACTGTATTAGTTTAGCTGGAAAGGAGTCTGAGGGTTAAGCCACTTTGACTATGATAGAAGTATAGTATGACATGGAGACATGGAGAGTGTTCAATGACTAACTCATTTGTCTTAGCTAATTTGCAGCAAAATCTGTTACCTTGATTAATGAACAAAGAAACTAATGAATGTGTGATCTTTTACTTGCTTTCCACTCTTTTTCTTTTCTTTACAATAAATCTTAATTACAATAGCAAAGCACCTGGATTTCCATCAACAGAAACATTGGTCTGTCACTCTAAGAGGTGCTCTGTGTCATCTTGGTATGCCCTATGCTGTAGCTTATTAAATAGTCCTTGAAGATTTCTTCTATACACAAAGTCCTATCTCTCATGGAAGTCATTCTTGTTAGTTATTCCTCAGGTTGTAGATGTTGCATGGGCTAGCACTTTTTAATTACATGACATACAAAAGGCAACATAGACTTTCATTATATCCTATAGACTTTCATTGCTCAGTATAAATTTCATTTTTCTGGAGGAAAAAGAGAGAGATTTTTTTTAATTTTTATTTTTATTTTGCAATACAATTCAGTTCTACATATCAGCCACGGATTCCCTTGTTCTCCCCCCTCCGGCCCTCCTCACCTTCCCTCCAGCCCACCCCCCATTCCCACCTCCTCCTTTAAGCCATGGAAAGAGGCATATTTCAAACAAAAATTTTAATGTAGATCATTAGAAATTCTATTTTTTTTGTAGATGCTTTGTCTCCTATTGCTTTGTTTTGGCCTTTGCTTTTGTCTTACTGATCTTTCACTTATATAATATGGTTTCTGATTTTGAATTTTTATAGAGAGTGTGCCTGTGTGTGTGTATGTGTGTGTGTGTGTGTGTGTGTGTGTGTGTGTGTGTGTGTGTGTGTGTTCCTGCATGTTTGTGTTTCTGGTGCTTGCCCTCTGTTACTTTTTTAAAATTCAGATTTGTTTGTTTGTTTTTTGCTTTTGTTCATTTGTTTGCCTGTTTGTTTGTTTGAGAGAGAGAGAGAGAGAGAGAGAGAGAGAGAGAGAGAGAGAGAGAGAGAGAGAGAAAGAGAGCAAAGCCATGAAGTTGGGTAGATGGAGAGGTGAGGAAGATCTGGAGGATTTTGAGAGAGGAAAGAGGAAACTCAGGTCAGAATATATTGTATGAGAAATGTTTGTGTTCAATAAAAGAAGAAAGAAAAGAATTTAAATTTAATTTTGAGGTACCAATGTGGTTTGCAAAGTAAAAAAAGGAGAGAGGCAAAGGGAAAGGCACCCCATAAGGATGAATGTCTGAGTTCCTCTTGGACTAATTGACTAGCGGGATGACGGACTATAGGATGTGACACTCTTTCCAGTTCCACGTCTAACTCTCACCACAGCAGGCCTTGTTCATTACAGCATCCTCCTGGGTAGAAATAGGGAAAGAAACTAGTTAAGGTCAGCCAGTGTGGCTCTGTGTTTTGTAGGAGAGAATGTTGACATTGTAGATTAAAGCGGAACTGTTATTTATTTTGAGTCATTATTCATCCGTCACCAGTTTTCACTAATGAAGAATATGCAGTGCCTCAACCAACAGGAGATCAGTTCCACTCTGGAGGAACCTGCAAAGTAGGTTTGGAGACAGCTGTCAATATAAGTAGGGCAGTTCACCAGGTCATAATAATGGACATCCAAAACTGACTAATCAAAGTCTAATTTTACTACTGGCCTGAAAGAGAAAGTAGATTAAGACTCCCCGAATCCTCTTTTTTTTCATTGTTGTTTGTTTGATTACATTTCTGCCTGCTTTCTTTATTATTCTTTTTGTTTGTTTGTTTGTTTCAATTGTTTCTAGCATAGTGACTTTCCTTGGAGACATGAATAAACAAATGTTCATTCACCTGTGTCAGGTCACTGAGAACAAACCTAAGAAATTGTCCTATCCTACCCTGTTTTGATGAACTGATGAATTTATCCTGGTTGCTTAAAGGAGCATATATGAGGGTTTATTTACAGGAAGGGTGATGCAAAAGTGGCCACATTGCTGAAATGTCCCTGCAGAGCATGAGTGTTGGTAAACAAAGATATATGCCTGGAGCTGCCTGCTCAACTCCTGAGCATCTCTACCTGAGAAAATCCTCTCCTTCCACAATTGTTTGCTACTTGTAGGACCTTTTCGACGGAAATTATGAACGCTGTTACTGCTCAGCTTTCTCAGTCTTGTAAGTTTAGTTTATCTTCCTGATTCTTACTATCATCCCTCTTGGAATATTTCACCTCAGAGGAAACACTGATGTAGACGAATTTCTAAACGGTCTTATAAAAATAAAAAACATGGAGCCAAATATAGGGGTTAAAGCATGAGAGGGATCAGAGGAATAGGAACAGTCATGAGCTAACCTCACCTCACCAACTCTGCAGCTTCCAAATGCCAATGACTTACTGTCTACCTATGTTTATATGCCTTGCTGTTCTGCCATCTGATGCGCTCTCTCTGTCCAGCTACATTACTTCCTCTTTCTGCCCAGTTCTGTCACTTCCTGTCTGTCTGTACAGGCCTCCAGACCTCCATGGTTAACTAGTGTTGAAATTTAAGGCATGTGCCACCACACCTGGCTCTGTTTCCACTGTGGCCTTGAACTCACAGAGATCCAGACAGAGCCCTGCCTGCCAAGTGATAGGATTAAAGGCCTGTGCTACCATTGCCTGACTTCTTTGCTTACTTATAAATTGTGGTGATATTGTGTCCCCCAATATATTGTGCACCTTAATAAATTTATCTGTGGTTAGAGAACAGAACAGTCACCAGATAGACATAGAGGCCAGAAAATGGTGGCACACACACCTTTAATCCTAGCATTCTGGAGGCAGAGATACATCTGGATTTCTGTGAGTTCAAAGTCACACTGGAAACAGCCAGGCATGGTGACACACACCTTTAATCCCAGGAAGTGATGGCAGGAAGCAGAAAGGTATATAAGGCATGAGGACCAGGAACTAGAGTCTTGTTAAGCTTTTAGGCTTTTGAGCAGCAGTTCAGCTGAGATCCATTAAGATGAGGACACAGAGGCTTCCAGTTTGAGGAAACGAGATCAGCTGAGATTAGTTGTGGCCTGTTCTGTGTCTCTGATCATTCAGCATTCACCCCAATACCTGGCTCTAGGTTTGTTTTTATTAATAAGACCTTTTAAGATTCGTTCTATAATAAATGGCTGTTCTTTTTCCTTTGATCTCCAGGAAAGCTTTATTTATTAAAGCACAAATATAATATCACCACATTTCAGTACAAATAAAATATCACCACACACTAAATATCCCTGCAGCCTAGAGGAGATCATTGTCACATAACTTAGGGGAAGAGATGGGACTTCAACTCTACCAAAGTAAAAGACCAAGTCAAATGAAAAGTGTCTAGAGAAACTTTCTCTAAGCTTTTAATACCAAAAAGTGCATGTTTAGCTTTGTTTCAAGATAAGGGAGTGTTCCATGGCAAGATTGAGTTAAGGGTTTAATAAATTAGATGTCTGTGGAAAGTAAATGGTGGTATGCATACTTAAATCTTTCATGTTGGTTAATGTTTTTCAGACTGAGTTATAGTCTACAGCAAAATAGAAGGGGGAAATAATGCTGAGTAAAATGTCACTGCACTTACTCTAGTTTTACATCTGGTATGAAAATTTAGGTTCTAAAACATAAGTCTTACATGAACAAATGTCCTCCCTCCATAGATGAAGCTATAGGGGGTGTTCTTATTGTTTATTTACTGTTGAAAAAATCATTTTCCTGTTTTACAGACTGAGTTTCTGTCTAAAGATTCTATTATCATGAGACTATTTGCAAAATATATATGTGCACATGCATACATGCATATTTGTATACTTAGATATGTGTGTTTGTGTCCATGTCCACACACATCTACTGGAAGAACTAAATAGCTGTCTCATTGACTAAAATGTCCATGCATTTTTATTCTTTACATTTACTGTTATATTGGAGCTATAGAAGTTTTCTTGTCAGTTTGAGTCACTCGAATTCTCCTTTGTAAACATATACTTGGGACATAAATATTTGGAAATGACAATAAAATATGCTGGTACAGAGAGATACAAGCATATAGTGTAGATTATAAAATATAGACAATAACAACTAATGAAGTCAGTCTCCCTGTTTCATAATTCTTTGCTTCCCTATGGAGTAGTCAACTGACTAGAACCCGATTGGCATTTAACTTCTCTATGTCACCATTCAAATTTTAGAAAGCAGAGCTGGAAACTGCACTTGAATGCATTGTTCAATGAATAAAAATATCAGTAGTCAAATTTAATATGTTTAATTTGGTTTGAGACTGAAGTTAAGGTTTTATTATGGTGGTATTGGATTTCAATGTCCTACACCTAGTACCATTTGTGATAAAACTAATGGTATATAAGAATGCCCAAGCTAAATGGTCAGTGAATTCTAATACCTCCACAGCATTGTTCTGTCAGAGATTACTGATGACTATTTTAAAAGCTGTGCAATTAAATTTTATGGTTCCATGAGAGATATAAGGGTATCCAGTTTGCATATAAGCATTAATAATATAGTTGCATCTCAATATCACTAAACATCCTCATTTCTATACCATTAAAGCAAATAGGTTCACATTACTGAAAGGTAATTAATTTATAAAAAAAATAATAAATGGCAAAGATTTTGCTGATGATAAACAATAAAAGAATAAATAAAAATAGAGTATCTAAAGTGAAATGTTGTTTGTTACTATAAAAAAATCTAAAATCAAACAGCAGTGAAATTATTATATTCATAGAATTTCTTAGGAAAAAGATCACTAGTAATAACTATTGCTTATTAGCCAATATGTATATTTGAGATACTTACAAAACGACATAATTTCTGAGTGTTGTTCATGTATTTCAATGATAATTTTACTTTCAGATTTACACATGCTAAACCAAAATTAATATACAATGGGGAACTGATAAGATAAATGATAATTTAAATGCAAATTCAGAGAATGTATTGAATCATTTACATGATCTTTATAGATGGAATAATTTCATGACACGCTTCTATTATAAAGATAATAGATATTTAATACAAATATTTATCAAAGAGTTGAGATTATTTTTTATATCATCTGAATATCATAGAATACGGTATTTTTGTCAAGAGTAAAAAAACAACTGAAGTTTTAAATTTTTTTCTGTGGCTTCAACTCCGGAATAAAGAATTTTTGTTTTATAAATACTATGCCTCTAAGCATTTAAATTTGTGCACCAGATATCTATAAAGTATTTCATTTAATAAATTGGTGCCATTTTGAAATTTGTCTCTTTGGCTCATGGATTTATATACAAAAGAAGAATAAGCCTGTTGACATTTTATGGTGCGTTGTTTATCACCTTCTGTTTTTCTCTAAGGGATGGATTTTGCTTTTCATGTACCAAAGCAATGGAAGTAACAGTGAGAACTCCTAGTTATGCTTATTGTCTCGGGCCACATAAGCAAGCTACTCAAGTGAACACAAACATATAAAAGTAAACTCATATCTGTCATCAGAGAAGTAAAACAGTAAGTTAATGAGTGTCTTTCCTCTGTTAGAGTGTCTTCAGGAAACCTCTTATCACCTGGTAATAAGTCACACCTCATGGCAGATAACTAAAGTATTCCTAAAATTAGAGAGCCAGTTGTGAGGGAAACTTTTATTAGAATTCAATGAGTGTATTCCTTATTTTAAATGAGCCATAATTCTTTGTTAAAGATCTCTTTTGAATTGTCAAAAGAAAAGAAATAAAATTACTTATCAACTGCGTTAGTATTTTTGTAAGTAAGGAAAGTAACAGGGGTTTTGAAAATGAATAAAAAACAAAGCCTGTACTATCTTGCAAAAACACACAAGAAGTGGACTAATTTGTGTGTATTTCTGCATCAGGAAGTAACAAAATATAAAAATGGTGTAAATCCAAGACAATTTATAAAAAAAAATATTTAGTTTCTGACTAACATGAGTATAATTCCCACATTTGCTCTAATGATAGTCTTAAGAAGAAAAATTATTTTTATATCAGAAGTTAAGTGAGGTTTCCACATGAAATACTGCATTTGGGTTTATGAATAGTTCACTTAGCTTTTGGGAAGGGTCAGATGATTTATCTTATTCAGTGAAATTAACCAATAGTGATTTCCACTGACTGGAAGAAAAATTTTTCAGAGCTAATTATTCTTTTTTTTAATACTTCAACTACTGAACCAACATGAAATCAGTGTCTGATTTTACTTGGTTCACAAATAGATATTTTTTCAACCTACATTCTCTTAGATATTATATTCAAGTCCCTTGTTACTACATTAAGCTCTGCTATGTGATGTGATAACATGTGCTACTGTAAAAGTTTCAAGTACCGGTAACATTATTTCATGGAAGTGTCAAATCCCTCTTTACAGATGTATATATTCCCATAAAGTTTTTGTATGTGATTACATTATTACATGTATACATGCATGTATTTAAATTGAGCATATGACTATATGTGTATATGTAAATGTATAGGAGTATAAATAGAGGAGAATAGCTTTCTTAATTTCTTAATATTTCTACAAAATATTATTTTGTAGTTTTCTATTCTCTCAATTCAGATTCTTATCACTTACATTTTGGAGGACTGTATGGATATTTAGCAACTTAGCTTTATCAATCATCTATTGGTCTATATTTAATTTTGAACAATGTTTTAATAAATGATTTAAGTTTTAAATATTTGTAGTAATCTTAGGAACAGATTTTTCATTTACAAAATCCTATTAAAAATTATACATTTAGTCATGTTTTCCCACATTCTCAACAGTATTTTTTTGTTGTTGTTGTCTATTTTTTTCTTGATGGTTGCGTTTCTGACTGAGGTTAGGCAGAATCTCAAAGAATTTTAAGTTGCATTTCTCTGATGCATAGAGCTATTAATTTTTAAATTAATACTTTAAGAGTTCCATATACTGTTTTTGTATCATATTTCCCCCTATACCATATTTCCCCCTTTTGTTTTTAACTGATCAAGTCCAGTTAATGCTACCCATATATTCTTGGATGTGTGGATTCCAGTGTTGCATGGCTGACTTACCAGGAGATATGTTCTTAAGAAAAAGTGATTCTCTCTCTCCCAGACATAGTAAGGCCGATACACATATAAAGTAGAATTTTGAAGGAGATTGCATTGAATCTTTACCAGGCTTTGAGTAGTATAGGAATTTTCACAATATTTTTTCTGTAAACCCAGGAGCCTTGGAGAATTTTTTATCATCATAGGATGATGTCTACTTTATACAGTGTCTTAAAGTTTTCATTAGAAAGGCTGCTGCCTTGCTTAGGTTATTTCAAGATTTGCTACCACTGCTGTCGATTTAAGACTATTGTGAGTAGAACCTATGTCCCAATTCCCTCCCCAGCATGTGCACTATAAAACTATTGATGTTTGGTGCCCTGCCACATTATTAAAAATACCAGAACCACAGGATTTTTGCTAGAATCTATGAATCTTCTTGCTGTTGTTATGTCTGTTTGTTTTTGAGACAGGACCTTTCCAGGTAGCCATGGCTGTCCCAGAATTCTATGTAGACTAGGCTCCCCTGAATTCACAGACATATACTTGACTCTGCTTCCCAAGTGCTGAGATTAAAGGCATGCACTTCTCCACCCAGCACAGGAGTCTTTTAATATAGAATTATGTCATCTATAAATAGTGTTAATTTAACTTCTTTCTCTCTGCTCTGCATCCGTTTTACATCTGTGTCTTATTACATAGATGAGTCTTTGAGCACTATGTTGGATAAAATGAACAGACAGGCACCATATCTCATACCGTATATTAAAGGGAATTGTTTCTGTTTTTCCTGGTTTACCATAATGTTGACTATAGATTTGTTATATGCACCATTTGTTAATTTGAGCTATTCTCTATCTATTTCTAGCATTTTTAAAATAGATGTACTAATTTTGATTTTTTTTTGTATGTGAGAGTTTCGCCTGATATATGCATATGCTCCACATGTATACCCAGTGCCTGTAGAGGCTAGGAAAAGGTGTTGGATCCCCTGAAACTATAGTTACAATTAATTGTGATCTACTATAGGGATAGTGGAAAACTAACTCAGGTATTGTGCAAGATCAGTATATTCCCTTAACCCATGAGCCTTATCATGAAGAAGTGTTAATTATTGTCAACTGCCTATTCTTCATCTATTGTGATGATCATACTTTTTTTCTTTAATTCTATTACTATGTTATACTACTTTTATTGATCTGCATATGTTGAACCACCCTTACATTGTTGGTGTGAAGTCAACTTGTTTGTATGATCTTTACGTGATGTTGAATTTTGTTTCTTAGTACTTTATTGAGAATTTTTGCTTCCATGTTCATCAAGGAGACTGGTCTATAGTTTTCTCATTGTTGTATCTTCATCTGGTTTTTATATAAAGGTTATGTTAACTTCCTAGACTAGCTTTGGTAGATCTCTATTTTTTTCCTTTTTTGTGGAAATATTTTGAGAAGTGATGGGATCAGATGATTTTCGATAGTTTGGTGTAATTCATTAGGAACTCCATCTCTGCCTGGACATCCTCTGTGGGAGACTATTAATCACTGCTTTCTAACCTTGCTTGCTACGCATTTGCTTTGATCCCTGCTTGCTGCGATCTTCTGATTCAATCTTGGCATGTCTTTTTCTTTCTTTTTATTATTAAGAAATTTTCTATTCATTTTACATACCAACCACAGAGCCCCCTCTCCTCCCTCTTCCCACTCCCCCAGCCTTCCTCCCCAACCCACCCACCCCCTTTCTCACCTCCTCCTAGGCTAGGCCTCCCATGGGGAGTCAGCAGAGCCTGAAACATTCAGTTGAGGCAGGTCCAAGCCCCTCCCCCTGTACCAAGGCTGTGTAAGGTGTCCCACCATGGCACTGGCCTCCAAACTGCCTGCTCATGCACCAGGGAAGGATCTTGATCCCATTGCCAGGGGCCCCTTAAGCAGGTCAAGCTACACAACTGTTTTGCCTATGCAGAGGGCCTAGTCCAGTCCCATTGAGGCTCCACAGCCGTCTTACATATTTATAATTCATTGATTTCATCTGGATCTGCCCATTTTTTTTCTTATGTAAGTGTTCAAAGTATTCCCTGGTGTTATCACTGAATCTATTGCAACAACTCCTCTTTCATCCCAAATTTTATTAATTTTGCTCTCTTCTCATTTTCATTTAGTTTGGCTATGTGCCGGGTCAATCCTGTCAATCTATTTTTAAGTCAACTTATTTGTTATTTCTATGTTGTGTTTTCCTTATTCTGTATTTCTTCAGTTTCTGCCCTGATTCTTACTGTCTCTGACCAGCTGCTGCATTTGTGCTTGGCTTTTTATCCTTTTTCTAGAACTTTAAGGAGCATTATTTGGATATTTGTTTCTGTTCTCTGACTTTTCACTGTGGGCATATATAGATTCAAATTTTTCTCTTAGGACTGCATGGACTCTATCTCTGAAGGTTTTAGGGATTCTATATTCATTTTCATTAAACTCTAGGACTCTTTAAATCCCCTCCACACTGGGCTACTTCAATGATTTACTTTTCCTTGAAAAAATGTTTTGTCTAGTCCACAAGTATTTATTTATTTTTTTTCTTTTTTAAGATGTTTTAATTGAAATAGAATTGCGTCATTTTTTTCATCTCTTCCCTCCTTTCATACCCTCCCCCTGTTACCCTCACTCAACCTCTACCTATTTCTTCCTCTCTCAAGTTGGCAGCCTTGTTTTCTTTGATTATTATTGGTGTGTGTGTGTATGTGTGTATTTAAATGTATACACCAAGGTGTGTAAATGCAATGTGCTGAGTTCACTTTTGCTGCTTTGTGTATGTATCGTTTAAGAATTTACCACTCTACATTGGACAGCTAATAAGGAGTCTCATTTCTAGGTGAGGCCAATTCTCCTTCTCCCAAAAGTCATTAGTTGCCTATAGTTCTTTGTCTAGGTGTGGAACACAATGGAATTTTCCTTCTTTCTCATTAACATTTTTCTTTTTTTTTTTTTTTTTTTTTTTTTTTTTTGGTTTTTCGAGACAGGGTTTCTCTGTGTAGCTTTGCGCCTTTCCTGGAACTCGCTTTGGAGACCAGGCTGGCCTCGAACTCACAGAGATCCGCCTGGCTCTGCCTCCCGAGTGCTGGGATTAAAGGCGTGCGCCACCACCGCCCGGCCAACATTTTTCTTGATATTGCCACTGTTCTGGCCTTGTTTACACAGCCATTTCTAGGAGAGACTGTTCCACAGATGATTGTTCTGGTTCTTACACATCTTCCACCCCTTCTTTCTTACTCTTTTCTGAGCCATAAACACAGGAGCTGTGGTATCCATATATTACTTACTTGGGTCTGGGTTCCTCACAGTCTGTTGATGTCTGAATTGCGCTAAATTAATGATTTTCTGTGATGGTCTCCATTTGGTGGGAAGACAGGCTTCTTTGTTCTTTGTTATACAGATCAAATTTAGGGTGTAGTAGGAATTAAACTCTGGTCTGGCAAAGTATCAGAAGTAGATTATTTTGTAAGGTCCATAACCTCACTAGCCATGGCTAGGCTTCCAGTACTAGGCATGATCTCCCTCCTGCCGAGTGTGATTTTCACTCAAATTTCTGTTGATATCTGGTTTTATTTCACTGTGTTCTGAAAGTATGCATGGAATTATTTCATTTTATTCTGTTTATTAAGGCTAGGCTTGTTTTTGAATATATAATGTGGTGAATTTTAGAGAAGGTTCTATGTCCCCCTGCTACGAATCTACATACCATGTCTGTTGTATGGAATACATTTAGGATTTATTAAACCAGTTCTTTCATTGTATAATTTAGCTCTGTTTGTTAGCTGATTTTTATTTTCTTTGCTGTTTGAATGGCTAATTGAGTAGCCATTATTGTCATGTCTAGACTTATATAGTCATTTATGCCTTTTAGTGTTGATTTTATGAAATTGCAGTCCCTAAGATTCAGAACATAGATACTTACAATAGCTTCATCTTCCCAATTAATTAGCAATATGAAGTAGCCCTCTTCAAATCTTTAAATTAGTTTTGGTTTAAAATCTACTTTACCAATTTAAGGACTTATAGGCCATTTGGTACTTTGACTTACAAACATTTACTCTCAGTTTACGGATGCCTTTTCTAGCTGTGTGCTTCTTGATGACAGCAAGTAGATGAGTCATGTTTTTCCTGTTCAGTCTTTTAAGTGATGAGCCTTTTGTATTTAAAGTTAAATTGCGAAGGATTTGCTGTTGTTCTGGTGTTATTGTCTGTTGTTCTGGCTAGCTGATCATTAGTTCTATACTTCCTCCCCTACTAGAGTTGCATGTTTGTTGTTATGCTTGGCTGGGCATCATGGATTTTTCCCAATTCTCCTTTATTTTGTTTTTATGTTTTTTATGGACTCTATTCTATGTATATTATTATCTTTCTTCTTTAAGGATATTCTGCAGTGCTAAACAAATTGTCATGAGTTCCTAAATTTGGGTCTTGAAATATCTTATTTCTCCATCTAATTTAGTATTTGTCTCATGGATATACTGTCATGGCCGACAAGAATTTCCTTTCGAGGTTAAAAATATAACATTCCATAGCTTTTAGGGTTGTTGATGACAAGTCTAATGTTTTTCAGATGTCTCTACTTTTGCATATTAATTCATGTTTTTCCCTTCAGTTTTTAGTATTGTGTCTTTGCTTTATACACTTGACATCTTGATTATGAGGTGTTTTAGAGAGTATCCTTTCTACCCATATCTTTTTGTTTTTCTACATGCTTCCTGTGCTAGTTGTCTATTTATTTCTCTATGTTTAATAAATTCTCAACTTATAATGTTAATGAACAGACTGTCGAGGCCATTAGACTGTCTCATTTCCTTGTCAATCACATGTATTCTTTGTTTTGATCTCTTGAGGAAAGTTTATCTCAGAATATTTGCGATTGTAGTTATGTTCATTTTTTTCTGTATTCATTTGTCTGTTTTAATGTCTCTATCATGTCCTTCAACACTGATTCATGTTCTATTACTGACACTATATTTTATAGTATTGTTTTCTGATATGTTATTTGATTGATTCTTTCCTTTCCAAATTTTCTATGGGATACTTTTTCTTTCTACCTTTGTGAATTTTCCCTTCATATTTTAATTTCTTTACTTCAACATAATGATTCTTTTGTCCACTTTGGTAATTCCTTTTTTTAATTTGAATTAGTTTTGTAAGTTTGTTTACCAGTTAATTTTAATCACCTACTTGATCTTGAAATAAAAAAAAAAAAAACCCAGTATGTTTTGTTCACTGACATCTTCTTGTAGTAGTGTATTGAGAAGTCCATTTGTAAAGTTTTCCTAGTACTATGTTAATATTTGTGTGTGGTTTTGTTGTTGGTTGTTGAATTTTGCATATTGTTAAAGATATATGTGACCTCTGATTTGGATTCTTTTATTTCTTCATTGATTTTGTTTCTTTTATTTTATATGAAGTCTTTTTGATGGTCTATCTGTATGTAGATTTTTGTTGAGGGATGCAGAGTCAACCAGAGTCTCAGTTTTAGCTTCAGGGGAAGATACTGTGCTCTGAATTTGTATCTCTTGTAAGTTTTATGGAGAGAAGTACTAGGATTCTATTTGTTGGTATGCTAGGTTCTGACAAAAGGGCAAAGTACTGCTATTCTTCATCACTTGCTCTGAGCTTTTTGAGGGTACACTTTACAGAGTTCCAATACAGGACTCCTTTGAAGAATCATCCAGTATCTTCCACTTCAGTGGCTGGCCAAACAGTCCCACCTCGAATTGTAGATTCTTGAAGCTCTAGTCTTGAACCCACATATCATTTTTTTTTTTTTTTTGGTTTTTCGAGACAGGGTTTCTCTGTGTAGCTTTTTGCCTTTTCCTGGAACTCACTTGGTAGTCCAGGCTGGCCTCGAACTCACAGAGATCCACCTGGCTCTGCCTCACGAGTGCTGGGATTAAAGGCATGCGCCACTATGTTTTGTTCTTGGGATTCCCTGTCACCACATGCTATTCTGCTCCTGACCTTCTTCCTTTAAAATTGTTGATAACTATTGCTGAGTTATTTTCTAAAAAGTTTTTAATAAAAATGGTTTCATGCTATTTTTGTCTTAAAGAAAACTCTTTGCCAAATTGATAGATTAAAATTTAATTTGATTAAATACACATTTTAATTGTAGTTGTTATTTAAGAATCTGTTTTTATATGCTGATATACGTGTTTATTTGTCTTGTTTCTCTCAAATTTTACTTACCAATGCTAAGATCCTTTATAAGTGAATTTACTTTTCTGATGCAATTTTATAAAAATTTTACTTATGGCAATTTAATTTTTTAACTATAATTATTTTAATTGAATGTTTTTAATACAAACCATCAAACATTTTTTACTTATTTCATTACAACAAAGATAAAATGAATCTTTTGACACAGTGCGCAAATAATGCACCCTTTAATTTTATTCACATAAAGATACTAAGGTTGTATGACCTACAGAACACATGTTTATGTTGTATATTGTACATTTTTTGACAATAATCATTATTGGGTTGAACTATCTTTTCATCTATAATTAGTGGCCTTTCACTGAATATAATTTCCTAGAGAAACTAACACTGTGGTCTTTGTGACAAGTTTTCAATCTATAAATTTTAAGGAAAAAATAGTACATTATTGATTCTGCCATGTTTGAAAATGATGGTAAACTGGGAGCTGAGCTAAGATAATGTAGTAATTATGTTTCCTTTTACCCCCTTTTATTGAAAATTAGATTTTTTTCCTCATAAAATTTGTCCTGATTAGAGTTTCTTCTCCCATTATTCTTCTCAGTTCCTCCCCACATCATTTCCTTTATCAAACACCATTCTGTGTCTCATTAGAACACGAACAGGCTTCTTTGGAAATATGATATAATAATGTTATATGTATATAATAAGATTTAAAAAAGCTAATATATTGAAATTGGACAAAATAAACAGAAGTAAAAGAGCTAAATAGAAGGCACAAGAAAAAGATACTCAGAGAGTCCTACCTCTAGGACCTAGACCCTGAAACTCAACATGTACCCCCCCTCCAACCCTCACTCATCGCTGCACCAGTTGCAGGCAAAGGGAAAACTCTTGCTGGCAGACTTCCACACCAACACCCCCCACTGGACCCTGCAATATACAAGACTCACTCCCAACCCCAAACCCACCCATCCCCCAGCAACCTCAGCTACTTCCTGAGACACAGAATCTGCCAGCTCCAATTAGATCAAGAGTTACTATTAGACCAAGAGTGGCCCCCTGAGACAAAGACACAATAAGCACAGATTGGACCAAGAGCAGCTCCCTCAGACACAAACAACTCTTACACATATTGGAGGAAGAGATGGGTAGATGCCAATGCAAAAATCTAAACAACAACATAAAGAGCAATACGGCACCACAAGAACCTAGTGGTCCTACAACAGCAAGACCTGAATATCACAACATAGAAGAAGCAGAAGAAAGTGACCTTAAAAATAACTTTATGAAGATGATAAAGGCCTTTAAAGAGGAAATGAAAAATTCCCTTAAAGAAACTGAAGAACAGACAACAAAAAATTGGAAAAAATCAATAAATCACTTAAAGAAAGCCAGAAAAAGCAACTAAACAGGTAAAGGAAACAGTTCAAAACTTGAAAATTGAAATAGAACCAGTGAAGAAGACAGAGCTGAGGAAATGCTGTAAATAGAAAATCTGAGTAAATGAATAGGAACTACAAATGCAAGTATAACCAACAGAATATAAAAGATAGAGGAGAGAATGTCTGACATGGAGGATACAATAGAGGAAATAGATACTTCAGTAAAAGAAAACATTAGAGCCATAAAGTCATAACACAAAACATCCAGGAAATCTGGGACACCATGAAAAGGCCAAACCTAAGAATAATAGGGATAGAAGAAGGAGAAGAATACCAATTCAAAGACACAGAAAATATATTCAACAAAATCACAGAAGAAAAGTTTCCCAAAATAAAGAAGAAAATACCTATGAAGATATAAGAAGCTTATAGAATACTAAAAAACTCCCCTCGCCACATAATAATCAAGCCACTAAACATACAGAATAAAGAAAGAATATTAAGAGCAGCAAATCAAAAAAGGCCAAGAAACTTATAAAGGCAGACCCATCAGGATAACGTCCAACTTCTCAATGGAGACTCTGAAAACCAGGAAGTCCTGGACAGATGTAATGCAGACACTAAGATACCATGGATGCCAGCCCAGACTACTATACCCAGCAAAAATTTCAGTCACCATGCATGGAGTACACAAGCTATTACAAGAAAAAAAAAAACAGTTTTAAACAATACCTATCCACAAATCCACAGAAAACACTAGAAGGAAAACTCCAACCTAAGGAAATTAGATGCCCCCAAACAAAAACACAGACAATAAATAACCCCACAGCTTCAAATCATAAAGAAGAAAATACACACACACACTATCACCAAAAAATAACAGAAATTAACAATCACTGGTCATTAATATCCCTTAATTCACCCTTAAAAAGACACAGGCTAACATAATGGGTACAAAATCAGGATCCATCCTTCTGCTGAGTACAAGAAACACACCTCAATTTCAAAGACACACAGTACCTCAGAGTAAAAGGCTGTGGAAAAGTCTGTTCAATCAAATGGACTTAAGAAGCAAGCTGGTATAGCTATCCTAATATCTAACAATGTAGACTTCAAACTAAAGTCAATCAAAAGATATCAGGGAGGACATTACATATACATCACAGGAAAAATCCACCAATATGAAGTCTACATTCTGAACATTTATGCCCTAAATACAAGGACACCCACATATGTAAAAGAAACATTACAAAAGCTTAAATCACACATCAAACCCCACAGACTAGTAGTGGGAGACTTCAACACCCCACTCTCACCAATGGACAGGTCTGCCAGACAGAAACTTAACAGAGAAATAAGGGACCTAACAGATGTTGTAATTCAAATGGACTTATTAGATATCTACAGAACATTTCACCCTAACACAAAAAAAAATACATTCTTCTCAACACCCCATGGAGCCTTCTCTAAAATCAACCACATACTTGGTCACAAAACAAATCTCAATAGATACAAAAAAAAAAATGGAACAACCTCCTGTATTTTATCAGACTACCATGGCTTAAAGTTAGATTTCAACAACAACAAAAATTACAGAAATCCTACAATCTCATGGAAACTGAATAACACTCAACTGAATCACCAATGGGTCAAGGAAGAAATAAAGAAAGAAATTAAAGACTTCCTAGAATTCAATAAAAATGAATGTACAATATACCCAAACTTGTTGGACACTATGAAAGAAGTGCTAAGAAGAAAATTCAAAGCACTAAATGCCCTCCTAAAGATGTTGGAGAAGCTGGGCATTGTGGCACTCAGCTTTGATCTCAGCATTCAGAAGGCAGAGGCAGGCAGATCTCTGTGAGTTCAAGGCCAGCCTGGTCTATAGAGCGAGTTCCAGGACAGGCTGCAAAGCTACATAGAGAAACCCTGTCTCAAAAAACAAAACAACAACAACAAAAAAAAAAGAAAGAAAGAAAGTTGGAGAAATCTCATACTAATGATTTAACAGCACACCTGAAAGCTCTAAAACAAAAAGAAGCAAACTCACATGGGAGGAATAGATGCCAGGAAATAATCAAATTGAGGGCTGAAATCAATAAAATAGAAACAAAGAGAACAATACAAAGAACCAATGAAACAAAGAGTTGATTCTTTGAGAAAATCAACATGATAAACAAGCCCTTATTCAAACCAACCAAAAGGCAAAGAGAGAACATCCAAATTAACAAAATCAGAAATGAAAAAGGAGATATAACAACAGACAATGAGGAAATCTAGAGAATCATCAAACCATACTTTAAAAACCTGTACTACACAAATTTGGAAAAACTAAAAGAAATGGACAATTTTCTGGATAGGTACCACATACCAAAATTAAATCAAGACCAGATAAACAATTTAAATAAACTTATAACCCCCAAGGAAATAGAAACAGTCATTAAAAGTCTCCCAGCCAAAAAAAAGAAAAAGAAAAAGAAAAGAAAAGAAAAAAAGCCCAGTACCAGATGGTTTCAGCACAGAATTCTACCAGAATGTCAAAGAAGAGCTAATACCAATACTCTTCAAATTGTTCTACTCAATAGAAACAGAAGGAACATTACATCTAGTAATTGATGGAAACAGATGTAGAGATCTACAGCCAAGCACCAGGCTGAGCTCCAGGAGTCCAGTTGAAGAGAGAGAAGAAGGATTCTAATAGCAAGGAGCATCAAAATCAGGATAGGGAAATCTACAGAGACAACAAGACAAACTAGTGGGAAATTTAGACCAACACCTGTGGAGCCCCCATGGGATTGGAGTAGGCCCTCTGTATAAGCAAGACAGTTTTGTAGCTTGATCTGCTTAAGGGGCACCTGGAAGTAGGATCAGGATCTATCCCTGGTGCATAAGCTAGCTTTTTGCAGCCCACTAGCTGGTTGGACACCTTTCACAGTCTTGATGCAGGGGGAGGGGCTTGGGCCTGCCTCTATTGAGTGTACCAGACTTTGCTGACTCCCCTATGGGAGGCCTTACCTTGTTGAAGAAGGGAATGAGGGGTGTGTTTCCAGGGCAGGAGGAGGGAAGAGAGGGAAATTTGTGGTTGGTATGCAAAATGAATAAAAAAAGAAAAAGATACTCACTTGTTTGTACACTCAGGAATCTCATAAAAACACTGAATGGTAAGCCATAATATTTATGCAGAGGACCTGTAGGGTAAAAAGAAAAAAAAAATATATATATATACATATATATATATATAAAATATAAAAATTAAAAATAGATAAAAATTTAAAAAAAGGAAGAGCCCAAACAGGACAATTTTGAGACAAGGAACTTCTCATGATGTCATTGATCATTAATTTCATTTTCTGCTGGTCATCTAGCATACTCTTGAGAGTAGTTTGATTCCCTAGTAAGAATCCCTTATATGAAAAAAAGTTTTCATTTGCAAGTGGTTATCAATTGGAAATTGTTTCTGGGTTACAGATGGGAGCATATGTCCACTTCTTTCAACACTAGGACCTCAACTGTTGTGGACCACTGCAGGCACTGTGCATGCTACTCCAGTCTCTGTGAGTTCACATGTGGATTGATCATGTTGATTTAGAGAACCTTGTTTTCTTGGTGTTCCCCATCCCCTTGGGCTCTTAAAATGTTTCCTCCTCTTCTTCAACAGGGTTCCCTGAATGCTAAGAAGAGATACATGATAGAGACATCCCATTTAGGGTTGCATATTCCAAGCTCTCTCACTCTCTCATAATGTTTGTCTGTGGACCTCGATTTGATCCTGTTTGCTGCACAGGGAAGCATCCCTGATGATACCTGAGCAGGGCATTGACCTATGAGTATAGCCAAAAGTTATTAGGAGTCATTTCATTGCTATATTTTTGTTTGTTTTTGAACGGTGGTTTTTGGTTTTGCCCTGTCCCCCTGGGCTATCTAGTCTCAGGTTCTTGGTCACACAAGCAGTTTCAGATATGGATTCATTCTCACTGAATGGACCTTAAATCAAATAAGATACTGGTTAGTTATTCCCACAACCTATGTGACACTATCGCATTATCACTTCTTACAGTCAGGACACCATTGTAGATCAAAGAGTTCATGGCTGGGTTGGAGTTTAGGATTCTCCTTTGGTAGCATGCAAAGTACTTTCCTGTACCAAAGGCACTAGAATGTAGGTGTAAAGGCTCTATGTAGGCACCAGTTCAACAAGTTCAGTAATTTGTGTAGATGTTGTCTTCAGCCATAGAGCCTTGCAGTCAATTTTTGGAGAGCAGCCTATAGTCTTGTCAACTGCCTGGGATGTCTGGGGAATCCCATGAGATCCCTTTGACCAACAACTCAAGTATATGTAGCAGTCAATTTTTGTAGAGCAACCTATAGTCTTGTCAACTGCCTGGGATGTCTGGGGAATCCCATGAGATCCCTTTGACCAACAACTCAAGTATATGTAACCTAACTGTGATATTAGAAGCTTCATTTGGTGACAAGAGATGTCCAGTTAGGACTCTGTCTTCCCAACTGTTTGAATATTTCATTTAGATCTTGCTGTGGGATGTTCTGTATGGCAAATGTGTTGCTCTGATTGGTCAATAAATAAAACACTGATTGGCCATTGGCTAGGCAGGAAGTATAGGCGGGACAAGGAAGAGAATAAAGCTGGGAAGTGGAAGGCTGAGGGAGACACTGCCAGCTGCCACCATGACAAGCAGCATGTGAAGATGCCGGTAAGCCACGAGCCATGTGGCAAGGTATAGATTTATAGAAATGGATTAATTTAAGATATAAGAACAGTTAGCAAGAAGTCTGCCACGGCCATACAGTTTGTAAGCAATATAAGTCTCTGTGTTTACTTGGTTGGGTCTGAGTGCCTGTGGGACTGGCAGGTGACAGAGATTTGTCCTGACTGTGGACCAAGCAGGAAAACTCTAGCTACAAGATCTTTTTTATATACAATTTATATGAAATAAATGAATAGAATATATACACTTGATTATTTCACTTAGATTTTTTTCATATATGTATATATTTTAAGAAGTTTTTTTAAATTAGGTTTCATTAATACCTCTCAAATTCCCCTTAATCTTAGCTGTTTCTTTCTAGATTCCCACACTTGTCCCTTTCTTCCCTCCCCCTCTCCACTTGAACCTCCTGTCTCAATATTCCAACACCTCACCTATCCATAACTATCTATTATATTATCCTTTCCTCAGCATGCATATATATTTGTCCCCTTCTAGTACCTTACTTTATACTCACCCTATGTTGCTCTATGGATTATAGCTTGGTTATCATTGACTTAACACCTAGTATTCATGTATAAATGAATGCATATTATATTTGTCTTTCTGGATCTGGGTTACCTGTATTAGTCAGGTTTTTTTAGAGTAACAGAACTTATAGAATAAATATGCAAAATTTATTAGACTGACTTACAGGCTGTGGCTTGTTAGTCCATCAATGGTTGACTATGAATGGAAAGTCTAAGAATTCAGTAGTTGTTCAGTCCACAAGGCCTAATGTTTCTGGTGTCTTCAAAGAAGTAGACTCTAATGGCTGTGAAGGGATGGACTTGCAAGCAAGATAGGAGCAACCACACAAAGAGCAAAGGTTCCTTCTTCCATGTCCTTATACAGGTTTCCGTAGAAAGCTGAGATGAGAGATGGGTTTCAAAGCTCAAAATATCTGGAATAATGGTGTGTCTTCCTACTTCAAAGATCCAGATTAAAAGTAGATCTTCGTGTAGAAGTAACCAACCATCTTATTAAATAAGAAACACAGAACCAATGCAAAGAAGAAAGCCAAGAGGTCAGAGCTAAGAGCTAAAACCTTACCCTTCCTCCTGCAGTGGTCCTACCTCTCTGAACCAGAGCTACCCCTGTGTTAAAGTCTTTATATAGAGTTTCTGTTCTGCCTTCTCATTGGTTGTAAACCCAACCACATGACTGCTTCATCACGGCCTGTCTATATAGACCTCCAGGTTTTCTATGATTGGTATTGAGATTAAAGGCATGTGTATCCAATACTGGCTGTATCCCTGAACACACAGAGACTTAGCTAGCTCTGCCTACCAAGTGCTGGGATTACAGGCATAAGCCACCACTGCCCTGCTTTCCTATGGCTTGCTAATAGCTCTGATTCCTGGGCAACTTTATTTATTAACATACAAATAACATTTTAATACAAATAAAATATCACCATATCTTCCCACTTCAAATTAAGCAAAACTCCCTCAAATGTATGCCCTTCTATTTCTGGGTTTTAGTTCATTCTGGGAGTAATCAACTTGACAACCAAGAATAAACATCACAGTTATCTCACTGAAGATGATTTTTTTCTATTTCCATTCAGTTAACTGCAAATTTTATAATTCATTTTTTAAATGGCGGAGTAAATTTACTACTGTACAAATGTATGACATTTTCTTTATCAATTTTCTGTTGAGGGACATCTAGGTTCTTTCCAATTTCTGGCTATTTTGAATAAAGTCAGTAATCAACGTGGTTGATCAAGTGTCACTCTGGTAGAATGAAGCAACTTTTGGGTGTATGTCCAAGAGCAGTATAGCTGAATCTTAAGTTAGATTGATTCCCATCTTCCTTATGAACCAACACACCAACTTCCATAGTAGCTGTACAACTTTCACCAGCAATTGAGTGTTCCCTTTACTCCACAGCCTCACAAACATGGGTTGTCACTCTTTTATTAATCTTAGTCATTTTGATTGATGTAAGATGAAATCTCAAAGTAGTTTTTATTTGCAGTTCCCTGATGACTAAGAATGTTGACAATGTCTTTAAGTGTTTCCTAGCCATTTGAGTTTCTTCTTTAGAGAATTCTGTTTAGATATGTACTACATATTTTAATTGGGTTATTTGTTTTCTTGCTATCTGATGGTTTTAGTTCTTTATATATTTTCCATTTTAGTTATCTATTAGATGTCTAGTTAGAAGAAAAACAAAAAATTCCTATTCTGTTGACTTCTGTTTTGTCTAGTGATATTACTTTTGCCATGCAGAAGCTTTTCAGTTTCATGGGATCCCATGTATTAATTGTTAATTTTGGTACCTGTGCTAACGTTTCAGTTCTGAAAATCTTTGCCTGTGCCGATGAGTTCAAAGCTATTCCCCCACTTTCTATTCTTTCAAGTTCATTGTATCTGGTTTTATGGCGAGATCATTGGTCCATTTGGAGTTGAGTTTCATACAGAGTGATATGAATATGTTTATTCTACAGTTTATATTTTTTTATTTGTAGCCATCCAGTCTGTCCAGTACCATTTTATTTGTTAAGATGCTGTCCTTTTTACAATGTGAATTTCTGGTTTCTTTATCAGAAATCAGATGAAATAGTTGTATGAAATTATGTCTGAGTCTTCAATTTGATTCCATTGATCAACATAACTATTTTCATGTCAATATCATGTTGTTTTTGTTAATATACCTCTGTAGCACAATTTGAAATGATAGATGGTGATACTACCACTACTTTGGATTGTTTTAGCTCTTCTGGTTTTTTGTTTTTGTTTTTGGGTTTTTGTTTTGTTTTGTTGGTTTTTTAGTGTGTGTGTGTGTGTGTGTGTGTGTGTGTGTGTGTGTGTGTGTGTTTCCATATGAAGTTGAAAATTGTCCCTTCAAGATCTGTGAAGAATTGTGTTGGGATTTTGATGAGGGTTTCATTGAATCTGCAGATTTCTTTTGGTAAGACAGCCATTTTTACTATATTAATCCTCCTAATCCATGATCATGGGAGTTCCTTCCATCTTCTGATATCTTCTTTATTTTTCTTTCTTCATTGTCTTAAAGTTTTTATCATACATGTCATTCCCTTGCTTGGCTAGAGTTATCTCAAGATATTTTATATTATTTGAGGCCATTGCAAAAGGTTTTATTTCACTGATTTCCTTCTCAGTCTGCTTTGTCATATGTATACAAGTGAGCTATTGATTCCGTGAGTTACTTTTATATCCAGCTACACTTCTGAAAGTGTTTATCAGTTGTAGGAGTTTCCCAGTGGAATTATTAGGGTAATTACGTAAACTGTCATAACATCTTCAAATAAAGCTACTTTGACTTCTTCCTTTCTAGTTTGTATTGCCTTGATCTTCAGTTGTCTTATTGCTCTAGCTAGGACTTAAAGTACTATATTGAATAGGTATGGAGAGAGTAGACAACCTGGAAATGCTTTGAGTTTTCCTATATTTAATTGATGTTGGTGATAGGCTTGCTGGAAACTGCCTCTATTATGTTGAGGTATTCTTCTTGTATCCCTAATCTACCCAGGAATTTCATCATGAAAGGGTATTAGATTTTGTCAAAGGCTTTTTCTGTATCTAATGAGATAATTATGTAGTGTAGGTAGAGTTTTCCTGCCTGGCCCACAGTCAGGATAAATCTCTGCCACCCGCCAGTCCCACAACCGCTCAGACCCAACCAAGTAAACACAGAGACCTATATTGCTTACAAACTGTATGGCCGTGGCAGGCTTCTTGCTAACAGTTCTTTCATCTTAAATTAATCCATTTCTATTAATCTATACCTTGTCACATGGCTCGTGGCTTACCGGCATCTTTACATGCTGTTTCTCATCATGGCGGCTGGCAGTGTCTCTCTGACTCAGCCTTCCACTTCCCAGTTTTTTCTCCTCCTTGTCCCACCTATACTTCCTGCCTGGCCATTGACCAATCAGTGATTTATTTATTGACCAATCAGCAACACATTTGACATACAGATCATCCCACAGCACTTTCCCTTTTCTTAAAAAGGAAGGTTTTAACCTTTACACATCTCCAAAGTCAGCTTGGTATATTTGGGAATTTGGGCGTAGCTTCTCTTACTACTTCCTGCTGGAGGGGGGGGGGCGCTGTATCTTCTGGGGAAACAATGAAAATTTTAGGATCATGGAGTAGTCCGTGAGGCTGTATCATCTGAGCCAGTTGCCTTGAAACCATTCTGGATGTTGGATCATCTGGGCCTTGGTGTCACCTTCCAGGGGGTCTTGGCTGGTCAAACCTGATGTATCTTAATCTGGAACAAATCCATAGCCTCTGGCTTTCTGTGGGAACAAAAGCAGAATCTCCTTTCCAAAGCAACATATCCTTATATCCAAATTTTGAAGTCAAGGTACCTTTAAAATATACATTTTGGCATAACTCAACAGCTTTTACAATCAAATGTTTTCTGCAGTTAAAAATCCCAAAGACAACATAATCCAGATTCTCTGTGTAATATTCATCTTTACATGGCTTATTTTTTATATTAATTTTACTGTCTCTTTAAAGACTTTATTTTTTAAAACTATATATTTGTTTATATAACTGTATATATCACCTTTTTTGTCTCTTTCAAGCCTACGTACATTTTACACACATTTAAACTATTACATCTGAATCTGTCTTATTGTGAATCTGTTGGTTTAAACTGCAGCAGCTGTGACTGCTGGCTCCGCCCACCTCAGCTTCCCAACATGGCAGTGGAAGTTTACCACCAGCTCTGGGAGCTATCATGGATCTATGCTTTTAGCCAAGCAGCATGTAGCCCAGAAACCTCTTCTTTTTTTGTTTTGTGCTAGCAAAGTCTAAATCCACCATGCAGCTCAAAGTGCCACTTGCAGAGGCCTCATTCCCACCATATGGCGGCAGGTCGAGCGCGCACGCTTGGAACCCGCCAGTAGCTCAAACCGGCAGCTGCCGCTCATTTGAGAGAGACAATTAGGAACTGTTTTTAGCTCCGTTTTAGAATCTTTTTTTTAGTTTTTAGGTGGAAACTCTTGTCACCACGTTGGACGCCAATGTAGTTTTTGTCTTTCAGTTTGTTTACATTATGGATTACATTTATCAATTTATATATGTTGATCCATCCCTGCATCTCTTTGATAAAGTCTACTCAATCATAGTGGGTGATGTTTTTGATGTGTTTTTTGATTTGGTTTGCAAGGATTCTTTGCAAAGTTGAATCTTATATTTAAAAAGGAAAATTGGTCTGTAATTCTCTTTGTTGGGTCTTTATGTGGTTTGGATATCAGGGTAACCATGGCCACTAGTTGTTTTATTTTCCCTTAAAAGAGTGAGCCATCTGTTTTGTGCTCCTTGAATATAGAGAAATAAGGGGTAAATTAACTTTTAAAACTAAAATAAATTATAATGTCATAAAATTACATTTTATGATATAAGAGCTGAACTCCCATAGTAATCAAAAAGTTTTAAGAATATAAAATTTTATATAGTTCATTAACACAGAAGAAAATGCTAGATACAATTAGTCAATTGATTTTCTTAGGATTGTTGTTCCAGAGAAGCTTGTCTTCCACCTGAAAAAAGAAAAAAGATAAAATCTACATAAATAGTTACAAATAATTTCAATTAACTTCCTTACTTTATGTCATTTAATCTTCACAAAAGAGAATGAAGAGGCTACTTCAAAATTGTATTCTAGGCCTCCATGTTTCAAAACCTGTCATTTTCTTTTGTAAATGCCAGAATTTCAAGCCCTCCTAAGCTCATCTTATTTCCTAATGTGTACTATGCAGACACAGTCCAATTCAATGAGACAAATCTCTACAGGAGACAAATGCATAGCAATTAGGTTAGTGAATATATAATGTATTACAGGGACTCTAACGTCAAACAATGGTTTTGATTCTTATAGATCTTGGGAAGTAACCATTGCAGCATTAGCCACATTCTTCTGTGATATTCGTTATAATAAATGAAAAAATGTTTCCATTTACTTGGTTATAGTATTTTTCATCTGCTACACTAAATTTTATCTTAATAGATATCCAAATATGTTTTGGATCTTTTAATGCCAGTACCATGTTTCTCTACTTTTTCTTTTTGTAAGCACCAAGTCTCTTGCTTCATAGGATAGCTCAGTTATACCAAAATAAAATTAAAACAAAAAACAGTACTCTAAGAACCACAAGTCCTCTATCTTCACAAAGGTTTTTTTTGTTTTGTTTTTATTTTTGTTCTTTTTAGAAGGGAATGTTTGTTTTCACTTTTGGTGCTAATCAGAAGCCTTTTTTTTTTTTGGCTTTTTTGTTCATAATATTGAACATTCTGTTTGGGGATTACAAGACTTTTGGAAAAGAACTTTGTACATGATCTAAATTCCAAATAGTTTTTGAAATTATTTGATAATTTTATACATGGTATTTTGATCATATTTTTCCCACTCCCTCATCTCCTCCCTGATGCACCTACCTAGTCAATACCCACCAAATTTATTCTATCTATTCTTTAAACACAAGTCAAATTAGTGCTACTTTCACTGGAGCATGTTAGACCTACAATGGCCCAACTCCTAAAGAAAAAGAATATGTCTTCCTATAGCTATCAATTACCAATAACTCCTGAACTAGGTGTGGGAGTCCATGTCCACCTCCACCTTCACTCTCATAGTGAGATTTGTGCCTTCATTTACCCTGCATAATCTTGTGCATGCTATGACAACTTCTGTGACTGCATCTATGTAACTTCTGTATTGTGACCAGAAAACATTGTTTTCTTCTGTACTCAATCACCAACTTTGTATCTTACTGTTTTTCCAGCCTTTCTTTCATAATGATGCCTGAATCTTGGGAGATGGGTAGTGTAACACTAATACAAATGTCCCATTTAATCTTTGCACCATGGCCAGTTCATTATTGCTGTGCTAATTTCCATCTGCTGCAAATATAAGCTTTTCTGATGACAGTTGAGATGTGCTAATCTATGGCTATAACAATAATTCCTTAGGAGACAGTTTAAGTATATTCTATTTGCAGAGTAAGAGTAGTAGGTTCTTCCATGGAATGTTAGACCCATGTCTTAGTCACTGTTCCATTTCTATGAAGAGGCATCATTGTTAGTTATTTACAGCACTCTTTCCCTGTGAGAAAAAGTCACAAAACAAGACAGAATCCACTAACAAGAGTTTTATTAAGATAGGAAAGAGAGACAGACGTGACAGGCCTGCGGGAAAGACACATGAATAAAGATGGAGCCCGAAATATGGCGCCTGATTATAAAGGCTGGGCTGCGCCTGTGCACACAGGTCCATGTGGCTACTCCATGCATGTGCATAGATCACATGGTTGCGCTATGTGCTTTACACAACCATGAAAAGCCATGGGGTCCTGGTCACGAGAGATGTTTTGACCCGGAAATGGCTATTTTGACCCAGAAATGGCTAGGCGGAAGTGACTAGGTCCGCCAGGCATGCGCAACCATGGGGGTGGGGCGTATTGTGAATCCCCATCAATCATGACCACAGCAACTCTTACAAAAGATAGCATTTAACTGAGGGATTGATTATAGTTTCAAAGGCTTAGTTCACTATCAACTAGTCAGGGAGCATGGCAGCAGAGAGCGTGGCAGCAGAGAGCATGGCAGCAGAGAGCATGGCAGCTGGCAGGTATGGCACTAGAGTGCTAGAGAAGTAGCTGCAAGTAGCTGAGAACTACATCCTAATCTGTAAGAAGAGAGATAGAGGAAGGGAGAGGGAAAGAGAGAGGAGGGAGGGAGAGGGAGAGGGGGAGGAGGAGGGGGAGGGAGAGGGAGAGGGAGGGAGGGAGGGAGAGAGAGAGAGAGAGAGAGAGAGAGAGAGAGAGAGAGAGAGAGAGAGAGAGAGAATTTGGCCAGGATGGGTTTCCTTAACTTCAAAGGCAGGGACACACTTGCTTGAACAAGGCCACACCTACTACAATGACATCACACCTCCTAATCCTTCTAATCCTTTCAAACACTTCCAATTCCTAGTGACTAAGCATTCAAATATATGTGCCTATGGGGACCACTTTTATTTAAATGACTAGAACCCATCTAGCCATGGATTTGTAGCTCCCATAACTGTACCAGCTATAGGTTCAATACTGTAAAGTAGCCTTAAATACAATAAGAAGGTAATGAGTTACTCCCATGTCATTTGTGCCACTACTTCACCAGAAAGCATATCTTGACCGAGCAGTTATTTTGGTGCTTCACAGGATCCACAAATTTGATAATACTGATGATTACTCTTCTCCTCTAGTAGCATGCACAGTACCTTCTAACACTATGAAAGTTAATTATTACGGATGAAGTTTTTGGGTCAATACCAGCTTGATTTCTCCATGTTTTATGTCTCAAGTATGTGATGTCTTCAGCAATACAGTTTTACCATCAAGTTGTGGAGGGTAGCCAAGAGCATTGACAATAGCTTGAAATATTGAAGGAGGTCTATAGACGTTCATTAGACAAAAACTCCAATCTGTATTTCCAAATAGAATATACATATTTTAATAACAGAGAATTGACTTAAATTTATTTCAAAAATTACTTTAAGCCGGGCGGTGGTGGCGCACGCCTTTAATCCCAGCACTTGGGAGGCAGAGCCAGGCGGATCTCTGTGAGTTCGAGGCCAGCCTGGGCTACCAAGTGAGTTCCAGGAAAAGGCACAAAGCTACACAGAGAAACCCTGTCTCGAAAAACCAAAAAAAAAAAAAAAAAAAAAAAAAAAAAAAAAAAAAAAAAAAAAAATTACTTTAATGATATTGCAATAAATGTTGTAGAAGGGAATGTCCATGATAGACCAGTAGTATGTATATGACTGTGTATATATTTATAACAGTATATATGTATTAGTGCCTTCCAGTATTAATCTGTTTTTATTTTTAGCAGCCATCATTTGTCCTTGTCTTATCATTTTGTTTTGAATTATTAATGATGGACAGAATATGTCTGTGAATTACTAAATTTAATAATGAGATAAATACTCTTTACACTTGTGATAAAAAGTAAAATAGGTAAGTGCCTTCTAGAATTGTGTTTGTGTAGTACTACTCAACATGCCAAATAAAATGTGATTGCCAGTCCTGTATATATAGTTTAGTCCTTGCATTGGTACATGTTTTTAATTCCCTGCTTTCTGAAAATACAAAGAAACAATGTTGAACTGCAAATCTTCCATTTTTAGTAGCCAAAACAAAACTGGGCAGGCTCTGAAAATGGGAAAGATGTTGGTACAGATGTTAGTGTTGAAAAGAAAAAAAGTGATAAAAAAATGCCTCTTTGAATACATGTTGTTAGGAAATCAACCACTGAATGCAATCAACAAAGCTTTCTACATTTCACATTTAAATCGTAGTTCCAGCTTTCTTGAAAGTGCATCAAGATAGCAGTGTTTCTGTTGTAGTTACTCGTTCCACTTGCTAATATTCACACGGGCTGACACTCATAGTCGTGTGTCTCTGTGTAGAATTGCCCTGTTTGGTAACAGGACCAGTGTGCTTGCCCTGCTCTGTCTCACCAATGCATTGCCATTGGGTGTTGTTTTCCACACTTTATTCCTTTGAGGTGGGGTAGTACAACTTCTTACTATGAATGAAACGCCATAATCAAGGTATGTAGTGCAGACCACATGGCTGAGAGGAAGAGTTCTGTATTGGAGTATTTTGCTTACTCTTGTACTTGCTTTTACACTTATCTGAAGACAAGAGGCTTTTTAAAATATTACCTATATCTAGTGAGAATGTTCAGTAACTCAGTGCATATTCCTTTACCATTATCTTTGAAAATGAGTAGAAAATAGATAGGTATTAAAATATGCACTGCTTTTTTACAATTAAATCTTTTTTTTCCTTTCGAGACAGGGTTTCTCTGAGTGGTTTTGGTGCCTGTCCTGGATCTCACTCTATAGACCAGGCTGGCCTCAAACTCACAGAGACCGGGCAGTGGGGGTACATGCCTTTAATCCCAGCACTTGGGAGGCAGAGCCAGGTGGAAATCATTTTTTAAATTTAATTATATTTTATTAACATTCTGCCATATATTTTACATAGCAACCACAGTTTCCCCTTCCTCCTCTCTTCCCATTCTCTCCCCTCACTCCCATCTACCAGCCTCCCCATCCACTCCTCTCAGACTCCATTCAGAAAGGGGAAGGCCTCCCATGGGCTTGAACAAAGCATGACACATCAAGGGGAGGTAGGACCGAAATCCTAACTCAATACAAATTATCTGCCCTCAAATTCCTTTTATTAAGATTAAATATAAATATATTAATCATATTTTATAAAAAAATATTTAAACAAAACTTACAGCTTAGCACAGTTCTTCATTTTCAATGGGATAATCATAAATTGTAATTTAAAACTATAATTTGTTTTTATGTGAATGATAGTTCTAAATTTATGAAGGTTTTCCTATTTTCAAGGTAATTCTCTCAATTCTTCACTTTCCACTTAGGAAATTTGAAAACCACAAAGTTCATACATTTTCCAATTCAACCTGGGAAATATCTCTGACAGATGCTTTCTATTCTGAGAGCTCCCATTTAATGTATTCATTTAACAAATATTCGTTTAGTACCTTTAATTTGCCGAACATTGTTTTGGGAATTAAAACAATGAATAAATTAGACAAAACCCATGAGTTCTTGGATGTTATAGTGCAAGTGGGTAAGGTAGGAAACATCAGTCAGCCTTGAATTATTAAAAGACAGTATCTAGAGGTGACATAGAAGGTTGATTTGACAGATACTGGAGAACCTATGAAACAGGAACTTGAAAAAAACGAGAATTCATGCCTTCACATGGGCTTACAAGATGCAAAAGAGAGAGGAGGATTTGGCTAGGTTAGGGAGTCAGTAAGATGTCAAGGCTGTGATGTATGAGGCCTAAGAGTTTCTATGTATAGACAACCTGGGGTCTCGAAGAGGAGGCTAGAAGAATGGATAAGCAATCTAATCTTTTAAAATAGATAATTTCAACCTAGACATTGAAGGAAGCAATGGTTATCAGTGAAAAATCACAATTAAGAATTTCAGTATTTTTGAGGCAGTATAACTAACTACCAGGTAGCTTAGCGACCTTTGGTGACATACTCCATGAGAGAGAACTGTCTGTAATGACATCTTTGGGGGTTTTACTAGGCAACCCTTAATGTGAATGAAGGCATCAAGTTTTGTGAAGGATAGAGTAGAAGACAATTCTTTAGTTTGGTTGTATTTATGTGATATTTGTTTATTTCTGAGAAATATAATTGGAATAAGTCAAGTAGACAATAGGGTGTAGATGTCATGAACATATTACTACAAGGAAAATTTGGACGCCTCATCTGAAATACTTGCAATGCTTAGCCTCTTATACCTCTTCTTATTCATATTCTACCTCCTATTTAATTTTATTGTATATATGTATATATGTATGTATATATGCACATATGTATACATGTATTTTAAAGTGGAGTTTTATTGGCTGCAACAGACAAAGAAAAGCAGGGGGAGTACTTCAGAAAGTTAAGTCTTCAAGGAATAAATGAAGGTTGTAGGTTTAATTAGGAGAAACTATGCATCTTCACACAAGGGTGTACTTCAGCAGAAGACATGTTCACACACATTGAGACCTCATCTTGAGCTGTCAACCACAATATCAATCTCCTAATTTTCTAGCAAACTAAGATTCCTTTCTGAATCCATTTTGCATGCTCTTTTACAACTCTAAATTCTCAAACTTCAAATACCTTCTATAGTGATGAATCATATTATACAATATATGTTACAACCCCGTGTCCTATATCCCAGGCTCAAATACCTGTCTATTCTTTCATATGCTTATTCTAAACTTTGGAAGACCTGAACTGAGTGGATGTGCAGTATCCTTTAAACTTGATCTTTACTAATCAATCTAATTAAATGTAACTATATAATAATGCTCAAATACTGTAAATTCTTATAGAACATTTTTTTCTTTTATATTCCACATTTCAAATCTGCATGGTCTGAAATACATGCCTCTACTGGATTATTTCCTATCACCATATCCCAAAGCTCTGACCTTGGCCTTCATCTTCCTCCTCCTAGGTGACAATGTCTTCTGAATTGTTCTTTTTTTTTCTCTCCTTGCTCTCTCTGTGGTCTACTCAAAACCAAGACAGGAGCAGCCTTTACAAGATGCATCAAGTTTCTGCTATCTGCCCTCAGCCATCCACTGCATTCATTTCTTAAGCTTAGTAGTGCCCAATGTTGGAAAGCATCTGTCAGTTACTTTCTTCTTTAGTTTTCTAATCTTTTCTGAGTGATCTTCTCTGATTCCATTTCTAGCTACGGATGTCTCCTGTTTTTATTTCTATCAAGCTAAATAGTGCATCTTCAGGGTGCCTCAGCTTTGTCTTCTTCATTTTTGTGGCTCCCAGCTCACCACATGCCTATTGTCTCTGCATTCAGTCATTTTCTCCACATCAGATGGATGAGATCTTCTGTAAGACCTGTGTTAAATAGCAACTCCAGCCCAAATTCATAACTATTTTTCTTCCATTCAGTTTTCTCTATACTGTAGCTGAATTTTTCCTGCTCCTGCCTGGCCCACAGTCAGTACAAATCTCTCTCACCCACTAGTCCCACAGCCAAGTAAACACACAGAGACTTATATTACTTATAAACTCTATGGCTGTGGTAGGCTTCTTACTATCTAAACTTCAGCTACACTATACTTTCACCATTTGGGAACAACTAGTATTTATTCGTCAGTTGCTTATCCCCCACCTTGGAATGTGTTTGCTGTGTTGTAATATCCTCCAATGTGATATAGAGCCTACTTTGTAATAGTTACTTGCAAAGTACATGCAGAGCCACAGAAAACAATCCATAGAGATTGTGCTTTACATGTGATGAACAATCTCATTTTCACTCTTGCACTCTTTAATTTTGTTCATTATATTTATTTTTCTTCATGTCTGCATCTAATTATAGCTTGACAATACTTCAAATGTTCTTCTTTTCCATTTTAACACTGATATAGTATTTTCTGTGAGCACTCCAAAGTGTTCCAGACTGATCAACTAACCAACTACTATAGGCAGCTACCATTATTTATTAACTGAATCCTTGGGTGTAATTAAGAGAACGTGTCTAAAATCAATTTCAAATTCCACATATTCACAGGATTCATGTGGGATAATGCTTATGTAGATATCTATATCCACTTCCCTCCATTCTGTTCTCTCTTTTCTTTCCCTTTATTACTTTCTACTTAGTGGCTTCAGGAATGCAAAAGCATCACAGAAGCATCCAATCTTTATTAGTGTTCTGTCCCTGTCTAGAAATAATTCTCAATAAAATTTGAACAAAGGAGTTTATATTTTCATTTTTAACTGGGAATCAAACATTATTTGCCTTATGTTCCCTTCTGTTCCTGCTTAGAGAACCTCCAAGAATAATAATGTATATAAATGATTCAGTTAAAATGGATGACTTTCATTTTCTGAATCTCAAAAAAAAAATTACAAAGCCATTACTTAAAAAGAAACTTTTCATGTATGTAAATACAATTGAGCAGAGGAATAAGAAGCTAATGTGCTGATCTTATGTGGTGAGAAGATTAACAGAGGTGAGTGGAATTTCTCAAAATTGTAAATTAACACTGTGTTATTAATCTTCATAAATTTCACACCAAGGGCTCCCATTAGGTGGAGAGAGAAGCAGTTACAAATGATTAAAACACGCAATAGGGCACATAAATTATCAACTTTCCCAGGAAGCAGCAACTCATAGCTTTTAAACCAAGAAAGGACAAATAAAAAGACTACTCTGTTTTCTTCAAACCTCATTGCTCTATTCAGGATTTGTTACCTTCAATTATTTTCGTAAATGAAAGCCTACCTCTTTTCTGTGAATAATATCTTTTAAAATATCTATTTAAGATAATAAAGTGGATTCACAAATACAGGATGATTGTGAACTTGAAGACATATTGAAACAATACGTTTCTAAAATGTAGGCTTGAACATTACAGGGAGAGTAAAGTGTTTCTTTTCCTTTTCATTAATAATAATAGTCTATTATGTTATTACACACATTCCTTAGAGTGGGATTTTTTTATATTGAGCTATATTGTTTATCATTGTCTTTGGAGAAAAGATGAATAAACTTTTAAGCACTAATGCACTAGAGTGTTTTTCACAGTGAAGTTATCTTTAAAATACACAGTATTTATGTTGCAAGTTTAGGACATATGATTACTGAAAATCATTGTGTTAGAATGACAATAGTAAAATAATTATATATATTGTTCATATTCTCCAATGTTTAATGAGGCCCTAATACCTTGGATTATTTATTCAACAGAGTCATAAAAATATTTATCTGGATTTTCTGTTTTAAAAATCTGCCTCACTAGCTTCTTGCATTCACACTTAAAAAGTTTAGCTGAGGTAACTTATTGGGAGTGTGTGTCAGGGAAATATGTTTTATTCATGTGCCAGGCTGCTCTTTCCCAGAGATGCAAATAAAACTGCATGTGAAGGAGCAGCTGCTCTCAGAGCTTGTGTCCTGTCTGCTGAGGGAGCACAGCTGGAGAGATGTGCAGAGCATTATCTTCTGTGAATCAAACAGACTAGGAGAACGCTTAGTAATACATATGTAATTCCACAGCCCCTGAAAAGCCCAATCCATTCTCCCCCTCCCTTCCCCAACACCCATTTAAAGCTATGGCCTCTGAAAGAGGGGAGCCTATGAAACTCCATAACAATTTTGTGAAATTGCAACATGAATTTTTCTAAAATTTAAAACTGTATTTCTTCCACTCTCCCTTTCCATCACTATCCCTCTTCCTCCGTTTGTTCCTCAAAGCTTCCTGAGCACCTGCCAGGTTCTCCCTTGGCCCAAGGCTATGAGGATGGTGCAGTTAACAGGTGAGTTCACTAATAATGGGAATGAGGACCTAGTGGCTAAACTCCATCTTTCAAAGTCATTCTGACATCTACAAAGATATGTTTTAAATGAAAAATGGCAGAAGAAACAGTGAAGGAGAGGAAGGAGAGAATGAAGAATGGAGAGAAAAGAAAGGTGAAGAGAGAGAGCATGACTGTTTCCCATCACAGACACATGCATTTCAAACCGATGAAAGGAATGATCTATAATTCTATTGGTGAATACACATTTGCATGGAAGATAACCAGCTTGGAAAAGCCTGTCAAATGGGGCTACAGAGCTGGTTCAATGGACTCAATTCTCTGCACCCATAAATAACACGCTGTAACCCCAAGTCCAGGAGACCAGACGTCCTCTTCTGCATTCTGCTAGCACTTGGACACATGTCTAGAATGCATAGTGCATGCAGGTATTCATACATTCACATAAAATAAAAATAAACAAGTCTCTTTAAAGATTTTTAAACATCTGCTGACAAATTTTTTCTGTGACCTACTGCTCATAATATAATTCAGGATCTACGACACTAAAAACTTGTACTTTAACACCTTTTCCCTTACTGCTTGAAATCATGAACTGTCTAGACAGCCCAATTCTCCACAGTCTCAGGTTGGACCCATTTTAGTGCAACAGTACTGAATTTTCCTAAATCCAATACTCCTTTTCATTTTATTTTTAATTTATATTTCTAGCAACTTAACACATGAGCAGTGTATTGACATAACTCCCTTCCTCAAACTCCTTCTGTATTTCCTCACTCCCATGTTCATAGACTCTTATTTATTATTACACACACACACACACACACACACACACACACACACACACACACACACACACACACGTATACAGAGACTACTGAGTAGATTCAGCATTGATTTTATGTACATGTGTCCAGGGTTGATGACTTGGGATTGGAAATTCTATGAAGGAGCTTATCCCTGATGGAAATTCATTCTCCTTCTCCATAAGCCAATCAATGCTCTTCTTATAGAGGTGGGAACCTGTGGAATTTTCCCATCTATGTTGGCATGTCAACTACTGCTATCAACATGCTCCTCTTAGTCAGGCAACCATACTGTTGTGATTTCATATGTGTATATTTTGTCATATCTGTGCATATTATCTAACTACAGGAATCCTGGGCTCTGGCTCTTAAAATATTTCTCTCCTTTAATCCATGATTTTCCATGAGCCTTAAGTGTTAAGGTTGCATCACAGGTATATAAGTTGGGATTGGGTGCCCCATGGTCCTTTGTTCTCTTTATTTTGACCAGGTGTGGATTGATGTAATAGTTTCCTGTTGCAAAAAGAAGCTTTTTGATGAGGGAGGAGAGCTGCACTTATCTGTGGGTATAAAGACAAGCATTAAGAATGTACTTAGAAATTACACTGGTATAGGAAAACAGTGATGGTAAGTTCACCTCTCAGGTCTATGACCTCTCCAGCCAGGGGTAGTTGACTAGGTTTACAGTGCCAGAGATGAATTCCCATCTATTGAGTGGGCCAATTAGACATCTGTTGTTTACCCCTAAGATAAAAATGCCACTGCTTCATTAGTGTGGATATCTCTCCAGTCCAGTCATTGATGTGGTTTGCAGGCTTTACAGCTGTGTAGGACTACTAATTGCTCCTCTCTCTCTTCCCAGATTACATGGCAACTTCCAGTACTATGAGAGTCAGTCATCAGGGAGCAGGGTTTGAAGCCAGTCCCAGATAGTTTTCTCCAAGTCCTGTGTCTGAAGTGTGTTGTTTTCAGCAAAAGGATCTTACCTTCAAGCTTCAGGAAGGGAATCAGGACAATGACAATAGCCCATAGTGTTTGGGAATAATCTTGTATTATGACTAACAACAATGTATTGGGAGGCATGCCTCACACTGGGATAGTAATAATCATCACTCCGTATAATTCAATAAATATCTACACATATAGACATATTTGTATACATGTATTTTAAATAAGCTTATAAAATAAAATAATTTGTTGCTCCCTCCATTTTTAAAGATTTCTAGTATTATCTCATCTTCCTTTCCCCCCATATACACTTTCCCCCCTCTCTTCAGTTAAAGCTGCCACCAATTTTCCCCACTCCCTGCCTCCTTTGGAGCATCTGTATGCAATCAACTATCCCCCTCTCTCTAATTCCTTCTCCCTCCCTCTTGCCATGGTCCCTTTCCACTTTACTGGTTTCTTCAGATTCTTCAGGTTGTATACTGAAATCTACAAATTCAAGCAGGCACACAAAGAGAGAACACCTGGTGTTGTTAGTCTTCCCTGGTCTGAGTTACCTCCCTCTGTGTATTTTCCATTCTGTTTATTTACCTGCAAATTTAATGATTCTGTTCTCCTTTGAGGCTGAATAGAATTCTGCTGTGTATATGAACCACATGTTCAGTAACCCTTCATTTATTGAAGGACATTTATGCATTTCCTAACTATTGTAAATAGAGCAACAATAAACATGGCTAAGCAGTTATCAGTGGAGTAGGATATAGAGTCTTAGGGCATATGCCAAGTGGTGGTATAGTTGGATCATATAGTAGATTTATTTTTAGCTTTCTGAGAATTCTCCATGATAGCTTCTAGAGTTGCTGCAAATATTTGCAGTTCCACAGTGGATGTGAGCTTCCTTTCTTTGCATCTATGCTAGCATTTTTTTTGTCAATAGTTTTCATGATCTTAACCATTCTGAGTTAAGATCAAATCTCAGAATAATTTTATTTTATATTTCTCTGATTTACAAGGATGTTGAGAATTTTAAAGATTTTCTTAGCCATTTTTCTTTCTTCTTTTGAAAGTTCTCTGTTCATATTCATAGTCCATTTCTGTCCTGGATTTTGTGTGTGTGGGGGGGGCGGTTCGTAGTTGTTGTTTTTTAATTTTTTGTATATTCTGAAGAACAACCCTCTATCATATGTATATAAAACATTTCACCCACTATCTCTTCACTGAATTTACTATTTCCTTCACTGTGTTGATGTGTTTTAGTCTTACATGGTCCCATTTATCAATCACTGGCTTTAATTCCTGAGCGAATGGAATCCTATTCAGAAAGTCTTATACTATACCTGTATCTTGTAGGGTAAGTTTTCTTCTGGCAGTTTTAGCATTTCATGCTTCATGATGAGCTCTTTGATCCTATTGGAGTTTATTTTTGTGTACTATGACAGTTATAGTTCTAATTTCAATTATATATATGTGTGAGTGTGTGTGTGTGTGTGTGTGTGTGTGTGTGTGTGTCTATATATATGCTTAGTTTTCCTAGCATCACTTGAAATAAACTGCTGACTTTTCTACTTGTTTATTTTTGTAATCTTTCTCAAATATCATGTGGCTGTAGTTACATGCACTCATGTTTGGATCTTATATTTTGTTCCATTAATCGACATTTCTGGGGTTTTTTGTGCTCTTACCATGCTATTTTGATTATAATAGCTTTATAATATAGCTTGAAATTTAATAGGGTAAGGCCTCAAGCATTGTTCCTTTTGTTCAAGACTGTTTGGGCCAAAGGGGCTTGGGCTTCCATGTGAATTTTGGAACTTTTATCCTGTTTTTATGAATACTGTCATGGATTTCAACTGAGATTCCATTGAATCTATAAATTGCTTTTGGTGAAATGGTGATTTTCACCATATTAATTCAACGAACTCATGGTCATGAATACTCTTTGTATCTTCTAGTGTCTTCCCCAATTACCTTCTTCAGCTATTTCAACTTATCATTGTGGAGGTCTTTAATCCCCTTGATTAATTTTATTCCTATATTCTTAGATAATTGAGAATAGGATTCTTTCTATGATCTCATTCCTAGCATATTTATTATTTGTATATAAGGAGGCTACTAATTTTGTTGGTTTTAATTTGTTTCTGTATCCTGACTCTATTGAGAGTGTTAGTCACTTCTAGAAAATTTTTTTTTTTTTTTAATGTGTGGAATGGTTGGGATCTCTTAAGTATAATATATAATGTCATCTGCAAAAAGGGATAGTTTGATTTATTATTCTATTTGTATTTCTTTAATTTCCTTTTATTTTTTAATGCCCCAGCTAGTACATCAGTACTATAATGAAAAGGACTGAAAATAGTGGAAATCTCTGTATTGTTTCTGAATTTAATGGAATTGCCTCGAATTTTTTCTCCATTTACAGTGGTGTTTGCTGTGACTCTGTCATATACAGCATTTATTATGCTGACTTGTGGTCTCTCTAGTTTTCTCTCTAGGATATTCATCATAAAGAAATGTTGGATTTTGTCAAAAACCTATTGTGCATCTGTAAGATGATCATGTGACATTTATTTTTAATATGATTTATTTCATTTATTGACTTTTGCATATCAAGTCATCCCTGTATCTGGGATAGATCTAACTTGACTGCAGTGGATGGACTGCAGTTTTGATGTACACTTCTACTGTTCTGCAAATGTTTTACTGAGATTTTTGCATCTATATTTATCAGAGATATTGATCTGAAGTTTTATTTGTATTTATTTTATTTATTTTATGTTTTTCCTGGTGTTGGTATTAGGCTAATAAATACTAGCTTCGTAGAAGGCGTTTGGAAGTTTCCTTTCTATTTCTGCTGTTTTAAAACTATTTGAAGAATAATTGGTTTGTTCTTTGAAGGTCTGGTAGAATTCTGCTGTGAATCCATTTGGGACTGAGCTAATTTTAGTCAGGATTATTTTTCTTACTTGTTTGTTGTGGGACTGTTAAATTTGTTAATATCTTCTTATTTAAGCTTGCTGGTTGATATGAATATAGAAATTCGTTCATTTCTTTTAGGCTTTTTAACTTAATAAAGTTTTAAAATTATTTCCTTATAATGTTTATAAGTATTTAAAAAAAATCTAGGACTTATTTCATACCTGTTGTAATTCTTTTGATTTGGGTTTTCCCTTCCTTCCTTTCTTCCTTCCTTCCTTCCTTCCTTCCTTTCTTTCTTCCTTCCTTCCTTTCTTCCTTCCTTATTATTAACTGTGCTAAAGCTGGGTTAGTCTTATTTGGTTTTTCAAAGAATTAGATCTTAAATTCATTGATTATTTTCATTTTTTTTATTTGTTTCTATTTCATTTATTTCTGTACTGATTTTTATTATTTCTACCTGTCTACTGGATTTGTGTTTGGATTGTTCTTAGTTTTTTCTAAATTCTTGAGCTGAATCAAATTATTCATTTGTGCTCTTTCTGATTTTTAATTTAGGTACTTAGAGTTATAAAGTTTATTCTTAGGGGTGTTTTTGTGTGTTCTATGATTTCTTTTTCATTTATTTCCAGTAATCTTTGGATTTCTTTCTTGATTTCTGTCCTGACCTACTCATTATTCAGTAAAAGTAGATTCACCTCCATGAGCTAAAGTAGTTATTGAAGCTTCTTTTGCTGTTTATGTTATGGTTTATTGAATTGTGGTAAGATTGGGATAAACAGGTTTTTTTTTAAATATTTTTTATTTGTTGAGGTCCTTTCCCCCACCCCCAGTATATGGTTTATTCAGCAGGAACATCCACGGACTGCTGAGTAAAATGTTTATTCTTTAGTATTAGGTGGAATATTCTGTAAATACCTGTTAGGTATATATGATGAATGTAATTGGAATTTTTCTAATCAAAAGACACAGGTTAGTTTAATAAATGAAGAAATAAACTCCAATATTTGTCTAGAACAAAGCTAGCTCATCTTTGAGAAAAACACCTGTGAGTGAAAGGATGGAAGATGGGACCAGGAAGCAAGCGGGTGTTAGTGTGCTTATTAATACTGGCCAGAACTGGTTGCCTTTGAACTAAAATTAATCTGAAGTGATAGAGAAAGATGGTTTATACTGATTAAGAGAACGATAAATGAATTCATCTGCTGAGACCATTCATGTTTAAAGTTATTACTGAAAGATGTGTTCATTGTTGTCATTTTATTTTTCTAATGTAAAAGATTAATTTATTTGTTTGTTTGTTTGTCTATTCATGTTATGGATTTTCAGTTTGCATGGCTATCTGTTGACTAAATGTAATACTTTTTCTAGAGGCCAAAAGAGGGCATCAGATTCTATGGAACTAGGGTTACAGGTGGTTTTGAGTCATAATGTAGACATTAGGAATTGAACTTGAGTCCTCTGAAAGACCAGCCAGTACTTCTAATTACTGAGCCATCTCTCTGACTTCTTGATAATTTTTTTAAGATTCTGTTTATGCTTGTAGTCCTGTATTATGTTCCGGATATTATAGATTAATTTGTTTTCTTTCTGTAGGCTCTTTGATTATATTTATTCTTCTCTTCAGCCCAAGGTACTGCTTTTAGTATTTTGGAGGGTTTGATGGATAAGAATTATTTTAACTTCTCTGAGCCTGTTGAAGATCTGGATTATTTTGTAGACATGAGATTCTTCTCCTGGTATTGCATATGTATTTTAATTTTTTTTCTTTATTTTGGTTTATATAGTCTAATTCCTCTACTTTGTCTTCAAATACCAATAACCCATCTACAATTAATCTATTCTATTGACAAAGCTTTCTCCCTGTATTTTATATGTGTTTTTTTTCAGCTCCATTTTTCATTTCAGCATGGATTTTTTCAGTGTTTCTATCTTTTTACTGAATCCAGGTTTCTAATCCTGAACTTTCTTGATAATTTCTTTTAACCACATATTTGTGTTCCTTAGAATTAACTTAAGATTTTAGCCCTATCTTCTTTAAGTTCATTCAGGTGTTTGCTTGCATATTTTAAACTCCTTAAATTCAATGATTATGTTCCAATTATTTTCTTAAATCCCTTACCCCAAAATTTATCTAAATTATTCTCTTTGGGGAGTATTTCTATAGGATTAGTGGATTTTCAGGTGGGGGAAGCACAGTGTCCTGGGCTTTAATATTATTTGTGATTTTGTGATATGCCTTGGGCATGTGAACATCTTTAATTAATTGTGTGTTTGATGTGATTTTCTTGGGTGCCTCTGTTGAGTAGAATTTTGGTTTTGTTATTAATCAACCAACTCAAACTTTGTTAACTAAAGATTAGAAATGAGGGAGTGATATGTTGGTCTTTAAGATTCTAACTGTTGATCTTGATTTTGAATTGGAAGCATGGGGGTAATTTTAATTGAGTGATAACTAAGAAAGTGTGCAAATGAGACAATAGCTCATTCTGCTTGGCTAGCTGCACACCCTGAGCTATGTATGGGAATGTTAGGATGGCATGGTTGGGCAGAGTCTTGGGCACAGCAGGCCAGCACACAGGCTGATTAGGCCTAGAGGTTGGGGATAGTGTGGACCAGCTAGGGTTCAGGGGACAGGGTCACCTCACTGCACAGATGTGCACGATGTACAATCAGAGCTAGCTAACCAGTAAGCAAAGGACAATGCCCTAAATCTAATATTGTTGTATCAACAATACCCTGATCTAATATTTTTGCATCATTGCCTAGCTATGGAGTACTTTGAATTGGAAATGTATCATTACATCCTGAGAAGTTCAATCTAGGCATAATTCAAGTAATATTGTAGTATTTATCAAAAGCAACTAGGCAGATTTCCAGGGAACTAGTGATTAATAATTGCATAAAAAGTAAAGAAAGAAGGATGTCACTGTGCAGGAGAACATGCCATTTAGGGTCACTTTATACGCCCTTTTTTGCTGTATCTGTGAATATGTATTTACTATTGCTGTTGTGGAGACAGATCTCATGTAGCACAGGCTGGTCTCAAACTTACCATATAGTTTGATGCTGGGTTTGAACTGCTCATCCTCCTATTCCCACTTTTCAAGAGCTAAGATTATATGAGTGAACATCTCATCCAACCTTTGTTTTTTACATAATTTGAAAGCAAAAATTTCATTTCTCAAAGTGACATAGTTCAACAGCTTCATGCAGTCTTTCTCTACCCTTAAGGCTATGTCCAAGCTTTATCTTAATATGTAAAAATGACATCCTACTAATTTAATATTAAAATCCCTAAGACATGGATCAAATGAATATATATATATGGTATATATATAACATAGAAATATTTTAAATGGGTATTTATATGCTATTATGCAAATGAGAAAAACTTCTGAGTCCTAATTTGCCTCTCTGGAAAGTTATAGCTAATTGTGAAGTTAGAACAAAGTCCACAGAAAAAAGACTCTGATTACTGACACAAATAACAAATTGTGGATGATCCACAAACCTTTGTTTTTAATAATTTGCTAAAATACCTCACAGAACTCACCAAAGGCTATTGTACTCACAGATGTGGATTATTAATAAGAAATGATTTATACTATAGTTTACCATGGGAAGAAGTACATAGATCACAGTACAATAAGGCATCAAACATGGAGTTACTATAGCTGCTTACAAACAGGAGAGTTAAATTTTCTTGATATCAAATCATAAAAGTACATATGATCAACCAAATTGGAAATCTTACTCAAGCACCCGTGTCCAGATTCACTAAAAAGTTATATTCACTTTGTGAGGGCACAGTTACTCTCACAACTTATCTAAGGCAGCCTAATTATAAATGAAAACCTAGTCCTAAAATATACTGTTGGTCTCCATGACATGGTCAGCCACTGAATCACATTGTCAGACTCTCTGGTGTGACCCAAGGCCTCCAGGAAAATAAATGCACTAGGTGTGGGAATGACACCCCCAGTGTCTAGTGATCTCCCAACAGCTGAGGATACCGATCAAATCTCTATGGAACAAATGATGACTTCATTAATATAAGGACACCAGTATTAATTTCATCCAACATAGTATTTAACTCTCAACCCAACTGAATTGCAAAGGCTTAAACTTGAGTAGTTTAAATGATGTTATTCTAATTTAAAAAGCCATAAGAGAAATTGAGAAATTGCACTTGCCACACAAAAGCTGAAAGAAAAATGAAGGTAGAGAAGAGTCAAAGAACTTTATTAAGCATTTCATATTAACTCATCAAAGCTTTTGTGTGTCATCACTGTGTGCTTAGCTCCATGTTGTTTGGCCTGGATATTGGTAGGATTTTCCTGATGTGCACAATATCATGCCTATTCAGGCCTCACATCTTTTGTGACTGTTGGCCAGAGGATGCAGCTCCTTGTCATGTGGACCTTTTTATAGGAAAGGCATTACGTGACAACTTGCTTATTTTACAATCAAGTGAAAGACAAAAGTTCAAATCAAAAGCAGAGCCCTCTTGTAACCTTATCTCAGGAATGACACCATAACATAACCATAGAAAGGAGTCAGATCTAGTACAGTCACAAATAGAGGGGTTGATGCTAGAGAATAAACCAGGAACTGCCTCACAGGCTTCTGGTCACAGTGGCTCTGGGCTAGGAAACCTTTGCAATGGAATGCATTGCTTCGTTGGGCATGTTCATAGAGTTTGGGGGAAGCCTTGTCGCTGGAGACTTCTCACCTACATTTACCTTGACTAACAGTGAGTCTGAATTTCATTCAGAATCTCCAGTCAGCCTTTCAGCCCTAGAATATATTAACCACCTTCCTAGGATCTAAAAGAGCTTATAGCCTCCTACTAATGTAAATCCAGAATATCAAAACAAACACAAATGTGTTCCTCACCCTGATAAAGGTAAATGTGAGACTTACCAAACAGAGCAACCCCATACATCAACTATTTAGGTTATGCATTGACATAGAATACCACATAATTTACTGTATGGAGCTCTAACTCCCCTCACACACATTCTCAGCCTCTCTATCTATCCCTATTTATCTTTGTAAAAAAGCAAAACTAACAACAACAACAAAAACCCTTTTTATTTCAAAACAAACAAATACACTGTTATTTAGTATAAAAGCAAAGTACTAGTGTTCACATACCTGGTATCTACCTAGGAAGCCTCCTCCCAGATAATTGTATCAGCTTCCATGAGGAAGGACACATGGATCAGAAACATTGTAAGATACAATATAAAAACTAGAAGATTTAAAAATGAGTAAATGCAAAACTGATCTCACAAATATAACTTAAAGGTTTGAAATTGTACATAATGTCAGGGTACAAATGAACAAATTAGATAACATTGAAGGAAATTATGTATTTTATTATATCTGTGTTTGGTGGGAGAATCAAGTTAGCCCTCAGATACTGATGAACAAGTCAAGTGTAAATCTATTCTGTAACTTATTGACTCTGCTGGGTTCTTTTTCTAATTCCTCCTTAATTACATTTTCAGAATAACAAACTACTTAACGTTTTGGCTGACATATTCCCTGTGTGTACATATTAGTACCTTTAATTAGATTAGTGTCAAGTGTCACTGCTTGAAGAGGCTTCTCTGTCTAGAAGCTGACATTACAGATATCTGACTTAACCTATTGATTTCCTATTTAACTCTTATGAAAAAGAACTTTATCTTGAGAAGAACAATTTAAGATGCCTTGATTTCCTATTTAACTCTTATGAAAAAGAACTTTATCTTGAGAAGAACAATTTAAGATGCCAGTTGCTATGTATAAAATAGACAAAATTATGTTCTAAAGAAGTCAATATGAATTGCTTAAGACCAACCTGGTATGTTTTTCATAGAAATTGCTATTCATCTCAAAACTCATGAGTAACATTATATTTACCTGGTGGATAATGAGATATTTGAATTTGTATTTCAATTATCAAAAAATTCTGATTTGTGAGTCTGGTGGTAGTAGTGCATGCCTTTAACCTCAGCACTTGGGAAGCAGAGGCAAACAGATCTCTATGAGTTTAAGGATAGCCTCATCTACAGAGCTAGTTCCAGGACAGCCAGGGCTTCACAAAAAAACCCTGTCTCAAAAATTTAAAAAAAAAAAATTCTTACTTTTTAAGATTTGTTTGGTTCATACCTTAGCTTCTGTATGGAATTATTAAAGTCCTTATCAACTAAAGAAACTTTACCTTGATAAATGTTTCTCTAAAATCTTTAATCTATGATTGTTTCTATAAAAAAAACTCAATTGAGGTATAAAATTAGGGATGTTCTACAAGAATGTTAATAGACATTAAAATACATGTTGTTTACCAAATGTGATCATTCTTAGCAATTTGAATCCTGTAAAGACACTCTATCATTTCCTTAAGAGTAATCTAAACAATATAAGTAGAGAGGTGCTATGGATAGAGTGTATGCAAAAGAATACAAGGAAATACATTTAAGAGAATTTAGAAAATAAGTAATGTGTAAAGGACAGTTGAGTGCTCTCATTTTTTAATAGTATTTTTTTTTATAATTAACTTAATTTCACATATCAGCCATGGAATCCCCTGTCCTCCCTCCTCCCACCCCCAGCCCTCCCCTCCAAATCTACCCCTCATTCCCACCTCCTCCAAGGTAAGATCTCCCCTGGGGAGTCAGCCCAGCCTGGCAGACTCAGTCAAGGCAGGTCCAGTCCCCTCCTCCCTACACCAAGGCTGAGCAAAGTGTCCCAGCAGAGGCCCCAGGCCCAAAAAAGTCAGCCCATTCACCAAGGACAGGTCCTGGCTCCACTGCCTGGGGGCCTCCCAAACAGTTCAAGCTAATCAACTGTCTCACTTATCCAGACCAGGCCCTCTGGATAAGTGAGTGCTCTCATTTTTATCAGAGCTAAGAGAAACACATGGAATGTTTTGTGTTTATAATGCTTATTTACTTTTTCCTTAAACTTTTCCATATATTGTTTCTTTTTGGATAGATAACTGTCCACGGTTTTTAACACATGCAGAAATATAATTATCAGCATGTTAGAAGAGATGTCAACGTAACCATCAACCTATTTGCAGTGGCTCATAGGATTTTGTCCTTAGGACAGAACAGGTGAATTCACATTCCTTGCAACTACTTAAAGTATCTCGGACATTTTACGAACAAATTTATTTACTATTCTCACGTGACATTGACCAACATTGAAACTTCACATTTGCCCAAGATTACTCCAGGTGTTAAGAAAAGTATACAACTGTGGGCTTAAAATGCACAGATAATGCAACAGGTGGGTTATTGTTATTATTACTTTTTCCATATAATAGGATGTTGAGATATTGAGATTTTGTGATTTAGCTGCCAATTAACAAGGGAAAGATATATTATAAAGGAAAGATAAGAACAACGGTTTCGACTATTGATTCCAGATTAAGCAGCCACCTCAGCAGACGGTTCCCAGAAAGATGTGAAAGTCTGTTAATGAACTAGGTTACGTGTAGTATAATGACTGAGGTTTTTTAATTCCAATTTACTGAAAATGAGGTATTGATTAGCAATTAGGTGTTTGCTAGAGACTTTTAAGATCTTTCAAAAATCAAATGACAGCCTGTGAAGCCCCCAGTTAGATGATTTTACAAGTTTGGTATACATTTATAGAAGTGCTATCATGTGTTAAGTACAGTTAGCATAAGGATTAAAGAAATAATCCATGAGCTCAACAGATTTACAGTTCACATGAAGTGAGATGGATACAGATGACCAAGTGCATCTGCATTGCATAAAAGTGAAAGTGTAGGGATAAGTAGAGTCTGAGAAAATGGAGGATGATTCATAGAGAAGCTGACATTGTCTCTGAAGAGCAGATCCCAGTGAACCACTGCAGCAAGGGGAAAGGGGGAATTTTCTCAGGCAGAAGCAAAGAATGGAAGGGTGTTTGCTGGAGAAGGCTCTTGCCATTCTTATAAAACATTTGAAAAGCTCATGTAAAAGTGTCTAGTAGCTAGGAGTGTACACAATTGTAATCTCTGCACATAGAGTTCTGAGGCAGGAGAAGCACAGATTTAAAACCAGCCTTTTGACTCTGCATTAAGAAATAAGAAAATGTAGGGCCATTGTATTTCACTGAATACTTGCCAAATATACACAAACCCTAACTTCTGTCCAGAGCAGTCTTATTTTTAGCTCTTTACTTCCTGTCAGTCTGTACAGACCTCCAGACCTTTATGGTTAGTGCTGGGATTAAAGTTATGTACCACCACACCTGGCTCTGTTCCCAGCATGGCCTCGAACTGGCAGAGATTCGCCTGCGGATCTCTGCCTTCCAAGTGATAGGAATAAAGATGTGTGCTACCATTGCCTGACCTCTATGCTTACTATAGTGGCTGGCTTTTTCTTCTGATCTCAGATAAACTTTGTTGGTGTACACAGATAAAATATCACCACAATCAATCAGTAAAGTAAGGAGCAGGGTATATTTTCAGCTATGTGATCAAATCTGATCATCATGGGATTGTGAGCAGTTATAAAATTAGTGATATATTTGAGAGAAGGAAATGTTATTTAAAAATAACAAAGAGATTATTGGCATGACCAGAGTATTCTTTTATGTCCCAGAGTTATTCTGACAACTGCAGAAAACCAAGAGTTAAACATGACTCAGTCACCATGACTTGTCTTCCAATAAGGAACCTCTTATGCTGACATGAAAAAGGCTTACAGAATTTATATATAGTCTGACCTTGACCTACTAAGTTTCTTATCGATTTTTATACATTTTCAAAGACAGAAACCTAGAAATAAAAGTTGCTATGTCTGTGGAATGTATCAAACAACATTTGAAGGACATATAGATGAGGCAAAATCCTTTTTGTGAAGAAGGAATTACTTCTCAACTAAAGGTGCCTATTGTTCTTTAGGCATGGAAAGGAGACTTGTCAAGATCTCCAAAATGTAGGAAACAGAGAAAAGAAAAAAATTTAAAGCATGCAACATAGCCATTACAGGGAATAAAAAGCTCAAATTGATTGTGGCCAGTCTCCTGAATTACTAGTTTGGTATAATCTATATTAACGTTGATAAAGCATAGAAATAGAAGGCTTGTTGCTATTTTTGTTTTAGCATCTCCAAGCATGCTAATTAATCCATTGTTTCTAATTTTTTTGTTTTATTTTTCTGATTGGAATTTGGGCATCTTTACTAGATGGATTAGTGACCATTTAAGAGTGTTCAAGCAATAGACATGTAGCTAACCTCATGGCACGAAAATGAGTATACCAGCCTCGTGCCTGCTTCTGGACACCGTGATCACTGTGAGGTGTCATTACCTTCACAGAGAGTTAGAGTAGTGTGGTGTATATCCTAAAGACTCACATTAGCAGCTTCCTGGGAAGCAATTATCTTCTATCTTCAGGACATACAGAAAAGAATTTCAATTAAGCAAATGTCTATAATGATTTAAGCAGATACACTTTCTTATGCTGTAGTTATTGAGAAACAGTACTTGTTGCTCACCAATTTTTGGCTTTTTTTTTTCCCCTGGAGGCCAAATCATAGCACAATGGGGTATTTCTAACATAGGCACTCTATCTAATTTAAGAGAATCTGACACAGTGTTGACACTGGCTGTGTCTCAATCTGCTGCATGAGTCGATATATCTGTCCTAATTCTAAGGCACTACACTCAGCACAGAGAAATATATAAAGGTCATAGTGTGACAGTGGCACCCCAACTCCTGTTTAGAGGCCATTGTCTGTGTTCCCTCTTCATCTCTTTTGCTCTAGTGCCTCTTTGGCCTTGTCCTGGTACATCTGTTCCTCTAGTATTTACAAGTTTCGTCTGGTCTTATAAATTGGCAGTCCCCACCATAGTCCAATGGATCAAAATTCAATCGACCTCACTTTACCTTAGAATTTTCTACTGCAGTTATGCAGAGCCTCAGGGCTTTCTTTTTCCTTATTCTAGCCTTGAAGCTCAGCTTGCCATTCTCTCTGAGCCTCCTGCCTATGACTATGAAATGTAAAGGTGTACCCTTTGGCCTTTTAATTTTTATACTCTTTAGATATATGTGTATTATGTGGACTTCCCTTAAAAAAAAAAAAGGAAGACCGTTTAAAGTGAACTACATAGCATGACTGGTTATTTCCTAAGCAAAGTAGTTGTGAGCACTGCCTAATGAACCGGTATTTTAAGACACAGTGTGATACCAGGAAAATAGAGAACAGTTTAGTTTCAGTAGAGCTAATACACTGGAAAAAAATGTTTTCAGTGAAAATGATGTAAACAAAACTAAAAACACATGTAGAATGCTTGGGAATCGAGGAGAAAGTGAGACAGTGACTATAATATAACATGTGCCTTTGATGGGTTTGAATTTGTGTAGTAAATGTTGACTGTCATGACTGTTGTGAAAAAAAAGTCCCTGTAACTATCAGAAGTGCCTGTAGATCTACAGCTTTATGCATGTTCCTCTTCCTTTCCCTCTCAGTATTACATCCTTTGCACACTTAAGCCATGACCAATGATAACCAATAACAGTCTCTGTCAGTCATTTTTACCCATCTACCTTTTGTAATAAAAATGCCAAGCTTCCCAACTGACTTTCTTTTAAAGTTCACATTCCTTCTTTTTAATTTTTTTTTTACCTAAAGGGCAGTGTAGACAGAGAAATTGTGAAATATACCTTGGTAAAAATTCAAATGCTGAAAGAATGTTAACAGATGGGATTTTTACAAACTTCTTATGTGCCTCGCTATGCATATACAAAGTGATTATAAAGTTTACGGCAGCTCATTGAAACATCTGTATAAATATATAAATTATGTTTGAAATTCCTCTTTGTGCCTGAAAGAGCACTGTGATTGATTGCCCTCTACTAGCGCTCTCAGCAGAATAGTTCGCACTTAATCAGTCTTGAACATTTTTTTTTTTCAATTTTCCTATCAGGAAGCACCTCTCATCTCTGAAAATCCAACTCCATTGATAAGTGTTGTTTATGAATTAGGTTCATTTAGAATATGAACCATGCAAACATTATTACACTCAGAAACTTAGCTTTACTGCTTATACTACTCAAGTCAATGCCTAAATATAAGATAAATACCAATATGTCTAAACTGGTATCAGTGATTAAATAAATTAATAAATTTATTTTGACAAAATGTCTCATCAGGCAAATGTGCTTGCCGCTAAGCCTGATGATCTCAGTTCAATCCCTGGGAACCACACTGGGGAATGAAAGAACTGACTGTCCAAGTTGGCCTGTCCACTGCAAGTATGCCATGATACATGCATGCTTCCCCAACATGCCACAAAATAAATAAAGAAATGCAATTAAAAGTGAGTGAATAAAAAAAGAGACAGATTTCACACGTAAAATAGTTATTTGAGTACACCTCTACTAGGGATAGAAGTAACATAGTGCCTGTTTTCCATAGTCTTACATATGGGAAAGAGGGTCTGATACGGGAGAACTGCAGTAAGGAGATTTGAAATCTGACAACCAGGTAAACAAAATAAACATTAACTTTCATAAAATCTATTATAAGTATATATAATATGATGACAAGATGTAGTAAAAATGGCACTGTACACTGTGGTCTTCAAATAATCACCTGTAACACCAGTCTTATCATGAGAGAAATAACAGATGAATACCACCAGTGAGACTCCTAAAACAAAACAAAACAAAACTCCACAGTCCTCCTCAAAACTCTCAAGGTTATGAAAAGCAAGGCATGGGCAAGTCACCAGCTGAACAGAATCAAAGGAGGAAGGGAGAAGCCAATCAAAGGCAGTGTTTCTCTTTCCCTGCTTACTGGCCCATCATGGCAGGCTTTGGGTCCATCTCCTCGCTATGATGAAACAGTGAGCTAAAATAAGTCTTTCCTCTTGTAATGGTTTCTGTTAGGTATTTCACTTGCTGTGATGCAAAAAGTAACTAATATGGACATATCTCTAGCAGTAAGGCATGCTTACAGAGCAGCAGCATAGAGATATAGAAGGACACATAACAGCTAAAAGCTGATGATAGAGTGCTTATTCTGGTTTTATTGAAGAATAAGGATCAGGAAGTAAAGCTTTAAGGCTGCAAAAACTAATAAAATTAAGACTTGGATTCTTAATTTTAACATGTAGAACATGCCATTCAGTTTTATAATATGCAAAACTGGATATGGTTTCTATTTTCTGTAGATCTAAAGTTGATTTTAAAATTGAAGTTTGTGTGTTTTAGTATCTGAGTTTGATCCTCAGGTCCCACAAGGAGAGAAGCAAGTTGTTTGCTGACTTCACAAACACCTACACACACACACAACACACACACACACACACACACACACACACACACACACACACACACACAAATCATTTTAAAATGCAATAAGATATCTTAAATAAAAATTGTAATTTAAAGATATTTAGCTGCTTCTCTGTTCTATTTTTTCAGAATGTTTATATCAGCTAGTTAAATTATTAGTTAGATGTGTTCCCATTTTTAAATATTCCAATAAAATGAAAGCAAATATAGATTTCTGGATAATATTTTGAAATAATAGTCAATGGTGTATTGCATTAAAATTTTTGAGAATTTCATATATTCACATAACACATTTTATTCATATTGACCCCCCTTCTTTCCCCTCTATTTCCTCCCTTACTATCCCCAGAACTTTTTTCCTGCCAACTTCATGTGCTGTTTGTTAAACCCACAGAATCACTTAGAGCTGCCAGTATGGTGTAGGGCCAACTACTGTAGCATGGCTAATCTCTCAGGGGTCATATCATTAAGGAAACTTAGCCCCCCTCTCTGAGAAGCCATCAATTGCCAATATCTCCTCAGCCATTTATACTTCATGACCTCGTCACTCCTCCATGCCTAGATTTTGTCTGACTTAACCTTTCTGAGGACTTACACATGCAGGCATAGATTCTGTGAGTTTGGGTATGCGACTACATTGTCTAGCAAACACTGTTCCTTCTGGGTTATAAAAACTTTGGTCCTTCATCTGCAAAATTTCATGAACCTTGGGAGAAGAGGATATAATAAAGATGTCTCATTTATGAATGAGAATGTTATAGTTTCTTATTCTCTGCATGTTGATCAGTTGAAGATCTCTGTGTTAGAGACCATATGGTGCAAAACAAAATACAAATAAATGCTTATCTGATGAAGGTTGAGAGTTGCACTAACCTAAGAGAATTGAGGTAAGTACTTAGGGGCAGTTTAATACTATGTCCTTTTAACAAAATAATAGTACTAGGCTCTTCTCTAAGGTTTATGACTTATGCAGGCGTGACTTTTTTGCCCAGTTAATGGTATAAGATATGAGTTTTGTCTTGTGGAGCTGGTAATTGGTCACCCCTATAATAATCATGCCACTGTTTTCCCATTGAGTCTGTAGTGTTTTATTCTGAGTGCATTGCTTTGGGTGGTCCATGTCCACTATATCTTGCAAGAAAAAAATGGCATTTCTTACAATAATTTACTAACATTTCCCATGCTTGTCTCAAAACAATCCAAAATATTATTCATAGAAAAGTATGGTCATAATTTGCATCAATACAACAAAAACCCCTAGCATTAATTCAATGTCATAGGAAATAACCATTCACCTTACAGATAGCCAGATCCTATTCAGTCTATCTAGATCTTGAAAGAAACACTCCCCACTGATTTTTAGCATCAAATACCCCTCAAGTGTAGATGTTCTGATTTCTTACTTAATCTATGCAGAAGTCTTACTGGAAAGCTATCTGAGGAGAAAATATAACTCTGAGACTAAAGACTGTGATCCACTTCAGCCCAGAGGGGATAGTACTAGAGCTTATATCCAATGAAAGAAATGGATTTTTTATATTTTTCTTTTTTTTGAGATTATACTGTAATCATATAAGTCCTGCTTTCCCTTTCTGCCCTTTGAATTCTCTCATATGCTTCTCCTTGCTCTTTTTCAAATTCATGGCCTCTTTATCCTTTAACAGCACACACACACACACACACACACACACACACACACACATACACACACACACTCATACACACATACACACACACACACACACACACACACACACACACTCATACACACATACACACAAGTCTACTCAGTCTATATGGCTGTTTTCAGAGCTGACCATTTGATATTAGATAACTAACTGGGGACTCTTCCTTGGAGAACTATTATTTTTGTAGCTCTCAGTATTCCTTAGTTGCTTGTAGTTCTTGGGTAGAATTGAGATTTTATGAGTTAGCAAAGTCTCTTGTCCTTGTTCAGCTCATGGTTAGGCAGCCACATTGGTGAGACTTTATATGTGTGGCTTCTGTCGCTCCTGGGAGACACAATCTCACAGCAAATTTCCTATTCCTTTGGCCTGAAATAATCTTTCTATCCACTCCTCTGAAATGGTCTCTCAATTTCAGGTGCAGAATTGTAATGTATATGTATCTTTGGGGAATAAGTTTCACATCTCTGCTTTTTGATTGGCTGTGGTGTTTCTATAATGGTATCTGTCTGTGATGATTATACTTAGTTGTAGATATAAGGGCAAATATTTAGAATGTCACTTGGTACTATGCTGTTTTTGTTAAATAGCAGTTATAAGTTCTACCCCAATGTCCATGACTTCACTAGTCCTGGGGAGTTAGCTATGTTTCCATTACCAGTTATGATTTCCCTCTTGTTGAAAAGGTCTAAAGTCCATTTGAAAGCTGTTGGTTATCACCACAGTCTGCATGCAAAAACTGCATCCACAAGGTGCTAGATGTTGTAGTTCATAGACATAATAACAGATTAAGATTGTTGGTTGCTTTTCCTTTGGAAACTTGCATAATACCTTCTGATATCGTGAAAGCTAGTCCTTAGGGAGGAGGTAAGTTCCATTTCAGGGGCCTCTTGGGTTTTACTGCTGAAGTACATGATGTCTCCAGGTACAGGGCTTTATCTTACATGTCAGAAGGGCAACCAAGGGCAATAAGAATAGCTTATGTCTTGGGAATCTCTTGGACAATCCTAACCAGCAACTCAATAGAAGTATTCTCATAACTAGTGTTGGGTTTTTGTTAGGTGGTCTTTGACTCTTGGAAAAAACATTGTCATCCCAATGGGAATGGTCATTTAAATTATGTGTGTACATGCATATGTGTGTATTTATATGCTGATTTAGATATAATATAGGTATCTTTAAGTGAATAGTTAATATGATTCATTTTTTAATACTGGCAAATCAGAGTCACCAAGTTTGCTGAAGACATCGAAAATAGCAATTTATTCAATATGGATTTTATGGTAAGTGATCTACACTGAACATGCCACAGATCCACTCATGAAGACGATGTCCCCATTTGCCTGTTACTAAGTCATCTATGGCAACTTTCCATGGGCTACTAGGCCATGCCAGAGATCAGCCCCTGGGTTCTTGCCAGTCTCTATCCTTCTGAATTTCTTACTTACACAGTTTATCTTCATTTTCCTGGGCAGGAAAGAAATTTGTTTTCTTTCCTCTTGTTTTCTAGAGTTGTCTGCTTCATAACATCCCTGTGTCTTCTCACTTTCTTACATTTTCTCTCTGCCTTTCTGTAAGCCATGCTTCTGAATTAGGTGCACAGCTCTGCTCTAAAGACTTTTTGAACAAATTCCTAGATACAGCAAACCATTGTCTTCTAGAAATTATAGTCTCATGACACAGTATTTAATGGTGAAAGATGGACTTTTTCAAAGATCCTTCTCACAGATTCCTCATACCTACCACATGCCTGTTTGAAAGTAAAATTGCAGAAACTGTTCTTTTCATTATTTATATATCTTTCCAGATGAGCATGATATAGGAGAGGTGAAGTCAAAATTACAATAGGCTACAAAAAAGAAAGAGAAAAATAGCCTTAGTCTTTTTCTTACAGTGAAACATTGCTCTGAGGTTGGTCTACTAACTGGGAGAATTCAAATTTGTAGAAAGACATGTTAAACGTGGTGTGTGATAATATTCAAATGCTCCCCTTTCATTGGTGGAGGCTGACTTCAGAGTCAGCTGTTCAGAATAAGTCCTAAAGCACAACATATCTGGATGAAGATCTCTGTATTGGAGGGGTAAAACAATATAACACCATCTCTAATAATAATAAATTATTAGAACAACAGTGGGAATTAAGAGTTTCACATTATAGTTGGAGAATAATATTTCCCTTCAAAGTCTGCACAAAACAATATGGGATATACTATTATAATTATATTTTAAAATGAGTTATGGTTTTTAAAGTGAAAAATTTAAGAAAATGGGGAATTTCAGAGCCATGTATTAAATAGTAAAATTTATTTTTATTTTTTAAAGTTCTATGTATTTTTATTATTTTTAAGACAATAGTCCAGACTTGTTTTTATGGTTACATTTTTCTTATTTGATGGTTATATATTTATGTAGTGATATTAGACATTCCCTCCCTCATCCCCCTCCCTTTCACCCTGGCACACCTCCTTTCTTCAAGTCCCTCCTACTTCCTTGTCTTTTGGTGTGTGAGCCAGGCTCAGAGGTTAATCAAGGGATTGGGTCAGCTTATCTGGAGCTACACCACAGAAGAAAATAACACTTCCTTCTCCCATAGACATTTATTACCAAATAGTATAGTTTTATATAAAAAAAAAAAACACTGCAGCTTCGTGTAGCTTTATAAGAAATAAAAATAAAGAACACTCATAAACAAAATGAAAATCAATTATTACAGATGTACAAATGAGAATTCTTCCCTGTACAAAATATCACAAACTATATTTTTTTTATTTTTGGTTTTCCTCACTCATCTTTTGTTAAATGTAATTTGAAATATATTTTCATAGATACTTAGTCATTATAAAGTTGACAAATGAGAACACAGAATTATTTTCTAAAACAATAGAAGATGACCACAAAATACGTTCACAGATAAATATTCCCACCAAAATACAATAAATATGTATTTATTATTTTATCAAAGAAAAGAAAATATTATTAAAATTTTAATCAAGTTTCAGGTTGGAGAGAGGAATAAATAGTTAAGAGCACTGACTGCTCTTCTAGGGGACCTGGTTTTGATTCCTACTGTATACATAGAGGCTCACAATCTTCTGCAGAGCTTGGTACATTCAGTTGAGGCAGGTCCAAGCCCCTCTCCCTGCATCCAGACTGTGCAAGGTGTCCCACCACAGGTAGTGGGCTCCACAAAGCCAGCTCAGGTTTGTGCCTTTAAAGCCAGTACTCAGAAAACAGAGGCAGGCAGATCTCTTTGAGTTCCAGGCCAGCGTGGTCTGCAGAGAGAGAGTTCCAGGACAGCCAGAGCTTCACAGAGAAACCCTGACTCAAACCAAACAAACACACAATCAAAAAGCCAATTTAATCAAGAAAAGCATGAAAATAAATATGAATTTTAATTGTATAAAGTTCTATTTATTCATAAATATGAAAATGTGAGGATATCCTAATTCACTTAGACATCTTGAAGTTTTGTTCATTGTTATTGTTGTTTTTTGTTTTTTTGAGACAGGGTTTTTCTGTATGACAGTCCTGATTGTCCTAGAACTCAATTTGTAGATCGGGCTGGTCTCAAAATTACTCAGATACACCTACCTGTGCCTCCCAAGTGCTGGGATTAAAGGCGTATGCCACCTCCACCCTGTGATAGCTTTAACTTATAGGGCACACATATGAACAAAGCCAACAGTTTAAAATTATATCATTTTGCCTTGTAAAGTTTGTGTTTCCACACATTCTTTTTTCTTTTTTCCTAAGATGTTCTGGTAATTGTCAATAATTACTGTCCTCTCTTTTTTCCATGTTATAACTAGATATTTTTAAGGACTCGAACACACAGAGATAATTGACATTTGATATCAAAGAATGGGCTGTCTGAATAAGGACACTGAATGACTTCAACAAATTATACCATACTAAATATCTGTAAACTCTTTTGACTCAGTCCAGACTTAGCAGTTCATACTGACTACTTGCTGAAAGCTGACAGGCCATGGCTAGATAACGAACTGCACTGTGTGACTTTGTATAGCCTACAAATTGAAGAAGTTCAGGAATGCACCTTCATTTAATATTACTGCCCGACTTAGTCATCCATTAAATAAAAGTTTCCAAAAAATCCTGGTATCTCCTTCCATTCTTTTATTTTTAATTAAAGCTACATAGACCCATTGATTGAAATGTCTTTTATCCTCTTATTGCTTAAAAAAATTACCTCAGTCTTTTATACTCCTCCTTAATCATGGATGCAAATAAAATTCAAAGTGTAATCAGCAGCTGCTGAAAGAGAGCACTGAGCAAACTGGGTTGCCATGGAAACCATGAAGTCAGTCCTTGACCAGACAAAGAATAATACCTGGTGTGCATGCATGTGTGTGTGCCAGTATGTGTGTGTATGTGTGTGTGTGTCAGTGTGTGTGTGTGTGTGTGTGTGTGTGTGTGTGTGTGTGTGTGTGTGTGTGTGTGAGATGTGCAGCTTGAGCATAACAAAAACTTACAAAGGACAACTAAAAATATCTCAAGGTCTCCACATCACCACATTGTTCATCTTTAGATATTTAAGTTAAAGGTGAAGCAATGAATTCAACTATTACATTAAACTAAGAGCAGACTGATCCTCATTTGAGGCAGGGTAGTCCTATCCTGCATGAAGTTACAGGTATGAAAATGGTCTGATTAGACCAGAATTGAACACAATAAATATTGAAGGCATCACTTTGCAAACAAATAAACAATTAACATAATTATCTGGCTTATCATTGCTGTCATTATCCTTGCCTTCCCTTTTCCAGCAAGCATTGCAGCATTATAATTTTATTTTCTCCTGGGAAAGCATTATCTCTTGCTCTAAGCTGCTGGGGGAAAGTATTGTCGAGCTTTTGAAAAGTTGGATCTAAAGGTCATCCCGCTGAGGGATTTTCAGCAGTGAGTAAACACATACAGAGGAAGGAATGCTTCTCCTTGTTTAACACAAATGCAGTTTTAAACTGACAGGTGCAGTGTTGGAGTGTCTCAATTCGGCACATGCAATGGCCATGGCAGGTAATTTGATTAGAATACAGCCATTACAAACACAGATTAAACCAAAGCTCATGGATAAGTCTTTATCAGTAATAAAAAAAAGCTCAATTTTGCAGCTTGAAGTTTTGTTGTAGGTTGTCAAAACATTTGAGGAGAAAAGTGTTCCTGATTAAGAAGAATGAAAAGCAGTTGCTTTTGTTGGCAGAGCATCAGTTTGGGACACATGGCCTAATTGTGTGCCAACAGCCAATGCAGGGGGAAAGATGCTGTTTTTTCCTTCCAGCCCTTTTGCTGAGGGCAGAAGGGCCCTTTCTGTGCCTCTCATCTTAAGCTTGGATGCTGCTGTTTTCTGCCAGGTGCTTTCTTCATTAACCGCACAAAACAGGTCAATGTGATTCTCCCAGATTTCCAGCTGAGGACACATAAGCAGAGAAAGTTCAGTGGCTTGTCTGAGATGGCCGAACAAGTTATTGACAGGGGAGAAATCGGAATTTACTCAGAACAGAGTGACTTTGTCCTGATTCAGTGAATTTGGAATGGAGTTCAGGAATGGCAAGAAGGTCTGCAATTGGAAGCAGCAGGAGAAAAAAAATCAGCATTGCCTTCTAGGTGTAGCCTAAGATGTGTCATTTGAAACCTTGCACTTTGTCTCAAGTAACAGAGGAAGCAAAACAAGAGTGTGATTTCCAACGGATTCACCCGTTCCTTCTGCTCATTTGCCTGTTTGGAAGGCAGTGCGTCTTCTCCCAAGCTGTACTTTACTGTTGTGAAGCTGGTCTGCCTCATTTATTTCAAGCAGTCATTGCTTCCTTCCAGTGCACTTCTTGGTCATCTCCAGTAATCGTGGAGACCACATTTGTGCTCCTTGTCTATATTTAGAAACAGTCTTAAAGATGGAGTGGTTATCTGTCGTTCACATAGTATACAATTTATTTCATCTGACTTTATAACAGCAGTTCTCAAACTGTGGGTTGTAAACCTTTGGGGTATAACAACCCTTTCACAGGGTCACATATCAGATATCCTGAACTTTAGATACTTATATTATGATTAATAACAGTAGCAAAATTACAGTTCTGAAGTAGCAATGAAATAAATGTATGCCTGTGGCTCACCACAATGTGAGGATCTGTGTTAAAGGGTCATAGCATTGGGAAGGTTGAGGACCACTAGTTTATAACTTCATATCTTCATACACTTTCTATAAAGATAGACCTACTGACTTAATTCTTATCAATGGAATAAGGTGAAAATGACAGTGTGTTACTTCCATGTTTAATATAAAAGATAAAAAGAAAGAGAGAGAGAGAGAAAGGAAGGAAGGAAAGAAGGAAGGAAGGACAGAAGAAAGGAAGGGAAAAGGAAAAAGTTAAAACGTGTGGAGTCAGATGCCCAGGGAAGACACTTGTCACCAGCCCTGCCAACCTGAAGTTCATTCATTCTTGGATGCAGTTAGATGAAAGAGATGATTTACATCCACAAGTTGTTCAGGGACTTTCACACACATTCATGGGCATTCATGTGCCTACACATGAACACATACATAGACACACACATATTCATATGTAATATTTTGAATTATAAGGTTAAGTAAAGGATTGTACATATTTCTGGTAGCTTTTTATTTGTAAAATAGTGTCTTTGCGACTGCATCTTTATGTTAAAATCCTAAAAGAAGTTTAAGAACTTCAAAAATTACTGCAAGAAGAAGCTTAATTAGCTGGATTCCTCCTCTGGTACCTGCCCAATCCTCTACACTTCTGCTTTATGGGCAAAGCAACTGTTGCTAACACATTTAAACAACTCTGACAAATGTGGAGGACAAAGAATGACCTCTTTTAGTATTTAAGTTACGGTGTCTGTGAACCTCAGATCATACAAACTCCTCTTTCTCCTAACTTCTCCTTATCAGTACGCCAGAGGACCACAGGGCTGCTCATCCACTCATTCCAAAGGGACTCATCTCTTTCCCTTCTTTAGTGTTCTGTCATCTTAGGATTCTACCCTTCTCCCTGTTACTCAGATGACCACTGCCACACAAGGTCACAAAGCCTACAACCATCTTAACAGTGTAGTAAATAGATCTGTTGCCTGTGAGTGTCCCCACCATTTTTCAGTAGTTTAACTATTACCCTCTTTCTGGGGACCAGTAAATTGGAGTGTGTCTAAGGTTGTTGCTGAGCACAGTAACATAACCTGGAAGTTGTGAAAAACACAAGTTTCAGGCCTCTCCAGGGTATTGTATCAGAAACATTAGAGTTTGAGTCCAGTGATCTGTGTAGTAGTCAGTCCTTTAAGTGGCGCCAGCCATGGCCAGTATTCAAAAACCACTTGTTTATAGCACTGTTTTTAAAACCCTCTCATGCCTGTATGCATAGATTGTAGTAAATGGTAGCTTTGGTTTTTCTTAACAGTTAATTTTCTTGAGCAACATAGACTTATCTGAATTAAGGTTCATTAGAACATAATGTGAATTAATGAGTATTTAGTCTTTCGACACAGAGTTTGGCATGTGGATCAATTAAAAGGACATATTCTGAGAAAATATAAGAATGGAACTGTTACATTTGTGTAATTAAAGAGAATATTTAGGTGACAAGTAAAACCGAGGTAAGGTCTCTGACCCCAAGTATGAACCGTCACTACTCTACTGTGCTAGAACACATTTGCTCTCTTAAGTGTTGCCGAACAGCCAATATATGGAAAGTAAGGAAAGAAAGCAACTGCTGGAAAGTGGAGCATCACTGGTTTGCACCGAGCTCCTACTCCTAGTGTTGTCTTTGCTCTTTTTACAGTCGACCTCTGTAACTTCATGAAAGTTTCCAAACTTTTCCTTTCACTTCTAAACAAGACTGTAAGTTTCATCTTGTTGGACAAGACCAAACTGTTGCCAGTGTTCCAGAGTTCTCATGGCCAATTTTGACCTATTTAAATATCTCACATTTTATATTACAGAGAGTGAAAGTTCTTAATAAAAAATAGTGACACTTTTATATTTAAGTGTAAATATGTGACATGTCAGTTTATTGTTCTATTATGACATGTCACTGATTTTGTTTCTGAAAGAAACAATGTGAGCTAATTTTAACAATTACTGAGGCACTTCTAGATACAAACTTTTAAAATAATTTTGGAAAAGTTGACATAATAATACCCAATTACATTCCTTTCAAACCTGGAAGAAGGTACAGTTAGAAATCAAGTTCTTTATAAAAGTCAAAGGTCAATAAAAAGTTTAAAATCCAGGATCATGTTAAGAAGGGAGGAAAGGGTGTTGTTATATTGAAACATAAATGCTCAAAATTTAAGTAAGAATTCTTCTTTTTCTCCTAAGTCTATCATTTTAGCTCCTTTTATACACATTGCATGATGATCACTTTGGTTATACTCTAAAATTGGGCCAACCTTATTGATGCTGACATACCCATTAAGCAAGAGATCCCTGAGGCTTTCTTATATGATGACATAACATTGACTTTTCACAGATACTTCAAACCTTTGCTTACATGGTAGATGATGTGGTTATTTTTCCTTTTTGACCAATTTTTCCAAGTTGAACAAGGCTCTGTGCACCACATCAGCCTCTTTTCCAGAATGCTAGCGTCTTCACTGCCCAGTCCCACCTCTCTCAACACTTCCCAACACTGCACCATTGTTGGTGTTGATTAAGCAGGGCTGGTTCCATAATTCTGTGCTGACTTATAATCTTCTACAGACACATGAAAAGGAAAAGGTGCCTTAAAATTGACTATGAATTTAATAGCTACCCCAACTTAAAACCAGGCATGAAATTCCTTATTATTTTTTTCAGTGTAGAGAAAAGCATAGTACATTTTGCAACACAACCTGGCAGCTTTGATGATTCATTCTGCATTTAAAATCTTTTTATTAGATAAATTAATTTGTAGTGCTGTATTGATCCCAAGTAGTAAGCAAACAATAAACACAGATGTACATTCTTCTGTATAATAAAATGTTAAGACTGTTTCCTTTTGTGTATTAAAAAAGACAAATGCCATGCATGTTCTCTGAAACTAGCTTTTACCTATGAGCTGTTGCAGTGACTCATCAGAATATATGGAAGTAAGAAAGACCCCCTCCCTTTTATGCTCCTGTACTCTGCGACAGTCACCTTTGGAATCCACTCTCTTAATTTACAGCATGTTGCTTTTTTGCATCCTTGCTGCCTTAATGATACCATCATCTTCCAAACTCATTAAGGTCCCATATAGGTTTATGAGTGTTGCAGTGACATCTTTACTTCTCAGAGCAGTTTGGAAACCTGCAGGGACAAAGAATTGCTACAGATGGACCGTTATGCAAAACCGAGTCTATCAAGTCTCCCGTAAACTGGAAAGGAAAAGTATTTTGGAACATAAAAGCAGCATATGTTTGAGATGTAGATGTAAGTTGATGGCGGTCAGATTTGCACACCAATTGCTTTCCATTAGCAACTAAGAGGTACCTGACCATAGGGACCTACCGATGACTTTATGAGGTCTGCAAAAAGAAACATGTTGATCATTTACTTGATTATAAACCTCCTGTTCTCAAACAAAATAGTGTAGAGATCACAATCAGCAACTACATGATTGAAACAGGAATATAAATGCATGAAAATGAATTGCACTTTAATGCTGAGTGAGCTAAAAAAAAATTAATCAAATGACAGAGAAGCTCATCTAAAAATTTCAGTGTGCCAGAAAAGGATCCTCTGAATAGGCTTCCTGAATTTTCAAGTACAGTGAGTACAGGAGCCTATATCCACCACCCCACATCCCTTACTACCCACTGCCAGTAACAAATCCTGTGTTCATTCTTAGGGTATCATTAGTGAGATTATACTCTTTTCATGTGCTTTAGCATTTAGGATACTGAAATAGTATTTAAAAACTGCTGATGCAGGCCAGAATTAACATACAGTTTACAATGAAATATGAAAACTCAAGAATATATAAGAATATATAAATATATAAACTCAAAGCAATCTCATTGAGAAGCACACAAAGGACAGGAAAGGAAGAGGACTGGATTTTACAGCTCTCTACTAATAATTTCAAAGTGCAAACTGTAGACTTAAGCTCATTAGTGTGAGCTGACAAGAAACACCATACTACTATTGATGACATTCATTTCAGCAGATACATAAGTGAAAAACAGAGGAGAGCAAAAACGCCTAGAGAAGATAGGTTAATCTTGTGGGAACCACATTTGCTTGATGAATATGTATGTATCGTTGACCTCAAGCTATTGGATAAATTGCTTTTCTGGGGTCAGATGTGGACATAGTGATGAATTATGGGACTCGTTACTCCCTGACTCATCCGTGTTTGTCTGCCTACAGCAGTAAAGTCTTTTTGGTTCACAAATGTTTAGACTGAAGTAGTCAGTACTACAAGAACATTAAAATTATAAGTTTATTCTATTTTAAATTTTCCCAGATGAAATACCAATCCTCTACCAGGATTATTAAAATTAAAGAAGTTTTTTAAGTTTGATATACTGTCCATGAACTGATAAATCTTAAGTAAAAAAATATTATTCAGAGTCAGCTGTGGAGCTTACACACTGTAATCCCAGCACTCAGGAGACTGAAGCAGGAGGAATGCTAAGAGTTCAAGGCCAACCTGAGAGACACAGTGAGTCCCAGTTCTGTCTGGATGACAGTGTGAGATGTTGTCTCAGAAATAAAATTTAAAACAATATTATTCAGGTTTATGAAATATTGAAGATAAGATTAAGAATGTAAATGAAAACAAGAGATAATTACACAAGACACAGCTGTATGTAACTGAAGAATAAGTTGGGATGACTATCACAGAAATTATAAAAATGACAATCAGTAACATGTAAAAGTATGCATATGTTTGTATATGAGTAATTACTTAGCAGACTTCTTCCATGTAAACGACTGCTTTCTAATACAGAATTAGAATATTTATACTCCATATGCTCACATCACAATGTTTTAGCTTTAACATGAATGACAATACTATACTCAAGTATTGTTTACTGGAAAAAAAATACTTCAACACATGTGGTTCACGTCATAATTTGGCTGCTGCCAAGTCAGAACTCACATTTTCATAGGTGTTTTAATCGAGGAAGGACAGAAAGATGTCAAGGGAAAATCAGAAAGAAAAATCAGCAGCATCCTTTATCAGGAACACTAACATTTCAGAAAGCTGTCTTAGTCTCATGGCAAGAATTCATCAAGCTTCAGTGTCTTCTGGGAGGAACCTTGACAGTGTGAAGGGAAACAAAGAGAGGAGTGGTTGGAAAGGCATCCTTGTTCCCAAAGCCTGGGACCGGCTGTAATTCTTCTCTACTTAATCTTGTTTATATTTCACCAGTGCAGAGTGCCCTGAAGCACTGTCACACAACCCATCAAGCGTTTACTTTTTGCAAAAAATGGGTGTATTCACACTTGACTTTTAGTCAATCCATCCTGCCCCTCTGATTTTATGGGGGGAAAAAAACTACACTGGAAATTGATGTACAGGTTGTGTTGATCTTTTTTTCTTATTTTTACCTTGAGATAATCTACATTCTGTTTTACTTTCAGAGTCTTTTCTGCCCAGAAAAATACTGTCAGTGTATATCAGTGGGGCTCATATGTTGAGGTTAAGTGCTTTCAGGTATTTTTTTTTACTTGAAATAGTACATGAAGTTCAAAAATTTATACTATGAACAATTAGATTAATAAACTAACAACAACAGAGAAGATAGACAGCTCCCTCTCTGGCACCATTAGCCTGATGTACAATAAATAAGAGGGGTCCCTTCTTTGTCAGAAACTCGGCTTTTCGAGCATTTGAGGATCAGTTCAGTGAGTGACTCTTTAGGGATCTATGCATCACAGTCAAGTGATTCATTTTTATCAGTGACCATTTTTATAGGCATCTTTTTGAGAAAGTCTTTTATTCTATATATTCCTATTCACTATTTTCCTAATAATTTACCTCTAGAATCTAGGAAAACTTATAGTTGTCAATATGTATTTTTATTTACATTTACTAATAAATGATGAGAAATAAGGGGCTCGTCAATAAAATTGTGACGTTTTAAAAGTCTTGAATGCATTGGCATAGGAGATCACTTCCTAAATAGAACACCAGTAGCACAGACACTGAGAGAAACAATCAATCAATGGGACCTCTTGAAACTGAGAAGCTTTTGTAGAGCAAAGGATATGGTCAACAAGGCAAACCGACAGCCTACAGAATGGGAAAAGATCTTCACCAACCCCACATCTGACACAGGACTGATATCCAGAATATATAAGGAACTCAAGAAATTAGACATCAAAATGCCCAACAGTCCAATTAAGAAATGGGCTATAGAACTAAACAGAGAATTCTCAACAGAGGAAACTCAAATGGCTGAAAGACATTTAAGGAATTGCTCAACATCCCTAATCATCAGGGAAATGCAAATCAAAACAACTCTGAGATATCACCTTATGCCTGTCAGAATGGCTAAGATAAAAAACACTGAAGACACCTTATGCTGGAGAGGATGTGGAGCTAGGGGAACTCTCCTCCTCTGCTGGTGGGAATGCAAGTTTGTACAACCACTTTGGAAATCAATATGGCGCTTTCTTAGAAAATTTGGAATCCATCTCCCCCAAGATCCAGCTATACCACTCTTGGGCATATACCCAAGGAATGCTCAACCACACCACAAGAGCACTTGTTCAGCTATGTTCATATCAGCATTGTTTGTAATAGCCAGAACATGGAAACAACCTAGATGCCCTTCAACTGAAGAATGGATAAACAAAATGTGGTACATATACACAATGGAATACTACTCAGCAGAGAAAAACAATGACATCATGAGGTTTGCAGACAAATGGATGGATCTAGAAAAAAAATCATCCTGAGTGAGGTAACCCAGACTCAGAAAGACAAACATGGTACGTACTCACTCATAGGAGGATACAAGATGTGGAATAAGGATGACTGGACTGCTACTCACATCACCAGGGAGGCTACCTGGAAAACAGGACCCCAAGAAAGACACGGGGATCGCCCAATGACAGGGAAATGGAAGAGATCTACATGAACAGCCTGGACATGAGTGGGGGTAATGAAGGGCGAGGGTTGAGGGAAAGAGAGCTTGGGGGAGCGGGACATCCCAGCTGGATATCCCAGCTGGATCAACAACAGAGAGGGAGAACAAGGAATAGGAGACCATGGTAAATGAAGACCACATGAGAATAGGAAGAAGCAAAGTGCTAGAGAGGCCCACAGAAATCCACAAAGAAACCCCCACAACAGACTGCTGGCAATGGTCGAGATACAGCCCAAACTGACCTCTCTGGTGATGGGATGGCCGAACACCCTAATTGTCGTGCTAGAAACCCCATCCAACTACTGAGGGATCTGGATGCAGAGATCCATGGCTAGGCCCCGGTGGATCTCTGGGAGTCCAATTAGCGAGAATGAGGAGGGTTTATATGAGCGAGAATTATTGAGACCAAGGTTGGATAAAGAACAGGGACAAATAGCCAAAAGAATGGAAACACATGAACTATGAACCAATGGCTGAGGGGTCACCAACTGGATCAGGCCCTCTGAATGGGTGAGACAGTTGATTGGCTTAATCTGTTTGGGAGGCATCCAGGCAGTGGGACCGGATCCTGTGCTCATTGCATGAGTTGGCTGTTTGAAACGTGGGGCCTATGCAGGATCACTTGGCTCAGCCTGGGAGGAGGGGACTGGACCTACCTGGACTGAGTCTACCAGATTGATCTCAGTCCTCGAGGGGAGGCTTTGCCCTGGAGGAGGTGGGAATGGGGGAGGGCTGGGGGGAAGGTGAGGGGGGCCTGAGGGGGGAGAACAAGGGAATCCGTGGCTGATATGTAGAACTGAATTGTATTACAAAATAAAAATTAAAATTAAAAAAAAGAAAAAAAAGTTGCTCTTTTTTTAACTGCAGGAAAGATAAACAACCCCAAATCTATAAAGTTCTAGTTTATATTTTTTCTGCCATGAGTATACTTATTTTTGTTAATGAGCATTATATTTGCAATTTTAAAGAATTAATAGTTTGCAATTTTAAACTAAGTATTTAAACTAAAGGTAATTAATTATTAAAACTTTCTAAATGTCACAATAAAAGGTATGTGTTAGTTGACTCCTTTCAAATTATTAACTTTCTTTACCCAGTAAATTTAGTTCAAGTTCAGACTGCTAAAAAAAAAAAAAATCTTCATTATAGGAAAGGTTAGTACCAGGATATTAGCAATATTCTGCAGAAGATGCAATGTATTCAGTCTGCCTGACATCAAATAATTAATCATTTTCATAGCCTTGAACATGGAGTAAAAGATACCATCTTCAAGATTTCACCAAGAAATTCATCCTATCTGTGGAAGCACTGGGAACTCTGAGTAATCTAAGATTGCTGAGGGATGAGCATGCTTGATGTAAATGTAATCAGTAAGGTTACTGCAGGCAGCACCGCTTTCATTCTCTCACATTCGTGCATCTGCAACATAGAAGCAACACCGAGGCAAATTCTAAAAGGATCTTAGTCCAATCAAGAGGAGTAAGAGTCTCCAAGATCTTCTATCTTACCCTAATGACTCAGAAGAAAGCCAAGATGTTTAGATAGATGAGCCTTCAGTTTAAAACAGTACTTTTGAGATTCACTACACATGCCCCTGGAATGGATGCTTTCTTACATATAGAAGGGGGCATACATACATTCTCTGTACTGCCGTGTTATCCAACCAACCAGTGCTGCTTCTCTTGTTGGATGTTTACAGCATCTCCAGCATCCTTAGTCATTGCCAATAGAAGTTCTCCCAATCCTATACTGAGCCCTGGTATGCTTAACACAGACTATGGAAAGATATCTTGCCCTAGGATATAAACTTGAATCCAATTATTTATAGTTTAATGGTGATTGGTTTAGGCACTTCTGTGGCATGGGATGATCTATGTAATAATGTGGTTTTAGGACTAATTTAGCAAGGATTAATTTGGTTAGAATACTCTAGGCTGCTTTATGCTGTATACAGAGGAAAATGAAGTAAACAAGCTGTGTGACTCAATGTACTCTCATAGCTTTCTCTTTTTTAATTTTATTTTTTTATTTAAGAATTTTTTTTATACATTTTACACCAACCACCGATTCTCCTCTCATCCTTCCTCCCATTCACCACCCCCAGCTTTTTCTCTCCCAAACCCCCTCTTCCCCTGCTCCAAAAGGGTAAGGCCTCCCATGCAGAGTAAGCAAAGCTTGCACATTCAGTTGAGGCAGAACCAAGCCTCTTCCCCCTGCATCAAGGCTGAACAAGGGATCCCCCATAGCTTTCTTATCTGTGGTCTAAATAGCTGGGTTGAGGAAAGAAAGGTTCCTTTGGAGTGTGTTTCTAAACTATCCTTCATAGTGCTTAACATAAACATGTTACTGAATCCAGAACACTGGGATACTTATCTTTCTGTATTTGTACACTGATGCTATCCATTTTTCACACATTTGATGACATCTATGAGTGCTTTAAAACATTCTCTGTACTGGAGAGATGGATCAGTGGCCAAGAGCACGGCTGCTCTTCCAGAGGACCCAAATTTAATCTCCAGCATCCACATGGTGGCTGACAACCATCTCTAACTCCAGTTTCAGAGGATCCAATGATCTCTTCTGGTTTCTTTGAACACTGGGCATGCACATGGTTTACAAACCTTTGCAGGCAAAACACCCATACACATGAAATAATCAAAGAAAATCTTTGCCCAGAATTGTTTCCTGCATAGAATTTAAATTGAGATTAATAAGATGTATGTGTTTTGTCCAAGTAGAGGGAGGTATTTGATGGACAGAGTTTGTCTTGCCGTGAAATGCTGCTATTAGTTGGTAAACCTCTCTCTGTCTATAATTCAACAGCAATTTAGACTCCCCAGTTAATGAGGCTAAAAGCAGCCTCTGTCCCCTGGGACTTTTCAATCTGAAGCCATCTCAGTGTGGGTTGTCAAAACGATGTTGGCTTAATTTGTGTAACTATGAAAATACAAATTGGATGCTTCAGACTTAAAAGAAACAGTTATCTTTCTCATCCTCCTTTGGTTTTTTTCCACTTGTACTAACAGCAGAAGCCCCATGCCCAGTTGTATTCCTACTAAACAGTGTGAGTGACTAGAAGGAACTACTATTTGGTATTTCTTTTTCAATCATCTACACATCTGGAGAGATATATTTACTCCCCAAAGTCATATATTTAAAATACCAGTATCAACCTCTACAGAAGACTTGATATTATAATGAAGAGTTATAATATTTATGCTAACTGGCATGAGCTATGACTGCACAGAGCAAAGGGGAACAGATGAATTTATTCTATAGTGTGTAGTATTTCAGCAGACACATTTTGACCCAGCTAAGCATCCATAACATTTATGAGCTCCCAAATTCTTCTTTTTAAAAATTAATTATTTGAGTTTTATATGTTGTATTTTGATCATATTAACTCCTTCCCCCAACCTCTCAAAAGATCCACATGCTTATTCTGTACTCATCTGTGCCCCCAGTTTTTAACTACCAAGTCGAGTTAGTGAGGCTATTTATACTCTTGGATGTGTGGCCATCCACTAGAGAGAGTTACACCAAACTGGGGCCACATACTTAAAGAAAAACCCGACTCCTCCTCTCCTAGAAACTAGCAATGAACAATAACTTTTTCAGGTAGACATGGGGCTTCCTCACTACCTACCCTGTCAATTATGAGATTATGGCTGGTTTGGACTTGCAAAGGTGTTGATGGTGCTGACACAGTAGTTCTTCTTTTGTGTCCTGAAAACACTTATTTCCTTGCAATCATTCACCACCTTTGACTCTTAAAATCAGTTTGCCTCACCTTTTTCAATTTTCCCAGAGCTTTTCGAGGAGGTGCTGTGATACAGATGCCAATGCCCCATTTTGGTATGAGCACTTCATCGTCTCTTATTCTCTGGACCATATCTAGCTGTGGGTTTCTGTGTTAACTGACAAAAGAAAGCTTACCTGGTGAGGTCTGAGGGAGGCACTAATCTGTGGATATAACACAGATTATTGGTTGGTTTAATTCTATCTCCCTTTACCAGAGTAAAGTAACAGCTTCTCTGCTAAAGTCTATGACATTTATAGCTATCCAGAAGTTTTGGGCACTTATAACTGTTCCAGATAGTGAATCCATATTTTGAAGCAGATTTTAAATACAATCAGAAAGTTGTTGGTTACTCCCATAACATTCATGCCACTTTTGCACCAGTGGACATTGCCTGCCAGGCTTGTTTTATTATAGTTCACAGGGATGTCAACTGAGTACAACTGATGCTCACTTTTGCCTTATTATAACATGCATAGCACCTCTTAGCCCCATGAAAGCTAACCAGTAGAGAAGATGCTTCCAGGTTAATACAAGTTTGTCAGTTACCAGTTTGATTTCTTTGTGTTCTATGACTCTTGTATTCAGTACCTTAAGCAATAGGATTTCACCCTCAAATTATAGTGGACAATCCAAAACAATGACAGTGGTCTGTAATGTTTGGGGGTCTATGGTACCTCATAATCTAATAATTTCAATAAATGTAATCTTTCTAGCATGGGCTTTTTATTTTTTAGGCTGGAGTGTCTTGTACAGGTATCTTTCCTATTATAAGATAACTCTACTTAATCTGTTTTTATATATGTGTATAATTATATTCCAGGAAACTTCTGGGAAAGAGTTTTCACATGACTTTTTTCCTGGTTCTTTGGAATAGAACACCAATGAGCACAGATGAGCATACTTCTGGGGAGTAAAACAGGGAGAGTTTTAGGGATATGTCAAGAATAGAAATTCTGGGTAATGTGACTGATCTATTTCTAAAGTTTAGAAGAAATGTCACACTAATTTCCATAGTGGTCACACTAATGTTCCTCCCACTAAAGTCCTCCCCTTTCCCCGCATCCACACAAACATTGATCATTCTCTCTCTCTCTCTCTCTCTCTCTCTCTCTCTCTCTCTCTCTCTCTTTCAATTTTAATAATTCTGACTGAGGTAAGATGGGATTTTAAGGTAGGTAGTTTTAACTTTCATTTCCCTGATGGCTATGGAGGTTGAGCTTTTAAAAAATTCCCTCAGACATTTGTATTTCTTCTTTTGAGAACCTTCTGTTTGGTTTCCTGCCCCATTTTCAAGTTAAGATTTTTTGTTGCTTTATTAAAGTTTAGAGTTTTTTAATTCTTTGTGTATTCTAAATAATAATTGTTTGTCAGATGTGCAGCTGGTAATGTTTTTGCCATTCTGTAGACTATCTCTTTACATTTGTGATATCCTTTTGCTCTATAGAAAGTGTTTAGTTTCATGAGGTCCTATTTCTCAAATGTTAGTCTTAGTGCTACAGGGGTCCTGTTCAGAAAGTTCTTCATGTGCCTATAATTTCAAGTGCATCCCCTACTTTCTTCTCTGTCACATTAAGGGTTTTCAGTCTTATTTTGAACTCCTTGATACATTTATAGTTGAATTTTATGTGAGGTAAAAGATAAGGATCTAGTTTCAGTCTTCTACATGTAACCATCCAGCTTGACCAGCAGCAGCATCTGTTGAGGATGCTCCTTTTTCTCTAATATGTATTGTTGGTCTTATTTCAAAAAATGGTGTCCATACAAAAACTCTAAAATTAAATGACATATTGAATTAAATGAGCCTGTCATATACCTACAGATATTCTACCCCAAAACTAAAGAATACATATTCTTCTCAGTAGCCCATGGAACTTTCTGCAAGATGCATCATTTATTGGAACACAGAGCAAATTCCAACAAATATAGTAGGAAAACCGAAATCGCAATTTCATTCTATCTGACTGTATGGCATAAAGCTAGATATCAACAGCAATATAAACCACAGAGATTACATAAATTCATGACAACTTAATAAACAGCACACTACAGGTTGACAATTGAATCAAAGAATAAATCCAGAAGGAAAATTTCAAATTCCTAGAATTGAATGAAAGTGAAAACACAGCATACCAAAATCTATGGGACATAATGAAGGCAGTTCTGGGAGGAAAGTTTGTAACACTAGGTGCCGACACCAAAATATTCCACATTGGAATAGGAAAACACACACAGACAGGTAGAGAAAGCAAAAGTAAAGGTATAGCAAATAGGTTATAGATGCAGAGACCCACTCACGTGCACACTCGGGAATCCTATAACAAATACTATTTTCAGAGTAATCTTGACATAAAGTTCTCTTGTATAGTTGCATCCACATCCTGTGCACTGACATGTAAAATTAACCTTATTTTGAAATTTAAAATGTTTTTTATCTTCCAAGGTAAATAATGAAACAAGAAACAAGAAAGAAAAAAGTGATCTATTAATTATAATTGAAGCTGTCCTTGGATGCATCTGTGTATGTAGAGAGGTGATCCATCCATGTATCATGTGTGTGTGTGTGTGTGTGTGTGTGTGTGTGTGTGTGTGCATTCAAACACATGCGTGCATACTATGCTATCAGAAAAAACTTTTTATCTGGATGCTGAAAACATCACTGCCATTTTTACCATATATGATGGGATTATTACAATCTCTAGATATTAGAATACAACTAAGACAAATATTCTGCATCATGAATTTTAATTCTTCATAATTTTCACTCTCATCTTTGCTTTTCAAACTTAAGAAAGTGCTCTAAAGGGCAAGGGCACTTCTGACAAAAATGAAAACCATCTTCAACTTTACATTTCAAAAATCAGACATTTAGATAATTTCAGAGTTGATTCAGTATGTTACATTCTGCAAAGGAGCAAATATAGACTTCTTTCTACAGATTTTTTTATTCATGTAAGCAGACAATCTCAATATCTGTGCTATATGTTAATATTTGATTTAAAATCATCTCTGTGTGCATGTTCTTGTGTATGTGTGTGGAGGCCAAAAGACAACTCTGGGTGTCATCCCTTAGGCTTCATTAAGTATGCTAGGATCCCAGCAAGTCCCAGGGATCCCCTGCTCTGGCCTCTCTCGCCCTGAGATCACAGAACGTGCCACCATACCTGAAGTTTTTGTGGGTGGTAGGCATGAAACAGGTGTTCAAGCTTGTGAAACATGCACTTTAGGTACTGAATTATCTCTCAGAGCCATAAAGAAGTTAGTTTTGTCTTAATATTATTATCAATTAGATTATTCCTATCTTTAACAGTACAAAATAAAAATCCACATATTTACCAACAAAACAATTTTCTTAGAAGGGGTTTATACTGATTCTGCTGATTCTGTTGGACACCTTGCTTGTCCATTGTGCACAGTTCCTAAACCCTGTGGTACAGAGGTGATTCTGCTTCAAGGCCTTTTAGCTGTAGCAGTGGTGGGTGGCTTTCTGCCACTCTCTAGACATTGAGGAACAAATGCTTTCTTTTTGACAGAATAAATAGAAAATTAAAAATTCAACATGTGAGAAGAATTTGGAATTATGAATTCTTATTTTGTACTGAATTAAAAGAGTTGGCATCAAGATGTATGTGCTTGTATGCAAATAGGATAACTAATATTATAGACTAGATATTCTTCTATTTCTGTATATAGTGGGGTCTGTGTGAGCACAGTCCTTAATGGATATCAGGAGGGGATAATACATAAAATATGCTTACTTGGTAATACAGTAAAACTTATATACTTTACTCAGAATAACCAGTGTGAAATTAATTTCTCCAAAAATTGTTAGGAATTTCATTTTCCTCCCACTTAAATTTTTCACCAATGTATTCATATTTACAGAGTGTAAATTGCCTCAGATGGAGAAAAAGGCTAGCTGGTTCCTATTACAAAACAATAATGGTGAAAACATTCACTTCTTAAATAATTACTTTCCTTTTTGAGAATAAATATAATTTCATTTATATAGTTTTACATTTCGAAAGCAATGAAAGCATGTGCTCTATACCTATAGGGCAGATTACCTCTTTCAACTATTTCATAGTTTCTAAGCTAGTCTATTTATATGATCTCCATTTTGCAGATAAATAAACTGAGACTGGCAGATATTATTGAGGTTCTCCCCATTGATTGTAAATCTTCCAATGCAAGATTAGCATTTTACTCACAGATCCCATACTACAGATTCTAAGTATTTTTGTTACCTAAAAGGAGTCACTTCACCCAGTGTCCTGTAATATAAGAAGTTTAAGTCCGGTAAATAGTGCTTGTATACTCTACATGTAATTATTAAATATACTATATAGTTTAATATATTAAAAACATAACAAAAAACCAAAATAAAGCATTATTAGATGGAAGATGTAGTTCAGTTGGCAGAATACTTGCCTAGCTTATACCAAGCCTTGGGTTCATTCATGCAATTGAGAGATTGGCTCAGGAAAATTAGAAGTACATAGCCATTCTCTTCTACATCATAAAATTTGAGGCCATTATGGGCTACATGATATATTGTCTTCAAAACAAGAGGTAAAATGTTATGGGGATATTACACAAAGAGGAACATCGACAATAAGATCAACAACAATAATAGTATTGTTCTATGTAATTTTCCTCCAAGCATTCTATTTTCTTTTGTTTTAAAATATTAGAGTGAGATGCCATCATGATGCTTCAGACAAGAATACTAACATCATCATAATTTTATGAAAATAAAATTTTATTTTCTACAAATAAGATTATTTTGTATCCACACTCACTAGCTATTTGCCAGATACACTAGTTAAATTTAGAGCCCCAGGTTCTGTTCTACAGATTGTACCTTTTTTCACTGTACATTACTCCCTTTTCCTCAGTATTTCCTTGAAAGTCAGGCATTCTCACTAGCAGACAAACACAAGGGACATAGTAGGTGACATTACTGAGTTGAATAAAGTAAAACACACCCTGGGAGTGACTAATGACTGCATTACCCTAAGCTTGCTGCTCTTTTTTTCCTCAACAAGAGATTTTTGTCACATTCAAAATTTTAATTGAAATGAAATGATTGACATAATTTTCCAATAAATTTCTCTCACATCCTGGAGTGCTTGGTGTCACTCTTCTGAACACATCAGCACGTATTTAAAGATAGTTCATTAATTTAATTTTTCTGTAATGAATCATTTGAGGAATAAGCTAAGTTCATTTTGTTTTGTGTCCAATATTTTTTTGAATTCTGTTCTTTGCATTAAAAATGGAAATGATACTCTAAAACTAATTTAGTGTTTAAGAGTGATAAAAGAGATGATTTTCTCTGAAGGTAAATTCCCTGCTTAAGTCAAACTATGTCCAGTGAAAGTTGGATAGGTTCCAGTGGACCCATTCAAGAATATTTGGGCATCTGGCAAGAAATCATTCTTCATAGATGCCTCTGTTCATGTGTCCACATGATGGGAGTGTCATGGAAGATTCAGCATACTTCTTTTATAAGAGAACTAATTCCACTAAGGTCATCTCATAAAGTTGTGATGCTCTTCTTTAACAAAGTAATTATTTCCCAAAGGCCCTACATAGCTACTCTCGCCATGCAGATTCAATGAAAACATATAAATTATAGGGAATACATCCATCCAGACTGTAGTAGATCTGTTTCATCTCATTTATAAAGAACTAATCTCTTTTCTCTATTTCCTTTCTTAAAGAATTTTCTATGTAGCTCCTTCTCAGGGTGCTCCTTTTGTTCCTTTTCACTTACCAAAATCAAACTCCTTTCAAAATACATCTTAGATATTCATATATAGAAGATACCATCTCACAGCAGACACCCTGGTCCTCTGCCTCATAAAATCTTTCCTCTCCCTTTCACTAGATGTTTCTGAAGCCCTGGCTGTAAGGGTTGTAGATGTATCAGTTGGAGGTGAGCATCCTAGGGCCACTATTTCCTGCCCTTTGACCAGTTGGGGATCTCTGGAATAGTCTTCACCTGCTTCTAAAAGAAGATTCTTTAATAAGGGATGAGAGCTGCTTCCCTGCTGGTGTCAAAGGCTATGAGTTTGGATTTTATACCTTCCTAGAAAGGAAATATACTTTTCACGTTTAATTGAACCACAACTTAAGAATATTAGTATCAAAGATAACTATGAAAGCCCTTTGGACAACTTATATAATGTAGCCTACAGTTTACATGGAAGAGACAGAAGACACATGACTTACTGGGAAGCAGTCTTCTGAAAAACTCAGCTCAAATTTCATGCTATAGTTTTCAGGAATTATCTCCCTTTGCTTCCTAATTGCTGTCAGCAAAGCTCAAACTAACTGCTCAGTAACATTCTTGCCCTGGTGCAGCCATGACTCAGCTTGTAAAGCACATAGACCTTCCTCCCTAGAAAGCAAAGTGCTTCTTACTGTAACGTTAGTGGAAGTACAATGTGGAGATGGATGTCAGGTGACAGGAAAAGAATAAATCCAAGTGCATTGGATGCTTCTTGACAGGTGATTGTGAATGCACCATGAGAGTAGTAATGGATTTATGAGTGGTAAGGGTGATCTCATTTCTGCTGCCTATATAACTCCATCAAGGTAAAGTAACAAATTAAAGACTGAGGACAAATAAAAAATCACCTTACAATGAATTGAAACAAATGTACTACATTATAACAATCATGAGTTTGGGTAGTTGCCATCAAACACATTGAACAAGAATAGATATTTTACATGGTTTTAAAACAAACAAACAAACAAAATCCCTATGCCTAGTTCAAAGCCACCTAAAACATGTATTATTAAATGAGTGCTTTTTTTTTTTATTTTGCAATACAATTCAGTTCTACATATCAGCCATGGATTCCCTTGTTCTCCCCCCTCCCGTCCCCCTCACCTTCCCCCCAGCCCCCCCCCCCCCATTCCCATCTCCTCCAGGGCAAAGCCTTCCCCACAGACTGAGATCAACCTGGTAGACTCAGTCCAGGTAGGTCCAGTCCCCTCCTCCCAGGCCGAGCCAAGCAATCCTGCATATGCCCCAGGTTTCAAACAGCCAACTCATGCAATGAGCACAGGACCCGGTCCCACTGCCTGGATGCCTCCCAAACAGATCAAGCCAATCAACTGTCTCACCCATTCATAGGGCCTGATCCAGTGGGGACCCCTCAGCCATTGGTTCATAGTTCATGTGTTTCCATTCATTTGGCTTAAATGAGTGCTTTTAATCAAATGAAACTGCAGGCATTTGAAATATGAATGCTTACAGCCTGAAATGGTAGCAGACTATTATACACTACAAGTACAAAAGTTTCCAAGGAGCACAGAGTATGCAAAATGAATATCATGCTTTAATGCAATGCAAAGTAGATTGAATTTACACTTTAAGACCTATGTATTGAGGTCTTCTACACATCAGGCACATAGGACAGTGAAAGCAGAAGCAGGTCTCACCATGCAGCTTACATATGCTAATCCTATTACCAGTGAATACCACTATTTCCACGTGGAGTGCCAGGGGAATACCAAGCAGCAGCTTGCTGTGAATGGATTCTTCTCACCTCCTTATGCTGGAATTGAGCTGGACTGGGTCAGCAGAAACCCTGGTGTAAGAGAAGGTACAACAGCAGGGTACTCAAGTGGGGCCGTGGCTTCTAAGGGACCTCCACTTGATGAGGCTCTAAAGGGAAGCTGAGAGAGAAACAGACCCCAGAAGAAGAACCTCTAACGTACTGAGTCCACTCTGAAATCCAGTGGAGAGCCACACTGGAACAATTTGAAGCATGAGATGAAAACAAAGAGAACAGAATCATGCTGATAGGTGCAGCTAAATCCCTGGCTGAACTGGCACACTTGAAGGAGAGGAGGGGGTGTGCCAATGTCCTCCATTTACTTGAATTTCTGCAGTCCTTATAGCAATCAATATGAAATCACAAGACACACAGGAGTGCAAATACAAGCAGTTCTTTGTCAGATTGAGAAAGTATGGGAAAACTGAGGCAGACAATACCATCTCAACAGGCTGTGATTGCTTGACTGAAACAGTGAGGAGTCTCAGCCCTTACTTGAATGAAGGTTTAGTGCACTTAGAGGGGCTGAGGGACAGGATGATATACCTTATATACATACACTATATGCATACATATATACATGTGTAACTACTAGAAAGTTAAAGCTTTTTTTTTTTTTTTAATGGTTTAACTGGTAGCAGGGTAGACTGTTTTCATTACTCAGGCATATTGTTCCTGAAGGTGGAGTGAACCAGTCAGTCTGGGCCCAAGCAATTCTTCATGGCTAGGAGCTATTGCCCAGTAAGCCTACCTCAGCTCCTCATGATCTGAGGCTACTATCTAATAGAAGGAAGAAAAAAAATGTATATTGATTTGTGTGCTAAGTACTTGCACTAGCAAAAAGATACTGCAAAATCATGGTACTTAATATGAATAAAAGGAGGAAATAAATAGAAAAATGTTTTGTTTTTTTTTTAATTTCCCAACATAGCTGGAGTGGTTTCTCAGTGGTTAAGAGCATTTGCAGTGCCTATAGGAGGGCAGGGATTGATTCCCACATGACAATTCACAACAGTCTTTAACTCCAAGGGGATCTGATACACTCTGCCTCCGTAGGCACCATGCATGCATGCAGTGGACATACATGCAAGCAAGCAAAACACTCTTCTGTATACATTAAAATAAAAACAGATCTCTTTTCAAGCACTAGACAGAGGGACATTTACAGGAATTAATTCAAAATAAATTCAAATTCATCTAAAGAAAGGACATTGGAAAGATCAGAATGGAAGTCAATGAAGCAGAACAAAAAAGTAAAACAGAAAATCAATGAAACCGAAAGTGGCTTCTTTGAGAAAATTGATAAATTGTTAAACAATTAACCACATTGATCAGAAGCAAAGAGCCATGTAAATTACCAATGGGAATACTATAAACCCCTTAATGTAAACAAATTTGGTGACTCAGATGAGAAGGGAACGTTTTTTGAGGTGTACAGTCTACCAAAGCTCGCCAAGAGAAAACAGACTAGTATCCCCATAACTTCCTTTTAAAGGAATTTTTGTAGTTAAAAACTCTAAACCCTAGGTCCAAAAGGTTTCATTGGTGAATCCTAGCAAGCATTTAGGGAAGATGTAGCCTTAAGTATACACACACACATACACATACACACACTTCTAGAAACTTGAAAAAAACTGTGACTACATTCTACTATTTATGTGTGGCATCCTTGCAAGGACAGCTTAACATTTGGAAGGCAGTTAATTTAACAGCAAACTATAAACAAAAATATTATAATTATATTAATAGTTGTGTGAAAATATTTTGGTAAAATTAAACATTCCTTCTTTTTGAAACACAATTTTTTTGAAGCTAGAAATGTCTTTAATACCCATGTTTGGAACATAGAAGCAAGTCTGATCTACATATTTAGTTCCAGGATAGCTAGGGCTACATAACATGACCGTGTTTTAAAAAAACAAAACAAAACAAAATAATGTGTAAATGGAAGTTTCTGTCCCACCAGCAACTCCCAAATGCCCAGCAGCCACTTCCCAAATTCCCACTCAGAGGCTTGCATTAATTATAAATTCTCTGCTGGTAGCTCAGGCTTATTACTAACTAGCCCTTACACATAAATTAACCCATAATTCTTGTCTATGTTTGGCCAAGTGGCTTGGTACCTTTTCTCAGTGCAGTATTCTCATCTTACTTCCTCTGCATCTCGCTGGAAACTCCTGACTCTGCCCTTCCTCTTCCCAGTATTCTTGTTTGGTAACTCCAACTATACTTCCTGCCTGGCTACTAGCCAATCAGCATTTTATTAAACCAATTTGAATGACAAATATTTACAGTGTACAAGAGGATTATTCCACAGCATTTTTTAAATAAAAGTATTATTACATCATTCACCTATTTTCTTTCTTTTCTGCAGCCTTTTCCATGTGTTATTCCCTCAATCTTTGTCAAATTTATTGTTTCTATTTTCTTAATTTTTATGGTGTGTGTGTGTGTGTGTGTGTGTGTGTGTGTGTGTGTGTGTGTGTCCCTGTGTGTTTCTAAATATATAAATACAACCTATTCAGGCAGCCTAAACAATATCTGAACAAGAACAACACCAATATACATACTAACACGGAAAGGAGAAATCTCATGAGGCCTCAAACCTAGACAAAGAACTAAAGCTGACTAAGAAACAGCCCCCTAATTATTTATCCAATAACAAGGGGTTTAGTTTAAAGTCATATACTACAAATAGTATCAACATTCATTCTTGGTAGAAACTCACAGCACCCTGAGTCATGGGAAAACAGAAATGAAAGCAAAGTTCCTTATCATTATAAGGAACACAGTAAAAAATATCAGACAAGATTTTACTTGTCAAAGATTAAGAAAAAGAATTAAAGCAGTTTATACCACATTTATTCAACATTGAATTATTTGTAACAACCAGTCCAATAAGACATGAAGAAGAAAACAAAAACTACTAGAATACCACATGAAAAGGAAGAGGTATAACTGCTTTTATTTGAATATAATATGGTTTCATATACAGTATATCCACGGAACCTACAAACATGGAAGCTAGTACATGTGTAATTAAGTTTATAATAGAATATCTCAGTTTAAAAAAAAATAACTTAAGTTCTTCTGTTTTAAAAATAAGGAAAAATAAGCCGGGCGGTGGTGGTGCATGCCTTTAATCCCAGCACTCGGGAGGCAGAGGCAGGTGGATCTCTGTGAGTTCGAGGCCAGCCTGGTCTACAGAGTGAGATCCAGGAAAGGCGCAAAGCTACACAGAGAAACCCTGTCTTGAAAAACCAAAAAAAAAAAAATAAAATAAAATAAAATAAATAAATAAGGAAAAATAGAAATTAAAATTGCCTTTTGCAATCATGTATGAATGTATAGAATACTTTGTCATACATTTGAAAAAGTAAAATTTAAGGCCTGCAACTGAAACACTGCTAAATTTGGTTAAACTTTCTTTTTTTGTGTGTTTAATGTTTAATTTTAAACACAACTTTATTGAGTTTCAGTAAACATATGCATTTAAAGAACCTAACAGGACACATACTATATCAGTGCAGTCATCAAAACAATCAGCTTACTCATCAGCTTCAAAAGTTTGTCTCTGCCTTTTAGTAGTTCATTTTTTTTTAATTTTTATTTTTATTTTGCAATACAATTCAGTTCCACATATCAGCCACGGATTCCCTTGTCCTCCCCCCTATGGCCCCCCTCACCTTCCCCCCAGCCCATCCCCTATTCCCACCTCCTCCAGGGCAAAGCCTCCCCCGCGGACTGAGATCAACCTTGCAGACTCAGTCCAGGCAGGTCCAGTCCCCTCCTCCCAGGCCGAGCCAAGAGATCATGCATATGCCCCAGGTTTCAAACAGCCAACTCATGCAATGAGCACAGGACCTGGTCCCACTGCCTGAATGCCTCCCAAACAGATCAAGCCAATCAACTGTCTCACCCATTCAGAGGGCCTGATCCAGTTGGTGACCCCTCAGTCATTGATTCACAGTTCATGTGTTTCCATCTGTTTGGCTATTTGTCCCTGTGCTTTATCCAACCTTGGTCTCAACAATTCTTGCTCATATAAACCCTCTTATTCTCACTAATTGGACTCCCAGAGCTCCACCCTGGGCCTAGCCATGGATCTCTGCATCCAGATACCTCAGGAAAACAGGACCCCAAGAAAGACACGGGGATCGCCCAATGACTGAGAAATGGAAGAGATCTACATGAACAGCCTGGACATGAGTGGGGGTAATGAAGGGCGAGGGTCGAGGGAAAGAGAGCTTGGGGGAGCGGGAGATCCCAGCTGGATCAACAACAGAGAGGGAGAACAAGGAATAGGAGACTATGGTAAATGAAGACCACATGAGAATAGGAAGAAGCAAAGTGCTAGAGAGGCCCACAGAAATCCACAAAGATACCCCCACAACAGACTGCTGGCAATGGTCGAGATACTGCCCGAACTGACCTACTCTGGTGATGGGATGGCCAAACACCCTAATTGTCGTTCTAGAAACCCCATCCAATTAAACTTTCTTTTAAGATAAAAATAAATGAAGAGCTATGGTTTTAAGTTGGTAGAGTCAGGGTTGTTAATATGTCAAAACCATTTACTTATGTAGAATTAACAATATAGAATACAGATCACATCATAACAGTGCAGTGTGTAGAGTGCTAGGAATCCATGATAGGGATGGATGCACAGGTATATGTAGGTGGGACTAGGCCTATAAGAATTTCATATATCATAAGAATGTGGGCTGCCTCCAACCTATTGAGAGTTATTTGGGTTTGGTTTTAAAGTAGGTTTAAATTTACAGAAAGAACACCCTATGTTAATCACCCAGGTTCCTATAATGCTAATTTCCACACAGCCATAGTTAAATTATGGTGAGCAATCCATTAACATGAGGCCTACTGTTAGCTGAATTATATTGTTCACAGTTCATTAACTTTTTACTTATAATTTTTGTTCTCTCCCTAGTCCTACTGAGGTACCACATTTTATTTGTCTATCATTTCTCCTTAGTCTTCTCCAGCTGCAACAGTGTCTCTATCTTTTGTTGAAGACCTTTAAAAAAAACTGGAATGTTATATTGATTTTGTGAGTGGAGAATAAGCTGGGAACTGTGCAGTAACACTAGCTTGGTGAGTTTTATCAATTGCGTTAGTAGTTATGTGCACTGAATGCAAGAACAGAAGCACATTTCAAGGAAAGAATAGTTTTAGGTACACTTACCAGTTAACGTTAAGCACATTCATTCCGAAAGACAGTGGGATGAAAGATGGCAGTAAAGGTGACCTTTGTTTCAGTGATGTTACTGTGGAGAGATGGCCATGATTGAGTAAAGAGCACTGGTTACTAGATATTCTCTTTTCTGTATACACAGACTTTAAACATGTCGATTCTTTTTGAGACAAAAATAGACAAAAATCTATGTACCTGGATCTCTATTCCCTAATTAGCCTAATTTTGAACCTCTTATCCTCTTGTCTCTATCTCTCAATTGCTGGTGTTTAGGACTTTACCACCATGCCTTATTTAGTGGGGCTGGTGGTCGAACACAGGGTTTTATACTTGCTAAGCAAGCCCTCTATTAACATAGCTATACCCCTAGCTCTAACACATGTACCCTTTGAGGACTACAGAAAAGTCTCCATGCCTTCCCAGCTTTTATATGGAACTGGGGATCCACCCCCTGGCCCTCATATATTCTTAATAAGCACTTTGTCCACTATACTCTCTCTTTTGTGCCTAATTTGTTTCTATTATTGCATGAGATAAAAATTATTTATCAAAAAATAGTGTTTTGATACATGTATATATTCCATACTGTTGAAATCAGACTAAATATATTTACCTGCTCAACAGATAGACTTTTTTCATAGAAAAAATATGCAAAATCCATTCTTAGAACTTTTAAGAATAGGAAGAACAATAACTATAATTTCTACAACATGATGGGTAAAGTTTCAAAGTTAGAGGTACAATTCAATGGAGAAAGCATTCATTCTTACCAAATATCATGTTTAACCCTCATAATTTATTACTTAGGGTTATGAAGATATAGATGGATTTTTAACACAGACAATATTTTCCATGCATCTGGCTCTTAGATTCCATTGCTGCATCTTCTGCCCGCTTAGGATCTGTTATGAGTACAGGGCAGAGAGAGCTTTGCTTGAGCTTTACTATCGTTTCCAACTCTGCAGGCTGCAGGAGGGAGGGTTTTCTAAACAGTGTGAGATGTAATGTTACAGCAGGCAAGAAACTGACCACTTATATGATAGTTTTTAACCTTTGAAGAGCTGCATACTTGTCACAGATTTGACATATAAAAATATTAAAGCATGTAGGTGACACTCTCATTACTGCCTAGACCACTCAATAAAAGTGTTGTTTTTCAAAACCAAAACCCAATAACAAAAATAAACACGAAAGAGAGATACTCTACTGTGGGGCGTTTACCCAATCACCCCCACAGTTCCCCAGAGTTTTCTTGAGTGCGAGCAGCAGGAAATATTAGATAGAAGGATTTATTGCGGAGAATATCGCAGAGATAAACAGATAGAAAATAAAGGATAGCCTCGAGAGGGCCTGGAACCTATTCCAACGGGCCCCGACTGTCTCTGCCCCAGGGTTTTTATAGAGACGCCAAGGGGTGGAGCAAAAGACCTCCTCCCCCAGCACAGCCAAGTGCAGACCATCTCAGACACCTGCACTCAGGCCCGTGGTCCTGATCATCCTCTATGCAGACCTGCTGGGTAAAGCCACGAGGTACCTGAGAACGGGCTCCCACACTCTACTCATACATAACAGAAAAAAAGGTAAAAGTAATTATGTATGTTCTCCTTTAAATTATTTATAGACACCTGTTATAATATTTAGTTAAAACTAGATGGAGGTCAATACTAATTGATAAATTTATGTTTTTTCACTTTAAGGCTGATTTTCCTTGTGCCTCGTCAATAACTGTAATCTGTTTGAATGTTACATTCCCTAGCATTTGGACAAACATTTTGAGGACACCAAGACAATTTTGAGATACTGTTTGTATATTGGAAATCAAGTTAAAATTTTAAATGTGGAACTCAGTCCAATATTCTTTTTCATAGTTTAATGCAGTCTTGCTAATGCAACTATAGTAAATGTCTATTCAGAACAAGAAGTTAAAAGCATCTGAAGAAAAAACCAATACCACCCATAAATAATACAGTTTTATTAAAAGGCCACCAACTGAAAGCTATGCATTTAATAGCTGAAGATTATTGAACAAAGAATACAGTAGAGAAGGACTCTAAAGTGCAGTCTCTTATTCCTTTATTCTGCTTTTGCTGCCCTAACAGAAATTAAAATAATGTGTAATTTATAAAAAAAAAACCAGACAATTATTTTCATAATTCTGGAAGCTGAGTGGTTCAAAATCAAGACACTGGCACGGAAGAAGGTTTTCCTAACTCATCATCTGATATGAAAAGGATGCAGAGAAAGCAGGAGGACAAGAGAGAGGCCAGAGGTACCAAACTCATTTTTTTAGAAGGACCCATTTTCAACCTTCAGCCATTTCTGAAGATAGTATTCTATGACACTAATGGATCCTATTAGGTCCCACCTCTAACAATACTGCATTGGAGATCAAGTTTCTACATGCTTCATACATCTTATTTTAACATCATCTTATCCAATAAAGAAACAAAGACTCAAGGTACATAGCTTTAGAAATAGCAACAATAGTGTATGTGAACATCTTTTAACTTGAATTATAGAATTACACAGCCAGCTTCATTTTCATAACTGGAAATGCCCAAAAGTGGTAAAGTGTTGCAAATTCTGTTATAAAAGTAATTTTTATAAAAGGTGTGCTCTTTCATCAACTAGAACATGCTCCGAACATCTCTAATGTAAAATCTCAAACAGATGGAGTTACAAACCATCAAGCTGTTGCATATGGTCTGGGTGGATTGATGTGGAGGGTATATGGGCATACACACATAAATCACACAGCCTGAACTATTAGTAAAAAGAATATGCCACTGAGAAGTCCTTGGCTTAAATGGAAGACCCACAGAGGCACCTTCGATCTTCCTAACCCACTTCCCACCCTCTCCCTCATGTACTGATAATTGCATTTCCTGTGGAAACAGAACTAAATGAGCCAGTGTTTTAACTGTCAAGATTTGAAGTTGCTGCTAAACATGAGCTGTCTCTGCTCCCGATGCTACCCTACATACTTTCCCCTCAACTATGGTGAGTTATATTCTTTACAGTAGCCTTCACCTAGGACAAACAGACTATAAGATTCCTCTCTGTTTCAACCACCATTTTGAATGCGATCATCAGTTTCACAGTACAGCCTTGAGGAGTCAGTGGTGGGTTGCCCCAGCGACACAGTGTTTTATTGCCTGGATGGACTGTTTTGGCGTCAACCAGTTCCACTCTAGACTGGGGAGTTAACCTTTTTCTTCTCTCTTTAATGAGACTACTTCTGTGCTGGCTGTTTTTTGTCAATTTGACATAAATTAGAGTCATCAAGGAAGAAAATACTACAACTAAAGAATTACTTCCATCAGATTGTACTATAGGCATTTCTGAGTGACATTTATTGATTGGTTTGGGGGGACACAACCCACTGTGGGAGGTGCCACTCTGAGGCACCTGGTCCTGGGTTATATAAGAAAGTAAGTAGAGCAAGTGATGGAGTGCAAGCCAGTAAGTGATGCTTCTCTGTGGTTTCTGCTTCAGTCCTTGAGTTCCTGCCATGGTGTCCTATGATTATGGACTACAGCCCGCAGGTTAAGTAAATTCTCCTCCAAGTCCCTTTTGGTCAGCGTTTCCCTGGGCAACATAAAGACAAATGAGAGGAACCTATTTTAACAAATCCTGACAATAGACAAACAATAGAGTTTTTTCCTATGAAGAACTCTGCTCTCAGTCACATAAAATTTTGAAGTAACAAATGAAAAATTTTCTTGCTTGCTTTCTATGATAGTAGGTAGAAAGAATGTTGGGCCAATATTTAGAACCTGGATCCTCTACATTAGTTTCCCCACACTTAAAGGGGGTGTACATAATTATATTTTAAAAACTGTCAGCTATATAAAGTTGGAAATTTTGTAAGAAGAAAAAACATCCAGTACTCACAGGCTGTATCTCTGCAGTCTCTTCCTGTTAAAAACTTCAGTGTGTGGTGAGTGTGTGTGTGTGTGTGTGTGTGTGTGTGTGTGTGTGTGTGTGTGTTTCTTAATGAGTCTCAGAATCTTTTTCCAGAATGTTGTTGGAGGATGTCACCTCACCAGCAAGGCATAGCACAGCAGGTGCAGCTGCTTTCCACTCTTGGACTGCATGATTTCTAAATTACAATTTCAACATGATGCCGTTTTTTTCCTAACTATTGTTTGATGATTCCTATTTTGATCATGTGTAACTATTTCAATTATCATTGCTAATATTTGCAATGGGATGGTTATAATACAATAGAAACCAAGTATAGCAGCACGTAGATATAAGCATTTGGAAGATAGAAGGAGAATCAGAAGTTCAAGGTCATCTTCTGCTACATAGCAAGTTCAAGACCAACCTCAGTTATATGCAGACTGTTGCAAAAACAGTGTGGATTTTATAAGGCCTTAGTGATTAAATCTGGTTTACCTATAATGCCTCAGTATCACATCAAAGAAAACAAAATTAAAGAATTTCCCCTTGAAGTCATTTAGGAGCAAGTCCAGATTTGAATTCTCTATTTCCTGTTCCCCATGTCTTTTGTCCTCTGTCACATGAGACTACCTTTGCCTTCTTAACATCTGTCTTGTGAATCTGTTTGTCTCTGTGCTTGTGTATGTCTTTCCTGATGTGTGTCTGTTTGCTGTATGAACTGTGTGTGTCTAGTTCTGTAGGTGCTGCATGTGTCTGTGTATGTGAGTTGTGTCTGTCTGTCTGTCTGAGTGGTGAGACAGTCTGTGTTTCTCTAACAAAGTTCTTCACTGTATTTATTAAAGAGCATAGAAAGCATCACAGGGCAAAAGGAATGGGACACTTTACAAAAATCTTTAACAGAGTTTCACAAGCGATTACAACTGATCCCAATGACTCAAATAACAAACATCATTGTTTATCAACCAATACCCATAAATAGTTGCTTTTACAGTTTACAAAGTGGCTTTTGACTTCAGTACACGCCTTGACTGGGTCAGGGACTTGAAAGAGTATATAACTTAAGATTGTAGTTGTGCATTTCCTTGGGTTCTAAAGTTTATTACATGGGAAATTCAGGCAAGTAAATTTGATTATTACACTGTTCTCTTAAAGGCAGATTGAATAAAGAGTTTGAGTACACAGTAGCCTAGGTGAATTAAGTCTTTTTTTTTGTGGTTTTTCGAGACAGGGTTTCTCTGTAGCTTTGGAGTCTATCCTGGACTAGCTCTGTAGACCAGGCTGGCCTCGAATTCACAGAGATCCGCCTGCCTCTGCCTCCCGAGTGCTGGGATCAAAGGCGTGCGCCACCTCCGCCCGGCATGAATTAAGTCTTAAGCGACTCAGCTCTGAGGCCCAGAAAAAGTTCCAGTCTCTTCAAATGCAACAGATATTTCAGAATATTTCCTCACCACAGAAAACAAAAGAAAGCAAACAAAGTGGACTCTATGTTTTTTGTGGATGTGTGCATTTTTTTTTCCATTTTGATATTTTCTATCTTACTGTTTTTTTTTTTTGTTTGTTTAATTGTCTTGATTTCACTTTTGTTTTGTTTTGCTTTGTTTTCTGAGAGAGAGAATAAAGTTGGGTGTGTAATTAGGTGAAGAGGATCTGGGAGGAATGGGGGAGGGGAAAGAACATGATCAAAACATTTTAAAAAATTAAGTAAAAAAAAAATAGATTAAAAAAGAAGAAGAAAGCAGTCTGAGAAAGCCACAGGGAGCAAGCCATTTGGCAGTGTTTCGCCGTGGCTTCTGCTCCAATTTCTGGCTCCAAGTTCCTGCCTTGAGTTCTGTCCTGACTTCCCTCCTTAATGGACTATAATGTAGAAGCATGAATAAGATGAAATAAATTCTTTATCCAAACTAAGACACGCAGTAACAAATTTTTCATGATTTACATGTAACTTTGCCAACTTGTGTTTCTAAGGACTAAAACAGACAGTTTTCTTATAGCTCATACATGAAAAATATAAAACATAAACTGAAGTTTTTGTTTGAAAAATGAGAACTGTGTAGGTTCTGTGCATTAATTTTATGAAATTCTGCTTACTTGGACACTCATAATGATGAGAGTGCTTTATTTGAGTCCAACTGTGTATACATTAAGCACTCTTCTTATGCTAGATGAGCCAAACAATTATATAAAAATTTTAAATATTACTTTCTCTTAGGGAAAAGGACAAAATCATTTCATTGTTCAAGCTTATTGAGAAAGAAAATGTCATCCAGATTGGGGACTCATGATGGCCAAAAGCTTCCCCTTCCATCTCTTTGTCTAATCACTTGCCACTTTTCACATCAGCTACTTTCTAAAATGTGTATTATACATTCGGCAGTTATTCTTCTGAATCATGAAGTGATAAGTATATGTTTGGCTACCATTAATTGAATGTCTACCATGAGAGACAAATGGTAGACACTGGTTTATTTCTAATCCTCATAATAATCCCTCTACATTCATGCTATTTTGCCCATTTAAGAATGGCGAAGTCAAGGCAAGAGAAGCTTACACAGCACCACAGAGCTGACGGAAGCAGAATTCTTGAACTGGATTCCAACAGCACTTCATAAGGATTCTTTTCATAGATCATGCATGTAAAAAAATATACATTTAGATAACTCTGCAAACCATTGCTTCTCAGAGAGGGGAAATCACACAAATCCCACTGACCTCGGCATTGCTGTGCTCTCTTGCAGCCTGTGAACTCATGAACCAGGGCATCTTGGCCCTAGTCAGCTCCATTGGTTGCACATCAGCTGGGTCCCTGCAGTCTTTGGCAGATGCCATGCATATTCCACACCTCTTCATTCAGCGCTCAACCGCTGGGACCCCAAGAAGTGGCTGTGGTCTCACCCGGAGCAACAGGAATGATGACTATACTCTTTCAGTTCGTCCTCCTGTCTACTTGAATGAAGTCATCCTAAGAGTAGTCACAGAGTATGCATGGCAGAAATTCATCATCTTCTATGACAGTGAATATGGTAAGTGTCTGTGATCTGAAGAGTTTCATAAGGTGATGTCTGCATGAGAAACAACTTCATTAAATCCTCAAAGTTATTAAAGAACTTACTAATCATTTATGGTTTCTTGTTTCTAATATATCTCACAGCATCAAACAAACAGAACTATTTTAAATGCTATTAGCTCATTCTTTGTATTTAATATCTTTGAAGTAAAATGTAAATATAAATACCAATTGGAGTGTATAACACATACCAGTTATCCCAGCTCTTGTCAGGCTGGGGGAAAGGATGGAGAAATCAAGGCCAGCTAGGGCTACCTAGCAAGATCTTGTTTCAGAAATAAATAAATAAATAAATCTGAACCTATCACTCAATGTAAAATTCACATTACTTGAGGGTCACAGAATAAGAACTAAGAGACTGACATGAATAAAAGAAACAAAAACAATATGGACAAGAGCTGGCTTGTACAAGCCTGGAACTCTGGTGGGGTGGTGTAGTCTGAATACAATATACCTTGAATTTTCAAATAATGAGAAGTTAAAAAGAGAATACTATCCTTTAGAAACGCATAACTCTGTGATGATGGTGGTGATGATGGTAATGAAACCATGGGCAGATCTTAGAGCACTGATGTAAAGATAACCTCTTTTTATCTATTGGCTAAAAGAAATTTGACAAACTTGTTTAGACACTTGTTTTGACCTTACTATTTATTTAATGTTCTACCCATCATAGTTGATGAAAGTAGAAAATATTCTCCGCATGTTTTATGCAATACGAAGTTTTACAAAAACTAGAACTCGTCTGAATGAACATTTCAGATTTCCGCTGTAGCACACAGTTTCCCAGAGTACACTGTAATATGAGGAGGAAACAATTTGTCTCAAAATCTTTACTGGTGATACATAAACACATTAAGAGGAACTAATATTTTTATTTAAATCATTTTTCTGAAGCTCTTCCTTTTCTAACTGAGGCTAAAGCTCTTTGAATGCAGTTCTCCCCTTATTTGTATGAGTAGGGAGAGAAGTAACTGGAACTGGATAGGATCTAATGAGGATAAATAAACCCCCAATGAAGAATTCATTTAGAAATGCGTTTCCTTTGACGATTCAAAAATGTGGTTCTTCTGAGTCTTGTTTTTCCATTTTTATTAACAGAATGTTTTTCTTGGCAAATAAGTAAATAAGCGTGGAAAACAAACAAACGTTTAGCGTGATCCTTTCTTCTCACAATGGGGCTCCGTTGTGAGAGACACAGTGGAGACAGCCAAGTGGGCAGCAGAGCAAAAGCAGCAGAGCTGAGAACCAGCAGGTTGGCAAAAATCTGTCCAGCAGTGAAGGGCAGCCCCCTGGGGCTGGCCAGGAAGGGGACGGGAGCAGTTATATTTGGCCCTAAATAGTCAAAGTAGCCTGGCCTTTTGGCTGCCAGAATAATCCCATTGAATTCAATGGGCAAATTACAGGCAAAGTCTGTAGACTCTCCAGAAAGACACTTTTTTGTATCCAAGATGGAAACCAGTATTTCTGTTGCTTAATTCACATTACTTAAGGGTCACAGAATAAGAACTAAGAGATTGACGTGAATAAAAGAAACAAAAACAATATTGAAAACAATTGACTCACACAAGCCTAGATCACTGGTGGGGTGGTGTTTAAGCACAGTGATGGTGAGTGTCTCTAGAGCCTACATGCACTGCCTTCGTCTGATTTGTCCCTTAGATTGCGCTCATTTTCAACTTTAAATGGTATTCACAGTCTCGGATCAAGTGTAAGCTGAAATAACAAATGTCTAAAATCCAGATCTTTAAGGGAGAAAACACTCAGTCCAATAAAATTAGCAGCAGAAAAGTGATTTTTTTTTTTTTTTTGATGAAGATACTTTCTCGGCGTTAGAATGGGAAATTTACCCTTTGATTGTAAAAGTCTGTAGAATAGAAAATTACTTATTATCATTTATTTCTAAATCCTGTGAGAATTATAGATGGGTTCTTACAAGAGAAGACACTTTCATTATTGATGAGCTGAATGCTGTCTTGAAAGTATCCATTTAGCACACAGGCTAAGTCTTTTACCACACGTGAGGTCCTTCATGCTTCTTTAAATGCCTTGGAGTGAATAAGGAGCTGTAACCGCACAAAGGGTGATTGGGTTCCCGTTTAAACACAAGGTTTATTTTAGGAATAAAAAAGTAAAACAATTTCCATCTATTCTGCTGATAAACTTGCTTTTTATAATTTATTTGGAGTCATTAAAAATGGCCCTACCTCTATCATCAGAATTATTTCCAATAATACCATTATTTAATATAAGAAAATTGTCTTTTGATGTTTACAATAAATCCTGTTAGTAAAAAAACTAGGCTGGGATCCAAGACAAACAGCAAGCTCCCAGAGATCTTGTATAACTGGAAGATGGCTAATATGCTCACATCCAGTCATCAGGGACATCCTTCTAAGTGGATTAAACTTGACTTTTATCCTGATTATCAGGAATTGGTTTCATTAATGAATGAATTAGGTATCATTGGTGGATGGAATCAGGCAGCATGCTGGGGTACAAGGTGATTGGAGGTATAGTTTACTTAGAATTATGTGTGTGTATGTTTGTATTATTTTAATATATGTGCATTATATAAAAATATATGTGGATATATACACATATATCTTTCAGAGAGAGAGAGGGAGTGTTGTGTGTGTGTGTGTGTGTGTGTGTGTGTGTGTGTGTGTGTGTGTGTGTTTTCTAGGCTTCTATATCTAGTTGATTAGTGGAGTCCTTTTACTCAGAAGTAGCTAATCATGATTAAAGGTAGCCTAACAAAGAAAATTCACATCACTGATTCTAAGTAAATGGATCAAAAAGAATCTGACAAGTATGGAAACTTTATTTGAGGGGATTAATTAAAGCCTTTTTTTCTCCAGAAGGCTTGAAAGGAGGCTGTGTTGTTGAGCTTTCAGTACTATGCCATGTGTTAAATATCTGCTCTTACTTCTTAGTGCATTACAAAGTATGAGTTTTGCAGAACACACGTTTCCCTTTAAATATTAAAAACCTTGCAGTCAAGAAAAGAGGAAACTTGTTTATATGTCTCTTGAAAGAGGAAACAGTGGGTTAAGTTCTCAATGAGGAAATGTTGGTGTTGTACATTAGTGCAGACTTTAATTTTGGCAGCAGGTTTCCTGGGTAGACTTTGATCTCAGTTACTGCTTTAGTGAGGCAGCATCTGTAGGAAACAGCTACTTCAATGGAGAAAAATGTCATCAAGTCTTAGAGCAACTGAAATACTAAAAATAGCTCATTTTTATTCGCCAGGACCTAGAATAAGTACTTTATATTGTATCATTTAATGTTCTCAGCAGCCAAGAATGAAATAGCAAAGGCTGCTAGAGAATGTTTTCTATATGCAGCCACTTTGCTAAATTCTTCAAACATATGCATTATCTAATAAAAGACACCGGTTAATATTACTAGTATTTTTACAAAAGAGAAAACATGAGGTAATGCAATGTCAAGCAACTTCAAAATAAGTTGAGAAGCCCAGATGCAATCATCAGGTGTCTCTCCATTATTCTTGCTCTAGACCACTTGTGTATTTGACATTATAGAAATAGAATAAGATTAATTTCTAACAAATTTCCAAAAAACAAGTTTACTGATTGACTGTATAGAATTATCTTCATTAAAGAGAAATAATGACTGTAAGCCTGCAGAATGCATAAGTATTATAATGATGTAAAGGGAAAATATACTATATTTTAATTAGGAAAATTTGATGATTATTAGAAACAGGAAAACAGAATAGTAATTGGGCTAAAATAATCTAGTCAATCATTATCAAGAGTAGCTGATTAGACACACTAACCATTGTCACAGACCAGAGAGGATCCTAACTCTCAAGAAAGAGCAAGCAGTATGAGTCTTGTGTTAATGCAATGACATCAAGCCCCCCAAGGTCTGTGAACTAAAGAAATTCAATGGATATGCTGTGGGCTTACATACAATAAGGGACCTTCATGTCCTTCTACCTAGTGAGAGCATCTGCTGTCACGTTATGCAGTACCACAAGAGCTTCTTAGAGCATGGCTGTCACCATATCCCTCCTTTTTTTTTTTTTTTTTTTTTTTTTGGTTTTTCGAGACAGGGTTTCTCTGTGTAGCTTTGCGTCTTTCCTGGGACTCACTTGGTAGCCCAGGCTGGCCTCGAACTCACAGAGATCCGCCTGGCTCTGCCTCCCAAGTGCTGGGATTAAAGGCGTGCGCCATCACCGCCCGGCATATCCCTCCTTTTACACCTGTAGCCACTACCAATTTTATCATGCATGGAATAGAAATCCCTCTAATCTGAATGACAGAAATTAAGATCAAATCCATTAGATTTTTCTCACAACACTTTCTGATAAGACTGCAGTCAACTCTTTAATGAGCAGAATAAACCCCAATAACAATCAGACTTTCAAAAGTTGGATGGCATTTTCCTTAAACTCTTGTATATACCTTTCCATGGGAACAAAAGCATTCAATCCAGGTACAATAGATTTACTTGTGATCACAGAGACTCCACTGCCCACAAAAACAAAGCCTGTGATCTATAATGACCTTTATAGATGTAGACAGTGGGTTGAAGCCAAATAGACTGACCTCCAACATTGAAGTGCTACCTTTAATTATGTCAATTAGATTAAAGGGAATGTTTCCAATTGGACTTCTCCAATTGTAGGGAAAATTGAGCACAAAATTTGTAGAGATTGTTCTACAAACTTCTCCCAAATAAATAAGGGTAGCTTAACTTTAGAGGGGTTTCATTAATGTATATCACTGTTGGCTGCTGCTTACTTCAGCACTTGAAGGTATCTTAAGATCATCCCCAAGGTGCAAGTCCAATGCCTTCAAGAGGGTGATGACCTGGAAGTGCATGTGCTGTTTCTAAAGCATGTGAGATCGATTCAGAAGGGACATAGACCTTTGGGACCAGCAATCTTGCCTCCTTGCCAGTTTAGAATACTCAAGATTCTCAATTTATATAAAATAAATTCTGCTGTTAATTAAAGGAAACTTCTTGAATTTATTTGATATAATTTTTGCCCTGATTGTCCACTTCAGGGCCAGAAAGCTATTGTTGGGCCTGATACTTCTTTTAATAAAAAACGTTCTTTGGAACATAGTCATGTTCATTTCCTAGTGTGTTGCCCTTGACTTCTTTCAAGCTACACTAGCATGGTTCAACAATTATATCAGAAATAGCCTAAATATGTCATAATTTGTGTCCCAGGCCACTACTCTGATGGTCTTCTTATATCCCACATGCAGGAAGAGAATTGTGACAGAGGAATTAAAGGGGTATCAACAGGTATCCTACATGGGCAAGGATGCATTCCCTGCTGTTTTCAATAGACTCATTGGTTAGATTACAAGAATAATGGTAGAAGTGTGGTGGGGCTATCTGGTAGAGAGTGGAGGTTCCAGCAGTCAGCTAAATTTAAGCACGTATCCAGTTTGGGGAAGCTGTGCCAGAGCTTTTTCTTGTGAAGAAAAATCCCAAAGTCATTTTTAAAGAAGAATGTTCATGCCTTTGCCAACTCTGGAAGCTGGAGTTGCCTTATTAAATATTAGAACTGTTTTCTCCATATTTCCAGAAACCTGGAGTACCCCGTTCTGATAACAATGACTTTTGGCATTTATTTCCAACAAGAACTGCAGGATATTTCTGGAAAAAATTAGAAAGTGATTATATTGCCTATTCTGGTCTACATGGGTCATTAGAAAAGGACTTTGCCAGCTGTGTACTCAAAAAATGCTCATGACCTCTGTGAACCCAGCTAAAAACTCTGGAAGGCTGAGGGAACATTTAAACTTATATCACCAGATTTCCATCTAGTCCAGCAGCCCTGCATGCTCGACTTGAGAAAATAATGTTGTACGCAAGCAAGGTCATCATGGAATCTTGAGTATGACAAGCAGGCCTAAATTATCCCACACTGCTTTTGTGTTGATGTTACCCAGATAAGGCCAAAGTGGCACACTTCCTCTTATGAAATGGCTGTGTTAAATGTACAATCTGCTTTGGTGTGAGCACCATAAAGAGGTAGAAGTCATATTTTTGAGTCAGTGTTTGAGGAGATTATTTCAATATCCAATATTTCCAGAATATTAGGTACTTAAAGATCCATCAATTGCTGGACTATTAGACAGTTATCTAGTGCTTTGAACACACCTTTTTAAGATTTCAAATTATTAAATAAACTAAAAACAGGACATAGATTACTAGTTTCAAAGGATGTGATGGCAGTGCCTAATTCATCTAATCATCCTGGAGCAACTCATTCAGGTTTTTCTCAGAAGCAGACAGAAGTCCAAAATAGTCAGTTCCTAAGAAGGGAATGATGCAGTGTGATGTAGCTTTTTCTACCAGGAGACCAGAGGGAAAGAAAAAGAAAAAAGACCCTCTAACTTCAGGAGGAACTAAAAATTCATTGGTGTGAATGCTCCTGAATTTTGTTCACAAACTGCTGTAATATTGCAGTCAGAGCCATTATCAACTTGTTATACTGAAATATCTAAAAATTTTGTCATTCATTTTACAATGAATGATTAACTTATAAACAATAAAATGCAAATATGTTTTCAACTAAGAATACTAAGGATGGGTTCCCAGCACTGAGAAGAGGAAGTGGACATGGACTTGCACCCCTAACCAAGAAGCTATTTACTGTTGTTCCCATCTTGCAAAGGAAAAACTAGTTTTCTTCAAGGTAGTCTCACTAGGAATGTCAACCACACTGCAGGGTAAGTCCCATGCTCAGGAGCAGATGGCAAACACAAGATGAAATCCATGGTATTTCTGTAGACCTTTTAATCTCATATCGCTTTGCTGGGACATTTTTCTCTCTTATTGGCCTTGTGACAGTATACTTGGGTTCCAGTTTTGTGTATTTGTGCAAGTGGGTTTTTTTGTGACCCTGAGTTCGTTTTTTCTACTGTTTGTTTGTAAAGAGAGAGAGAGAAAGGCTGTGCAGTTGGGTGAGTATGGGTGAGTAGAGAGAATCTAGGAGGAGTTGAGAGAGAAGAAAAGCATGATCAAAATATATTATATGGAATTTTTTTCAATTATAAAAAGACAAAAATCACATGCAATAGTAAGTGATAGAAATTTTTTTCTTACAAAATTAGTTAAAATAAATGTATTTATGAGTAAAAAAATCTATAAGATGTAGATTTATTTTCAAACAGAAAATTCTATGAACAGTTTACTTGTGATAAAAATATGGTTTTCAATAAGAAAGTAGGATAAAATGTTTAAAAAGTATGTATGAAAGAGCCAGGGGGCAGTGGAATACACCTTTAATACCAGCACTCAGGAGGCAGAGCCAGGCGGATCTTTGTGAGTTTGAAGCCAGCCTGGTCTACGGAGTAATTTCCAGAACAGGTATCAAAACTACATGGAGAAACCCTGTCTCAAAAAACCAAAGGAAAAAAAAGTATGAAAGCAAGACTGGTTATTCTGTCATCTTCAAATTTAATAAAACAGAATTTTATTTTTTAAATACATTTGAACACCTCAGTTCTTTTTCCCATTTAATTCTTTTTATGCATTAATGTGTTATTATAAAGAACTTACAAATGAAAACACACATAGCAACATTAACCAGATCCACTATCTACACATCTCAATTAACTTCCAAACAGTCAGAGTAATCACTCTGAAGCTTTGGAGCTTCACATTGGATTTTAAGCTTTCACAATCAAATATATTTTTGTGCACTTATCTACCACCAAAAACTGAAATTTTTGTGAGAGCTGAAACTAAAACAATAATTAACTATTTACTTTATATCCTTTTTATGATTCAGGTGCCCATTACTTACTTTCATTGAGTCCTTCTTCATCAGCTAATATTATCCTTTCTTGTTCTTTTTAATGTTATACTCTGCCAAAATGCATGTCTGTTTATCTAAATCAATCAATCTCTCTCTATATATTAATTATTTATGTATATTATTTGAAGCTTTTTATTTGTTATTTTTAGATCTATTTGTATTTTATGTATATTGATGTTCACCTGCATATATATATATGTGTGTGTGTGTGTGTGTGTGTGTGTGTGTGTGTGTATACACCACATGCCTGGTGCCCACAAAGGTTGAATACCTGGAACTGGAGTTACAGATGGTTCTGAGCCACCATGTGGGTACTGGAGATTGAACCTGGGTCCTCTCTAATAACTACAAGTGTTCTTAACTACTGAATCATGTTTCCAACACACACACACACACACACACACACACGGCTATAATCCACATTTGAGGGGTAACATGTAATTATTTTTCCTAAGATTGTGTGACCTCCCTCAATAATAGTCATTCTAAGTTTATCCATTTTCCTGGAAATTTTGTGATTTCATTTTTCCCTGGGGCTGGAGTATTCCATTTTTATATGTGTACTGTATTTTCATTATCCATTCATCTGTTAATGAACAACTAGGTTGGTTCCATTTATATGAATCTTTACCATAACTCCTTCATCATTCTGAAAATTATAGACAAATCTCCATGAAGTGTCAGCAAAACAAAGTACTATAGAATTGAACAAATCAAGTAGCATGAGCAGAAATACATAGTATCTAACACTTATATGTGCAGAACAACTTCCACTTCAGGAAATCATAACTCCATTATTTGCACACTACTCTGCATAGTGAAAACATTCATTTAATAATGCAAATTAAGGTTCAGCCCACAGTTAGGTGACTGGGGTATGTAAGCAGGGTCCTTCATTTTGAAATGAAGATTAGGTAACAGTCTTCACTAATACATTCCTGAGTCATGATCTTTATTCCATGGAGAGTTGGTGTAGATTTAATCAGGGCCCCTAGGATGGACACTTTCCTCTTAATTGATTGCAAATGTTTATAATCGCCCCAAGGATGCTTTCAAATGTCTGATAACTATAATAAACTTGACATTCTCTCCCAACAGCCTGAAAGCTGTTGATTAGTCACTGGCTACTTTCCAGCCTTTGGTTCCCTCATTTACTCCAGCCTGCATCAATAAGCATGCAATTAATCTAAGCAGTTTACTGAACCATCCCTTTGCATTAATATATATTATGTCAAATGGGTAAAAAGAGTATATTCACCTATTCAGGATTTATACATCCATGATTTGTGCTTTAAAAATATTTCTCAGCTTTACTGTAGAGGTGGTTTCCATAGTAAAAGATGGCAGCCTTATATGCCCAAATGACAAGTTCCTGTCAAATGTAAATGTTCAAAGTTAGATCATAATTGCCAGGCTCTGTGTGTCAAAGCCCAGCACAGCATGTTATTATCTTTACTTTTTAAATTTATATAAAATAAAAATGCCAAAAAAAGTGCTACATGACTCCAACGAATTTTTGAGTTAAAAGTTCTTTTAAAATGAAACTTTTTAAATTGCCTGATGGTTAAAAGCCTTGTCCCCCGCCTCCCAGAAGTAGACACAGAGAGCATACTTTGCTATTCAAATATTGGGAAAAAAATCTGTTCTGGTTTATGATATATTTCACATATTCAGCACTAAGCTGTGTTCCAATTTGTAAAATGAGAAAGCAGGAGAAGAAAGTCACAAGGTCCTGCATTTTAATTTTAAAGCTTAGCATGCTGTCATAATTTTAGAAACGCCATGCTTAGCCAGTGCCATACTGAAGTCTTCCTGCTCAAATTGAGGTCTTCAATGCATTAAGCGATCAGAATGATTAAATATCTTCACCTACTCAAAGGAGAAGATGAATAGAGGAAAAATTAAGCATGAAAAGGTTACAGAAATTTTGTCTTATATTATTCAATATTTTAAATGTATGAACACAATGATGAGAGTATAAATTGCTATTTTGATATGTTTCACAGACATCCACTATATTTAGTTAAGTTGGTAATTTACTTTGAAAAAGAACAATACTGCTATATTTCTCAATCAGTAATTGGTTCAGTGCTATCATCAGATGGTATAGACCACACTTCCCAACGGGACAAGAGCTGTTCTGTTTTGCTCACCACTTTCTTCAAGAACGTTCCACAGTGACTGGCACACAGTAGGCCAAGACTACCAAGAAAGTGATCTACTTTGATATGGATGACTGATTCAGGTTCTACCAAAGTGGATCATAAACACAGTATCCTATTTTCTCATATTTCTAGTTTCTTCTTAGGGTTCCTTTAGAACCATAAATTAACATTAAATTCTGGTATTAAATATGACTAGTCTACTTTATTATAGATGACTTTTGCTAAGAAGATTAAAATTAATCCTACTTTAGAGATAATAATGTCATTGTTTTACAAGATTTGATAAAATGAATCATTAGCCTCCAATTATCCATTACATCATAGAGGATTACATGGGAAGATAGCCTAAGTAGGTAACGTAATTTGAGTGCCAGAGAAACTGATAGTGCATAAAATATTATGAAGATGATATTGCTTATTTATTTGTTTGTTTACTTATTTATTCTATTTAGACTTTTTGAGGAAAAGTCTCTTTATAGGTCTTGGCGTTCAGTTTCTGACTCATTTACACAGGCTACAGCTGAATTTGAGAGCCTCTTCCTCAGCCTCCCATGTGCTGGAACAGTAGAAATGTGCCATGATACCTGGATTTTCTTAGAGTATTTGATTGAAAGACAAAAGATAGATAGATGATGGATAGATAGATAATTGATAGGTAGATAGATAGAAAGATAGATGATAGAGAAATAGATGATAGATAAATGCATATATGATAGATGGTAGACAGACAGATAGATAGATAGATGATAGACAGACAGACAGATATAGATAGATGGATGATAGAGATCACTAACATTCCTATTAAGGACTTTTTTCTATTTTTTAAATTTGGAGAGATGATAAACAGACAGACAGATATAGAAAGATGGATGATAGATCACTAACATTCCCATTAAGGATTTTTTTCTTTTTTTTTTAAATTTCCACAGCAAGTATAAATATAAAAGCAGAAGTTTTGTCTGAGGTTACTAAAGACTTGATAACAGAAATGTGTATCGCGTGGAAATCTGAAGCCTAAATAACTGCATTCATATTTTACCCACTCTCATTTTTTATGCAGAAACCTAGTACTCATGTGAAATATAATAAAGTTGTGGATGTTTGCATATGTAGGATCACACTTCCCTGAAGCTTTTGCTGCTCTGTTGCAGTGACTTCATCAGGCACTATACGATTAAAGTGTGATTTTGATTTCTGTTCGTTCTCCTTGTAAACTGGAAGCACCTCAAAGACAGGAACCAGCCATGCCTTCCTCTTCATCACCAAATTACTTGGGCTGTGGTGTGTGTGTGTGTGTGTGTGTGTGTGTGTGTGTGTGTGTGTGTGTGTACACGCGCGTGTGTGCTTGCGTACGTATATGACATTAGTCAAACACTAAAAGTTAAAGCTCCCTTGCTACCTTCTGTTCCTTCATTTCTGCTTCTTCCTCTTTTTCTTACCCTCTTCCTTCTCTTTTAATTTGTAACTGACTGGTGGAGTTTTGCTCTAGATAGGGAACAGGCTGGCTTTCTGTTTCACTTGTCTAGCCAGATCCTCTGACTCTTGTAGTCATAAAACTACATCATTACAACCAGTGCACAAGAAAAGCCATTCATTTACATTATGGCTTTCCTCAGTTTCAGTTGTTTTGTAAGAACCCAGGACTCAGGCTGACTAGCCTGGGAGCATAGGATTATTAGGGGTAGAATGGAGAAGGCTGGACACATGTGAAAGCAAAAGATGAAGCCAGGGTTATTTCTTATGTAAAAAATGGCATCTTGCTCTGTGAAGAGAACTCAAACACTGAGAAAATGAAAACAGGAGACATCAATTATGAAAGTGATTCCAAGTGAACAGAGCTGTACTGTAGAAGCAATTTACCGACCCAACCCTGGTTTTCTGACATCAAATGCAGTGTGTCTCCCTGACACAAAGAAATCGTTTCCAAAAAGAAAAATAACAAGGATGACTAGAAATGATGTAGAAGGTCATTTTACACCTGAAAATTAAGACTACAGCTTTGGCTGGCGGTGGTGGCGCACACCTTTAATCCCAACACTCAGGAGGCGGAGCCAGGCGCATCGAAGAACTATTTCCCAGACTGTTTTCTCAGGGGTCATCATGGGCTCTGTCAGGAGGATTTCAGAGCTCACCGTAGTGCAATAAGGCTATAAAGTCCCAGAAGCATTTCCAAGTGATTCTGAAATTAAATTCAGTGGATATTAATTTGAAACATGCTGACTTAAAGAATAAAGCATAATTTCTATTGCTGGTACAGGAGATTATCACAAATTTGGAGGGTCAACACAAGTTATAGACCCATAGACTTCTATCTGTCATCAGATCTAAGCATGGTAAATACAAGGTATGGGCAAAGCATGCTCTCTTCTCATAGTTCTGGTGGAGAATCCACTTCCTTTCCTTGTGCGGCTTCCATAGACGCCCACCCACCTTTCTTCACTTCTTCCTCAGATCAATCATCCACATTGCTCCTATCCAAACCTTCACCCCTAGTTGTTTCTTTTCCTATGCTTCTCTTCCAACTTTAGGCCTTCCTGATGATACTGGACTTACGCAAGTTATGAAGTTTACCTTTCTATTTTGATCTCACTGGATGAACTGCCTCAATCCCATCATCAGGCTTGATCCCTCTTTGGAATATAATTTGGTTCATCCACAGATTATAAGGTTTGGGATGTGGGCACTAAGGAAAAGAGATCAGTCTTCTGCTGAGCACACACACCCCTGTGGTGCTCAAAGGAGAATGCCTTTGCCCATAATCCTACGTTTAATTACTCAGTAGATGAATGGTCTTATGTATTTATCTGGTAAGCAAGACTAACAGCAGCTGGAAAACATACTGTAATTAATAAATAGCCCAACTGACAGGTGCAATCAGTCTGGCAGCTCCTTGAGGTCAAGAACCATGTGCTTTTATTTCTGTAACTTTTGGAACTTAGCTCACTGACTAACGAAATCAGAACGAAGATAATGTGGCTGAATAATTGAGATGGTTGATTATGTTCATGTTTAATTAACAAACCCAAAGGCCTACTCTTTCTTTTAATGAATCTTTTATACACAGCTGCTAATAGCATGATTTGGATCTGACTCTTTTCACATGTAGCAGTTGCTGCTCTTAATCAGCTGTATCATCCTCAGATGAAGAAAACACTTATTGCTTGATTCCTCTATAACAGAAATCTACCTTAAGTTGCAAAGTTATGGCCTTGAACTCACAGAGATCCATCTGCCTCTGCCGCCCAAGTGCTGGGATTAAAGGAGTATACCAATATTGCCTTGACAGTGAATAGTTTTAAAGAAACATTTTTATTTCCAAGTGTAGGAATTAAGTTGCACCAATATTTACTGTAAGAATCAAAGTTCAGAGAGTGAGCAATCTGGAGGATCTCAGGTCCTTTTCAATGTACATTTTGTTTTTATATTTTATGTATGTGAATCTTTAACTGATTCAAATAAAAATAGACTAAAACTTTAGAATTCAAAATTAAAATTATGTTCTTAGTTCTGAGATAGACCCGGGCTGTTTTTTAATTCTCTCTCAAGTGATTGTGACTGACACCAAAGTTTTGAGAACACTGCTTTGCGTGTTCATACTCCTGATATTATTTATAGACCTGGGTCTGCTGTGCTTCATTAGGTTGAACCCTGCCCAGGCCACCTGTCAGCATTGTATTGTTAAATATTTCAGACTCGGCTGTTTACCTTCATTATTCCCACACCTCTGTTTCTTGCTCTGCTGTGTCCACTGAGCCTTTTGTCCTTTTCTACTGATAGCTCAGGTTTATAACATAATTAAGAATACAGACTGAAAGGTAAAATGTATACAGACAGAATTATCACAGAGATGAACATATCACTACTGTGAAGTTTTAAAACTGACATCAATCATAAAAGCACAAATTTTAAAAATTAATTTGTAACTTTGCAAACACAAATTTTTATTATGCATAAATATCACTTTCTATGTTGGGAGCTATTTAGTTCTTGTCATATGAGCTTACTTACTGCTTTTAAATTAATTATTTCACTTGAGAGGCAAATTTTGCATGAATGCAATCACACACAATTAGAAATTTTGAGATAAAGTCCTAATTTCATGCCATGGGCACAAAATAAAAAATATAAGTTGTGGACTAGTAAAATTAAATTATTGATAATTATTTTTGACTTGTGTTTTATTTCCTTTACTTAAACATGAAAAGAACACAGAACTTTTGATTTGAAAACTTTTGAGAACTTTTCATATTTGAATTTGATGTATAAATATTTAGAAGGTCACCATACATTCAAAACCTTGGGTAGTAATTTCAAAAATACTTAAGATACATTTTCAATTATTTATACACATGATGCCAACACACCTCCATAGTACTAAAAATAAATTATCTTATCTCCTACTGGATATTTAAATCTAAATATTTGATAATGTAGTTTGTTTTTTGTAAGCATTGAGTGACTTGAGACCCTTGGAAGGAAACATCCCAAAGTATTCTAGTTATATTATGAATGTTGATTTAGTGATATTCATTTGTTATGAATGACAGTATTTTTCACTCTCTTAATTTCACTTTTTAATTATGATCTTCCTTCTAATTGACCTAACATAATTTCTCCACAGTAATGATAGTAACACATTTTGTGATTATGGATTATGATAAATGAAATGAATGGCTTCCATGATATAAGAAATTGGAGGAAAAATAGTGGGGTATGTTTTGTTTATTTTTGAAGCAAAAACAATTTTACTAGAGTTTGAAACAAAAGCTGGAAGGTGGGAAAGCTGTAAATCTGTGCTTATTCAGAGAGGAGGGCTATGGACAGGAAAAACAGAGAAAGACCATGTCTTTGAGTTATGTGTGGAGGTCCTACAAACAGCTACATGGTAAAAGTGAAGAAACAAAAAAAGCCCAAAGTACCAGATAAAACATACTTAGGTGTATCATGAATTCTAAGTATCTTAATACAAACCCGGAGTCAGATAACAGGGTAAAAGCTGAAAGATCAGAGAAGCAGAGCAGCCAGGCACTAGAAAGACTTCTTACCTCTAGGAATCCTCAGACTGAAAAGGCTGAGCTCCTGTCTCCACCCTGCCTCATCACTTCCTCTTTCCACCCAGCTTTATCACTTCCTGTTTCCTTCTTCCAAGTGCTGGTATTAAAGGCATGAGATCCCAAGTGCTGAGATTAAAGGTGTGTGCCACCATTGCCTGGCCTCTAGTGGCAAGCTCCCCACTCTGATCTCCAGGCAAGCTTTGTTAGAGAACAAACAAAATATCACCGCACTTAGGCTCTGTCTGGCATCCAAAAGAAAGAGACAGAAAGGAAGAAAAATAAAGTTATACCTCCTGAAGCTAAAAGGTGGAGAGATGGAACAGGATCCTGGCAGTCCTGTAGTGACTGTACCACACACAGGAGAGGAAACTACATTACCTAATTAAGGGGATAATTATTTCTCTCATCTCTTTCTTTTGGCACTAGGTGAAACTGCCTTCCTTAGGATCGTCTCTCAACCAAGGGGCTCAATTGAATTATCTTTTGTGTAGTTAGAAAAATCAGGACTCTACCCAGGTCAGAGGTAGATTTCATTCATTTGATCAAGAGGAAATAGTTTTCCCTTAATGGGTCTCCATTGCTACTGTAACATTTCTCCCTCTGAAGAGGTAACCTTGATTTACCAAGATAGGCTAAAATTGGATGATAGATATAATCCATTTCCACCATGAAAACCAAGAGATTCAGTACTAAAGCTGTTAACAGACAGAATTAATGTCTAGACTGTTTCTGTTTATTCCTCTTTAATGCTGAAGAAATTATCCATGCTTTATTGAGATGAACCTCTTCTCCACCTCTCTCTACCGTGAACCAATTTTCCCCACTATTTAATTAACTTGGAATGGTAAGTGGATAGAAATACATCCCCTTGTATTAATTCCTGTTTTTACATGTAAAGATATTAATTAAACCAAATCATAAATAAATCTGAGAATTTATGCCTTGTTGAACAAGAAACTGCTCAGAAGTGAAAAGATTTTTTTCTCCTGTGTTGTAATGTTCCTAGATATCCGTGGGATACAGGAGTTTTTGGACAAAGTATCCCAGCAGGGAATGGACGTTGCCCTTCAAAAGGTGGAAAACAACATCAATAAAATGATCACCACCCTCTTTGACACCATGAGGATAGAGGAGTTGAATCGCTACCGAGACACTCTTAGGAGAGCCATCCTTGTTATGAATCCTGCCACAGCCAAATCCTTCATAAGTGAGGTAAGTAAGTATTGTCCTGGGTGGGGCACGGGACAAGAAGCAAATGTTTTGGAATGGACCCCGGAAAGGACATGAAAACAAAAGGAAGAGAGAGAGGATTAACTGCACAACTCTCATTATCACTAATGGAGGACACAGGGTGAATTGCTTGTTCATCTCATTTACCCCATATTGCCCAGCTAATTACAAGAATGTCTGTACTTTTATATTTAGGCACATGGCCAGGACAAGTTTCAGAAATCTTATGGGTTTTCAAAGTGCTGTTGACCTGAATGAATCTAGAAAATTTAGGACTGGATTCACAAGTGTGTAGCTAAGCCTCTCGTGTTGTTGATGTTGTTACTGCAAGTTAAAATTGTATTTCTGAGAAAAGATTTACTAGAATCAGTCTCTGATTGCCAAAGCAAAATGATTCCACAAAACACACCACAGCTCCACTTCTGCTTTGGGAATCTGTACCAAGACAAACAGTTAAGACTCTTTGAAACTCTGCAGTGCGGGCCACTCAGCATAATGTGATGTCATGTCTGCAAATGTTAATTGTATCTGTTAATGTGGCTAGATGTAATGAGATTTGGTAAAAGTACTAGTGAGATTGTAGTGATTCAGATAGTCTTTCTGTATCCTAAAATGTTTGTGATTGATTTGCAATAGATCCTTGCCTTTTTTTTTTTTTTTTAACCTTAGTTAAGTGTATAATTTCACTTAAACGATAGAATTGCTCATTTCATTACATACTTTCACATACTGTTTTTAGCTTTGTGGGCTTTAATTGTGTATTTTTTCCCTTCATTTTCCTATATTTATTTCATTAACTATTTACACTCAGTGTAAGATTTCAACTTAGAATGTGTTCTTTGATACTATATAATTTGGTGCCTATTAAGGATTTTGAAACTTTAAATTCTGGACAACTAATACCAGTTGATTTTCATGTAGATTTTGCTATGTGAATTTAAACACAAACGAGAACTTTGACCTTGGGTTTAACAAATGATGAATTCCCAATGAAGACTAGACTTTTCTGTAACAGAAAAACATGTCCTGTTTTATAGTTGGCCCTTTGATTCATGTGTTATTCACCTTTTCCGTCTGTGACAAAGTGTCTGAGGAAAAGAACCTTAGAGCATGAAGGATCAGTTGGTCTCCCAGTTCTAGAGGTGTTCAATCCATGAGCTCTAGGCCTGAGGGAAGCTGAGCTCCATGTTTGGGCACAGGTAGTCGAAGAAATCTGCTCATATCATCATGAGCAGGAAGCAGGAAGGCCCAGAAACAAGCTTAGGAAAAGGTGTAGTCTCCAATAAAATTCTCCTCTGTGACCTTCAAAGTTGCATAACAAAATCTGTTAATAGATTGTTATAACAAAATGTATTAACAGTTAACATCAAATATTTCCTCCCATTAGATCCCAGCTTGAAAAGTTTCTTTTTCTGGCAATAATGCCACCAAAGAAGGGTCCAGGATTAATCCAATGATGAAGTAAAGCCCACACTGCATGATCATTCCCCTTCTGAACATTGCATTTAGGACTAAGTATTCGGTTAAATCAGCCTCAAGGGACACTTTAAATGCAAACTGCAGCATTTCAAAAGTATGAAGTCTTCTAGAAAATTGACAGAGAGTATATAGAGGCATAAAATATAAACTGGAATAATGAATAACAATGTTGAAGTATCTCTGGTATTTCTGTCCAGGGTGATCAGAGATTTTATGAACAAGGCATACTTGATACTTTATAACGTGGGTATAAATTCACAGGGAGAAACCCTAGAAAAGATATATTAAGTTCATCTGAGATCCATTATGGTCACATTTTACATGGATATTATTTAATGTTTTGAGACTCCATTTGATCATCAAAGAAATGAGATTATGTTGATTTCAATATATGAAGTGTATAATACAAATTAATAAAGTTATATCATAGTAAGCCTCCAAAAGTACCTGGTGAGATCTGACAACCAGGAAATGTTAAAAAAAAAAAAATAGTAATGTCGCTGGGCGGTGGTGGCACACACCTTTAATCTCAGCACTTGAGGAGGCAGAGGCAGTCAGATTTCTGTGAGTTCGAGTCCAGCCTGGGCTACAGAGTGAGTTCCAAGAAAGGCTCCAAAGCTACACAGAGAAACCCTGTCTCAAAAACAACAACAACAACCAAATATAGTAATATCTAGAATTTATTTCTTTTCTATTACGTACTAGTCTGGCATACAACAAATACTTAAACATGCCTCCTAAATTGAAAAATGACATGAAGATGAACAATGACAAAGGACTTGATTACAGTTAGGCATATATTAGGAGAAGGGCTTGCAAATCATGAACTGGAAAGGGGTGGCATGCTCAGGACATGTGCTATGCATATTGCATAGATGGGGAGACGAGGGGAACAATAGCTCTCCTCTGGGAGAAGAAGTAAAGACCTCTATGGCCCTGGTGGTTGTGGGACATATGACCAAATGAGTAAGAGTCACTTAGTGGCAATTGTCAAAGTTCCAATACCTGGGAACTGGGAATCACAAAATGAGAGCATTTTAAATTGGGTCCCAGGAGACTGTGGTGTAGTATTAGTTTGCTAGAGGTTCACTAACCAAATATGATTTCCTCCAACAATGCAAATAGACTACCTCACAGTCTGAGGTCTACATGTACCAAACCAATGTACTGACAGTCTGACTTCATTCTGAGAGCTCTTTGCAATATTGCCAGCCTTCTTTCTGGGGTAGAAATGTCTGTATTTTCCTCGTGTTCCTTGGCATTGTCCTTCTGCATATGTGTCCTGACTTCGGTTTGTGAAGGGAAGCAGGCACTTTGGATTAGGGCTCACCCTAATCACCTCATTTTACCTTGATACAATTTATCGCATAACAGATGTTATTAATGGACATAACTCAATATGACAGAGGAAATAGGCTTGTATCAGTATGACACAACCAGAAAGTGATAGGTTTGAGACTGATACCAAGCAATCTGCCACTAGTGTACTTCATGGAGGTTTCCAGAAAGGGTTTAAGTAAGGTCATCACTGAAGTCCATGAGAAAGGGCAAAGCTAAAGCTGTTGGGTTTTTCCCTTTCTTGTTTTTGTTTTTGAATACACATAGATTTGGCATCTGTTGTATCCTAGACATTCTCCTAGACACTAATGAGCCGATGGCCATGCAGATCTAGGACCTCTCTTCAACCTTCTGGTGCTGTGCAAGGGAAAAGCAGAGAGTAGCCACCTTCAGCGGGATGCAGGCATGGCAGAGCCCACAAATTTGCACCTTGCCACCTTCTAGTCTGGGGCAAGGGAAGAACAGAGAGTAGCCACCTTCCGTGGGGTACAGGCACTGCACATTGCCACCTTGGGAAATGAGAGCCACTCTGTCTTTCTGTAGAGCTGGAGTGTGATAGTGGGAATGTCGACAGAGCTTGTCCTGAGCAGAGTCCTGAAGGAGGTATTCCTTTGGTTGCATATCAGACAAAGGACAGAGGGCATTCTAATCAGCAGGGACACCATGGACAGAAGAAAAACTGGGGGTGGGAGATACAGCAGAGCTGTGAAGAGTCAGGGAAAGAAAATGGACTGGTGTGTTTTGCATGTTCACTTGAAAAGTTGAGTGAAGAAAATGTAAGCATTTTTACACTATGTGATGAATAGCAGAAGCAGAAGATGTTTCATTGTTAAGATGCAACACAATGTATTGTATATATCTTAAACAGTCTTGGGGCATCAACCAGCAAGTAGTGGGGTATAGAAGGGGTGAATGGTAGAAGAACACTGACATGGTGAGGGCCCAGAATTTCTGACCCTTAGCAGAGAAGCTTTGTAGGACCAATGACCTATCATTGCTGATAGGTAGATGAAGTCTGTTCGGACTTAGTTAAAGGAGCTTCTCTGCCCTTGCTGTATTGCTGACAATCAGTTTCAACACCACTCACCATTTTTTTTTTAATTCTTACTTTGATCGGTCTTTGTGATCTTAAATTTCTATAATAATTTAATGCTTTCTTGTTTGTTCGTAAACACACAACATCTTTGCTCATGATTTTTCCTTCGAGAATTCTCTGTTGTCCCTCACTTGGATATATTTTTCCATACCAACACCTCCTTTGTGCAGATGTCTATCCCATAGTCAATCTGAGCAACAGTGAAGGAATGGCAAGGACAATCCCAGACAACTCATTCTCTCCTGCACTCACTGTGCACTCTAGAACATGCCTAGTCCTGCCTGCTTCTCAGCCAGCTGTTCTCAGAGGCCACCATGCTAGGATTCCTCTTTCCTGGAGTGTGTTGACTTCTTTGGGAGGAGACTGACCTGACCATGTCAATGCTGAGGGCAGCTAATTCCACTGTCAGTAGCTTTGCATTCAGAGACTATGTTCAAAATTAATATGCAGTGGAGAAGACAGGCTTAGGTGTAGATATAATTCAGTATAGATATAGCCAACGGTTTTATCAGACAAGAACACAGAGCCGATTCAGAGAAGAAAGCCAAGAGGTCAGGGCCAAGAGCCTCACCCTTCCTGATTCAGGGATCCTCCTCAGCCAAGAGAGCTCTCTGAAAGAGGAGCCCTCCTTCCTGTGTGTCTGTCTCTATATCTCTCTGTTCTGGCTTCTGATTGGTTGTAAACCCAATCATGTGACTGCCTCATCACTGCCTGTATGTACCGCCTTCCAGGTCCTTAAAGGCATACACCACCACTGCCACGCACTTGCTATGGCTCTAATAGCTCTGACCCCCAGGCAACTTTATTTAAAATACCACCACATTTCCCCTTTTCTAATTTAATAAAAAGGAAAAAAAAAGAAAAAGGTTATAACTAACAAAAGAAAAACTACATACAAAAGTACAATAACTATATACAATGTCTAAATAATTTCTAGTCCATTTGTATTTGACAAATTCAGAGAAAATAATTTCATTATTTATCTTATTTTGTTAAGTCCAAAATGTATCTAATTCACTTTCTATCCTAATTAATCTTCAACTATAACTAACTAATCTTCAACTATAACTAACTAACTTTCATTTCTTTATATCCTAATAGTTGGTAATAATAACATTCAAGGATCAGAAAATTGTATTGTTAAATGAACGGTATAAGTACAATTAGAAATATATATATATATAGCATTTTCTAACAATATCAATTCCAATATATATAACTTGTATACAATATAAAGCAATCCAATCCAATGTAAAATACTTAAAACTAGTAATTGTCTTTTTCTTCTTCTTTCTTTCTTTCTCTCTTTTTTTTTTAAAAACAAGAACCTTAAATCTAATCTCCTTTGCTTAGCCTTTTTCCTAACCCTTGACAACAACTTGTAACCAACCCCCTAAACAATGAAAATTATCCCAGACCCAAAACCCATTAAAAAGACCAAAAAACCACCTGCCCCACACCACCTCTTTGGGAATGTGGGCGTCGTATTCTTAAAATTGCTTCCTGCTGGGTATGGGCGAAGTTATCTTTATCCTGAAAGAAAAATTTTAGGTTAATTGTCAAATTCTAGGAAAGGTAACCATATCCTTCATTATCCAGTCTGTGTATAATGCCAAAGTTCAGGGTTTATCTCAAGTCCTTATTCAAGTAGTCTTTGAGACTGGATCATCTCAGCTAGTCATCTCAAAATTACTCTGAGCACCTTGTAGTTCAAAGCTGATCTGTAGATGATGTTTGTCAGCTTAGTGATATTATTATTGTCCACGTGGAATTGTTGTTGTTGTGGGGCCCCAACTTCTTCCTGGAGACTTCAGTTGATGTTAGGCCTGGCCGTGATTTTTCTGCAGAAAACCATACGCCGTTTCACTCTGTTTCCTGGGATAGATGATTTGTCCCTTTTCTTCAGTTGTCTCATTTTCAATTTTCCTCTCTGTCCTTCTGGACCTATACATTCGAGCCATCTTGCACTCTGTTTCACCTGAGATAATGTCCCAATACCTAACAGTTGAACAGCTGAAGAGGCCAAGTTGGATGCCAAAATTCTGGTGCAATTATGGTAATGTCCGCACCTGTGTCTACCAGACCAGGCAACAAAACACCATTTATTTTTATCGATAATTTTGGTCTTTGTTCATTAATAGAAGTTTGCCAAAAAATTTTCTTTATGTTTTCTCCTGAATTTTCTATTCTCTCTGTTTCATCATCCTGACCAGCATGACTTAATCCAATAGGCATTTGGTTATTTAATTGCTCTGAGTAGGGGTTTCCTCTACGACTGCAGGAAAGGTTTGAACTGGATTTGCTATTGGGGCCTGCATGAGGCCCCTCTGGGAGTTTCCCAAAGACTGAGGCAAAGGATTACCCTGTGTGTCCCTTGTTGATCTACATTCGTTGGTCCAGTGTTTTCCCTTACCACACCTTCTGCATACTCCAGAAGGAAGGGACATTCTGTTGCCATTGTTCCTTGAGGAAACATTGTTTCTAGAAATGACCTGTTTACAGTCCCTTCTCAAATGTCCTTGCCTTCCACATCCAAAACATCTAACATTCCTCAAACCTTTTGAAATTGCTTCTCCTACCCACGTATCATCATGCTCATGAGTTTCAACATTAACCGTGTCTCTAATCCAATCTTCCAAAAGTGCAGATCTTGCCTTTAATGGCCTGATTATTGTTTTGCATGCTGCATTCACATTCTCAAAGGCCAAAGTTTCAATTATTATCTTACCAGCTTCTGAATCCGGGACCATTCTCTTTACTGCTGAAGCCAGTCTTTGTAAAAAATCTGTGAAAGATTCTTTTGGGCCTTGTACAACCTTTGTAAATGACTCAGTTTTTTTTCCTGGTTCCTCAACTCTGTCCCATGCATTCAAGGCTGCTGTTCGACATAAAATTAAGGTTTGGACATCATATAAACATTGTGCTGGTGCTGAAGCATATTGACCTTCTCCCATAAGCTGATCCTGGCAGACTTGTATTCCTTTATCCCTCCACTGTTTTTCTATGTTTTTAGCTTCATCCTTGAACCAAGTTAGCCACTGAAGCCTTTGACTGGGTTCCAGAACAGCTTGTGCCACCTCCCGCCAATCCTGTGGTACAATCCTATTATATGTTGACCAAGAGTTTAACATTTGCTTTACATATGGGGAATGCATGCCATAAGATACTATTGCCTTCTTAAACCTTAGTAAATCCAACATTTCGATTGGAGCCCAAATATTTTGTGTAGTCATTTGATCAGGCAACTGCTGTACGGTTACTGGACAAACTAAGGGTGACTGTGTGAAAACAGGCTTTCTTTCTATAACCCTATGATCCAATCTTGAAGCAACTTCACTGTTAGTTTCTTCTGTCTGAGTTTTTACAGGTGTATCAAGTTTTTCTAAAGCTGTCACCCTGGCACTTAAATTGACTATCTTTTTAAATAGTTAAATAAGAATAAATATAGTAATAAAATGCATAATTCTATCAACATTAATCTTCTCATATAACTGTTCCATTGTTAGACTGTCTAAAATTGCAAACAAAGCCCAATTTTCTTCTAATGAACACAGAAAATCCTTTATTTTTTAATGTGGAAAAAAATTTCTCTTTTAAATAGTTTCCTTTAAAATATTGGATAACTAAGTCCTCGTAGAACAGTACAAATCCGAGGGAATTTCAAAACAGCCACCTAGTGTCCGAGGTGTGAATCCAGCTCAGCAGTTAAACGGTTTTTAACGGATTCTTGTCACGTTGGGCACCAAATGTAGATGTAATTCAGTGTAGATGTAGCCAACGGTTTTATCAGACAAGAACACAGAGCCGATTCAGAGAAGAAAGCCAAGAGGTCAGAGCCAAGAGCCTCACCCTTCCTGATTCAGGGATCCTCCTCAGCCAAGAGAGCTCTCTGAAAGAGGAGCCCTCCTTCCTGTGTGTCTGTCTCTATATCTCTCTGTTCTGGCTTCTGATTGGTTGTAAACCCAATCATGTGACTGCCTCATCACTGCCTGTATGTGCTGCCCTCCAGGTCCTTAAAGGCGTACACCACCACTGCCACGCACTTGCTATGGCTCTAATAGCTCTGACCCCCAGGCAACTTTATTTAAAATACCACCACACTTAGGACTAAGTAAATTAAAACAAGAAAAGTTACAGTGAAGGATAGAACTAGCTTTATAAAGAGGTAGGGTAGACACAGATTCAGAGTCTCCATAAGAATTTTGAAAGATGAATAACAATTTGTCAGACCAGCAATGTAGAACAAATCACAGTTCAGACTGTGCAAGCATGTGTGTTAGACAGAGGTAAAAGATATCATTTGTCTGAGGGTTTTCACATTGGAAAATGTTTCCTGCCTTCTGCATCTCTCATTTTGATCATCATTGTCAGAAAGAATAACATTTATAGTTTTTAACTTTTATTTACTTTTAGAATATTCTATAGACTCATATCATTTAAAATGTTAAATCTCTAAAAGAAAAACCACCTGCCACTGATGTTCAGAGACTATTTCCTTCTCTTGAAACAAATAATGTGTCTCCCTTGGCATTTCAGGTGAATTGGCACAAATGCATAAACACACCAAGATCTTTCATTCCCTTTAATGGATACAGTCATATGCTTACTATACATATATTCCCTGTATACTTTTTTCTTAATCACTTTCAAGATATTATTCCATAGGTATCTGTGAAATGTCACTTATAATTTTAGTGGTTTATATAATACCTCATTGCTAGCTGTATTTGTATCTTAATTTCCATTTTAGTCAGCTTATTATCTTGTTTCATTCTTATTCTCTTTATGATATGATAAATGCAAATTGAGTACATCATCCACATCTGCACTACCCATGAACAGAGTTGCAATACATTTCTAAGCCCCATTATTGCTAAGCCATCTATTCTGTGCAGTGTAGGGTCCACAAAGATACTTCACCATCCTCCCACACTCCTGCTCAAACATGCACACCCTTACTCATATAGTGTTAGAAGTACCTGTTTCCGACTTTGCAACAGTAAATGCATTTTTACGTCTTTGCTAAAGTTTATGATACAAGATAAAAATGTGTGAATGTGCTTACCCCTTTATCTTCATAAATTGCATTTATGTCACAACACGATTAAGATACATTTTACTGAACTTTCTCACTCAGCCTCTAGCTTTTCGTTTCCACTATTAATTTTCTTTTATCTTTGTTGGCTACAGCAACTCTGAAGTCTTGTCCTTACTTGAACCTCTCCAGATTCCTGACTGGAAGCTTCCTTCCTCTAGTTCCCATTTCTTCCTCTGTTCCCATCATTCATTTCAGAGCCGATGTGCTGAATCCCATTAACTACAGTGTCCCTCTCTCTCTCTCCTCCCTTTGTGGAATATCTTCAAGTGCCTTCTTAAAAACAAGGGTATACTAAACAGCATTTATTATTTTTATTTTTAAAAAGATACTTGTTCTTGCTGCTGGAGAGATAGTTCTGTGGCTAAGACCACTTTCTGTTCTTACAGAGGATGCAGGTTCAGTTCTTAGCACTCACAGCTGTCATTAACTCCAGTTCCAGGAGAGTTTGACAGCCACTTCTGTCCCTTGGACCCCAGACACACACACGGTGCTCACAGGCACATGCAGGCAAAACATGCATACATATAAAAATTAAAAATAAATCTTCAAAAACATGTTTGTTTTAAATGAAAAATGGGTAATTTGGCTAGTTATGAATGACCATGTTAAATGTCCTGTAATTCAGAACAACACCAGCATTGGCTCACTGTGCTCTGGTGCTCTACTCCTCCAATTAAACAGATGGGACATTTTCTTTTTTCAAAAGATATTGCTAAAGGTTTGCATATGTGACATATTTTGTCTTCACTTTAAAGGAAATACACCAATATTAGTGGTTCTAATTCATGTTTTCAAAATGATCTGCATGCATGTATTTCTGCATGAGAGTTTGTACATGTGAGTGCAGGTGTCCATAGAGGGCAGAAGTGTCTGATCCCTGGAAATTGTAGTTACAGGTGTTTGTGAGTCACCTGATAGGGATGCCTGAAATTGAACTTGGGTTCTCTGCAAGAGCAGTACAAGTTTTTAACTTCTAAGCCATCTCTCCAGGCCTACACCACTTATTGTTGTTGTTGTAGTTGTGGGTTTGGTTTGGTCTGATCTGGTTTGGTTTGGTTTAAAGGAGATAAGCCTATTTTGTTGTTGATTTTTTTGTTTGTTTTTATAAAAGGGTAAAGTCACTTTCAGGGACTTTTGCAAATAAGAGTATATAACACTCAGTCTTTCTTACTCACTGATTATGAGTTTATACATTTGCTACTCACAAGAAATCAATACTAGAGCCACAAAAGTTGCTTTTTCAACAGCCCCTGTTCTTATCTAAAGTCAAACAAAGCCACTTTGCTTATTTGCTTTCCACTCTCAACCTCTAAATAAGCATCCCATCAACAGTCTCTTGAGTACTTTATGAATCGCATGTATGTGCACGTGCGTGTGCATGCCTGTGTGTGTGTGTGTGTGTTTGTGTGTGTGTGTGTCTGAGTCCAGTGCTGAGGTGCTGACTCGTGTCCCTAAACTCAACAGAGCATTGCAATGCTTCTCCAAGAGAATATCTGGGGTCAGGCTTGAGTTATGGTACTGTTTGCCATGAGTTCAGTGTTAACAAACTAACAATATGTAATAGACAAAGTGGCTTCTCCTGGACATGTGTAGACTCGGAACTTATAGGAATGAGGTCCTGTGTTTCTGTTATAAGCAATAAGAGTCACTAACGTAAGAGTCAGTGTTCCAAGGGTCTTACAGGACCCATGGACAGGAGTGACAGGGACCTTCTGCACTCTCATTTCTTTTCCACGATGCACTGCCTCTTACCCTCTGCTTGGCTGGCATGGGTAACTCTGAGAACCTCTGTCTTGCACACAGCACAGAGTGCCTTGCACAGCCACTGCTCCTTCCGGTGGTGTGCAGTCCTCCCCTTCAGCCTCCAGATTCTCAAGAAGCACCATTTCCTCTGCTTCTCACTTTTTTGGTCATTTATGGCAAACATTTTCCTGAGGGCCTCTTTTCCCTGTCAGGTTGCTCTCTTACAGACCTCTCCAGTCTGCACATTTTCGTAGGATTAGGGGAGAGTGCCCTTTAACCGTCTTGAGTTGGATATTCCAAAATGGCACAAACTTCCAGATTCCTAGAGATTTAAGCTTATATACATTAAAAAGGACTTACAAACCATTTTTTTGCCTGGTGTGGTAGTTTATGCCTCTAATCTGAATAAACAGGAGGCAAAGGCAAGTAGATCTCAGGAAGTTCCATCTCAGCCAGGGCTACATGGTGAGACCCTGTCTCACTAATCATAATATATAATTTTATTATTATTTTAAGAACCAATTTTATAATTTTTAAGAAATAGTAAGCTGTGACATCTTGGATTTATAAAATACACCTGCAGTATTTGACAACTTTGTAACTCACAGCTGATAAATTAAAGTTCTATGCAGATGTAGCCACCATGTCATCATTCCCTCCTACAGTATCCAACTCCTTAGCTACTTCAGAAGGATAATTAATGGTTGGGGGGGGAATCAGAGTTTGAAACCAGTAAGCTACTTGTTAGGAGGTCAAAGCGGTACACGCGTATCAGATGCTGAGAGAAGTATTTGTAAAAGTGACTTAGCACATGATGGATAGAAAGGCAAATGCAGCTGGAAGGGGTTGGATGGATTGGGATAATAGGAAAGGGGGAGGAAGAAGAGGTTAGGACTAGGGCAGGATGCCAGCCAAGTCCACTTAGCACCTTAGACTGAGAGAGGCAGATGAGTGATGCTCTGCTCTTGGAGAACAGCGAGGCTTCCAGCTCCATCTCTGCTGTGTGGTACGAGATGGCCTAGGAAGTTAAGCGAGTGTTCAAGGGAAATTCCAACTTAAAAGTATTTCTAAATGAGTTTTAGAAAAGAAATTGCTCACTTACCGTTGTCATTTAATTACTATGGGAAAAAAATAGGCATATGAATTGTGTTTGCCGCTTTTATTGTTTTTTTTCCTGTCCCTGGAGCAATTGTGTGTCACTGAGTTAATCATCCTTCCTTTGAAGTCTTAGACAGTTAACACATTAAATATCTGCAGTTAGTGCTCCACCTCTCATTCAGGAGCTTCAAAGCTTTAACAAAGATTGCAGTTATGTGCAGCTGAGCAAATCCACCTACCGTGGCTTCCAAACAAAAGTCTTGTCTGGGTGTGCCTGGAAATGTCCTTGAAATGAGTATGAGACCAGAGGCGTCTTGTGGTTTGATTTAGGGATGGGCTGAGATGATGTTTTCAGATCAAAGCTTTATATAGGAATAGTGTGTCACTGTTAATTTGTGAGATAAAATCTTGGTAGAAAGAACAACCATTGCTTACATAAACTAAGATGTTTTAACCAAGGTTCTTTTGTTTCCAGTTTCATGAGAAATATCAAAACTCAGGTATGATAGCCCATACCTATAATCCCAGTATTAGAGGGACTGAGGCAGGAGGATGGGTCCATATCTATAATCGCAGTACTGAGGAGACTGAAGCAGGAGAATGGCTATGAGTTTGAGCTAAATTTACATAGTAAAGTTGAGGCCATCCTGGAACAACTTAGTGAGACCTTGACTAAATAATTCAATACTTTAGAAGCAAGAAGATTTATTATGTATGTGACAATGGATATCATTTCCAATTTGGATTTTTCTTTGTCAGAATTTCAGACATGGACCTTAGTGTTACAGAAAGTTCTTTTACTCTACAATAAGAATAATGAAACTTATTCCTTAAACTTGCTTTATAAAATAGTTTTCATTGTATTGTATTATATCTAAGTAATGGAAGAATTTTGATTTGTCAACTAATAAAAGGGAATAGTTCTTTTTTCAAATATACTAGCACCCTTCTAGAAATACGCCCAAGGGAAGATTAAGAAACAAATGAAGGTAACTCATCCAATAGATGTAGAAAGATCTCTAGTCATCAAAACTCTCCACTCAAATTGCTATGATAGTTATTTAACACTATTTAAAGAACTAGTTTTTTTCCGAAAAGAGATTATTTGGAGACGTTAAATTAAAATTTTAAAGATAAATTCATTATAATTACGTTTTTAAAAGAACATTTGATAACAATGTTATTAAAAGATATCCATAGCAGGAAAGCTTAAGAATACGTGTACATAGATTGCTACTGTCCATTTTCTTAATGACTTATGTATAAATAGTACAGCATAAATTATAAGTTTCAGCTCAAAAGGTTTTCATATGACCAGCATCCAGTTAATGGACTTGAACCAACCGAGTGTGTCCATCTTCCCCTCTTGTGTCCCCATGGTTATGACCCTGTTAGGCATGCTGACTTTTCAAAGCATATTCACTTGAGCTTGTTTATAGGCTGTGTGTGAATAGAAGCATGCACTTCATAATGTTTCCCTGCTTTTTTTTCAGCTCAGCTTTGTGTGTGTGAGATTCAGTCATGATGAAGTGGGATAACACCATTCATGTTGATTGACACAAAGCATCATTGTTCTATAATCCACTATCTGCACAACTTCTCTGAAGTATTTTTGCGTTTTGTTCATTACAAACAGTGTTCCTATGAATACATTTTCTGAGTGTATATATTTTTGTAACACAACACTGTAATAAACTGTCTTGTACACTCTCAAAATACTCAGGTGAAATGGGATCAGCAGAACTGTCTTCCCACAAATGAGAAGCTAAAGGAATTCTGTTCAAACATGTGTCTATCTAGATTAAGTAGATGTTTATTTGCATTTTACTTTATATTTTGACCTAAAAATCACTTTCCAAGTTACTGTACTATTTTAAAATGTTTTCATCATGAAATACATTTTTAAGAGTGTTGTTTATTTCCAACTAGCATTTAACTCTATAAAAGAGCATTTAATATGATCTCTAAATATGCCATCTGGAACATGCCATCTGATGGTGAGTATGCCTAATATTTTGGAATATTAAATGAGTGAAGAAGTGAAGAGAATATGTATATATGTGGGGGGACGTATACGTTTGTGTATTTGTGTGTGTGTGTGTGTGTGTGTGTGTGAGAGAGAGAGAGAGAGAGAGAGAGAGAGAGAGAGAGAGAGAGAGAGAGAGAGAGAGAGAGAGAAGTATAACTAATTGGCAGCAAGAAATGAGTCAACTCTAAATGGTGTGAAGTAGCTGTCAGACTATGAGCTGACAGTCAAAACATTTTTCCTCTATTCTGGGCACTGTTTCGAGTTTTATGTTTGCACACTTTATAGTCACCACATGCCTATTCAGCCAATTCAGTGTTTGGTCCCTTTTTACAGATAAGAAATCTGAATCAAACACACATTGTAGGACTACATTTCCTTCAGCAAGTAATAGCCAAACCACATGTGTGCATTTGGGGGTTTTGTTTTGTTTGGGAGGTTGGTGAATATTTTAGACAGTGTCCTATGCACAAAGTTCACAGTACCAAGTACTCATAAATGATTTCGTAGGGTCAGGTATTCCAGTTGCTCCTTTTGTCGTAACAGTCTGGTATGTGCTATGGATGAGAAGGAATGCAACATAGTATTTATTAATGGTCTTGGTGTGTTTGAGGTGGGGGTGTCTAGCTCAGTTGCTAAATGTTTACCTAGAATGCAGCAAGTCTTGGGATTGATCTCCAACATAGCATAGACCTAGTGTGATGGTGCACTTTGTTAATCTCATTAGGGAGAAGACTGAGTCAGGAAGATCATAGCATCTAGAGTTACCTGTGCTTTCTAACAAGACACTTTCTCAAGATCTCTACCGCCCTCCCCCACAAATGAAACTGTGAAATAATGGATGGATTAATTATGACGATTATTCATATATATATATATATATGTATGTATATATATATATATATATATATATATAGTTTCATGCTAGTGACCATTAGCATAGGTAGAAACAGAGTGTTTGAACTGCAGATACCACGTTTTATGCCATGAAGTAACGTGGGAGTGAAAGATTTTAGAATCCCAGTGACTCATGAGATAATACTTCATTGCTAACATGACAAGTTCACTGGATATATTGAACGTGAGCTTGCAGAACAAAAGAATACTGCTGATACTGCTTGATCTGGAGATCCAATATGCCAGTCATTCTCACCCTGGGCTTATGGAGGAAACAGAAGGCAATGGGGACATTCCCACAGCCAGCTTGTGAGGAGCTGAACTAAACTAGCAGCAGGGCTTGAAGCTGGGCTCCAGGAAGGGGTATGGGCCACATTACTCCTCATAGCCACACTTTCCTTATAAGTCAAGGAGTACTTGAAAGCTATTTACAACTTGGCCTACTCGCTTGACCTTAGCTCTGTGCAGAACAAGGCATCACAAACTTTTGTAAGAATCTCAATTTCAAAACAGACACTGACTTTGTGAAATTGAACCTAAGGTTTGCATTTCTGTAACTACTTTTGGTGTAAACCCCAGTGTAGTCCTGAATTACCCAGCTCCTTCCGTCATTCCTGTTCTTTCTCAAGATAAAATGATGGGCTTAAAAGCAATATAAAGCTGCAAGATAAGCCCACTAACCTAGCAGGCCAGCCTGCTTTATGTATTGAATTTATCTTGGGAAAAAAAAAAAAAAACAGGGATGAAAGCAGAAGGGAAGGAAGGAGAGGGGAAGAGAGAAAGGGGGGTGGGAGGGGAGGAGAGGAGACAAGATGGGAGGGAAGGTGTAGATGAGGAGACAGGATGGGAAGGGACCAAACAGGCAAACTTAGAAAGAAAAGCACAACTTGATATGAATTTAAATGACGACTAAGTTTGACAACATAAATGAGTTTCCTTCCATATAGGGTATAAGGAGCTGAGGAATCTAGCAATTAGTGTGTCTACCTGACTGCATTTCAAATGCTATCTAATTGCATTGCCTGGCCTACCTGCCTGAGGCAGATTCATCGCTGAGATAATAATAAAGGAGCCATTGCCTGGTGATGCGAACTAGCTGAAGGTTTGGAACACAGGTTTTCTAAACTGCAGGATCCCTGTAGATTTTCAAAACTCACATCTCCTTTCACCTTTCTGCAAGAGTTCCAGCACTGAGATGTAGCCAATAACTAGTTTCTTCAAAAGGGTCTTACACCCTGCTATTATCAACAGCATTTCCAAGCATTTGCTGTCTTCTCAGCATAGCAAAGCATGACCCCAACCCAACCACACTTCCAAGCATTTTCATTAGCATCGGTCCATTAGTTAAGTCAACAGCAGTGATTCATTGTATTCTGGTAGAAAAACTACTAATGTATTTATTTTACATGTGGTGTGCTGTGTGTGTATGTGTTTATTTAAGTCCCTTTCTACATGGTCTTTAGCACACACAGAGATGGGGGACTTGATAAGATATAGCTCAAGTTAATGTCTCCACCTAGATAATAAGGCTGGAAGCCACACCAAATTTGAGTATACCATTTCACGTAGTACACAGTAAGGCAGGAGGCTAGATTATATCCCACTGAATTTTTAAAAGACACTAACTAAGACAGCATGCTGTCAAACCCAAAACGTTCTGATATATTCTTGGAGAATTAAACTTCTGGAGCCGTAGAGTGCTGGATCCCATCAGGACACATTTTAGGACATAATGTGATTTCAGAGGGTTGCCATGATATAAGCCATGTTGAAGGTCTCTGTGCAAAATTAAATCACTCCTTAAAATGTTAGTACATCCTAAATGAAACAACCAATTTATATTTACTCTGAAAGAGAAAAACAGATAACACTTATAGAAACAAAAACTAAACAGTGTTTTTAAAAAGCATCTGGAAAATATCCTCATGGCTAATTGAATTACATTTATAACTTTGTTCATTGGAAACATATTTGTGATTTTTTTATGCCCTGAGATTTTATTGCCAATCTTCTTATTACCACTGTACTTCATTGGACTGTAAGCTTCATAACAGCAAAGTCTTTATATGCTAAACTTCAAAGCCTACACCATAGGTTAATCCCACCAGGCTAGAATAAGACCATGACCACAAATTTTGAGCCAAATTTGAAGAAAGCTTTATTAAATACTGACTAGGACAATGGAAACTGGCCAGATCCTTACCTGGAATGCCAAGAATGGCCATGAATTATATTAGTCTTGTGCTTATAAAGGCAAAACCCACAATGCTGCATACTCCCCTCCTTTGTCCAATCATACATTCTGATATACTTCCTGCCTATATACTTCCTGCCTACCCGATGTGTGATCAAGCACATCTGTGCAGTGGGGGCAACCAACCCTGTTTACAAGAATGAAAACATGTGGCTTGTTATCTTACATAAACAACAGCTACTAGCATTCTATTAAGTTACCTGTCTTATTTGTCTTTAGGTAAGTGGCGTTTACATGTTTATCTGTCCTTGGGAAAGTGAGGGTTACAGGTTTATCTGTCCTTGGGCAAGTGGGTTAGAGGCATTTTTGTTTTATAGATCTCTTAAGCACAGTAATTGAAACTTAACTTTAGCCATCACACACAGGCAAACTAATCTATTGAATTTAATGATATCAAAATACATGGTGAACTTTTGGGGTAAAATTATTTTTCCAGAATTGTTCACTAAAAACCACCTGATTTGAGGATTTTAAGAGTCCTGACATGTCATATAAATTAAAAGTAAGCCCTGGTGGTTTGAATAGGAATGGCCCCCATAGGCTCATGTGTTTGAATGTTTGGTCCATAGGAAGTGAAACCATTTGGTGTGGCCTTGTTAGAGGAAATGTGGCACTGTGGGGGCAGGCTTTGAGGTCTCATATGCTCAAGCTACATCCAGTGTGGTACATAGTCTCCTTATGCTGCCTGCAGATCAGGATGTAGAACTCTCAGCTACTTCACCAGAGGTTTAGTCCATTACATGTTGGTGCATTATGGTACCATGTCTACCTGCATGCCACCATGCTTCTTGCCATGACTAAAATGGACTAAACTTCTGAAACTGTAATCTAGTCCCAATTAAATGTGTTCCTTTAAGAGTTGCTGTGATCATGCTGTTACTTCACAGCAAGAGAAACCCAAACTAAGACAGAAGTTCATACCAGGAACTGGGGTATCATTGTGATAGGTCTGATCATGCTTTTGTTTGGAGAAACACGGACTTTGGGAGTTTAAATTAGAAAAGCAGTTGGAAATTTTAAATGGGACTTAATGGGCCATTCTAGTAGAACCATGGAAGGCAGTGGTGCTGAGGGTGATTTGAACTATGGGAGCCTAGCTCAAGAGGTTACAGAGGAGAAGAATTTTAGTATGTTGTCTAGAGATTGTTTTTGTGGTATTTTGGCTATGAATGTGGCTGCTTTTGCCCTTGTCCAAAAAGTCCACCTGATGCTAAAGTGAAGAGTCTTGTTTTAATTGCATTGACAAAGGAAATCTCAAAATAGTCTAGTACAGATACTGTCATGTGGTTATTAGTGTTCACTCTTATGAAGACTTATGCTGAGCAAGGAAAAATGCAAAATGTATACTTCAAGGAGAAAAGGGGCACCAGGAAGTAAAATGTAGCTAAATCCTCTGTTCAAGGAGATGGTCAGATTAAGAAAAGCCTGAAGTAAAATGGAATAAAGGGAATGGCAACCTCAGGGCAAGACCCCACCCATCTAAGCTTCCACCTTGTCAAAGGGAATTAAAGAACCTTTTAGATCCCTGTGTGGTGGTACATGCTTTTAATCCCAGGACTCAGGAGACAGAGGCAGGCAGATCTCTGTGTTCAAGGCCAGTCTGGCCTACAGAGCAAGTTCCAGGACAGCCAAGTTTCAGCAGTGAAGGAAACCATGAAAAAAACAGAAAGCTGCTAAAGATATAATTGAAAAAGGGGGTTATGATCCAGGCCCAGAAAGCAGTAGAATTTGTCAACTTCAGCCGTGTGGTTCTGGCTTTAGAGTCAGGGATAGAAGAAAAGGGTTATGGAATCTCCATCCATGACTAAGAAAAGCTACCGAGGCCAGATGTGTGGCAGGAGTGTCCCGGAATAATATTATTATTTCTTGGTTCTTTTAAAATATAAAAAGTGAAAAGCTAAAGGTGTTTCTAATTGGTAAGAAGAATTCCATACTGGGAAGGTATTTCTTGATTAGCAGTTATGTAGGCAAAAAGTAGGCTAAGGTGTGGAAATTGGCCCAAGAATTCACAGAGAAAAATACTTTATGCACGTGAAGATAGCTCAATCAGTACTCAGCATGCTGTGAAAGCTTCAACTTCCAGCATATTTAAGTGAATTGAATGCTTACTTAGTAGAAGCACTCAATTGGGAGTACTCAAATTGTGGAACCTATTACTCAAATGCTAATTAACTTATCCCTTTCATAGAGTTCACTTCTCTTTTATTTAAGCTGACAGGTTTTGCTGTTCATGTTTCGATTTGAACCTGGACTTGAGATATTAATAGAGTGGCATTTGTTTGTAATAGAAAAATATCTTGTCAGCCATTGATTATCTGTTCTCTCTGTCTCTGTCTCTCTGTCCCTACCTCTCTGTGTTTCCTTGTCTCTCTCTGTCTCTCTGTCTCTGTCTCTCTGTCTCTGTCTCTATCTGTCTCTCTCTCTTCTGCCTCTTTCTCATGTTTTCATACCCTTCTCAGTCTTTCTGGGCTTTATTGTCTTGTTTGAAGTTGTTTTGAAACGGCTGGAATAGCAGCGCTTGCTGTGTTATTTGATCTGATATCTTTTTATCCCTGATACATGGTTTTGGTTTTTTCCCCTGTGCCTTTTCAATCATTTTGATAGCATTTCTCCTCAGAAATGGTTTTGAGCATTAATTTGAGTCTAAGAAACTGTATGGCTTGTACTGTTCCTTAGGATCCACGTTCACCTTGAATGAACTCATTATTGCCTTGCTTTTTTAAGTTGGAAAGATGAACACAGCATAATAAATAAAATCTCTATTAACTGATTTGCTTAAGATTGAATTTGAGCTGACAACTTTGAGAATGTTCTTTATAAGAAAATATGCTTTGCCTTTAATTACTGCTATAAATTGAGGTGAAGATTTATATGTGCGTATTTTCTGTAGCAATTTCCAACCTCTTTTGTAAGAAGCTGCTGTTCACACTGATGAGTTGTGTTTCTTAACACCATCTTATGAGGGTGTGCATTTATTTTGCATGTGTGCATTGAAAATAATGACCCAACAGTGGAGTGTACTGTGTGGCTCACTTTATCCAGGTGTGTCATTCACTGTACTTGTTAATGCCCTAGAAAGCAGCTGACAATGGGACCCATTTCCCCTGATTGCCAATACCACATCTGTTCCTGGCTGGAAGATGCTTTTAGCATACTTTCTGTTCAACAGAGAATATGGCAAATCAAGCTTTACCTGGCACAGTGAACACTGTCAATTGCCAATGCCTTTATGTCCATGTGGTTCTGGAACTTCTCTAATGACAAATTACTCAAGACAGAAGGAAAGAAATGTAAATAGAAAGGTAAATTCTTTAACCCTCAGACAACAACTGGGCATAGTCATTATTTTAGGTTAATCAAATGTAGTTTTCATAGTCACTAAGACAAGATTAGGGTTTTTACCTTCCCATCCATCCTCTCAGCCAACCAGCTCCCAAGACAAAAGTGCCTTCCTGTTTATAAATGTTACTGGAAACCCATATCTGGACTGTTTGGGGCTGGGAACCATTGAAAATTGGGCCATGTTATTATTCTGTTTGAACTTTCATTCCCCAAATAATTTTCTTAATTTAATTGACTTATATATAAGTCTACCATAAAGCAAGCATACTTTAAACAAATGATTGAATATTCTAGAAAATAAGTTTGTTCTATTCCAGGATATGTGAATGTGACAGGAATCTCACAGGGTATTAGTACATTTGTACTAAAACTTATTCTGTATTTGGGCAATGTAAATCTACAGAGCCCTGGAGCTGTTGCTGAATGTTCTAGTAATGACTCAGGTTTCTAAGTCTACAACCCTTAGAGTCTGACTTTGGATGATATTCAACTCAGAGGTAATATTCATGCCATCATGAAGAAAATGTAATAAATAATATCATATCTTGATTTTTATCTCTTTATGTGTATATTGAATTTCTGCAATCTTTTCACAAGAATGCCATGCCCAGTTTGGCAAAAAGAATAAAAGTTATTTCTTTACTAATGTACCAACATTAGCTATAACTTTAATGGCACTTTGATGAAAATGGACATTTAGTAATCTAAGTTAACTTGTGATAATAATGTTCAATAAAGAATATCCTTTTTGCCGGGTGGTGGTGGCACACGCCTTTAATCCCAGCACTTGGGAGGCAGAGGCAGGTGTATCTCTGTGAGTTCGAGGCCAGCCTGGTCTACAAAGTGAGTTCCAGGAAAGGCACAAAGCTACACAGAGAAACCCTGTCTCAAAAAAACAAAACAACAAAAAACAAAACAAAACAACAACAAAAAAAAAGAATATCCTTTTTATAGAAAAGTTGAAGGCAGCCAGATAGCATGCATTCCTTCCCAAACTCTACTCAAGGCTCTGAGACAATGGTGTGTTATTGTTTGCTATAAAAGGAAATAGAAACATGTGCCTTCTTCCCCCAACACATGTTCAGCATATCAAAATCTGCCTATTAAGATATCCTTTACAGAACCCCACTGTGTTCTCTCTTTCTAAAAATAAAAGTGGATTTAGCTTTCCTGATTGTAGAATAGGGGGAGAAAAAGCTACTACTTAGAATGGGAATTCACCCTGCAATCCTACATTGAAGTGATGTATTTACTTTAATAAACTAAGAAGGTTTGCATGGTTTGCATCAATTTTAAACAATTATCCTTTTGTATTTACTTGGCCTAGTTAGATAATGAAGTACAAACAGATTTGATTCAATAACACATTAGTAAGATGTTCCGTGGAGTCTTAAAACAACTGCTTTAATATTCTTAAACAATAGGAGGCCCTGATTCTGACTCCTGTGAGCAGTGGGTTTGTTTGTCATCAGCTCAGATTTCCTTAGACATTCCCCCTTCAAAGATGGGGAAACATAAGAAAAAAAATGTTTCTATTTTCAAAACACTTAACAGAGAGAAGCTGCGTGTACAGCTTCTATTGACACCATAGCTTTGTTATTGTTTTTAGTGATTGCCCAGGATTATAAAAACTATTGGGAAACATCAGTGTGTGCTATGTAATAGCAAGGCAAGACATTTTCTACCTTTTAATACTATCTTTTTAAACATAGAATTTTGTGACATTGAATTAATATGCAAAGGATCACTATGGCTATGAATTTCCTCTACTGTGTGATCTGCTTTGTGATTGAAAATTAATAAAGACTCTCCACTGGTTTTGAAGTTTTCATCACTTGAACAGATGTTGCTATTGTCTGTGTGACTGGGGCATTTACTTATAAAGATACCATCTGAATTGGAAAATAAACTGAGCCACAGTCATATTTTTGTAGTGTGATATCAGGAAAAAATTTTGTTTTGTTTTGATCTTAGTAATGAACCAAAAGAAGTTTCTGGATATGTGTCTGAGGTGAGGTATAATCTTTGTTTTCATAGCAAAGTTCAGTCAAAAGCAACAAATTACTTATTATATGTGTATGGTATGGAAATGTGTTAAAAATGGTACTTTTTGTATACTCTGGGGTATGCCTGAATATAAATAGTTTTAAGGCATTATGTATACTGTAGAACTATTAAATTCAAAGGCAAAGCCATTTGAATATAAGAAGCCAACAGCATGAATACTATGCATCCTCTGTTTGATGGATGAGGATGCTAGGTGTTGGAAGTTAGACTTCCCAAGGTCAAATAATGACCATAGCTCAGGCCAGGTACCTCTGCCTTGTGTTAGCAATGACTACACTATGCAGTGCTAAAAACTCAGAGAATCCCTGTTTTCATCAGATGAATGTTGGCTTGTTGAATATTTGTTAATAAGTTCCTGTATAAATAGTAAAAGAATGAGCTGTCTAGAGATGACGCTGGTATTCTATTCAAAACTTCCACAGGAATGTATTGAAAACAGGGGAAGGAAGGGGGACATAAAAGCCAGCTAGTGCCAGGCCATTCCTGAGACCAAAAAGATGGGATTGTCATACTTTCAGTATGATTTCATTGGTCTTAAACTTTTAAACGTTTAAATGAAAAATAACCATTAAAAAGTCAACATGCACTGTAAACACTGACTGCAGGACCTGCATTTATTAGCCCAGATGGGATGTACACAGCTGTTCCAGATGCATTATAAGTCAAGGCAAGAAAATCTTAAAGAGAAAGTACAAAAGAATCACTTGTTGAAGCAAATTTATCTCTTTAAAAATGTCTTGTTCTAAAACCACTAAAATACTAAATGAATAAGACATCATTAAGTTAGTTAATTGATTCCACCACTGCCCAAGACATTACTGATGTGAAAGTTTTAATAACTGCCAGAGAATAGATTACTACACCAATCTTAATGAAAATATAGCTTCTTTTAGCACATCACCAACAAGTTTTTAGTCTTAAATTTTCCTTAAGAATATGTTAAGGAAACAGAATACATACAGATAGCTTGTTGACATTTTATAAGCTAAGGTTTTATATATATATATATATATATATATATATATATATATATATATGTAATTGTATCAACAGACACAGTTAATATCAACATGCAGGGATATAGAAAAATAAAAGCAGAATTTGCTTAAAACCTAAGACTATATTTTAGTTATTTTATCTTTTTATTATTTCCCCCATTCCTGTAGGTGGGTGGGTGGGTGACGTGTGAGGTGTGTGTGTGTGTGTGTGTGTGTGTGTGTGTGTGTGTGTGTGTGTGTGTGTGTGTATGTGATGGCATCTGTGTGGAAGATAGAAGGCAACTCTTGGGAGTCCGTTCTGCTCTTCTGCCATGTTGTTGTCAGGGATCAACCTCAGGTCATCAGGCTTTGTGGCAAGTGCCTTTCCCCACTGATTTACCTTTCTGGCCCATGTTAGTTATTTTAGATTCTAAGTAATGAGATTGGCCTGGCAAATGTATTGCTGCAGCCTGTTGATGGTTGGGCAAGGTCATGCTCACTCATAAAATTTCAGTGGGAGTTTAGTCATTCTCCTCTCATGTAGATGGTTACAGCACCGCTCTGACATCATTCATCCAGAAGCATGCAATGAAGGAAGTATACAGAAAGAAGTGAAGAGGAACTCAAGAGGGGAAGAACATGTAGATACATGAACCAGACAGTTGTGTGGCCTGAGAATGGCACAGACACGCTTTAGATAATATTATACTGTTTTGTAAATTATCAACAAGATATAAATATTGTACTTGAAACAAGTGAGGATCATCTGTATGAGTCGGAAAATGTCATGGTGATGTGTCAATCGTATTATCTTCAAAAGATGTTTATTATGAAGAGAACATAAGGGAGTAGTGAAGAGCCACTGTGTTTTATAATTATCTCTTATTAGCAGCATCTACAAAGCTAAAACACACATTTATTTTAATTAGAAAAATAAGTGTCCCTTTATGAAATTCTGTGTGTTTTGTAATTCACATAGAGTTGAGCTCTTGAATACTAAATACTAAGGTATGCTAAGAGTTTCTCCTTGACTTTCCATATAAAGGCCTTGAGTATATTTTTGCACCTTGTTTATACTACAACCCAAACATAAGAACATAAAGGTTAAATGTGGTGGTATTGTGTTCCCCAAAATATTGTGTACCTTAATAAACTTATCTGGGGTCAGAGAACAGAAAAGTCACAAGATATTTAGGCTAGAAAATGTTAGCACACGCCTTTAATCCTAGCATTCCAGAGACAGAAATCCCTCTGGATCTCTGTGAGTTCAAGGCCACACTGGAAACAGCCAGGCATGGTGACTCACGCCTTTAATCCCAGAAAGCAGCCTTTAATCCCAGGGAGTGGTGGTAGAAAGCAGAAAGTTTTATAAGGCGTGAGGACCAGAAACTAGAAGCATTTGGCCTGGTTAAGCATTTTGGCTGGTTAAGCATTCGGGCTTCTAGCAGCAGTTCAGCTAAGAGCCATTGGGATGAGGACACAGAAGCTTCCAGTCTGAGGAAATAGGACCAGCTGAGGAATTGGCAAGGTGAGATAGCTGTGGCTTGTTCTGGTATTCTGACCTTCCAGCATTTACCCCAATAACTGGCCTCGGGTTCGATCTTATTAATAAGAACTTTTAAGATTCATGCTACAGTTAAATGAAAATATTTTGTTATCTCTGTACTGCTCCTCATATTTACTGCTTGTAAGTGAACCACTAATCCATTGTAAAGTATCTCAGTTACTGTTCTATTGCTGTGAAGAGACACTATTACCAAGACAGCTTATAAAAGAAAGCATTTTAATCGGGCCCTTGTTTATAGTTTCAGAGGGTGAGTCCATGAACATCATCATGGGGAGCATGGCAGCAGCCAGTCAGCCAAGGTGCTAGAGCAGTACCTGAGAACCTACATCCTAAACACCAAGTTGAAGGCAGAGAGAGAGAGAGAGAGAGAGAGACAGAGACAGAGACAGAGACAGAGACAGACAGAGAGAGAGAGACAGAGAGAGAGAGAGAGAGAGAGAGAGAGAGAGAGAGAGAGAGAGACTAAGCCTAGCATAGACTTTTGAAACCTCAAAGCCCACCCACATTGACATACCTCCTCTAACGAAAGTCATACCTCTTAACCTTTCCCCAAATTGTTCTACCACCTTGGGACCTAGTGTTCAAATATATGAATCTATGGAGGCCATAGTTGTTCAATCCACCACATCAAGTTTGTATGTTGCTTCTTTAGGGTGTATCCAGCCAAATGTTTACAATATGAAATTGCCACTTGCACTGTAATCTGACTCATACCCTGACTTCTTGTCTAATTAGTTCATTGGAACTTTACTTCAGCTACAACACTGCCTGCTTCCTCAGTTACATATATTTCTATCCATTTAGTTTTTTTCAAGCCAGATAACTGGGCATCTCTCCAGTTCTGTTCATCTCTTCCAATCATGGCTGCTTCCTTTGCTAAGTTATTATTCTTTGCTGTCTCTTTTCTGGCTTGCCACTTTACACTGACAACTAATAGGAGTTTGGATCGTCTTCAAATCTCCTTCCTAAATAATGCCCAACTAAACTTTCTAAAATGTAAACAGGCCCATATGACTTTTTTTACCACCTCTGTTTGTTTTTTATTTTAATACAGTATTAAAAGCTATAAACATAGATTAAAAACAGAGTCATATGCTAAACCCAAAATTGATATTATACAGATACTGTTAATATCAAGATTCTTGACCAATTCACTCCACCTGCCCCTTTTCCTGAGGAAATATTAAGCAAATGTAGATCCTTTGGGTCTTAACCCCTTTATAATTCATTGTGCATCTCTGAAAAAAATATAGTCACTGTTGCATATGATCATGATATCATTATGATAAAAATAGAATCTAAGAAGGTTTAACTTCTGTTTTTGCTGCTTCTATCAATATTTAAAAATACATTTCATTGTTTTTAAGTTAGCATACAAAGTAATGGTTTTCATTGTGGCATAATCATATGTCTGTGCTGTTATACTTTGTTCCCATTCATTCCCCTCTTCCACGGCCCTCTCAAGTTTGTCTTCCCTCTCTCCTGCCAGTCCTTTTCTCCTCTTAGTGACTCATTTTCACTTGGTCCACTTACCATGTGTTCTCTTCCTTTCTGTTTTTCCCATCTCTTGTAAAATCCCTTGTTCCCCACTCAAAATCCCCTTTCTAGTTTATGACCTACTCATACAGACATAAACATGGGCCTGAAGTATTTTAATAGTATTTATTATGTTTCAGGGCATCCCTAGACTCAGAATTACCTATAAATCAATTTTTTCCTTCATCTTCTGTTACTTCCTACTGTTCATCTTCCACATTTTATGGTCCTCTGTTCTTTGATTTAATCTTTTAAACTCAGGTTGTATATATCCTGGTTCTCACTAGAAAATGCTCTCATGTCAGATTATAATAGCTCAATCAGTGTGTATTACAGTGGGTGTTGGTAATAGCTTATACAAGGTACAGGTAAGGCATAAACATTAATGTGATAATCAGGGCTAATGAAAATTAAGACAAAAATAATTTTAGTTTCAAAGGGCGTAAGAAGAGAGACCTAAGGTCTGAGTGAAAGAGAAGTTCAGAGAGAGGGATGACTGAGGACAAGTAACCCTAGGGCTTGGTGATCTCTTGGGGAAAGACCAATAGAATCAATATGCTGAACACATTTTTCTCCCCATTGGCTAGATCTCCGGCAAGTCCAAAGTTTGTGCCGTTGCTCTGGTCTCTGTGGAACGTCAGGTCATAAAGTTGAGAAATAGGAAGGAGAGGAAGAGGACCTAGAAAGTGAAATGGAAGTGCCAAGAAGCAAAGTTTTTCTAGATTCTCCTGAAGCCTTTTCTCTCAAGGTTTTACCATGCACGTTTTCCAAAGACACAGCATGGGTGCCTTGTCCTGTAGCCACAGGTGTGTCCCGTTATACTGCGACCTTGTGCAGGCCCAGGAAAGGCGTATTTCTCCTTTCTGTCCACTCTTTCCCAAGAAACCTATGTTAGCATAAGCATTTTAAGTAATTTCATGATATTGTCTTTTTTACTGAAAACCTAGACCATTCTTTTGAAAAGTATGCACACACAAACATGCAATTAAACAGTTCTAAGTCAACTGAAGTCACACATCAGAAGATAAAGTTTTATGATTCAGTTATACAACAGGTAACCAAACATGTGCCACCTGTAAGTGTTATGAACAGAAAACATACAAAATCTCTGAATTCTTCTTGGGACTCTTAGAAGTGACCATACCATCATAACTATCAAATTAGCAATAGAACTTCGACCATAATGAAGGCTAAGCATCTGAACAAGTGTAAAGTCTAACCACATACATACAGGAGAAAAGTAGACAACAGAAGTCACAGGAAAAGTAATCCAGATTTGTTACCTAAGATTTGGGAGCTCTGCCATTCCCTCTCCATCTAATGTATATCATCTATTATTTCAAGATTCTCGAGAAAAGGACATTTAAGTGATCCTAGGTTCTATAGTTTAGTTTATTTTGATGTCATTTTTTGTGTGTTCAGATTGCTATATTGCTGTCTTTTTGTTATTAGACGGTTCTATTCATTATATTTATATAACACAGGCTGGCCTCAAATATGTGCAGTCTGTAGTCAGACTTTTCTGTCCCTCCTACCAGCTCCTAAATCACATCGTGGAGACATAGAATTAATTTTGAAAGCTCAGCTGATAGCTTAGGCTTGTCCCACTAGCTCTTATAACTTAAATTAACCCATTTCTATCAATCCATGTGTTGCTACATTGCTTGTGGCTTTTATCTCTTCTCCAGCATGTCTTGCTTCCTCTGAGTCTACTGGCAACTCTGCCTTTCTTCTTCCTAGCATCCTCTGTACCTGGAAATCCTGCCTATTTGACATTTAGCTTGTTATTAAACCAATCAGAGTGACATATCTTTACATAGTGTAATCAAATCTAGTAACAGCAGTCCTTCTTTGGCCCTCTCACTTGTTGGAATTACAGCCACCACACCAACATAATAACGGTAATTTGGTACTACTTTCCCATGTCATGAATACCACTATTGCTAGTTGTACATTGTAGGTGACCCATACGTCCTTTTCTACACATGGCAAGAGATTTATATATCTGTTTAATACTATTTGTAATTTAACATTTAAAAAGTACTTCTATTTCAATGTTTATTGACAAACAAATTAATCTATTCAAGATATCATTACCAAGTACTATAAACTTGGACATTTATAAATGAAAGAACTTCATCCTTCATAATCTTGGAGACTAGTCATTCCAACCTAAACATGTATGGTGAGATCCTACTTCCAAGATAGCCATATTTTTGTCATAGTCTCTCACAGAAGAAAAGGTGAAAAAGATCTCTGAAGTCTATTTTCTAAAGCTCTGCTTTGGTGTGGATGTGGTTATTCTTCTATGGTTCATGTGTTGTATCCTTGATCTTTATTGTAGTAATGAGAGGCAGTGGAACCTTAAGAGGTGGAGCCTGATAGGAAGTGGTCAGTCATTAGAGGAACTGTCCAAAAAGTGAATTAAGGTAGCTATTATGTGTTGAGGTGAGATGAGATGAGACTCTGATAAGCAAGTCTGATCCTCTCTTATTCTCTGACTTCCTATCTGGATATGATATCTCTGTTCAGCCATGATATGACAGTGTCAGGAAGGCCCTCACCAGAGACCAAACCCGTGGAACTGCCAATCTCGGAATTTCCAATCTCCCCTAAGTGGAGCCTCATTTCCTCTCTTATATCTATAGAAAACAGACTAATACAGGCACTAATGATGAGGATCCTATCCTCATAGCTTAACCATGTTCCTAAAACATTATCTCTTGACATAGTAGCCTAAAAGATGTGTCTAACCTGTGGCTGCAGGCTAACTTGCAGCTCAAAATAGCTACAAATAAAAATATGGCACACCGTAAGATTATAAACTATCTTAAAACATTGGCATTAGTTTATAATTTTTAAAACTTAATTGTACAACTCTCAAGAGTGAATTTTGTAGGTCACAAGATCATGTCACAATGACAAAAGATTGGACATGCCTAAATGTAGTTAGGATTTCAACAAATCAGTTTGATAGGAGTAAGCCGATCATTCCAACCATGCATGATGGCCTGTACACAAATGTTCATTGACTTGGGGTGGGATTGCCTCCCAGGATTCCTATTGTCAATTGGAAACATCCAAGTCAAATTGAATTCTGTACACCCAGCCTGCCATGTGTCAGCTTGGCAATGAGTTGCACTCTGGAGTACCAGTGTTCATCCTCATGGCTTTTTGGGTGATGGGACCTGTGGCTCAATGCTGCTGCCCAGCATGATGCAAGCACATCATAGTATATATGGCAAACCTGAGAAAAGTTCAGAATGCAAAATTCACAATACAGGTTTGATTGTATGCATACTGCCTTCACATCATCATGAAGCCAAAACTTGAAAGCCAAAGGAAAATAAATCAGATATTGTCTAAACCTGGCATAAACCAGGCTTATTTTTTATTCTATTAAATTGAGTGGAGAATAGATAGAAAATATTATGAGATTAAATTAATGTGCTTGTTTGTGTATTAAAAACTGAAATTTCTAGTTCTAAGCTAAGCAGTTAGTTTCCTGGAAAAGCAAGAAGACACCAAGTCCCAGAGTCAGAGAAGGAATGTGTCATCCACAGAAATGTCTGTAACTGCCAAATCAGTGTTCACAATGTGTGTACTTCCATTCTGTGTGAGAAATGTGAAAGTTTCAGATAGGGGCTGCATACCAGTTTTCAACACAGTTGATAAAGCCACACTTAGGTAGCCCAAATCTTTTATAATCTGAAAGAACACTTGCACTTTGTTCCACAGGAGGGCATTCTCTTTATTGACAGCAAAGATATTTGCCCTTTGCTCTTAAAAGATCTGTCTTGATAGGATCCTCTGAAGCAGAAGGAACTTCAAGTGCCTTGTTTACAGAATATGCTTCAAAAACATGAGGGAACCATGAAGGACTGTGTCTCAGGACAATGTTCAATTTCAACCTTTATTGTCACTATTATTACTCAAGATAAGAACTCATTATAAAGTCATGATTGGCCCAGATTCTTCTATGTAGACAGGCTGACTTCAAAATACAGTTAACTGCCTATCTCTCTCCTGAGCAATGGAATTAAAGGTGAGATCAACCACTCTGCCTCAATTTAAACCTTTTAATTTTACCTAAAGATAGATAATTGTTTTTGATTGAATATATAATGAGAAATAATGTGTATTTTAATTATAAGTAAAATAATATTGTGCAAATAAAATACTGGTGGAATCAGTTTATTTTTCCTTTAGAGATTACATGGGGGAAATGTTTTACTAAGAAATATGGTTAAAAAAATTAGTTGTAATAGGATTTAATGACAAGATACTTGAATAATTTTTCTATATTACAATTGAGTATTTTCCTCACTTTAATTATTTAATTAAATACCATCCTTTGCACGTTTAAACATTGTGAAGGCATCCTGGACATGAATATGCTGTTAATGCATTTTCTAATACTATCCATATAGGAGGCAAATATGTCATAGAATAAAGGGTTTCACATGTTAAGGAGAATTTTGGTAAAGTGAGCTTTACACCATTTCATGTGGCAAAAACCCTGGTTGCTTTTTCAGCCAAATGTTTTAACTTTGATGAAAGAATATTTTAGTCATTATTCATTATTGCATTGTATTTCAGAGTAATATATCAAATTTATAAAATATTACATAAACTATTAATCACTACTACTTTATTCTGCACTATATTTTCATTATTATTAAACTTGAATAAATGCAAGATTTTCCCAAGAACAATGATACTTTCCTTAACTGCCCTGGGAGTTTTCAGAGACTTACCCTCACATCTAGAGGCAGCTATATACATTTTAGAATAGAAAGTATAGTTAGCTTGCCTACCATGCCTTTACATATAGAGCTTAAGCTATGTTCTAAGTGAAAGTGGTTTGTTCAGAATAATACTCTAGGAAGCTTTTTCTGAAAGGACATTGTAGATTTCTAAACTCTTCTCTCCAGCACAGACATAGGAGTTTAATTATTAATAACTAAGAACAGGCAGAATAATGGAGCATACTCCATCTCATGCAGAATCATCACCGGTCTGAATCACAGGGTTTAGGAGAACATAGCTTCCCGGGTCACACCTCAGGTTCTGATCAGTAATGTCAGAGTACTCTGTCTAATAAGTTGCTTTTGATGCTCATAACAGAAGAGGTCCAGGAGCCTCTCTTTACGAACACTGGTGAAAGGCAAAGGGACGGCGATGAGGAAGACAAGTGAAAACAGCAACTGATGCATACTGCATGGGGTCTTGGTACCTTGTAATCTGCCACATGCTTCCCATCAGGTCATTGTGTTTAAGGGGGCAATAGAACTACAAAAGATGGAAAGTGATTGCACAGTCCAGGAAGGCCTTTAGCTCTGAAAAAACAAATGGAAGTGATGTTGTGAACCAGGAGAGCCAAGTGCAGACTGGTACTTCTACCAAGCAGCAAGAAGTGCCCTGGGTAGCAACTAGGACTTCCAGTGTAGTCCTTTCAGTAGGTCAGAGACAGCCATGAGAAGTTTACACAGAGCACACATGACAGGAGAAAAAATCCACACCAAAATCAGATCAGAGTGAGAGTTTCTTTATAGTTTTCATATTCAAAAATAAATGGCTTTCTCTTACTTAGAGTAAATAACAATATTTCTCCATCAAAATGTGGGAGATTGAAATGCTATCCTCTGTGTTTCATGCCCAATAAAAGTCTAAAATGATATATTTGCAAGAATGGCTATAAAAAGCACTATTAATCATCTTGCTACTCTGAAAAGGACATAAAGAAAGTATCAAGTAGGATCTTCATGGCTAAACCTCAGAATCTGAGCCATAATCCAAGGCAATGCAATCCCTTCCCCGTTTTACGTGTGGACCTTAGACACAGGTCCAAGAGAGATACAAGGTTATGTCTCATTTCTGGACATAACCATGATTGTTTCTTCTTCCCAGAATGCTCCTTTTTATATTTTCACTAATATTTGTTTATCCTCTTCTATTGAAAATATAGTTCTTTCTCATATAATATATCCTGATTACAGTTTCCTCCTCCTTTACTCCTCCCAGTTCCTCCCACCTCCCTTCCCTTGTGGAACCACTCTTTTTCTGTCTCTCAATAGAAAAGAACAGACTTCTAAGAGATAACAACCAAAGACAACAAAATAAAATATAATAAGATTAAGAAAACCATGACATCAAAGTAGGGCAAGGCAAACTGCCAGAAAGACTAGAGCACAAGAGAAGGCACAAGAATCAGAGGCCCACTTGTTCACACAGTCAGCAATCCCATAAAAACAGTAAACTGAAAAATTATAATATATACTCAGAGGACCTGGTGCAGATCCATACAGGCCCTGTGCTTGCTACTTCAGCCTCTTTGAGTTCATATGATCTTTTCTCAGTTGATTTAGAGTAATTTATTCTCCTGGTGTCTTCCGTCCCTTCTGGCTCTGACACTCTTTCTGCCTCCTCTTCTAGGGGGTCCCCTGTACTCTGAAGGGAGGATTTTGATGGAAACACCTCATTAAGAGCTGTGTGTTCCAAGGTCTCTCTATCTCTACATAATATCTGGCTGTGGGTTTCTCTATTCGTTCCCATTTGCTGCAGGAGGAAGATTTTCTGATGATAGCTTAATAAGACACTGGCCCATGAGTATAGCAGATATCATTAGGAGTCATTTTATCATGCTGTGGATATTGCTCTGTATAAATAAAATGCTGATTTGCCAGTAGCCAGGCAGGAAATATAGGTGGGACAAGCAGAGAAAAGAATTCTGGGAACAGGAAGGCTGAGGCAGAGAGATGCTACCAGCCTCCCCCCCGCACCTCCACCCCCCACCCCTGCTATGACAAGCGAGATGTAAGGTACTGGTAAGCCACCAGCCACATGGCAACTTATAGACTAATAGAAATGGGTTAATTTAGGATATAAGAACAGATAGCAAGAAGTCTGCCATGGCCATTTAGTTTGTAAGCAATATAAGTCTCTGTGTGTTTACTTGGCTGGGTCTGAGCCACTGCAGGACTGGTGGGTGAGAGAGATTTGTCCTGACTGAGGGTAGGCAGGACTGGAGAAAACTCCAACTGCATTATCACTACTATTTTTTTTAAAGACCTGTAATATTTGGTTGTACCCCACATCTCTGGGCTACCTAATCTCAGTTTCTTGGTTACCCAGGAGTGTTGGTTCCATCTCATGGAGTTTGCCTTAAGCCAAACCGGATGTTAGTTGGTTGCTCCCCACAAGTTTTGTGCTACCATTGCCTTGACATATTTTGCAGGCATGACGACATTGTAGATAAAGGGTTTGTGGCTGGGATGGCATTTATGTTTCTTGTTTGGAAGCCTGCAGAGTACCTTCTGTACCAAAGACACTAGAATATATGGGTGAGGGTTCTGTGTAGACACCCAATCAACCTCTCCATGTTCACTGAGTTGTGTGAGTATTGTCCTTAGCAATGAAGCCTCGCTGTCATTTTTGTGAAGAGAAATCTATTGTCTTGGCAACATCCTGGATTGTTTGAGGATTTTCATGTGACCCCCTTTAGCCAACAACCCAATTGAATGTAAACCTAGTCACAATACTGGAAGCTTCCTTTGGTGACAAGTGATGGTCAGTTGGGATTCAGTCTCCCTCATTATTTGGAGACTTCATTAGGATCACCTTCCTATATTTTAGGAATTTTTCACCACACTAGAATTCACATACTGCTCCACAAATGGCCCTCAATTCTAGCTGTCTCTCCCCACATTCTTTCCCTCAATCTCATCTCTTCCCCTACATCTGTCATCTGGTTAATCACCAGAGTTGATTCAGCTGATCTGGCTGGACAAGTGTCCCCTTCTTCCCTCGATGCTCCATGTGCCTCCCTCCCAAAGCTGTCTACTAGGTTGAAGAGGATGATCTTCCCTGAAGATAAGAGGACTGGTCTTAGGACAATGGTATATGAGTAGGTATGCTTCCCTGCAAAAACTTCCAAACAAGCTCCCAGAATGCTTTTTATTCCAGGGTATCAACCATGTCTTTTTTACTATTTCAAATTCAAGGAACTGTGTCTAGTATCTAGACATGAGTGAATGAGAAAGGGGAATAAAAACAAAAACCATTGACATTGCACTCCTTGAACATGGAGTTATATTTTCACTTGTGTAGCACACCTCACACACAGGTCTCCCCCTGATCTCCTGTCTTCACTGGTGATTCAATACTAGTCAGTTATGGAGTTACCACCTCTGACTTTGACTTCTTCCTGCATTTCTCAGTTTTGAAAATGAATGAAGTGGTATACACATACATGAAGTTTGGAAATTTCAAACACAGTTAAAACTTCATACTATTTTCAGTTGGAAATTAACTTAGCTCCCAAAGCAATATGAATTAAGTAGAGGAGCTAAGGCTTTAAAAATTCTACTGTTCTACTTTGTCAGGAAAAGACTCAAGCCTACCCACATCTCTACATTCTTATAAACAGTTCTCAGACCCATTGTACTCATGAAATCACTTTTGCACCAATACTGACATGAAGAGTTTACTGTAGATGGTAATGTATTTAGATTTCTACTTGGTATAGAATTTAATTCAAAGGATTAAATCCTAATGTAGAAGGGGCCAATTGATTCTGATAAAAATTGAATCTATGGATTTTCTCAAAGACCCAATTCTTTGTTTTATTTTATTGTTTTGTTGTTGTTTCTCTTTTATTGATTTCAGCCCTGAATTTGATTTTTCTTTCCATATATTCATGTTGAATGTGATTTCTTCTTTTTGTTCTAAGAGATTTCAGGTATGCTGTTAAGTTAATAATATGAGAACTCTCTTTTTTTAAATGTATATTTTTTAAATATATATATATATATATATATATATATATATATATATATATATATATATATATATTATATATACATCCAGAACAGTTTTCCTTCCCTCCATCCCTCCCAGTCTCCCTCCCACCCACTCTGTGCCTCTCATGGATAGCAACTAAACATGACATATCAAGTTGCAGTAAAAATAGGCTGCTCTCATATTAAGGCTGGATGAGGCAACCCAGTAGGGAAAAAAAAGGATCCCCAAAGCAATCAAAACAGTCAGAGACATTCCATGATCCCACTGTTAGGAGTCCCACAAGAAGACCAAGTTACTCAACCATAACATATATGCAGAGTGCCTGGACTGACCCACGCAGGGTCCCTTATGGTCAGTTCAGTCTTTGTGAGTCCCTATCAGCCTAGCTTAGTTGATTCTGTGTGTTTTCTTTGGTGTGCTTGATCTCCCTTCTGGTTCCTACAATCTTTCTTCCCTCTTTTTGGCAGGATTCCCCAAGCTCCACCTAATGTTTAGCTGTGGGTCTCTGCATCTGTTTCTACCAGGTGCTACATGAAGGCTCTCTGTTGATGCTTATACTAGGTTCCTGTGTACAAGTATAGCAGAATATCCATTCAGTAGTGAACTGTTCAATTTCTACGATTTTGTAAGCTTTTTGTTGATTCTGTTGTTGATACGGGGGAGGGGTATACAGCAAAAATTAAGGACCATTTGAGGAGTGGTAGGGAAACTACAGTAGAAACTTTCTAAAATAAGTACAAATATGAGGGCAATCTAAATGAAATCTCCAAATAATGGGGGAGACGGAGCCTCATCTGGCCATTTCCTGTAACCAAATGAAGCTTCCTCTACCAGGATGGGTTATATCTCATTGAGTTGTTGACCAAAGGGTCTCATGGGAATCCTCAAACAACCCAGGCTGTTGCCAAGACACTAAACTGTTCACTTCGCCATTAACGGAGAGCAAGACCCCATTGCTGAAGGAAATACCTACACAGCTCGTTGAACATGGAGAATTCAAGCTGCTGCCTACATAGAGCCTTCACCCCTAGAATCTAGCATCTTTTGTACAGGAAGGTACTCTGCAGGCTACCAAAAGAGAAATACAAACACCAACCCAGACACAAACCCTTTGATCGGCAATGATGTTTAATGCAATGATAGCATAGAACTTGAGGAAGTAACCAACCAACATATGATTTGACTTTTCCCATGCTTGAGAACATGAAACCCATACCCAGGAACCTGAGAGTACATAGCCAGGGACAGTGTGGGTGGGGAGCAAATAACACTATTATAAAAAAATGTAGCAATGAAGTGACTCCTAATGACATGCTATATTTATAGTTCAGTGCCTTGTTCATTCATCATCAGAGAACTTCTCCCCTGCAGCAGATGGGAACAAATACAGAGACACTCAGCCACACACAGCCAGACATTATTCAGAGAGTAAGAGACCTAGGAACATTCTGTCCTAAATGGGATGTCTTCATCAAATCCCTTCCATCAGGACTCTGGGAGCCCTGGAGAAGAGGAGGCAGAAAGTGTGTAAAAGCCAGAGAGGATAGAGGACACCAAGAAAACAAGACCCTCTAAATCAACCAGACTGATGCCCATATGGACTCACAGAGACTGTGGCAGCATGCACAGGGCCTGACTGTACAACATCCTCTGTGTATATATTATGGCTTCAAGTTTACTAATCAATGTTGATTTCTGAGTGTATGAATGTGTGGGTCTATGATTTGTGTGCCTTCTCTTGGGCATTTTCCTTCTATTTTCTTGTCTTGCCCAATTCTGATGTGTCGATTTTTTGTTTTATTTTATATTCTCTTATTTTATTATTATACATTAGAAGTCTGTTTTCTAATGAGGAACAGAAAGGAGTGGCTTCAGATGAGAGGGAAGCAGGAGAGGACCTGGGAGGAGTAGAGAGAGGGGAAATCATAATTAGGATGTATTATTTGAGAAAAAATCCATTTTCAATAAAAGAAAAGAAAAAGAAAAAAATGTTGAACCAATAATGAAAACAGTGTCCTATAAGTTCAGAGAGAGCGTCACTTTTGAAAAGTGACAAGCATCACACTTGAAGGTAGCTGAGGATTGACAGCTTTCTACAACTGGCCTTTCTGTAGACTATGTCCAAATTGAATGAATCAGTGCACAAATAGCAATGATGATTCCAAGCATTTCTTTGGATCTCCCTTGAGTGTGAATGCTCCTGTGAAGACGGAGTTAGCCTGTGAGAGATGAAAGGGAGAAACGGCTGAAGCACAGAGACCCAGAGCGCTCCTGGGCACTGGCAGCCCTGAGAGGGGGTTGCACACTCACACATCCTCGCTTTGAGTTTCTGGCCAGCTGCCGACTTGCTTTGGTGCTTTGAGTTTTCATTGGAATGTAATAGAGACATTTCTGTGTTTCATTTGTGGGCTTTAACTCCTCTGCTCATTTTATAAAGCATTTACTCACTACCTACTCTTCACTGTTTAGTATTCTCAGTGTTGTCTACCTATAAATACAAGAAACCTCTCAATTTCTGTATGATTTTATAAAATGATAAGAAAAAAATCTGTCTAGGTTTTGAATGCATCTGGACCAAAATGATGATGTTGATACAATGTATTTTGTGATAGTATACATCTTATTTCTTGAATTTAATACTTTATTCTAATGTGATTTTATGACTTTCAAAAAGTGTTTTATAACAGACTTTAGCAGAGTATTTTTTTTCTGTAATTTTGGATGCCAGTCAGAGACTGTAGAACAGAATTGAATTATAAATGATCAGAAGTTACATATATTTAACCTGAGTCTAATTGTATTAACCATAGACCAGGGAGTGAATTTTTGAAAATGCACTTTGGACTTGTATGTGTGTGAGTGTGGAGGGGTCATCTATAAGTTAACTATAGGCTTAGAACCTATCGTTCTAGAAGAATAGCTAATGGATGTAGGTGTCTGTCTTATAAAATGTAAAGATGACCTGCCTCGGATGCAAGGTTTAATGACTATTTTTGTTTGTCAACTTGACTACATCTGAAATGAACTATAGTCCATAAATGGAGGGCACACATAAATGGAGGGTGAATCTACTTCTAGTCTGGATCTTGAGGCTGAACACACATGCCTTTGATACAGATCTTAAGACTGGAAGACACAGGGCTTTAATTGGGATCTTGTGGCAGGAAGATACACATTTAATCTGGGACACACCTTCTGCTGAAAGTTTATATAAGAAGAAGGAAGAAAGAAGCTTTTCCTCTTGCCTGCTTGCCCTCACCTTGATAACACCCATTCCTTCACTGGCATTGGAGCCTACTTCTTCAGGATTCCAGTATATACAGAAGACCAGATAAGAGATCCAGCCTTGTGGGACTGAGCAACTCCTAGATTCTTGAGCTTTCTGTTCACAGCTAGTCATTGTTGGATTAGCTGGACTGCAGCCTATAAATATTTCCAATTTATTCCATATATATGTGGGATATATATGGGATTTATTATGTATGTATTATGTATGTGTATGTGTGAATATTTATATATGCATATATTATACACATATACATATATTTATTATGTATATATAGGGGCTCATCTACAAGTGACTGTAGGCTTAAAATCTATCATTCTAGAAGAATAGCTATATATGTTATTATATATAATAAAAACAGTTATTATATATAAATAAAAAGAGAGATATTCATTCCATAAGTTCTGTGACTCTAGAGATTCCTGACTAATACACAAGCAGTGTGAATATTCTAAAATATTACCTGTGAAGTAATACACGTTTATCAAATATTTTCTCTTCAAATGTGGATCTCGACCAAAACAATCTCAGGCTCATCCTCTAAATTCCATGATTTTTCAAAAGAAAATGTAATTTATTTTGAATTTCATACTAATGGACAAACAGAAACCATCCCACCTAGAAATCGCTTGAGACATAGGACTGATAAATTCATGGCGCTAATCAGATTTTGAGATCCCGTTGTAAGGATCTGTGGGGAGGGAAGAAGAGGCATTACCAAGGCCACTGGCTCACACTGTGAGCCATTAGCTGCCTGCTCCAGGCTCTGTTCCCAGCAGCAGAGCAGAAGGGAGGTGGCCCTGGTGGCACCAGGAGAGAGGAAAGCAAGATTTATTGCCTTCTCTATAGGATCTTATTTCATTCTGCTCCAGTGCTCTGATATAAGACACTAAGTTCCTTAACCCTTTTGCTGTTTGTGCTCTTTGTGGTCTGGAAAAATTGAGATGTTTTGCTTTAAAAATTGTTTTTTTTTTTAACATTTAATTATGTGCATCTGCTCACAAATTTTAAGCACAAATTTCTAAAGACATGAATCAGAATTAGGAACTGGGTTTCTACAATGAGAGGTTTTATGCTGGATTTCCCACTGTGTTCGTGGACAGTGTTTTGACATTGCCGGCACTTGGTGTATTCTTTTTTTATGTGTTCAACAGGCATGTTACCTGAATGACAAATAAAATATTGTGTAAGGATAGAAGTCAAAATATGCCACATAAGAAGAGCAGCACAGAGTTCCCAGATCCTTCAGTCATACAGTTATTTTAACTTCAGTTGATACATCCTTGTCATTTGCCTCTGTGTGAGTTAAATTATCTGCATATGTGTATGTGTCTATTTGGGTGTTCTCAAAGAAAGAACAAAGTCAAAAGAACACCACTACAAGCTTCCCAAGTTGCACAAAGAACAATGTCAGTCTTACACAGACCTCTCAAGAGATATCTTTTTTCAGGTATATTATTTTCAGTCTAACTTATCATGCTGGTGAAAAGCTTTAATCCCAGCACCCAGGAGACACAGACAGGTTGATCTCTGTGAGCTGGAGGCCAGTCTGGTCTACATAGTGAGTTTCAGTCCATCTAAGACTACACACTTGTTTCAAGAAAGAAAAAAATTTCAAATAATAAAACATAGTGACTCGCATAGAAAATAATGAAAATATTAATGGTGGTTAAAAATGACAATGGAAGAGACCTTGTGAAAGGATCTTAAGTATTTAGTACATAATAAAATCTTACATACATAATGTTTCTTTACATCTTTTTATGGCAAAAAAACCTCTGTATTTTCAATTATACCATGCAGCTATATCTTCAGATTCAGCATTTATTTGGAGTATGTTTTGAATAAGATTATTTCAGCTGCACCAAGTGGCATTCTACTGTGTTTGCTCTCATGCTATGGATATAAATGAGCTAGTACCTTTCATAACCATCTGTAGCTGTAGGATAAGTTAGTTATGACTCAATTACTCTACTAGAGTGTTGGCTTCATGAGGGCAGGGGTGCTTGTCTTTTGTTCACATTTAGTTGTATAGTACTTAGGGCATATTCTGAAAATTGTACCTATAAGTGTATGTGGTCTAAAGAGCAGCAAATGTGAATAACAGTATGTATTTAGAGTTTTAACTAAGATTTTGACATTTCTGGTATAAACTAGTCTCAGGCAACACAAAACACACAAAAAAGAACGGTTCTGCTCTCATGGTTTTTGCTCGGAAAATAGCGACATCAATTATATCTCAGTAAGAAACAGAAGAAGGAGTCATTCCTTTTAGTCACAATCCCCTGGCTACCAATTCAGTCTCTGCCTACCAGCATGATGCCACAAGCTTCAGGCTTCTCAACACCAGACCTTCTATGACATTTCTGAAAACATGCCCTGCTTATCTGAAGCATCTGTATCAAGAGTGCATATACAATTCAAAGTCTTCATTTCCTCCCACAGATGTTAAACACCTCCAAGAGAACCAGGGACAACAAAGAATCTGAATAGGAACCTGAATGTTTAGCCCCAAGAGGAGATTTGACAGACACTATAAATATCTTTGGATTTTGAAACTCTGTCAAGAGAAATATCAATTAGGTGATTTTTGCACATCTACAAAGGGCAGAAGTGGGATTATAAGCACAGTTTCTAAAGACATAGTTTTTAACCTCAGGGCTAAAGAAGTGTTCTTAGAGGCTGCAGTTACCCAGGAGTAGAGTGACGAGTGACATATTCTGTCAGCTACTGTGCTTACTAACTCTGTGAGTCACATTTCAGGGGAAAATAACTGTGCAGATGCAAGTGTTATGAGAGTTTTAGTGAAAAAAATTAAAATTACTTATCTCAAGTGATATGTTTGATTTATTACAAAATTGTGTTACAACAATGTTTTAAAATATTATATCTAGTACACGATAGTGAAATTGGAGATCATGTTCAACTATACCCCTAAGAGCAATAACAATTATAGACTCTTCCTAATACAAGCATAAGATGCAGTGAGGGGATAAGAAAAAAATGGGATCTGGGTATCTGTTTAAAACTGAGAGTATGTCTTGATTATACATGCCCACTACATCCATCTCCTCAGAAAGGTATCTGGCAGGGATGTGAATTTACAGATCCTTTTTGTGAGTTGGGAAGAGCTCAGGTTGGATGTATAGTGAGGCCAACCAGGTGTCCTTGCATGTCCTGTGAGTACAAGCAAATGCACTGAAGTTGAAATCTGTTCCACCCTTCTTTGTATTCCTCTTACATCTACAGATACTATGTCCTTTTTTCCATATAAGACATTTTTCTAACAGAGTTTCTTTGTTTTAAACCATGGGCCTTTGGTTTTCTAAGATGTTTTGATTTGTGCTATAGAAAATGTAACAGCTTCTGAATTTGTCTTTTTTCTTTTAAAACATATATTTATATTTCCTTGAGAATTGCATGCACATATACAATTATTTCAATCATATTCACCTCTTCTAACACCCCTCCAAAATCTCCCAACTGTGTGTCTTTCTTAAAAAATAAAATTACCTATTAACTCCAATTAGATATGCTTGTGGTTACTATAAAGTTTATCCTCTTATCTTAAAAATTAAACAAAAATTGAAAAAGCTTTTTATGCAATATATTCTGATCAAAGTTTCCCCTTCCCCAGCTCCTTCCAGATCCTCCTCACCTCCCAGTCCACCAAACTCCACTCCCCTTTTTTCTCTTTCTTTAGAAAATAAACAGACAACCTAGAATTTATAAATAAATAATGCAAGAAACACACACATACATACACACACAAAACCCATAAAAATACAAAATTGGAAACCATAATATACAAGCAAAAGAGCCACAAGATTTTTTTAAAAAAGTTGCTCAAACAGAACAATGTGAGATAAAAGCTTGTCTGAAAAGCTTTGTGTGTGTGTGTGTGTGTGTGTGTGTGTGTGTGTGTGTGTCTATTGAATTACTGATGCTTAAACTTCTGATGCCCCTTTTCAGTGCAAATCTTTTTAGAGACCTTCAGAGAACCCTATACAAGTTTTCATTCAAAATAAAACCACTGATCATGGCCAGAAATTTGCCTTTAGGACATCTGTAGTTCTACCTCTGGGCATCTTTGATTTTACATGGTGTTTAAGGAAAGTGGGCTGGAGTTTTCCTACAGATTTAAATCAAAGGTCTCATGTACTAGGACAGAACCCCAAGAGACATTGGATAATTATGTACTGACACAGATATTTTTGGTCACTTCTCAATACCTTAGACCCACCAGGCCTCAGGATTCCACAATATAAGGGAAAATATGAACACATACAACTTCGACTTCACCTTCTATGGTGTCTTCAACCTTCAGCACAACAATCAAGACCTGTGGTGATATTGTGTCCCCCAATTTATTGTGTACCCTAATAAACTTATCTGGGGTCAGAACAGAACAGCCACTAGACAGACATAGAGGTCAGAAAATGGTGGAACACACCTTTAATCCTAGCATTCTGGAGGTAGAGATCCATCTGGATCTCTGTGAGTTCAAAGCCACACTGGAAACAGTCAGGCATGGTGACTCATGCCTTTAATCCCAGGAAGTGATGACAGGAAGCAGAAAGGTATATAAGGCATGAGGACCAGGAACTATGGGTCTTGTTAAGCTTTTAAGCTTTTAGCAGCAATTCAGCTGAGATCCATTCAGATGAGGACACAGAGGCTTTTAGTCTGAGGAAACAAGAACAGCTGAGGAACTGGCAAGGTGAGGTTAGCTGTGGCATGTTCTGTCTCTCTGATCTTTCAGCATTCACCCCAATACCTGGCTCCGGGTTTGTTTTTATTAAAAAGACTGTTTAAGATTCTTGCTACAAAGACTGGACTTGGATGCTGCCTTCTTTGTGTTACAACTGTGTGATCACATCAGCCAGGCTACACGTCCAGATGAGGATAACAAACTGTATCCAAACAATTCCTAATGTAATACAATCATGACACCTGTGAAATTTAACTGTAAGGAAATGTATGATAGAAACCATTTAATTCTACTTTCTGAGACTACTAAAATAGAGGGTACTGTTAACACCCTAAAAGATCACTCTTTTTTCCTAAAGTTGACATTCCAGGGCACAATGTGAGTTCTGGAAATAAGTAATTTTCATGTCTTAAGATAATATTTTAAACAGGTAATCACACTAAATAAACTCCTATGTGCTTTACTGCATGGGAAAATAAAACTGAGTAATGATATTCTGCATTTAAATTTTGTAAATGATGGATTTATAAACAGATTTTTGTGGGATACGAGTTTTTTATTTCACTTTTGGAGGCCTTACTTTTGCTATTTTATATATATATATATATATATATATATATATATATATGAGCACTATTCTTCAGTGTATGTAACAGAACAAGGAATGCACAAAAGATTGAAAGAAACTCATCACCTTTCTTTAGTTTGACTTCAGTCTCAAAATAATGAAGTGTGTCTGCACAATTCTGTCTTTAAACTCTAAGATTAAGTATTTCCTTATGGACTATCAAGTTCTTTTGTCTGTCAATTTTAAACTTTAGCAGGTTTAACACTATGAAAAGGAATTTTAATAAGCAAGGCAAATGCAAGTAGGAAAGAGAAGCATTGTTTTAAACTATTTAGAGATGACTAGGGGCTGTGTACACTTGATTTAGAAAGTTGAACACAAACAGTTCACAGTCAGTTTTCCAAGAAAAGCATGAAATGCAGTAGGCTTGACACATCACTTTCCTAGACATGAAAGAAGTAAGAGATATTTATAATTCCTGCAGCTTAATTGAACAGGTGCATAAACACAAGTTAGCAAGTGAGATCACTGTGTAGGCACAGTTGCTAAATTGTTTGTTATTGCTTCAAGCCAAACTCTGGAATGAAACGGTGCTCAATCCCAACTCTCCATTGTCACCAGGCTAAGAGCTGTGGGTGTAGAGCACTCTGCATGGACAATCCCAGTAGATCTAGAAAGAACACAACCTCACAGTAAATAATCTTGAAGAGCAAACTGAGAGGTGGCCTAATATATAAAATATTGTGTATGTCTCAGGGAAAAGGAAAATAAGATTTATGACTACAGAGTAAGTGACTCAATATTTGGGGGCAGTTGTAAAATAGATCACTTAAAGAAAATTTGCAAAGATGCAGTCAATTTTGTCCATATTTTCCTGGAGCAAGGCTTCTGGAATTGTTATAGCTTGTTCATTCCTGTTGGTCAGTCTTAGCGATATTGTTGAGAAAGAAAAGGAAAGGCTAGGTAGGAATTAGAGAGTAAAACCCAGAATGATGAGATGTTCAATAGTAGTCAGTGTCTAATTCAGCCAGATTAGGCAGGCTAGAAATGGATGGCATATAAAAATAACAAGGAAATAGAAAATCTCCAATTTCCTATAACATGTGATACCATATACCTATAACAAAATACCTGGAGGATTTTTTATTCTCCATAACTGAAGATGGGATGCATATTTTAAATGTATATTCATAAATACCATGAAAAGTGCACAGAACATTTTGAGCAAAGACAGATGGAGTATCTGTCATTCTCTGACTGCTTTTCAAACATCAGGCAATTCTGAGCATTAAGGTTTTGTTTTTTTACACTTTCAATGCTCAGCATATAGCTTAAAGTGTGGTGTGCCATTCCACTCCAAGAAGTTGCTGAATCCTAGCTAAACGCATGCCAGTTTCATCATTTCCCATTTGCAGAGTGGTGGATGCCATTTCCCAGACTCTCTCATAGCTAGGTATGTCAGTGTATTATAGGTGAGTTCTGGGTGAGATGACATGAATGAAGTGTCCTATGCTTCTTTGATGCCAGGACCTTGTATGGTTGCTCCTTTGGCAGGCTCTGTGGTCACATGCTGAAGAGAGCAGGGTATCAGTTAAGAAATAAATGTGTGCTGACCCAAGGCAGAGGCAAGAACCAAGGAGAACTGTGTTTCTCCTTCTTAAGTGCTTACATATTGACTTTCTTCTTCTTCTTCTTCTTCTTCTTCTTCTTCTTCTTCTTCTTCTTCTTCTTCTTCTTCTCCCTCCTCCTCCTCCTCCTCCTCCTCCTCCTCCTCCTCCTCCTCCTCCTCCTCCTCCTCCTCCTCCTCTTTCTTTTCATGTGAAAAACTGAAAGGTAAGAGTCCTTAAGAGTCTTTCAGAACTAGAGATTTGGGGAGATTGTTTTATTTTGGAAAGAAAGTGTCATGTGAGATCTACCTTCAACAGAGGATCACTCATGGAATGCAATGTTGTTATCTGTGGGGACAATGTGGTACATCAACCCTCTGGCACTAATGCATACGTCACTCTGAAAAGACACTTAGTAGTTTTGATTGAATAAGGAAACAAATGAGTCCCAAACTACTTTTCCTTGCACATAATCCCACTATTAACTAAAGTTCCATTCTTGACTATAGCCATGGAATTTAAGTACAGGTTGCAGGGAATGATTGCTGGACAAATTTCTACACTGGAATATTGATAAGCATCCATTCACTATGTGTTAGCACTGCTCACACTGGTTGTTAAAAATGGTACCACCTACTGGATATTAAAATTCATTTTCTACATTGTAGTCAAATATAGCAGATTTGATTGTTTTGGCATGTTGAAGAAATGCTGATATATCCATAACTTGATTCATCACTTCATCTTTGTTTGCAAGGTTATACTCTAAATTCACTACCATTAAAGTTTTTCTTCTTTTTTTTCAAAAAAAAAAAATGGTACCACAGTGGCTCATAAGTTCCTGCAGCTTTAAATCCTCCAATTTTCTCTGAGGTCCTAAACAGACCCCTAAGATCTTGTGATTAAACATTATTGATTCTCCAGATAAGCAATGCTTGTTTGCTATCACCTGTCTTCTTAGCATGGATCTTACAGACTTGACCTTGGCTTTATATATTCTAAATTTTTGGTTCTATGTCTCACTAGTGCTTACCTATTTTGAATATCACCTCTGAACAACCTTACTACACTTTTCAACCACATTTTTATGTAAAACAATGGGGCTAGCCTAAGTAAATATCTTAGTGCAGGATTGAAGCAGTCTGTGCATCACAATGCTATTGAGTAAGGAATTGTCTCTAAAGTTATTGATTAAGGAATAAGGCTGCACTATTCTGGAAGGGAAGATATTTGAACATGAAGAAATGAAGGTTTTGGCATATTTGAAAGGTTTGAGAGAAATCTCATTACCTATTTCCTATATTTCTGGCTTTTTAAGGAGTGTGTTGGATTTCATATCTTCTGTTATCCTTCATATTGCATTGCTTAGGAACCAAATTCTCTGCCTTTCTTCTCTTTCTTAGTTATCTCTGATAATTCTAAGGTACTAATTTGCCTTACATGAATATCATTTAGATAGTATAGTGCTGAGGAGAATTGACAGGGAATGCCAGTAAAAGAGGAGAGCAGTGGTCCAAGTGCAGTGGACAAGGGATGCTGATAAGACAATGAATCTCCGCAAGAACAGACCTATCACAAGCCAAGCACAGATGGAAGATAGACTCAGTGGGGGCCATTCATTACTGCTGACCTATTTATTACTGATATAATCAGGGAAGGGGAAAGTCATTGTCTTCAGTTGTATACCCACTGATGACCCCACCAGGCCTCAGGAGATGGTTCCAACAGTGGTCACACAGATGACCCTGGTTAAACTAAATGGATGACAGAACAAAACAAAGTCATGAAACTTTGAAAGGGATTGGTAGGGATGAGAGAGAGAGTTGATAGGAATAAAAAGAGATAAGGGAAGGTAGTGAATGCATAAACATAAATTAAATTGACTTAATAAAAAAGGGCATGGGAGATAAAAATAAAAGAAAATCAAAGGACTGGTGACAGTATTATGGACAGGGCATCATGCCTATTTGGATATGGAGTGTGAAAGACAGGGGGATTTTTGAAATAAATCTGAGATTCAGGATTAGCTTCCTGGGGCTGTCAACCAAACAGAGAGAAGCACAGAGCACTTTCCAACAGATAGAGGGAAGCAGTGGTGTTCTGACTTACAGCCAAGGTGTTTAAGGGACATGTGGAGGGTGCAAGGTAGATGCCCAGGGGCTGCTGAGTTTGTTAGTTTAGAGCATAGGTGAATATTGAGTGGACAAAGTGGGTACGAAGATTTCAAACTTGCCAGCCTTTCAGTGGCTACCAAAAGAATAACTGTGATGAATCAAACAGTGAGGAAGAGTGAAAACTCAGTCATTTGTATTATCAAGTTCAAGCACAGAAACGATGGTGTCTTGAGGGAGGTGGAAAGTGGAATTCAAAGTGAATGGAACTGAGCATCATTTAACGCTCTCTCTGCCAACAGTGAGTAGGAATCACTGGGCCCTGTACTCGCTTAGAAGCTTTGCTTATTTCATTGCACTCCATCCTTCCTGTTGAAAAGGGAAATTTTGTTTCCCAATAAGCCAAGATTCTGTGTACCTGGTGTTCTCAATAGATGGAAATCTAAGCTTCATTCTTAAGCCTGTGCACTACACGTCCTCCTTATATTCAGCGCTAGCTATACTATCTCTGACACCTAGAACAAATGAAAACCATGGGCTCCCCAACTCAAAGAACAAGAAACAAACATCACTAAAAATCACATTATCCTTTCATCCATGGCTTTGCCCGGTATTTTCATGTTTTAGACTTTTCTGATTCGGGATAGCAAGACAGCTCAGCTGGTAAAAGGTGCTAGTTGCACAAGCCTGAGTTCAGTTCCCAGACCCCACAATGGAAGGAGAGAATGTATCTGTTAAGTTGTCCTCTGACTTCTGTATGCATGCCATGGAGCATAAACCCATATGTCAATCATATCCACCCTTACCTGTGCATTATAAACCATAATATTTGATGTTATCAAGTTTAAAGAACAAAATATAAATTTAAAATAGCAATAACCTTATCCACCAACTTCACATCATGAAATACCAGTTTTAAATGCAAGAATGAGAAAGTTTGCCACTGAGGTAGATTCACCCAAGTCACAGCACTCACACTACACAGCCTCTCTAAATACACCATTCATTATTAACTTTGGGGCCACCACATCAAAGGCAGTCAGCAGTTTAACTGTCAGCCCTGGAGCACACAATTCTCACAACACCCTCTACCTCAGATCAGTTAAGAATGGGCAGATAGAAAAGGAGCCATGGCCATGTGAACTTTCTCTTTGGATATGTGTCACATTTGTCAGCTAATCGACTGACTAAGAGACTAAAAGGGCACAGGTAAGAAGAGATACGGTGGGGTTCTATCATGATGGCACTTGCCTGTGGTCACAGCGTTTGGAAAGCAGAGGCAGGAGGATTACACATTCAAGGCCAGCCTGGGTGACAGAGAAAAACTGCTCTCCTACATTTAGCATGACACTGTTAGGTCAGGATTCCTCACTCACTTTCTTTTAGATTGCATTTTTAATATAAATTTTGAGATTATAATGTAATTACACCATTTCCCCCCTTTCCTTTCATCCCTTCAACCTCTCCCATCCATGTACCCTCTCCCATTCTACAGAATGCGGAGAGGGGGAAAGCAGTCTTCCCCAGGGAAGACCACACTAATTTTTTATCCCATACCTAAAGACTATATTTCTTTGTATTTGCAGAAGAAAGGAATTTGGGCTCAAATGGCAAGCCCCTCACCTAGGATGGAACTCCGCTTATTCAGCACCAATGAAGTGGTTTGAACTCACTTTGCACTCATTGGACATAGATGGACCTGCAAAATGGTGCACAGGAGTGAACAATAGTCATAGGACATTGTCATATTTGCTTGGGTTCATGTTTCATTGTACTTCAGAATTCCATTTTAAAACTCAGGTTCAAACATAAAATCACTACAATTTCAAGACAGCAGCAATATAGCATTAAGTCAGGCTCCGGGCTTTTCTAAATTTGAGTCACATTCAACTGTGCCCCTGTGAAACTGGAGTTGGCTTTGACCTTCTGTCCTGTGCCTTCTTCCTACACCACAGCGCCTTAATTTTGGATGACCAACACTGACAATTGAAAGTCAGCAAGAACTATATAGACATGCAATGAGATGATGTGGGGGGCAGTGGCTCCTCTTTACTCCTCAGTTGAACACTTTGTATTATATTGAACTGTAAAGAAAACTACATTATCAGTAAGTATGAACTACTTCTCCTGTGTCACACACCCCTCTGCTACACAGCATTTTCACTAACCTGGCAACAAAAAGATGCCAAGATCATTGGGTCATTTTATACCACCTTCATTTCACCTTTTTGTGAGGCTTGTTCTTCTGCTCGCTGGTTGGCCACAGAGGGGAAAGTACCATGGATCTGCTGCAACTCCTTATGCAGGAGAAGGCAGAGCATTTGCTTGTACAGAGAGGCAAAGAAGCAAATGCTCTTTCCTTGGTTGTTAGAATTCATCCCTGGTATGTTCCTTTTCTGCATGGCATTGTTTTGAAATAGACAAAAGCTCCGGCAGCCCCATTATCTGACTCTGCCCTGCTCCTGCCACTGTCATCTAATGGCTTTCCATTTGCTGAGATGCTGAGGAAGGAAAGGGAGAAGGTTTATTAAGGCCAGACGTGGCTTGTATATATCTCTCAGGATTTTGTTGCATGATCCTTAATATTTTTCCACATTCAGGTCATATTCATAACCTCCTTGCAACTATATATTGCTATTCCCTTAATAAATCAATTGTTTTAAATGTAATAAAAGACTATAAACTAGGCAGGCATATTACCATTCAGTGTTTCAGAAGCTATAATGGTACATTTTGGAAAAAGTGGATGAGAGCTCAATATGTATACATTTGAATAATGTTATTAAATATTTCCCTTTTGTGTATGCCATTGTCTGTGTGGTGTGCACATGCATGTTGCTGTACATGGCTGTGCATGAGTGTATGGCAGATGGAGGTCAACACTGTGATTTTTACTCAGTAGCTCTCCACATTACTTTCTGAGAAAGAGTTTCACTGAACCTGGAGCTCAGCCTTTTGTCTAGACTGGTGACAAGTCTCTAGAATCTGCTTGTCTCTTTCCTCTGCACTGGGATTTTCAGACTCCAGCCACCATATCCTGCTTCTATTGGAGCTCCGGGGATATGAACACATGTCTTATCTATCAACCACTCCAGCAACTGAATCATCTCCCCAGCACTAGCTTTCCTTTCTATTCTTGAAAGGTTTATTCTTTAATATTGCAAACTTCCTGTTCCCTACTTCATTATAACCCCTTTTGTAATGATTATAAACATAGATTCATTCATGCTAACAGCCTTTTACACATTTTGGTTAGTGACTTTTATTAAAACTTTGCATTAAAATGGGGGTGAGACTGTGGGCCATTGTTGTACATGTCTGTTGCGATCCCAGCAGTCAAAGGGCAGAGGCCAGAGTATTGTTTCACTATTGATCTATACAATAAGTTCCAAATCAGCCCTGTCTCACAACAAGCATTAACAAAGGAGCAAAGAGATCAAATGGTAAATCCAAATTAGCTCATTACAATAAAGCAGATATTTTCAATCCTCTGGTCAATTTCTTATATTGTAGGGATGATGCCTTCTCAGCTTTTCAGCCTCTAGTGCTTTTGGAACGGGATTCAGGAGAAACAGCTGGTCTTTTCCCATGCACCTCTATTATCTTCTTTGTAAGAGACTGTCATTGAAGAGACTTATCTTTAAGACAGAGGTGTCCACTTTTCTAATTTCATTAAATCCGAATTTCTTTCATTCTAAGACTTTTAAAACATAATTTTTTCTGAAATCAGCATGTGTCTTACATGTTTATATAAATTTAAAATAGCCTATTGCTTGAAAGTATTTTATGAATTTGTGAATCTCAAGCAATGGCCTCTTAAAATTAAAGATTTCCAGCACTAGCTAAGATCTAAGTCTGAATTACCGTGTGCCAAGGATTTCATACTTCCAGGTATTACAAGACAGGACTTATGTTATTACTACCTCAACCATCAGAGAACCGAGCCTTACAGAGAATACTCAATATAATGTTATTGTGAGGGTGAGCAAAAGACTTGATTTTTAGATAGACTCCAATTTTTTTTTTTCAAAAATCATCCTTCTAGTTTTCTTTGGCACAGAGATTGTTTGGCCATTGCTTGCTCCTGTAGGAATTGTACTATGTAATGACTTGGCAAAAATCTTTTAATGGTACCATCTGTTTGTGCCATTTCTTTGTTTTCTTTTCCCTACTACTGGCAGAGCCTCTGTCTACGAAATACACCTTGCAAGCTGTGTCTCTTTCTCTAGTAGTTGTCTGATCTCCACCTACAGTGGAAAGGAATGAAATAGCTTGGGGAAATAGATGATTGCACGTCTGTTGGACAAATTACTACAGAATCAATAAGACTGCCTCTGTAAGATATTGACTGACCGGTTTCTCAGAGGGTCTAATTCTACTTTCAGTCCATATCTCAGGAAATGCTGGATCTAGAACTATCTGTAGAACCTAAGAATCCCTCTAAGTAACCTTTGATTAGCTCATCACAATAAAGCAGATATGTTCAATCCTCTGGTAAGTTTCTTATATTGTAGGGATGAAGCCCACTCAGCTTTTCAGCCTCTAGTGCTTTTGGAATGGGATTTAGAAGAAACAGCTGGCCTTTTCCCATGCACCTCAATTATCTACTTCGTAAGAGACTGTCATTGAAGAGACTTATCTTTATAAAAGAGGTGTCCACTTTTCTAATTTCATTAATTTTTCCAAGTATTTAAAACCAAATAAATAAGTTTTTCTTTCCAGGTCTTTCTTTCTGTTGTTTTTCATGCCCTGCTTAGTGATTAAGTTCTTAGCTTAAGTGTCTTTTATCATGGTCTCCATAAATAAGGAGCTGCCTCCAATAAAGTGGAATTTTGAGTTACAAGAAAAGATGGAAAGAGAGAATAATTGTGGAATCTGTTTTAATATAGTTTAAAGAACACTATAGCTGTGCTATCCATTTTATTAGAAAAATTCAAAGGCTTGTACAATGTGGTTATCTCTTTTCCACAGAATTAGTCACATCTCAGTTGTTATCCTAATCAGCAGAGTATGTTCAAAGTCAGCTATCTAGTTGAAATGGCAACAGAACTAGATTTCTGCAGGTAAAAGGATGTATAAGCACCTTTTCTATCAGGTAAATGCTGGCACACAAAACACATATGTGGTGGTTTGAACAGGAGTGGCCCCCATAGGTTCATGTATTTGAATGCTTGAGAGTGGTGCTACTTGAGAGGGATTAGGTGTGGACTTGTGGAGTAGGTGTGGCCTTGTTGGAGGAAGTGTATCACAGGGAATGGACTTTGTATTTCAAATGCTAAAGCCAGACCCACTGTCTCTCTCTTCCTGCTGCCTGTGAATGCAAATGTACAACTCTCAGGTACCTTTCCAGCATCCTGTCTGCCCACCTGCCACATTCTTCCTGCCATGATTATAATGGACTAAATCTCTGACTGTAAGCCAGCCCCAATTAAATGTTTTACTTTATAATGGTGTCTGTAAACGGCAATAGAACATTGACTAAGACAACACATTATGCTCCATCTGGAAAACACAGGGGATAAACCACAAGTTGGGAAACTAAAACCCTGGTCTTCAGTATTACAGTTAACAAGAAAGAAAACAAACAAACAAACAAAAAACTACAATTAAAGGACAGTTTATGATTACTAGTCAAAACTTGAGATGTATAAACTAATTAATGTAAATGAGGTTAACATCATTAAATATCTAAGGAAACTTTAAACCTGGAGAAAACTCCAAGTTAAAAAAAATGAGTTCCTTAGCTTAAGACTTAAAAAATCTACCTCAAATAAGAAAGATAATAGCTGAATCAACTTTATTAACCCAAATCTAATTTTTCTAAATGACCAGAAAGCTAGAGAACTGTTTGTCAGTGGAATTAAGGTTTCATGATTTCCAGGTGCCCCTTGTACCCCTGCCTTTTGGCCAAATGCATTCCTCTTCTCTGAGATTGGCCTTCATAAAACTCCCTGAGCAAACCACTCAGGGCAAGCAGGCCTCATGTGGTGCAGCTGCTCAGCTCACTCAGCAGCACTCTCCACCTAATAAAAGATGATATGTTTATTCTGTACCTATAGGTACGTTTTCTCTAGTGGACACTAATAAACCCTGTGCTCCTTAATTAATGTGTGTCAGTCCTTGTGGGCCACTGATAGCCAGCACCTGGCAGCCATTCTGAACCAGAAATTCATTCCTGGGCTTCAGTTCCTTCTACAGATACTGAATCTGCATTTTAACAATAACCCAGGTGTTCGTCACACAGGTTAAACTTTAAAAAACAACACTGGCTTCCAAATAATGACAGCTACTGACTGATGGCTAAGAAGAAAATCTCCCAACTCTCATAATTAACTTAGTTTATAGAAAGGACACATGTAGTGAGGATACAAAGTTCACAGCAGGGCAGCCTCCGAGGAAGCATATGGGGGAAAGGTGAGGCTGAAGGCTTTTGGAACGGCACGAACACATTAGTCATTTTCTTAGGCTTTAACAAAAGTTCTTGTTTTACTGGAAAATGTTGGCACAGAAATGCAAACTCCAAGAGTTTTAGTTGTGAGACACAGGGACAGAGACTGAGGGAAAGGAAGAACCTCTCCGTATGTAATAGAAGTCTGACCTCTTTCACATCAGATCATTTAAGTATGGCATTGCCTTTAACTACTGAGGTTAGAACAGAAATCTAATTTTCCAGTCTTTAATCATTTATTTGACCTTTTCTGAATTTCTTCACATCTTTCATCATTATGAGAGTTTGAAAATGGGCACACATGGTTCACTATGTTCCTAATGGAGGGCTTTGATTAATATTTATCATAAGGAAAGGGATTTGAGCTCAGACTTCTTTCCTTGTTGTCTTTTTTAGCAGCACCTTCTGCAGTTGTTCAATAACTGCTGTATATGTATGCTTATATATATCTACATATCGGCCTGATGGTTAGGATGTCTGTGGTCCTTGAAGCACATTTTGAAAACAAATCAAGTTAAACAAACTCTGGAGGAGATACAAAGGAAAAAAAAAGAGAGGAGAGAGGGAGAGACAGAGAGAGAGAGAGAGAGAGAGAGAGAGAGAGAGAGAGAGAGAGAGAGAGAAATGTATAGACCATAGTTTTTATGTGATTCTATTTCTTTATGTCTCCTTTAAGTTACCTTGTATGGTGGTCTGAGAGAGAATACCCCCATATGCTCATATGTTTGAATGCCTGGTTCCCAGTTAGTGGAACTGTTTGGGAAGGATTAAGAGTTGTGACCTTGATGGAGCAGGTGTTTCACGTGGGGTGGGCTTTAAGATTTCAAAAGTTCATACAAGGCCCAGTCTCTCTCTCTCTCTTTCTCTCTCTCTCTCTCTTATTCTCTCTCTCTTTCTCTCTCATTCTCTCCCTCTCTCTTTCTCTCTCTCTCTGCCTGATTCCTTTGGATCAGGATATAAAGATCTCAGCTACTACACCAATGCCATGCCATTCCACTTCCCACCATGATGATCATGGATTGATCCTCTAAAACTGTAAACAAGCCCCCAATTAAATACTTTCTGTTATTAGAGTTGCCTTGATCATGGTGTCTCCTCACAGTAATAGAATAGTAACTAAAACACCTTGTAAATTTTACTTTTAAAGTTATAATAAACTTTCCATCACTTTGGAATGTCACTAAGATTAAATACTCTTTCTAAAGTTGAAGTGATATTTGGTTTAGAGTTATTTTTTTCTACAGTCTGCCATTGTTTTATAGACTTTTTTGTTGTTATTACTGTAACAACAATTTAGTCAGCTTCTAAGGTATATTGAAAGACTTATCCTTTCAACATTTCTTATAATTCTATTAACACTTTTTTGGAGCTGGCCAGTGAGGTCTTTTTCCAAAATATGAACAGAACTCATAATATTGCACACCACATCCAGTTTCAGAGAAGCCTTCCTATTCTTTGTCAATTTAGAGATTCCATTTCTGAGTTTTCTTGAATTAAAAAGAAAATTCTATGCAGATTGATAAAGGAACGATTTTATCTATGCTCTTAAGCAGGCATTACATGCTTCTAGTTTAGTGAGATTTTATTCACTTACATATATTCTGAAATTACTGCTAAATTTAATCATTGCTGACTTTAGTTCCCCTCTCTTAGTGACATAGATACCCCTTCAAAATAAGCATGGCAGCTTATTACATATTTTGAGTTTGTTGATATTTAATAATGACATACATGAGGTGAAGAAATAAAATTCTTATGTTTCAGTTCAATAGCCTCTCTTGTGTTTTCTGTATATGACTGTGTGTATTTGTGTATTTCTTTTAACTTAATAAGATAACCTTTTAAAAATATTGCTGTGGACTTAAAGACCCATAATTCATTGCTATACGTCTGAACAGTTTGTAATCTGTAACTGTGTGTTACTTTTCCCGGGTAAAGTCTCAGCAAAACCTACTCGCCCCAGAAATTGTAGCAAAAAAACAAAGACACAATTTTATCTATATCAGTTTTGGTCAACTACTGATTCCATTAAGTCTCTTCCAAGAATGTATATTAGAGGTTACTGACAGGGACTTAAGTGTGATGGCTAATGTTGCCAGCTACACAGAACATAAAATCACCTCGGAGATGAGCCTCTAGCTGTGCTTGTGAAGATCATCTTGATTATAGTAACTGATATAAACAGGACATCCTAATTATTAATGGTGCCATTCACTAGGATCCTGAAGTGTACAAAGAGGAGAACGTCAACTGATCATTTTGCCCTCTGCTTCATGGTTATATATACATTGTGGCCAGCTGCTTCAAACTGTTGCTGCCTTGAATTCCCTATCACGGGGAATTGTGTCTTGAACTGTGCCCTAAAATAAACCATTTCTCCTTTAGGTTGCTTTTGTCAAAGCACTTTATCACTGTGAAGGGAAAAGAAACAAGGTGCTAAATAATTCTCAGCTGCATCACTGAATGCTTGCTGTAGACACCTCACTCTGGCTCCAAGAGTGCTTGAGTCCAACTCAGTAACAACTTGAGTTCCAGCCCCAGTCAACCTTCCACCTCCTATGCACTCTAGCACATCCCCAGACAACATCCAAGGAGGACAAGATTGTGTGCGGCTGTGGGAGGAGGCAAAAAAGAAGGCATTGGTGGCTGCATTCTTGGGTCACAGTCTGGAGATATTTCCTGACCTACCTCTGTGAGGAAATGTTCTAGAGTCTGTTCTGTGTGGGAATCATGCACTTACTCACCGATTGCTATGATATCAAGACAGCAGTGGCCATACCAGGCCCAGACACAGAGTTAAACTGCAAATACAAGCTATGTTAATGTTGTGTTAAATTATAGCATTGTATCACATATAATATTATTCATAAAACTATGTTATTATATTCAGTTCTCTCTGTTATGCTTAGGTTTCCATTTAGTGTTCTTTCAGATGTTGAAAGGCACTGTCTGGAAACGGTTATGCTTGAAAGAGTGATGCCGTTCCAAACAGTGACATAAAAGGTACAAAAGGAATTCAAGAGGAAACATGAAGAAGTCTGTCTTCATCATGGCCAGATAAGAAAGCTGATGGAATACTCATGAATTAATATGGGCAGCTCAAGGCACAGCTGAACACTGTATAAAGATGAAACAGAGAAAAGGGAAGTGTGGCTGTCATTCATATTGATCCATACAATAACAATCAGCTCACTACATTCTGTGACACTCTCCCACAGTGTCCCACATTTTCCTGCAGCCTCCCCTAGCCTCCCACAGCCTCCTATAGTCTCTATAAGTTTCTCAAGCACAAGGGTTTAAGATCAGTTCACAAGCTTGTTCCCTTTCCTAAATTTGGTTTAAACACGTCTAAGAAATATTTTCAAGTAAAAATACTATATAGTTAAAATACATACACTGTCTTGCGGATATAAATGTAGGTATTTATTATAGACATACATCTTCGAATTTACAGGCATTGGCTTTGAGGTTTCCAAATCCCATGGTAGGCCCATTTTCTCTGTCCCTGTCTCTCTGTATCTCACTATCTCTTTTTCTCTTTCTCTCTCTTTCTCTCTGACTGTAGATCAGGATGTAGCTAGCTCTCAGCTGCCATGTGTGCTGCCATGATGATAATGGACTAAGCCTCTGAAATTACTAATAATCCCCTAAATAAAGGCCTTCATTTATAAGAGTTGCCTTGGTCCTGGTGTTTCTTCACAGTAATAGAACAGTGACTAAGACACGGAGATACATGATGTGAGTTATTGAGCTGTGCTTACATATAGTGAAGCCTTGGTATGCTTTGGATAATAAGAGGTGAAATCCTAATACACCTACAGACAAGGTGGGTAATTTAGAAGAGGAATGAGTGTTTAGGGGGAGACAGACAATAAGGACAGCATAACAGAAGTAGTCAGAGGGCAGCATAAATAACTTTTATGCACAGCATTCTGACCAAACTAACGTATTTGGATACCCTCAAAATGAAGAACATGATTATTGGGTTTCTGTGACTCATGTTTGCAGCACTGGACAGTGACAGAAGGAGAGGTTCTACTGCAAGACAAATTAAGCTCAGAATCTTAACATACCTTATGCCTTGAAATATTTTAATGAAACTGAGATATTCATAAAATATGCAGTTTTCTTTTAATTTAGGAATAAAACTGGGGTCTTTAAAAATTTATGATTCTCTGACTATGCCCTTCTCAAATTAGTCTAGAAATAAGGTTATAGAGAAGTCAGATTATTATTATATCCTTTGTTGACTTTTTATAAAATTAAGAGAATGATGGGGGGATATAAGTTATCTCTGAACAAGGGATGGAGCTCCAGGAGAAATGTGATGAAAGCCTCTGGATTTTTCTGTAAGTTTTTTGCTTTTGTTTTAGAGAATCGCTTACAGAGGAAAGCCTGAAAGTGGCTTGCTTGTTACCAGAGCAGAATCATCAAGAAAGCAAGGCTCATTGGCTCCTGGACTTCAGTTTATGAATAGCTCTGCTGTTACTGTGTTTCTGGAAATAACCGATCTGGACAGTAGGTGCAGAGACTTTTTCTAGGCATTTGGCATCCAATGAGATAGAAACAGGAATTACCGCTCCTACCAAAAAAGGACAGAGCCAGATTGATTCAGTACAGAGTTCTACCAGATATTTAAAAAAAAAAAAGCTGATACCAATATTCATCAAATATACTATAAGATGTAAAATTTTCAGTTTCTTTTAATGATGCTGATATCACCTTGGTACCAAAGCTACAAAAAGACCCAACAACAGAAAATTATAGGTCAATATCTCTGAGGAACACAAACACAAAAATTCTCATTTAAGTACTTGCAAACTGACTTCAAGAGCATATCAAAAATATTACCAACCAATATTAATTTGACTTTATCCCAAAGATATCAGGGTGCTTCAACATATGCAAAGCAATAAGTTAATCCATTATATGAATGGGCTCAAGGAAAGAAACCACATGATCAGCTCATTAGATACAGAAATCTAATTTGACAAAACCAAACATCAGTTTTAGATAAAAGTACTAGAAAATCTATGTCTTACTTAGGGTTTCTACAACTACAACAAAATACTAAGACCAAAGCAACTTGAGGAGGAAAGGGTTTATTTGACTTACTCTTCCACAACACTGTTCATCACTGGAAGAAATCAGGACTGGAACTCAAACAATGCAGAAATCTGGAGTCAGGAGCTCATGCAGAAGCTATAGAGGGACACTGCTTACTGGCTTATTCCTTATGGCTCTCTCCTCATGGCTTGCTTGGCCTGCTTTCTTATAGAACCCTGGCCCACTTACCCAAGGTGGCCTAACCCACAATGGGCCCTCCCCCATCAATCACTTGTTAAGAAAATAACCTACAGATCTTACTGAGGCATTTTCTTAATTGAGGCTCCGTCCTCGCTTGTGACTCTAGATAGTGTCAAGTTAACATAAAACTAATCAGCACAATCTACAAATACAGAGGGATACATCTCACACAATAAAAACAAAAGATAGCATGTCCACAGTCAACTACCTACTAAACAGAAGAACTCAACAAAGTTACACCAATATTAGAAAAAGGACAAGGATGTCTACTCTGCCCCTTCCTATTCCATAGAGTACTTGAAATTGTAAGTAGGGCAATATGAGAATGAGGGAGATAAAGAGAGTTCACATAGAAAAAGAAGAAGTCCAAGCATTTTTATTTGCATGCAATATTATTCTATACATAAAAGATTCTAAAGATGACACCAGAAATTTCCTACAACTGATAAATACATTCAACAAAGTAGCAGGACACAAAATTAACATACAAATATCATTAACTTCCTATTGACAACCATACCAAGAAAGAAGAAACCAGGGAAAAAATTAAAGTCACAATAGCTTTGGAAAAGAAAAAGAAATCTATTTTGTGATATAAATCTATACAAGGGATTAAAAGATAGGTACAATGAAAACATTAAGACAATGAAAAAAGAATTGAAGAAGACACCAGAAGTTGGGAAGATCTCCATGGTCATACTCACCTGGAAGCTTTATTCTTCCTGGATGCCTGTCATAGTGCTGGGAGGTGCTATTCATGCTATCAAAGGAGAAAGGGAATCATGAATGTTACCTGGGCAGTGGATGACCACAAGGAAACAGTTTTTCCTGAACACATTAGGGAAGTTGCTCATAGGAATTTACAGCACTTTAGGCAGAATGGAAAAGACCTCAACAAGCTCAAGCCACACAAAATTCCAGCAGGAGACAAAGGAGGATAGGAACCTATCCTTCTTTAGGGAACTATTTACAATTGAAGCTTCTGGGATAGGGACAGTCCCTTTTAAGGGTATGTCCCTGAAAATATGAATTTCAGCAATTTCAGTTCCTGGGGCTTGGCAATTCACAACAGTTAAAGAGAGAAAAGCAAAAATGAGAGAGCCATGCATGATGTGTAGTTGTCATCCCTCATATCTCTTACTGCAAATAGAAAGAAAGACTGTGGTGGTTTTAATGAAAATGATTCTCATTGGCTTACAGGGAGTGGCATTATTTAAAGGATTATGTGGCCTTGCCAGAGGAGATATGGCCTTTTTGGAGGCAATGAGTCAATGGGAGTAGGCTTGAGGTTTCAGATACTCAAGTCAGGCCAAGTGGCTTACTCTCTCTTCCTAATGCCTGCCAATCCAGATGTAGAACTCTCAGCCCCTTCTCCAGCACCATGTCTGTCTGTGCACTGCCATGCTTTCCACCATGACAATAATGAACTAAACTTGTGAACCTGTAACCAGCCCCAATGAAATGTTTTCCTTTATAAGAATTGCCATGGCCATGGTATCTCTTCCGAGCAATAGCAACCTTAAATAAGACAAGGACCAAGAATGTGGAAAGAAACATCTGAACAGAACCAACTTCAAGAACTTAGGTACACTGTGGGATTTCTAGGGCTGTAGTAGGTAAATTAAATGCACAGAGGACTAAGAACAGAGGGGTTCTAGAATCCTCTTATGTACTAGAATTCTCTTATCATTTACCTATTTTAATTGTAATTATTTTGAGATTATAATTACATTATTCTCCCCTTCACTTTCATTCTTCCACCCCTTCCATGTACCATACCCCCTACTCTCATTCAAATACGTGTCTTCTTTTGGTTTAATTGTGTGTGTGTGTGTGTGTGTGTGTGTGTGTGTGTGTGTATTCCTAATAATATATATATATATATATATATACATATATATATGTATATATACTTAAATACAACCTGATAAATCTGTATAATGTTACTTGTATGTATGTTTTCTGAGCTGACCATTTGGTACTAGATAACTGTGGTAGTTTGAATGTAATTGGCCCCCATAATCTCATAGAGAATGACACTACTAGGAGATGTGGCTTTGTTGGAGTGGGTATGGCCTTGTTGGAAGTTTATCACTGTGGTGGGGGGCTTTGAGGTTTCCTATGCTCAGGATACCACTCAGTGTCTCAGTCAACTTCCTGTTGCCTATAAGATGTAAGACTCTCAGCGACTGCAGCATCATTTCTGCCTGCATATTGCCATGCTCCCTTTCATGAAGATGATGTAATGGGCTTCTAAAACTATAAGCAAGTCACACCAATTAAATGTTTGCTTTGTAAGAGTTGCACGGTCGTGGTGTCTCTTCCCAGCAATAAAATCCCTAAAGACAATAACCAATTTGTTTGCTCTTCACTAGAGAAGACTATTTCTCTTCCTCTCTTCATTTCTTAATTGTCTGTAGTTCTTTGTCTAGGGTTGAGGCCTCTTGAGCTTTGCTCTGTTCACATTATCATGTCTATTGGTGCCATCCTTATTTAGATCACATTTAAGCAGATATGTTGGTAAGACTACATGAACGTAGCTTCTGACAATTCTGGGAGCATAACCACACAGCCAACTTCTGAAAAACTACCTATAAAATATAGTTGAAATAAAATTTTACCATTTGGAGATGCCAATTTTCTCCCCAAGAGTCATAAACTATTTAACAGAAACCCTAACAGGGATATAGAGCCTTCTTTTGAGTTGTTAGGGTTGTCCAAGAGACCTCCAAAACATTATTGGTTTTGCCTTTGCTTGTCCCCAGAGATGGAGGGTAAGTCTGTATTGCTGAATATTCAATGTACTTCAGACACAGAACCCAGAGTACCTGAGCTGGATCTGACCTGAAAGCCTCCTCCATGAGGACTAACTTTCATGGTACCATAAGGCACCAGGCAGCTTCCAAAGGAGAGAAGCACCCAAATAGTGCCACCCAGTCATAACACCTATGAACCAATGACCAGCACGGCACTATAACCCTAATTGTACAAGAGTGTTACCTTCCCTCTTTTTGTGATTTTTGTAACAGTGAAACAGGAGGGTATAGATGATGAGGGGAGGCTGCTCAAGGCAGAGAAACAGAACTGGGGAACTGGCACTCTCCCTGTGCCTGTGGCATAGATTCCCAAGGAGCTTGACTAACATGGAAGCACCAAAGGAGAAAGCATAAGACTAGTGAGTTAGTGAGTTTAGTTCGGTTTAAACACTCAGTCTCTCTCTCTCTCTCTCTCTCTCTCTCTCTCTCTCTCTCTCTCTCTCTCTCTCTCTCTCTCTCCTGTTTTCTTTCCCTTTCCCTTTCCCTCCTTTCCTCCTTTCCTCTCTCCTTCTCTGTCCCTCCTTCATTTTCCTCACCTCTTCCTCTTTCTTCTCCTTCCTTCTTTCTCTCATCCAAGTTGACCCCACTTGGCAATGGAAGCAGCCTGACAGGAAAGAAAACTCCCCAATTTAAAGAACTCCCTTTAATTAAAACTGCAGCACTTGTTAAAACTTGCAAGATTGATGGACTGCTAAAATCCCCTGTTAGAGCCAAAGACAGACAGCAGAACTCTCAACATATAAAATTAGAAAGACGTCACTGGCATTTTGGAATTTACTTAACAAATGCTGTGTTGAATATCTGCAGTGGTATAGTACCAGGAGTAAAGGGTATAGAGGATACAGAAAATCAAAGGTATATTTATCTTAAAATGCTAAAGAATGAGGTATAGGTAATTATAAAGCATGACTGTATGTTATATAGCAAGAACTGTATCTTGCTGTTGACATCAGCAAATGAATGGTAAGTGGAATCGGCTCAGGCTGCATATTTCCGGATTTCCCTGTTGGAAAGGACAGATTGGAATTACAGATGAATAAATGCTAACTGGGGAAATCTTCTAATTTGTCAGTTAAACATTTTAGTATCATCCAATGTGCTTCTTGTGACAGTAAAACTGGAGAATTAACCATCTACATTTTCCTAAACTGCTTCAAATAACAAAAGGAAAAGCAGTCAAAGTTCTCAGTAACGAAAGGAAAAACAGTCAAAGCTCTTCAGTACAGAAACTCCACTCCTCTTACTGGGATGCAGCAGATGAAGGAAAGAAAAGCCAAGTGACACAAGAATGTTTTTCGTGATTGCTAAGGGTGTCAAACATTTTTTTAAAGTATTTATCAGTCATTTGAGATTCCTCTATTGAGAATTCTCTGTTTAGATCTGTACCCCACTTTTTAATTGGGATTATTTGGTTTGTTGATGCCTAGTTTCTTGAGTTCTTTATATAGTTTGAATGTTAGCCCTCTGTTGAGTATGGAGTTGGTGAAAATCTTTTCCCATTATGTAGACTGTTGTTTTGTCCTATTGACTGTGTCCTTTGCCTTATAGAAGATTGTCAGTTTCATGAGGTCCTATTTATTGATTATTGTTCTTAGTGCCTGTGCTATCAGTGTTCTGTTCAGAAAGTTGTTTCCTGTGCAATGTGCTCAAGGGTATTCCCCAGTTTTTTTTTTTTTTCTATTAGGATCAATGTATCTGGTTTTATGTTAAAGTCTTTGATCTGCTTGGACTTGAGTTTTATGCAGGGTGACAGATATGGATCAATTTGAATTTTCTATCTGCTGACATCCAGTTAGACCAGCACCATTTGTTGAAGATGCTTCTTTCTCCATTGTGTATTTCTGGCTTCATTATAAAAAATCAAGTGTTTATAGCATCCTTAGCCATCTGGGAAATGCAAATCAAAACTACTTAGAAATTCCATCCTACACCTATCAGAATGGCTAAGATCAAAAATACAAGTGACAGCTCATGCTGGTGAGGATATGGAGCAAGGGGAATACTCCTCCATAGTTAGTGGGAGTGTGAAATTGTACAGCCACTATAGAAATCAATATAGTGGTTCTTCAGAAAATTGGGAATCAATCTACTTCAAGACTAAGCTAAACCACTCTTGGGCATATACCCAAAGGATGCTCAATCATACCACAAGGACACTTGCTCAGCCATGTTCATAGCATCTCTATTTGTAATAGCCAGAACCTAGAAATAAGCTAGATGTTCCTTAACTGAAGAATGCATAAGGAAAATGTGGTATGTTTACATAATGGAGTATTACCCTGCCGTTAAAAACAATGGCATCATGAAATTTGCAGGCAAATGGATGGAACTAGAAAAAAATCATTCTGAGTATGGTAAGCGAGACCCAGAAAGACAAACATGGTATATATTCTCTTGTAAGTGGATATTAGCTCTTAAATAAAGGATAATCATGCTATAATCCATAGAGCCAGAGAAGTTAAGTAATGGGGTGGGGGGGTACATGAATCTCCCTAAGAAGGATAAATAGAATAGATTTTGTGGGTGGACTGGGGGCAGGTAGTGATGGGAACAAAAAGGATCAGGCAGGGTAGCAAGGTGGAGGGAGAGACAAATGGGATTGAGGACATTTGTAGAAACCCAGTGTAGTGGAAACTCATTGGAATCTACTAGAGTGACCCTAGCAAAGTAATAAGGAGTACAGAGCCTGAACTGCCCATCTTCTCTAACAATGTAAGGCTCTTAACAGTAGGTCTGGCACATCAACCCAGTCACAAAGCCTTCAGCCAACGATCTGCACTGGCTTCAAGATGTGCTGGGGTAATGGTGATACAGAACTTGTGGAAGTGACCAACCAATGACTGGTCCAACTTGAGGTCCACAGAAGAGGGAGATGAAGCCTGACACTGCCTAGATTGCCAAGAACGAGAAGTCAGAGAGCCCAGAGACCTAGGATAGAACCAAACACGACTGGCAAAAATAAAAAAGTCAATGAAGTGATTGCTGTAATCGTAGAACAGAACCTAACAGAATTGTCATCAGAGAGACTTCATCCAGCAACTGATTGGAGCAGAGACCCACAGCCAAACACTAGGTGGAGCCAGGGGCACTCTGCAGAATATGGGGAGGATGGATTATAGAGGGGTCATGTCGAGGAGACCATAGGAACAAGATCCACAGAATCAACTCATCAGGACTCATTGGGGCTCACAGAGACTGCAGCAACAAACACAGACCCTGTATAAATCTGATCTAGGTCCTCTGCATATATGTTATGGTCAGAAAGCTTGGTGGTCTTGTGGGACTCCCAACAGTCAGAGTGAGACTGTCTCTAACTCTTTTGCCTAAGCTTAGGATCTTTTCCCTCCTACTACATTGCCACCTCCAGTTAATTTGAGGGTTTATGCCTAGTCTTATTGTAACTTTTTATGCCATGTTCAGTGGATATCCCTGGGAGGCCTGATCTGTTCTTTGAAAGGAAATGAAGGAAGAATGGATTTGGGAGAGAGGGGATGTGGGGGAGGGATTGAGAGGAGTGAAGGGACAGGAAACTGATATTGGGGTGTAATGTATGAGAGAAGTATATAAAAAATGAATGTTTTTCTTGTCAACAGGAAAACAGGCTAAGGATATTTGCTTGGAGAAAATACCTGTGAAATGCTCTCAGCATGATGTCCTGGCTAAGATACTCTAACTCCAGTAAATGTAACTCTGCCCTGTCAAGCACATTACATGCCAGCCAGGAATTGTCTGGAATATTTTGTAGAATTCAACCCTGACTATTTTATGAGGGTAGGAGGTTCAGAAGCCTTATTTAGTAGTCTAATCTATTCTGGCCAGGTGTGTTTGTCTGACATGAGAAGGGGACCTGGAAGCTGTCTAGATGACACATCTCTGCTTATTACTTTGGGCATTTTCATTGTCCGAATCCCCTAATGTATTTTACCATTAATATCGAGTAAGGTCTCTGATTCACATGTGTCAGGTTTAAAAATCCAGTCAAGTGTGTTTGCTTGTAGGTTGGTATATCATAGGATTTATTTGGATTACAAAGAAAAAACCCTAGTTATAAGATTTTTAAATTCAGAGTCAGATAAGCAGGAACAGGGGCAGAGCATGGGAAAACCACTTTACTAAAATATTTGCCTCTACTAATAAAAACACAGAGTCTCTCCCTCTCTCTCTCTTTCTTTCTCAAGAGTGCGCGCACATGTATATGTGCGTGCGTGCGTGCGTGCGTGCGTGTGTGTGTGTGTGTGTGTGTGTGTGTGTGTGTGTGTTTGGAGTTTGGGATAGCCTATCATCAAACATGGCTGATTTGGTGAAATGCTTGATAGATTGATTCAGTGTTGCTTACATCTTCTCAGTCATTATGTGAATCCAAGAGTAGAGAGTTGCCATTGTGGATTTTTATTTTGTTGGCTTATTGTTGTATTATTTGGAGAATTTTTTATCTTTTAATAATAGGTTTTAAGCTAATATCCATGATGACAATGAAACTTAAAACCATGCCACTAAAGAAAGGAAGTCCTGGGTAGGAGAAGGTGTCTGCTTACAGAACTGTGGAATTCCATCCTTATGCTCTTTGCTGGAAAACTAGAATCAAGCCTCAGCAATGCCTTTTAAGTTGTCTTCTAGTGTTGTGAGTGTGGGACAGTGTTGGGTTACTCTGAGTGGAAATACCTTATAACTGTTTTATAATGTAGTAATGATGGTGCTTTATCAGATTTTGTTACGACGTTACCACAGAATGATTTCTATCATGTGATGAATGAGGAGCTAGTAAAATAAATGTGTTGTAGTTACCACAGCAGTAATGAACTTTGATGTTTTCTGGAAGTATTTTTGTTGTTATTAATGTATTTTAAACAATTATTATTGGAGAAATGTACCCATTTATGCAATGTTTTTTGATCATACTCACCCCCTATTCTCTGCAACCCTTCGTGGATCTCCCAACTACCATATCCCTTTTAATTTCACATTCCCTTATTTTTCTATTTTTAAACTCATTTAGTCCAATTTGTGCTTCCCACATGGATGTGAGTGAGGCCATCCACTGGGCAACTTATTAAGGAGCAGACCTGTGAAGAATCCAGATTTTTCCCTAACCCAGCAGCACCTACTGTGAAGAGCTACTCCTTATGAGCCCCACCCCCATGATGGCATGCTAACTGATCTTGTCTTACTCTTCTGCAGGCAATGACAGCTACTGACTTCATAAGTACATTGACCTTGTCATGTTCAGAAGACACTCTTTCACAATGTTCCTTCCCAACTTCTGGTTCTTACCATATTTCTTCTCCTTTTCTGTCATGTTCCCTTAGGTGGAAGGGTGTGTTCCATTGTGTTTCTTATTCTTTGTACCTTGACCAGTTGTGAGTCTCTGTATTTACTAGCATCCATTGCAAAAAGAAGTTTCTCTGGTGAGGACTGAGAGCTGCACTAACCTGAGGGTATAAAAAGTATTTAGGAACCAGAGTGACACCATTCTTCCAAGGGACACAGTTCCTTGCCCAGTTTTACATTCCTCTATTTTTAGTAGAATGTGCTGATGTCTCTTTAGTTTTTTTCAGTAAACTATGCATTCTAGAAAAGCTGTTGCCACCACTGATGAACAACATACTGCTATTTTGGGATTTTGAACACAAATATAAATATATTTATATTTGCAGTTGTTAGAAATTTAATTGTTCTATCAACTTTGAGAAAAATATCTATCCAGTTTACTCTATTGAGTTGGCAAAATACAGATATTAACAGCTATATTGGTCTAGAAATGATAAATTTATTATTTTTCCATTTGTCTATGGGCCATACATTGTGCTAAGTAATTAAGGTCTTAATCTATATATGCTTAGTTACAGAGACTACTGAAGTATTCCCTAAATAATGAAAAAGTCATGTATTTGTTTCATAGGCCAAATAGTGGAAATAAGAGAAAAGAAACAGAGAAAAGATAACACTAGGGAGAGAATATAAAATTTGCTTAATTCAAGTCATCCCCTCCCACCCCCCACGCCCCGAAATACAACAAGAAATTATTGTTTTCCATTTGTTTAAAAGAAATTCTTTGGTTCTTTTAAGATGTACTTGAACTGTTTTAGTGAGAAAGACTCATACTTAAGGAGTACCCCATTCCTCACTAATGGCTCTGATTGTTCAGTAGTTACCTAGAGACAGATATTTTTTCAAACAGAGCCATCTCAGTGATACTAATTTTCACTTTTTAACAGTGACTATAAAATCTATTTCTAGTGTTTGTCTTCTAATTCTTTTATTAATTCTCCATAATCATTGTCAGAATCTATTTTTACCCTGAATGTTCCTGTTTAAATGTGCTCAGGTTTGGGTATGCTCCTCTTTTGAAAATATATCTTATATTTTTCTAACAAATGTCAACAATAGCAAATGTATTGGAAAGAAATGAATACAAGGTAGAAGAGGAGCCCGTAGAATAAAGCATATTTTTAAAATACTATACCATATATCTTATTTGGATACTGATTCAAATATGATGCAAAAATTAATCTATATGAGTCATAAGTTATCTGACAACTCCAATATTTATTGAAAATGTAATATTAAGGAACTCTGTGTGTGTGTGTGTGTGTGTGTGTGTGTGTGTGTGTGTGTGTGTGTATGTATACATGTGTGCATGTACATGTGTGTGGGTATATGGAGACAGAGGACAGCATCAACTTTCATTCCTAAGACACAGTCTACCTTTTTTTCTTTGAGGCAGGATCTCTCACTGGTCTGAAACTTGACTAGTGAGCTATGCTGGCTGGCCAGTGAGTCCCAGAGATCTGTCCATCATTAACTCCCAGTATAGGGATTATAAGCACATCAACACAGCATGAGTTTTGCTTGTTTGTTTATTTTCTCTGTAGGATTTGGACAGTCCAATATAGTCACTCATGGTTGCAAGACAAGGTCATTCCCAATTAAGCTATTTTTCCAGCCAAATACTTTTTTCAAATTTTACTAGATTTGTTGTTAGTATTCAGGTTATATTTTAAGTTTCACTGTGTTTAGAAATACATTATGAAAAATATTATGGATAAAGTGGGTAAAATGCCTGGGATTTGATTAAAAATACTTCAAGATGGTGGGAGAAAGTGTATGTTGGGAACACATGATTAAGATCACTAAAAGTTGATGAATGGTGAAGCTGAGTGATGGATAAATGAAGGTTTGATGCAATAATCTATCAATCTTGTAGATCCTTGATATTCTTAAAAACAAGAAGGATGATTCAGAAGCTTTATATTAACTCTTGATAGATAAAGTCAGTTTGCCTTAATTGATTTTATTAATAATAGCTTATGCCTTCAAGATATCAGCCCACAAATGTGTGCGTAACTAGCCATGTCCATGATTAGTTACTCATTAGGAAGAATGATCATATAGACAAGGAAAGGTTGATCAGTACAAGTAAAATGCATGTGGACATTGAATCACAAGATTGCACCAGTTATTTCTTTTGTAACAGCAACAATGCTCTCTTAAAACCTTGTCATCAGAGTTCATTGCTTGAACTGTTTTCTTGTATTAGGAGAAAAAAATCTTCAGGATAAATTTAGGGCTGTACAGGAAAAAAGAGAATTAGAAATATAACTAGATCCTTCAAGAAATCAATTTGTACACAATAAATACTAAAATATGATTACTATACTTCTTCTTAAATCAACACATTTTATAATATGAAAATACTTTTACTACTAATGATGAAAATGTGGGAGGTTGCTTCATTTGGCTCTAAGTAAAAGAACATTGGTTTGCTTGTAAACAAGAAAGAAGAAAGTCAAGATTATTTCATTTACCATTATTTTTCTAGGTCCAACTCACATTTCAAATTACAGATCAGTATTGTAAATATTCTTGTAGGTGACTTAAGGTATCATCTAGTGGACTCAAATACTACTTTCAGAAAAATGCTCAGGTGGATGGAAGAAAATATATGTTCATCCTTTTGCAAGTTGTATTATTTCTTCCCAAGTGATTAACTTCAGTAAAAAGAAACACACACACACACACACACACACACACACACACACACACACACGCACTGAAAATATTTGAGGTCCATGGAAAGTGTAAAAAAGATATTGTTGGGAGCTGAAGAGATGTCTCAATGGTTAAGAGTACTTACTATTCTTTCCTATTCTTTCAGAGGATCTGGGTTCAGTTCCCAGAACCCACATGGTGGCTCACAACCATCGGTAGGCACACACAAGGTATTCATGCACACATGCAAGCAAAACACCTGAGTATCACTTGATATATATATATACTTTTTTGTAAACCATTCATTCAAAAGATTTATTTCTGATGAACAGTCTTAACCAAAGCAAAACATCATTTGTACATGAGAATATGACAAAATTTTCTCAGTCATAATATCCACAAAATGACTTTTTCTTTCCCTTGTTCATTGGATCACCAATACAAATATTCATTACATATGGAACAGAAAAAGAGCTTCCTAAATTAATATGAAATTGAGCTAATACCATCACTCCTAGTCAAGCTATTAACTTGGTCAGAATATATATATTTTTATTCTTTGAAAATGCCATACAGTGTGTTTTGATCCTATTCACTCCTCCTCCAACTCCTTCCTGATTTAGCCCCTACTTCCATAACCCATCAAACTTTGTGTGCTAGGGATACAGAAGATGCATCTTAACATAATAAGTAAAGATACAGCAAGCTCACAGTCATCATCTTGTTAATTGGATAAAAACTCCAAACATTTATATAAAATAAGGGGGAAGACAATGTTGTCCACTCTGTTCCCTCATGTTTAAGTTGAGTCTTAGCTAGAACAATAAGAAAATGAAGGACAGAAAGTGAATTCAGATAAAAAAGGAAGAAGTCGCTATATCTTTATTTGTGATGATATGATTGTACACACAAAAGGGCCTACAGACAGCATCAGAAAATTCCTACAGCTGATGGATATATTCAACAAAGTAGCAGGTTACAATATTAACAAATAAAAATCAGTAGTTTTTCTATGTGCAAATGACAAATCTATGGAGAAAAAAATCATAAAAACTATTTCATTAGCAAAACTATAAAAAAAAAAACTTGTAAGAAATATAACCAAGGAAATAAAAGACTTGTACAACTTTAAGATGCTAAAAATGTCATTGAAGATGGTGCCAGAAAATGGAAAGGCCTCCCATGCATCAGTTGGGTTAATATTGAAAAAAACATACATATATATATATATATATATATATCAGAAGAAACAATTTACAGATTCAATGCAATCTCCACCAGCATTCCAACACAATTTTTCAATGAAACTACAGAAATATTCTTAAATTTCATGTGGAAATAGAAAATACCCATGATAGATTAAACAATCCTGAACAACAATAAGAAAACCTGCTGATTTCAAGTTATGTTACAGGAATATAGTAACAAAATAAAATTCTACTAGCATAGAAAAAGATTCATTGGTCAATGGAATAGAATTGAGGACACACATGTAATTCTACTCACATTTATTTATTTATCTATTTAATTTTGTTTGTTTGTTTTGAGACATGGTTTCTCTGTGAGGACCTTGCTGTCCTGGAACTCACTCTGTAGGCTAGACTGGACTCAAACTCATAGAGATCTGCCTGCCTCTGCCTCCCAATGACTGGGATTAAAGGTGTGTACCACGACCACCTAGCCTAATTCCATACTTTTACTGCTACCTGAGGTCAGCAATCCATGTTAGAGACAAAAAAAAAAAAAAAAAAAAAAAAAAGACATTTTCAGCAAATGGTACTGGTCAAACTCAGTTGCTGCATGTAGAAGAAAACTGGATCCTTATCTCTCATCCTTCACAAAAGTCAACTCTAAATAAATCGAAGACCTCACCCTATGTCTTAATACTCTTAATTCTAATAAAGGAAAATGTAGGGCTCATTGGTACCATAACAGGGCCCCAGTAATGCATGTATTAAGACCAACATTTAGCAATGGAAACTTATGAAACTAAAAAACTATTTGTAGCAAAGACACCACCATTTGTATGAAGAGGCAGGGTGTATATCACTTGCTTCTTCAAACTTTGTCTATATGTATATATGCTTATATATTTGTGCTGCTTATATGGTAATTTATTGCAACTTGGGCTTCTCCTTTATTTTCAAGCATAAATTCTGGATAAATGGCTTATCATACTGAATTTTGAGGTAAACTTCATCTAAATATTATTACAAGCACCAAAATAATGAGTATAATTATTGCTAGGTTCTGTAAAACTACTGATGGGAAAAAATGGAATTATTTTATATTGAAAATAGATACTTTTCATACAATATATTCTGACTATGGTTTCTCATGCCCTTACTTTTCCCAGATCCTCCCCATCTCCCTTCCCACCTGTATCCACACCCTTTCTTGCTCTCTCATATTACAAACCAAAGAAGTATCTAAAACATTGATAGAACATAAAAGATAAGATAAAGAGAAACAAATCTGAATAGAGCAAAAGGAACAAATGAACAACATCAGAGCCAAGATAAAACACATACAAATGTAGAGACACACATTTTCACAAGCACAAAAACCCCATAAAAACGCAAAACCAGAAACTAAAGTGCTGTGGATATCGCTCTGTATAAATAAAATGCTGATTGGCCAGTAGCCAGGCAGGAAGTATAGGGGGACAAGCCAGAGGAGAATTCTGGGAAATGGGGGCTGAGGCAGAGAGACACTGCCAGCCGCCATGAGGAGAAGCAACATGTTAAGATACCAGTAAGCCACAAGCCACATGGCAACTTATAGATGAATAGAAATGGGTTAATTTAAGATATAAGAACAGTTAGCAAGAAGTCTGCTACTGCCATACAGTTTGTAAGCAATATAAGCATCTGTGTGTTTATTTTATAAGTGGGCTGTCGGACTGGCAGGACTTGGTGGGACCAGGGGAGAAAACTCAAGCTACACTAAAGTATGTGAACAAAAGTCCTGTAATGTAGAAAAATTAAGTCCCCAGATAAAGCATTATGAAACAGAAAAACACTCCGCAACTACCTGTGTGTTTGTTTTGTGTTGGCCATCTACTGTGGGAATGTGATCTGCCCTTAAGTGTGTTTTTTTTTGTTTTTATCCCAGTGAGAATCCATTGGAGAAAAACTAAATTTTCCTTTGTAAGAGGTTATCTATTGGAGATAGCTTCTGGGTTATGGATGGAATCATTTTGAATAACTTTCATAAGTATACAATAGATAATCATAAATATATTTAAGCTGAACTGTAAGGCAGATCTGACTGGAGAAAGAAAATCATGAATTTTATATTCTGAATAGAATATATAACCCTGGAAGACAATTTTACTTCTCATAATTTCCAGTTTGGAAAAACTCTTGTACCTTAAAAATTTTAGTTTTTAACATATATTATCCAATTTAAATCTCATGGCAGCCTAGGAAAACTAAGGTTGTCTGTGGTAATTTGGCAATAAGGCAGGTATAACTTGTCACAATCTCCTTTTTATTGGCATGATTAAGGAATGTTATTAAAGACTGGCAACTAAGTCTCTGGTCTTTGTGTTCCTTCAGTGTGATTTGTGCCTCTTCACAATTGGGATATGATTGAGGTCTGCATGAGAGGCTCTCTTCCTACTTTACTACAATAGCAATTTCATTTCAGCTTTGCATTTTAGGGGCATCCATTTTGACCCAGACTCCACATACACAAATGCTGGTATCAAGCAGGATCAATGTCTGTGTCAGGAAACTGATTTCTACAAGGCAGTAACTGACTGGTGTAAGCTTGGCAATTATTTTCAGCTCACATATCTCGTGATATGGAATGAACACAGTATGCTTAGCACCTCCTTTTAGATAGAAAATGGACTTTGAAATGGTAAATGGTTGACCTCAAATGCTGATTTCCCTGAGTCTGATTCCCTCCTTCACCATGTTCCCTCGGTGCAATCCAGTAACAAATTGATTTAGATTTGCACTCCAGGACCCATAAAGTGATTGCTGCTCAGTATTTCACCTGTTCCTGTGCACACTAGACTGCTCTTCTCTCCACTTTGATTTTTTCATCCCTCTGTCCTCCCTATGCACCCATACTCTATTCTCAGGGGAGCCATGATTTCACATTTAAATTAGACATCTCCCTTGTAGAGTATTTTAAATGTTAATTTAAAATATTAAATAAAGCCCCATATAATAAGCACTCCACTTTTCTGATCCTGCAATTTAACTCCTCTTAATCTTGCTTATAAACTCCAGCTTCCTAATTTGTGTCTGTTTTTCACATACCTTAAGTACATTCCCCTTTTTATAATCCTTCCAGTTGGCTCCAATAGCTGTGTGGATCACTCCCTCACATCCTTTGAGTATGTGTTCAATTGTCCTCTTCCCATCAATGCTTCTCCATAAGTTTTCACCCAACATTCCCTTAACTTGTTCTGTAGTTTACATTTCTCTACAACATGTTTTTATATGATAATCTATATATTTTGGTTTTGGTTTACTTTATTTCCCTTTCCCTTCAATATTTTACTGGAATGTGTTTTATAAACACACAGATATGTGTGTGTGTGTGTGTGTGTGTGTGTGTGTGTGTGTGTGTGTGTGTGTGTGTTGTTCCACATCAAAGGTTTCCAACAAACATTTCATGAAATATTAAATTGTCTACCAAGGATCCATGGACCCATACCACTGTATGGGAAGGCCAGGGAAAGGGTCATGAAAGTAGAAAAGAATTAGCCACATTCTCTCAGATAGATATATATTATACCTCTTTCCAAAATAAAAGAATTAGTGTTAAGTATCACTTGACTTTCCTAAGGCTATATAATTGATTAGTGGTAGACCAGAAGGAAACTTAAGCACTACACAATGCATACTCTTCAAAGCTCTACATGGCCTGAGATGTACTAAGAAAGAGATTGAGAGTCATACTCTGTCTACATAGTTGTGAACTGACTTGTTAAATGGAAAATTATTAGGCTCCCATTTAATTCTAACCTAGTACATGCCTTGCAGCCAACTACTTAAGGTCACATACATTGTCTTACACAAATTTGGACCAAATTGGGCTGTGGTGCTTCCCCATGGTCTCAGGACAATTAACTTTCATTTTTTTCTGAAAAGGTTTAAATCAGATAAGGCAAGAAACTCTTAACTTAAATACTCCTGAAATTTCAATTGCAATTGTCATATTCTTGAATTTTCTGGTGTGAAAAGGGCCTGATAATGATTGCCTGGAGCTTTATTGTCATGGTACCTGTAGGAGGACCTATAAGGTTAAGAACATTAGTTATCACTTAAGATGAAAATAAGCGGACTTGCTCTGGGGAAAATATATCTAGTTTCAAATTCATAGTAAGCATAGGGATATACCCTAGTACAACTCACTACACTGTAGCTACTCACAGCAACTATTGGGAGTGTGCTATCTTAAAAACATAGACAAATGCCATTGTATCTTTCAATAATTCCAGGGCTTATTTAACAGGGTAGAATGGTGACAAGGGTAACAATTCATGAGATACTCCAGATTTTTGTGATAGAGTTTGACAAAGCAAATATAGGTTGTTTCATTTCAGTTTTAATTAGCTCAGATCACACATTGGATTGTGTGGGTTTGTCTGTGTGTGTGTGTGTGTGTGTGTGTGTGTGTGTGTGTGTGTGTTGTGTGTGTGTGTGTGTGTGGTAGTTTGAATGTAACTGTCCCCCATAAGCTCGTAGGGAGTGGCACTATTAGGCAGTGGGTCCTTATTGGAGTAGGTATGGCCTTGTTGGAGGAAGTGTGTCACTGTGGGGACAAGCTTTGAGGTCTCCTATGCTCAAGTTATGCCCAGGGTGGGTGAGCAGACAGCACTGGCTTAGTTTATGCAACCAAGAAACAGAAAAGTGGTGTTTAAAGGTAATAAAGTTATCTAAAAGGCAAATTGAGTTTTTTTAATATATTAAAAACTACTTATAAAATTAGTATAGTAGACTTTGTTCACTAATTTTCAAGGCTAGACTCAAGAGAACTTTATCAATTTATATTAAAGTGGAAAGAGTACTTTATTATCCCTATTTTTCAGCAACTTACTGGAAGAAAGATATGAAAAGTTGTCATTGAATACATTGAAACTAGGTACAAAAATAGATGAGACGTTATCAGTCTGTCACGTGTTTATTGTGGGGCTGACATGTAATTTCTTAGATCATTTTATCTGTATGTTTCTCTGTGTTCTACACTGTGATCATTACTAGCTAGCAAAGAAAGAAATGGCAGGAGGGCATGAAGGCATGAAGGCAGGGATGGAAGAAGAGTGAAGACACATGGAAAGATCAAGAAAAAGTAAAATGGAACAGAAATGAAGGGCAGTGGGCTCTGGAACTGGAGAGATGGCCCAGTGGTTACAAGCATAGGCTGTTCCCGCAGAGGACCTGAGTTTGTCTCCTAGGACCCACATGGTGACTCGTAACAGCCTGTAACTCCAGTTCCAGAAGATCCACTGCCCTCTCCTAGACTCAACCAAGACCAGAAATACATGTCACACACACCCATGAAAGGAAAACACTCATACACATACAATAAAATAAGTAAATCCTTTAAACAAGCAAACAGAAAAACAGAAGATGTCATGATTGATGTGAATTTTAAAGTAGAAGTATTGACAACTTATAATAAAATATAAATCTATCATGTTAATATTGTACATAAAAATCAACTTTCATTTGTGTAAAGTTGGACTTTATAGACATTTCTTTTAAAATTGTTCTTTACTTTTTGTTTGTTTTTGATGAAATGTAGGAAACAATGAAAGTTCCACACCCTACCCTACCATGAATTCATTCTTCTCTCAGTCATTTTGTCATTAGAAGTAAGTGAATTCATATGGTATGTGTGAGTAGCCCTTTGGAGAGCCTAGAAGGCGGTTTCCCCTCTATTCCCCACAAAGCACTACAGGAGAATAAACAGCTTTTCAGGCAAACAGCATTTGCTCTAGCCGTGGACTTCTTCTCAGAGTCTTCCAAATCTTAAATTGTCACCTTGTCCTTGCGAGTCTTCCCCAGATAGCACTAAATTGAGAATTAGTAGCATTCACCATAACAAGATGCATAGAGTCAAATGATAATTAATTCCAAAATAACTAATTGCTAAAAAGCAAACAAATATTTAAGTAAAACATGTTTTGCCAGTAACTGATACTGATTTTAAAAGGCCTTAATAATCATAACCTCAGTTAAAGAAAATCATCGTAACATTGCAGTTGCCTTAGAAAGAAGTATTTGCCACATATAAATGAAATCATTAGAGCAGCAAGAAAATTCTACCTGTCTCTAGGTTGTGTCATTTTATGTGTTGAGTCCAAAATAAAACAACAACTGAATTTAAATTTAAAGGAATCCATTCTTTTCATTTAAAGAATTATCTAGCTCAAGTTAGGTAGTAATGGCACCCACCTCTAATCCCAGCACTCAGGAGGCAGAGGCAAGCATATCTCTGTGAGTTTGAGGCCAGCCTGGTCTATAATGTGAGTTCCAGGTGAGCCACAGCTGTTACACAGAGAAACCCTGTCCCATCTCGAAAAACAAAAAAGAAAAAAAGAAAGAATGCTAATCCATTCAGACTCACCATTGCTTAATGAGAAGCTTTACTGAGTACATATAATTTAAAAAAAAAATTCCAAAAAACGAATAAATGTACTGTTTTACATTGTTAGTAGTACCATGTAGAATGGATGACCAACTCATGACAGGCTCCTAAAGGTAGGAAGCCGAGAGCCAAACCCATGAAATCTAGTGTACATAGGATATGGCCATCAAATAAAATTCCTAATGCTCTGGTAATAACATTTCTATCTATAGAAAAAAAGTTGATTTTATCTGAGATTATTGGTTTTAGCATTTGAAAATAAACCATATTTTAAATATCATTATCCTCTTGTCCATTTCGTTGTTTTGGTTTTTGTTGATATTGTTTTGTCTCTTGTATGTATTCTTAGCAGAAGCCTAGTCTGACCCGAGTTTCTTGCCCCTGAATGAGTTAAAAATGACAATAACAACAGCAACAATACTAATTGTCAGTTCTGTGCACTGACTGTCTAAGAGCTGCGTTCAGAATTGCAGTCCTCCTGGCTACCTGGGTTGGATGCTATCAAAACCCTTAGTGTAAACAGGATTGCAGTGTGGTGAGCTAAATAACTCGCTGAAGGGAGACTTCACATCCAAAGTCAAGTTCATCTGATTATAAAGTAAGGGTGGTCCTTACTTTTTATATCAAAAACTTCTCAGTACTCCAGAAATAAATTGTAAATTAAATGTTAGTAGAAAAACTTTCACTGAATGTGGTAAATACAACATATATATATATATAGTTTTAGAAAAATATTCATCCCAAACCACATTTATCACGAGCCAACAACTACCCAAATATTGTTACATTAAAACTAGATGCTTAAACATTTTTAAAAGTTCTGTTACTTTCCATTTTCTATTTTTCTTGGTGCTTTGTAATAAAAGGCATTTTTTTACATGACAACTAAGTAATTTTAGCAAGTACCAGCATTTTAAATGACCACCAGTTTGCAGTGATTCATTAATTTTTAACAAATTGCTTCTATACAAGTATGTATCCTAAAAAATTATAAAAGAATATTCATTTTATTGAAAAAGTGCTATTTTGAAATAAGAACTTTTCTTTTTTTTAGTTTATTAATTTATTTTTCATCTAACACTCATAACATTTTACTTCTTGTGATGTCCAGACATTAACTTTTTTTTTTTTATTTTGCAATACAATTCAGTTCTACATATCAGCCACGGATTCCCTTGTTCTTCCCCCTCCCGCCCCCTCATCTTCTCCCCAGCCCACCCCCCATTTCCACCTCCTCCAGGGCAAAGCCTCCCCCGCGTACTGAGATCAACCTGGTAGACTCAGTCCAGGTAGGTCCAGTCCCCTCCTCCCAGGCAGAGCCAAGCCATCCTGCATAGGCCCCAGGTTTCAAACAGCCAACTCATGCAATGAGCACAGGACCTGGTCCCACTGCCTGGATGCCTCCCAAACAGATCAAGCCAATCAACTGTCTCACCCATTCAGAGGGCCTGATCCAGTTGGTGACCCCTCAGCCATTGGTCCATAGTTCATGTGTTTCCATTCATTTGGCTATTTGTCCCTGTGCTTTATCCAAGCTTGGTCTTAACAATTCTTGCTCATATAAACCCTCCTCATTCTCACTAATTGGACTCCCAGAGATCCACCCGGGGCCTAGCCATGGATCTCTGCATCCAGATCCCTCAGTAGTTGGATGGGGTTTCTAGCACGACAGTTAGGGTGTTTGGCCATCCTATCACCAGAGTAGGTCAGTTCGGGCTGTATCTCAACCATTGCCAGCAGTCTGTTGTGTGGGTATCTTTGTGGATTTCTGTGGGCCTCTCTAGCACTTTGCTTCTTCCTATTCTCATGTGGTCTTCATTTACCATGGTCTCCTTCCTATTCCTTGTTCTCACCTCTCTGTTGTTGATCCAGCTGGGATCTCCCGCTCCCCCAAGCTCTCTTTCCCTTGGCCCTCGCCCTTCACTACCCCCACTCATGTCCAGGCTGTTCATGTAGATCTCTTCCATTTCTCTGTCATTGGGGGATCCCCGTGTCTTTCTTGGACTTAGCTATTCTGAAGTTACTTGGCAAGGTCCATCCATTTCCAATTACTTTGTTGTGCTCTTGTCTTAGTTTTCAAAATCAAGTGATGCTTTTTATGTATAACAAAACTGATATTTAATAATTATGTGGTTTTCTGTCAAAATAATCTATACATGGATACTCAAACACAGACTCAAATGAACAGTTGTAACTGTCCTTTTAAAACTATAGTTCTTCAATGCTCTGCTCTCAGCTGGAGCTTTTAACTTCTCTGTCCTTCCTGTCTCTCCTGTCAGTAGATTTTTCTCCACTCACACTCATTTTGAAGAGAAATGAATAAGGCAAGGCGTTTTACATTGAGTCCTAGCAAAGCTTCTGGTATACCGCCCTCACCTCTAGGCATCCCGAGATGGATGCCTCTTCCCTTGCATCGTCTCCATCCTTGGAGATGGCTCTGCGCTCCCCAGCCCTTTTGGTTCCTTGTTTCTACAAAGTGGCTATGCAAGTTCATGAAGGCAGCCCAAGTAACAAATGGGCTACTTACTCATCTAAAGAGACAGAAGACCAACTAGTGTTTGAATCAACATTTCTGGCTGTGTTATTTGAGCCTAGATCGATAGCTCTCTTTTTCAGGGATATGGAACCCAAAGGAAGCAGCACACTATAACACAGAGCAGGGGAACTACAGGTTTATTATAATTTCATCAGTTTGATCAGAACCTGTGAGTAGCTGGGTCTGAGATTCAACTTCAACAATAGCATGTTCATTCACAGACACTGCTGGACAACGCAGCAGTGGAAGCCAGGGTAGAAGGAAGTGCAAGCCATTACAACTGCTGTGTTTCCTGGTAGCTCTAGCTTTCCTACAAAGGTCAATAATAACAATCTCATCTGGGGACTGTAATATAAATGGTTAAAATGAAGTGACACTGCAAATGTCACTTTTTTATTCTTTTTCATTCAAAAGCTTAGGAGTAAGAAATATGGCTTCTTTAATCAACTATACGTTGAAGATTAATAATTTGTAGCATGTTGAGGTGCCTGTCGAAAGTAATTTGTCCCAAAGGAAATCATGTGTTGAGCACTCATGTGTAAGCCTCATTGAATGCTTCCAATGAACCAGGTTGTGTTAAATATTCTGTATGTAGTAATCTCACTTAATTGTTAAGACAATCTTATATAATAACAAGTATTAAAACTAACAGAATAGAGATGTTGACCCAAAGCAAGGAGGTAATACCTTAATCCATTCCTTAATCCAGGTGACCCAGACAGTAGGTAGTGGATCCAGTGTTATTCACTGGACTTCCTGCTGGAAGAAGCCAGTGTGAAGTTGCTTCAACCACAGAGGGGCCAAAGCACAAGCCAGCAATGCTGTGGACACTGACTGGCCCTATCCCTTACCTTACCCTTCTGACCCTCACAATATTTCCGAAGGAAATTCCAATGACTCCCTAGCTACAGTAGACTTTTTAGATCTGAATTTTACTTTCTAATAGATCGTTTGAACACCTCTCCCTAGGAAGCTTCAATTAAACTGATTTCCAAGACAATCAAAAGCATCGTTCACCCATGCACCCAGTCTTTAACCATACCTCGATTCTACCTGTGCTCTCACATTGTCACACAAAAGCCAGCAACAGCCCCAATATTTTCCTTTAATCAAAGGTTCCCCAAGTGTCATTGCTACTTCCAGAATTCCATGTCACCACTCTAGTCTAAGCAACAGTAAATTTCATAGACTATGTTGATGCCCTCTCAGTTAGCGTCTTACCATGTTCTTCTACTAAAAAAAAAAAGTCATAACTTCGTGTCACAATGAGTCAATCTGAGCGTCTACATGTCATCGATGATCTGGTACCACCTTGACCCGGCTAGTTCCAGCCTCCCTATCTGCATTCTAGGGAACCTGCCTCTTCTTAACCCTCAAAGACTACAAGCCCTTCCCTTTCCAGGGTCCAAACACTTGACGTTCCTACTTCCTGTAGCTATTTTCTAGCAGAAGTTATATACATAGCTGGATCCTGTTTTCTTTTAGGCTTCTATTTTCCTTATATATATAAATTTTTATTCATTTTAGAAACCAATCACAGATTCCCCCTCTCATCCCTCCTCCTCACCCCATGCCCCTTGCCCCTCAACCCACTCCCATCCCCTCCTCAAAAAGGGTGAGGCCTCTCATGAGGAGTCAGCAAAGCCTGGAACATTCAGCTGAGGCAGGACCAAGCCCCTCCCCACTGCATCAAGGATGAGCAAGGCTTCCTTCCCATCATAGGAAATGGGCTCCAGAGAGCCAGCTCATGCACCAGGGATATTTCCTGATCCTACTGTCAGGGGCCCCTCAAACAGACCAAGCTACATAACTGTCTCCCATCTGCAGAGGGCCTAGTCCTGTTTCTATTTTTCTAAGAGGGTTTTCTTGTCTATTCAGTGGTACATAATTCTCTTCCTAGCACTACCTTATCCCCCTCCCCATTTCTTTCTCTAGCTCCAACTGTATCTCTCTCTTACGAAACCACTGTGCTAGGCATGTTCTTTGCTTTCTTTGCCACAAATCCGTCCTCTGATCTCTTTCATGGCTCTGTGGCTCTTGAGGCTGATCTCTACGGACTGTCTCAAACAGCCCATTGTCTTTTGGCTAGTGGCTGCATTGCTCACTGGGAGCATCGTAGAGATAACAGACAGCAAAGGAGACATTGATATTTTAATGTCCACTTGTTCCTTATGTCTCCATTAAGTATGGTGGCTTCCTCCAGGCCTACAGTATCTCTCCAGGGGTCCTTTTTCTACAACTCCAATCCTTATTTTTACCTGTAACATATTCTCTCCACTTATCTTTCAGTTGAAAAAGGGATGTGATTCCCACTGCGTACCATTGCTAGATGATCCATCATCCCTTCTTGGTTTCCTTAGCCATGTTCACATCTCTTTATAAAAGCTCCCCTATTAGTGCTCTTCAGTTAAAACTATTATCATCTCAATCTTCCCTGAAAGCCATACGGGGCCAGTTTCATGTCACTACTTAAAATACAGTCTTATTTCTTTCTATCATGTAACTTCCCTCTATAGAATTTAAGCCTTTTTAAGGCATAGCAAAAAAAAAAAAAAACAGGCTTGTTAAAACAGATCATAAAGATACTCAGACCCAGACAGAAGAATTTAAAGGAGAACCAATCTCAACATTGCATTATAAGGTTACAGAAAAACAGCCCAAGGCTTTCAAACAGCTAATCTTAATTTATCCAGTAACCTTAAGGAACTGTCAAATGATAGATATCCCCCAAGAATGTGTACAAGCTGATTGGACTCCTGTGCAAATGTTAGATTTGAGGAGATTCAAAGAAGCATAGATTCATATGGCATCCACTCATGTTTCTTTCAGAAAACAGATGTTAAACTCGTGGTCAACTTGTAATAGAATTATCCCTCAAGCCTGGAGAGATTTGGTTACAGCTATTTTAGAGGCTGGTCCCTAATTACAATGGAGGACTTGGTAGAAGGGCTAGAACTATTGAAATCTCCCAAGATCAACTTCTTGGAGAGAGCGATTATGCTGATATACAAAGACAATCTTTATATAATGACCACACCCTAGCTTTATGCCAAATGGCAGGCTTGAATGCTTGGGACAGAATTGAAGAACTAGGAAAGAAAATTGAGTCATTTACTGAAGTGATACAGGGCCCAAAAGAAAACTTCACTAATTTCTTACAAAGATTGACTTCAACAGTAAATAGAATGATACCAAATTCAAAACCTATACAAATAATAATTGAATCTCTGCTTTTGAAAATGCTGATGCAAAATGCAAAAGGGTAAATTAGGTCATTAAAGGCAAGACCAACACCCTTAGACGAATGTATCTGATATACAATTAATATTGAATCTCATGACCATGATGATGCTTGCATAGGAGAGTTGATTTCCAGAGGTTTGAAGAAAAATAGTATGTCAAATGTTTCAACTGCAGTAGACAAGGTCACTTAAAAAGGGACTGTAAACAGAGCATTCCTAAAAGTAATGTTTTCTCAAGGAATAATCCTAACAGAATGCTCCTCCCTTCTGGAATATACAGAAGGTGTGGCAAAGGCCCTAGCACAAGGTAATGATGAGGTAAGAAGTGACAATGGCTTGTTCTTTTGTCTCTTTGATCTTTCAGCATTTATCCCAAAATCTGGTTCCAGATTTTTTTTTTATTAAAAGACCTATTAGATATCAAGCAGCATCTTCCAAAGGAATTGTTATACAGCCTTTGGTATTTTAGGTAGACATTTTCCACTCATGAAGGGTTGAAGTGTGTGAATCAATGTCTAAATAAAAAAAAACATATTTTTAAATAAAAAAAACAGGTTAAAGCTACTCATTTGCTTATAATGTAAAAGATAATTTCATAGGAAATCCAAGCATCATAAGTAAGGTTATACTGTTCTCTTAAAACCAGTTTATACTTAAACAGGTTGTGTACACAGTGTGTTAGCTGGTTAAACACGTAGTCTTAGAGGATTCTGTGGTGTATTATTAACTTCGATGTGAGTTCTGTCAAAAGTTTAGTCAGCTGGTGGGGTCAAGAGATACTTTTATAGAAATGTATTACTGCAAACAGTATATCTCCCTACTTCTGCTAAGATCTATGAGAGTCTCTGACTGAATTGCCTTATGGCAAATAGACCACAGATATGATTAGGGAGCCAAACACTAAGATGGAAGATACTATTGGATTACCTGGGTTCATCTGACCTAATAACATGAGGTCTTCCAAACAGAGACTTCCTTTCCTTGTTAACTTAAAGAGATAATGCAGAAAGGGACAAGGAGCTATTGCAAGTGGTAAAGGATATCAATTTGTCATTGCTGACTGTCTTTGTCTATTTTAATCTATGTAGCAAATTACCACAGACTTAGTCATTGATATAGATAAATAGATAGATAGATAGATAGATAGATAGATAGATAGATAGATAGATAGATAGATAGATAGATAGTTTCTCTGGCACATAGTCTAGAGCCTGGGCATCCCAAACTCAAAGGATGCATCTGAGTAGAGGCCTTCTTACTGAATCATAAATCACAGGACAGGCAAGTAAGTGTGCCCCAGACAGAGAGAAAGGCTTCTGACCAATCTTAGCCTTTTTCATCTGGAAACCACTTTCATTAAGAACAATAGTCTATTCACAGCATCCTGTGGTTGTGAATATACTATAGGTTGTAGCTCAGCTTTGAGATGAAAGACAGAGACACAGGCCAACAAACCGAGTCACAGTGTAGTGGCAGGAAATGACAGTCAACAGGAGATCCTACACCTCACTCTCGGTTTTGCCAATGACTTGGAGGATACAGGCAACAACCCTGCTGGGACTCCCCAAAAGGAACAAAACTCTACTTATTTGTCAGTTTTTTGAATTTAGCACTATGGCACTCATGTTGGTCTTCAGACATGCAAAACTACAAGATAAGAAATAATGTTTAAGTGATTTTTTTTTTTTTTAGGAGAACAGAAAACTAACAAAGGCTTGGGTTTCCCTGAGCTTCCACGATATGCCCTGTGCCAAGGGCAGATCCTGCACACAGAGACAGTCTTTATACCTGGAGAACTGAAAATAGTCACTAGATTGTAGTTTATAAAACTTTATAAAAACATAATTATTTATGATGTTTACAAAACACAATACTCTGAGACTGTCAAGAGGTAAATTCACGAAGAGAATTCAGTGAATTTTACCACTGTATTCCAGATACTCCTTACCAAAATAAACATCCCACTTGATCTATCATTGGAGAATTCAAGTGGCATTGAAATACTCTCAGTTCTCGTCCAAATTCAAAGTGCTATTCCACTTTCCAGCGTTTAAGATGTAGTACACTGGATAATGATCTTTTTAAAATGTGGATTCTTTGAAGTCTCTCATGAAGGCTTATTTAAATTCCTCTTAAATTGTCAAAATCTATTTTTTGAAATAATTTGCTATGTAGATCACACTAACAGCTTATAAAAAATTCGATGATATTGTGTCTCTGCAGCATACACTATGAACATAAAAAAATCAAATTTAAAACTGAATATGTGATTTTTATGTAGGAAGAGATCCTACTCAGGCAAACTATGTTTTCCTCCTATCCTTGAAACAGACTGAATTATCAATTTGAATATATAACTAATCAAATTAGAAGAGAGTGATTGAAACTAGCTTTACAACCAACTCCTAGTTAGTATGGAGCTGAACTTTCTCTATGTTCTGTTTATGTAGATATAGTTTGGAGATAATATTACATTATCATAAATCAAAGATTTTAAATGCATGCTGGAAGGCAAGTTTATCCTATCCCAAATGTTCTAAACATACAGTTTGCTCAAATGTGAAACATCAAGATTGATCTATTTATTTATTTATTTATTTCCCCAACAGATTTATTTTTAAAGGCATGGCCTACAGGAAGGAAAAAATGGGGTACAAAAATATAGACTAAAAATAAATACAAATGTAAGCTGTTTTACTAATTATTTTATAACCACAAACTTGTACAGAAGATACCCTGTACAAAACATAACAGATTCAAAACGTGGTGCTCCTTTAGCAAGGCTGAAGATTCAGCCTCCATTACCTAGAGTTTACACTGCAGTCCTTGTTACTAGATGGTATCACTGGGTGTTCGGTGCAGTCCATGTTTTTAGCCAAATTTGAGCAGAATGGCCACCTAACCCAGGTAGAAGTAGATTAAGTATTTGGTTTCCTGTGTCCCATAACTATCAAAGTGCCACCCACAATGCAGGGCCAGGTGGGATTGCACTTCTTGTCAAACTCTTTCATGATATGAGCCATGAGATCCTTTCCCATGTTACACTTCTCCGACACTGAGAAGCACATTCCTCCGAGTCATGTTGCATCTCTTCCAAGTCCACTGCAGTTTTGATCACTGCCTTCCGGTCACATTGGTGAAGCAGGGGCCAATGCTGCAGAGAATCAGTTGCTACCGAAGCTGTGGGCATCTGAATAATCATTTTGAATTATTAGAAACTTCGAGTTTTTATAATTAGACACTTGCTCTGTTACAAACAATTCAACATTTTGAAATTGTTGCTAGAATTTAATGAAAACTCTGACCCCAACAAGAAAGAGTAGTTTTACTGTGGCACAGGTCTCTCTCTGTGGTCCCTGACTCAGCATCACCAGGGAGAGTTAGATGCAAATTACTGGGCTCAACAAAAGGACCAGGTAGTGGAGCCCAGCTTTAGTGTTTACAAGCACCCATGATCACTGCAAGTTATTGCAGTAGCCCAGGAAACTGACTGGTAATTCCTGGTTTTCAGTTGAACTGAATTAAACCAAAACAAAAAATAGCCAAACTAACAAAATTGGATATTTACTTATTTTAAATAATCATAAATTTCTGAAAATTACTGTATGAAATATAGCTATGTATACATAATAATATCTCAGTTTTCACAAGTTCCCAATTATCAATCAGGAAATGGTAGTGAGGTAAAGAAAAAACATAACCCTCCAGATCAAGCAGTTTTTGTGCCTCCGTGAGTTTTGTTCCTTTGATCTGTGCCTGTCCAGTTTATAAATGGCCATAATATCAAGAAGTATCTCATAAGATGAAGATAATGATTTTCTTGGTCCTTTTAAAGACATAAGCATATTTTCTTCAATACTACAAAATGATATCTCTGACCCAATTGGAGTTTCATGTGAGGATTTCTTCCAGTACATCTAAGCACACTTTTCTTATAGCTACTGAGAGCAATATGGGGCAATCAGGGCAACCTCACAATACCCTGCTGCCTGATTCACTCACACAAGCACTGTGGTGAAAGCCTATAAGGCAATTAATTGCTAGTAGACATTGGGCTGGAAACAAGGCAAGGTAACGCAATTCTGTCTCATTCAACTCCCCTAGGGCCAGCAATTAAAAAGAAAGAAAACGAAAGCAGAAAGGCCAAACATTTTCTCATACTACAGAGAGCAGAAGACATGAATGGCCATTTCATTCACATACCACTTAAGGGAAGTTGGCATTATTCCCATTTGACTAATAAGGACATAATAGTCTTAATATATGGAGATCTTACTAATATTCAACAGAGAAGGGGGTGGTGGAAATAAGATTAGTATCAAAAGGGTGTTTAGTCCATGTGCTTTCTTATGTAAGGCTTCTTATATAAAATAGAATCAATAGTTCCTACAATTATACAGTAAGGACCTGATTGTGCATCACTGATTGGGGATTAAGAAGTGGGCATTAACTGTAGATGGAAAAGGGAAGCTTAACCTATAAACACACAATACCAACGTCTACTGGATGTTGTCAGGGTCTATATGCTATAGGTACAAGAGGAAACTATATTCCAGATTATAAACACACCTGGGGAAGTGTCCAGTTAGAAAGAAGAATAGTGAGTCCAGTAAGGCAACTGTTCTCAAGCCGTAGGTGGCAACCCTTTTGAGGTAGTACATCAGATATCCTGCATATCAGATATTCACATTATGATTCATAACCATAGCAAAATTACAGTTATGAATTAGCAAAGAAATAATTGTGTGACTAGGGGTCTCTACAGCATGAAGAACTGTATTAAAGGGTCACAGCATTAGGAAGATTGAGAACCACTGCAGAGATCACTGGTATCTGATCACCATGGTTAAAAATACCCGGTAAGTCTATAAACAATTCAGTGGCTATACAGGATTTCACTTGCCTGAAAGAATACATAAAGGATCATGGAGATTGGAGAACAGAATCATTTAGCTCCACAGGGCAGTACAATTTGTACTCTGTGTCTTTGTATTTTTGGCCAGTCTTGGAAGTTACCTCCTTCTTTCTCCTCTGACTCTGGCTATCTGTTATCTTCCATCGTGAATCTGATTATTCTGTTTTGTTCTTCTACAGGATTCAGTTCCATAGCCATGTTGCCTCCAAAACCAGACCTTACCGGTAGTCTTCCATAATTCCCCAAGATACTAGAGCTAAACCAATTCTTAAGAATATTAAATCCCCAGATGCTCGTTTATGATGTTGCCATGTGACAGAAAAGCATGGCTGTACCTTGGGAGATCCAGTATCTTTTCAATGTGAATAACTGCAAGATTTGAACAGTCATTTCCTGGAAAAGGTTGGGGACAGTTAGCCAGGATTACTGTTGAAGAAATAATGTCTGAACATTATTATGGTCAGTAAATCATCTGAATAAAAGATGCATTTGATTAGCTATCTTTAAGTGAAGTGAATTTTTGCTTGTTTCTGTACTAAATTTGAGCCAAGTCCTCCTATATAGGTGGGAGGAGATTTGAAGGTGAAATTTCAACAGTGCCTTTGTTTTGCTATCCTGTTAAAAAAACCCTCTACTCTCCATGGTAAGAACCATTTTGGACATTTGGTTACTGTGAATTTCAAAAGAATTTCCTATGACAGCACAGTAGTCCCCAAAGATGTTTTACCTACCATGGGAAGTGTCATTGTTTCTAAAGAAGGTAATAAAATCAGCAAGAAAATAATCAACCTTCTCTATAGGATATCGTCGTCTTAATTGACTGCAGACGCTTGAATTGATTTTTTAATCTACAGACACAGGACAAGGTCAGCAACAGAGAAAGCTGATATTGCTTTATTTTCATAGAGAGATATTTAATGTTCAGAATATAAACATGAAGTGTGGTGCTTTGAAAAAATGCTTTAAAACCAAAGACATTAATTGTATTTCTTTTTTAAATTTGTTTATTTAAAATGTTTTTTATTCATTTTGCATACCAACCACAGTTCCCCCTCCCTCCCCTCCTCTTGATCCTCCGCCACCTCCCTCAAGCCACCCTCATCCACTCCTCAGAGAGGGTAAGGCCTCCCATGGGGATTCCACTGTGATTTCTAAACACTGTTTAACAAAACTTATTTAGAAGACATTGTGCTTTGGTTGGGGGGTAGGTACAGTCAGCTATAGAGTCTTTATCTAGAACCCATGAGGCCATAAGTTCAACATATACTTATATGTTCAACGTAAAATAAATATATAACTTTTTAAGTGAAATTGGAAGGAGGGAATGAAGAAGGGGAGATGGATTTGTAAGGAAAGATAAGAAGGAGTTGGGGTGAATATAACCAATATACATGGTATGCATGTATGAAATTCTTAGTCAATAAATATATTATACTGAAACATATTCTAAGGGATTATTTTTAAATTTCCATTTAATAACAGTATGCTGAAATAGCACATATCTAATACTTTAAAATAATTTTCATTTTATTAAAATGTGAGTTATAACAAGTAAAAATATTAGCTATTTTTTAAAGCTAGTCATTGAAAAGAAATTTATGGGTGTAGAGGAAGCCCTGAATGTGTGAAGTCTTGAGTGAGTATGTGTTGTTCACTTGAATTAGCTTTGTCAAGGATCAAGCGTCAGACCCATGTGACTGGCAAATGCTTTTCCAGGTGAGGTTCAGAGGGATGACAAACCCTTCCTCTGGTCCGAGTACAAAAGTTGACAGTGGGTACAGAAAATATCCATCATAACACTCCCCCCAAGATGTTTATGGCCTGAAGACTGCTCCCCTACACAGACTACACCAAGAGATATTAGCTGAATCTGGCTCCTGGTTCAGCTGTAAGTAATAACTCGGCCTCCCTATTCAACTATATTTATTGAACACACTGAGCTTGCAGGGTTGCTGTGGCTTCTTCATCACAGAGACCAGTCCACTTGATCCCAGGCTTCCTCTGTCTCTTTCTCTGTCCTTCGTCCTTGCCCCGCTACCCCAGTCAGGAAAATCCCTAGAAACTGTGCAAGGTCAAAGAAATGAGTTACTTTCTACTATTGTCCACAAAAAAAGGATGAAATTCTATTGTTGTTGATTTGGTATTAAAATATTTTCCAAATACTTTTATTATTTCTTCTATTTTTGAGATTAAAATATATAGTTTCTCCTTTCTCTATCTTCCCTCCAAACCCTGCCATATACTCTTCTTTACTCTCTTTCAACTTCAGGGCCTCTTTTTTCATTAATTGTTGTTAAATACATATATGTATATACATAAACATTTCTAAATATATAAATACATACTATGTAGTCTATATAATATGCCCTGTGTACATGTTTCCAGGGCTGACCACTTGGTCTTGGTAACCAGCTGTGCTCATCCCAGGGGAATTTCTCTTGCTCTCAGCAAACCTTAGTTGACTATAGTTCTATGAATAGGGTTGAGGCCTCATGGTCTTTCCCCAGTCCACTTTATTTTGTCTATTGTTGTTGCCTTTGTTTAATTCATATTTGGGCAGCCATGTTGGTGAGACTTTATGAGTAGAGCTTCTGACATTGCTAGGAGACACAATCTCTCGGCCAACTCCTTGGTCCTTTGACTCCAATAACTTTCTACACCTTTTGCAATTATCCTTTAGCCTTAGGTGTGGGAGTTGTTTTGTAGATGTATCTATTGAGACTGAGCTCTTACCATTCTGAATTTTTATTGGTTGTGGTTGTAATGGTCTCTATTTGTTTCAAGGAGAAGTTTCTCAATGAGAGATAAGGACTACACTTAGCTGAGGGTATAAGAACAAATATTTAGAATGTAGTTAGCATGTATGCTGGTTCAGGAACGTGGTGGTTATAGGTTCTCCTTCAAAACTCAAGACTTTACTAGCTCAGATTTTATGGCTAAGTTTCTTAGCACCAGGCTTGATTTCCTTCTTGTTCAACCTGCCGTAAGTCCAATTAGAGAGCTATTTGGTTACTGGCAAGGTTTACATGCCATTACTGCACCCTCTGTGTTATCATGCCTTTCCGGTTATTGTTGTGGCTCACAGGCTTTACAGTTGGGTAAGATTGTTGGGTGTTTCTCTCCTTTGGAAACTTGTATGACATCTTCTGGTATCCTGTAAGCTAGTCCTCAAACAGAAGACTTTTAAGTCAGTTTGAGCTCAGAGGTCTCCTGGACCTATTTCTGAAGTATACGGTGTCTTGAGCAATAAGAGCTTACCTTCTACCTTTTAGGGACAACCAACAGCAATGGAAATAGACTATGTTTCAGAGGTCTCTTGGACATCCCTGACTAACAACTCAAAAGAGTGATGCTCATGCCTGGATTTGGGGTTTTTATTAGATGGTCTTTGACTCTTGGAGGAAGCCTTGTCAGTCCAGATGGAAAATTTTCATTTAAACTATATAAGTATAATTTTTCACATCAGATCTGGTAATAAAAAGTAAAGCATGGCTGGTATTCAGTCCATAACCTGTATACATACCTCACCATCAGATTTGACATCTGAGATTTCTTTTGGAATTTTCACAATCAAAATTTAGTGATACTCTTTCACCAATATATGAGTACAACCATTTTGGGGCTATTGATTAATAGAAGCTTTTGAAATCATAGGTGGACTAGAAAGGCCAATTTGCTTTCTTATGTATCTTTCTCTTGGGTCTTAATGACTTGGATGCTGCTCATTTTCAGTTGCCTTTGGATGATCATATTATGACTACTGAACTCCAACCTCAGTGTGGCTTTCATATGTTTTGTGTAGCTGAGGTGGTACAACAGTTTCATTCTCTATTTCTATCACTGTTTGTTCTATAAAATAAAATATCTTAAGGAAGAGAAGAGGCTTCCACTATTTGTTAAGACAGCAAATTCTAGTGTGTTTATATAGGCTTCTTTGTTTATAGCTTTAATAACAGAATCTAATATCAATTTCTTCATTTTATTAAACTACATCTTGATAATCATTATTAACACAATAGATTAAAGTGGTCCTTGGCTTTATAAAGAGGTTTATTTCAGTTCTTAAGGAAAAAATTATCCTTATCCAAGACTCACTCTACCTTCAACTGTTTGGCATTTGGCAGAAGGACAGACCTCTGACATTCTGCTAAACCAGCTGACAAATGTCTGTCAGTTTTGCTTTCAAACAGCAAATATCTGATGTTCTTTGGGTTTCAAATCACACTGACCCTGAATCTTAAAAATAACATTTATTTGCTTTCTGAGAATACCTCTTGTTTTAAAAGGTTTTCTTTTAAGTTTCTTAAAGTCATATTTAAAGCTAAAGAGAAGCTTTTGCAATAGATGGATCTTCGGAAGAGAGAACACTCATGACTTAACCAAATGACCCCATTTTCCAGCTTTGAAGCTATATAATCTTTTGATCTTTTTTTCCCTTTCTGTCAATTTTTAATTACAATTTTCATTGAGTAGGTTGGATCTTTGATACAGTTCTTTTTTATTTATAGAGACCATCATTTTTCATAAAGTAAATTTAATGAAAAGAAAATGGCAAGATAGCTTTCAATGTCTCTGAAAATGTGACACTGATTAAGACACCAATCAAAATATTTTTTTAAATTATTTTAAAATCATTTATCTGGAAAATAATCTTTATTAATCTCAGATTTATTAACTGTGAAATTGATCTGGTATCTAAGTAACAAAGACAGCTGACCACATAATTTTAGCAATGTCCAATGTAAAATTAGCTTGGAGGATAAAGGGGTACATTATTTATATTTTTTTTTATTCATGTACTTTATCCCATTGAGTCCAAATAGTGTTACCTATATGAGCATGCCTGTGGGGTCATTCACTGGGGCACAGGGAATCCACCAGTTGCCACACTCTTAAAAAAAGAAAAGAAAAAAAAAGTATTTTTCTCTCTCCCAGAAGCCATCAACTGCCAGGAGCTCCTCAAACAGGGGTGAGTTTTTGGAGCCCCTCCCCCTCCATGTTAGCATTTTTTAATTAGCATGATCTTATGCAGGTCCTGTGTAGGCAATCATAGTTCCTATGAGCTCATTTATACAGCAGCCATATCATGTCCAGAGGACATCATTCCACAGCTCTTCTCCCTTTCCTGCTTTTGCATCTTCCTTGTGAAATTTCCTGAGTCTTGGGAAGTGGAATATACAGATGTCTCATCTACACCTGAGCCATCACAGTTGTTTTTTCTAAATAATGAACAGTTATGCACCTGTGCATTAATCACTACCCATTGCAATAAGAAGCCTCTCTGACCAAGGCTGGCAGCAGATTATATCTATGGATATAAACGTAAATATTTAGAAGACAATTTGATAACATGGCTATTTAGGAAACAATTATATCAATGGGTTCTGCCTAGGACTTACAACATCCCAAACCATGAGTTTGGATCATATTTATTGTACCAAACTTGGATCTTATCCTGGCGAGCAGGTCTCAAATTCATTCCAGAGACTGGTGAATATCACCATAAGCAATCTTGTCATTAACTGCACCAGTAGGAACATCTTCCCTGGGAGGTAGATATTGTAGCATGTAGGGTCTAGTGCTGGATAAGACCATTGATATGTTTAGTCCTCAGGCAACCTGCCTGGAAGCCTCTAGAACTATGAAAACTAGCCAACAGAAGTTTTCACTTCGAGCCTGATTGCTCTCTGCCTCACAAACAAAGTGAGTGATGGTTTAAGTAGTAAACACCTTACCATACAGTTATAGCAGGTGACAAAGAACAACAGGAGTAGCTTTTGTCGTTTGGAGTGCCTCCAAGGCCTCTAGAACCAGTAATTGTGATGATGCCTGGCATTGAAATTTTCATTTCATAGCCCATGTCCTCTGGGAGCAGCACTGTTCACTAATGTAGAATACCTCATTACAATTTTTTTTCTTAAAAATATTTTGTATTAGTCAGGGTTCTCTAGAGGAATTTAATTAATACAAGTATTATATATAATATACATTAGAATTTATTAGATTGGCTTACAGGCTATAATCCAGCTAGTCTTACAGTGGCTCCCTAGCAATAGAAAGTCCAAGAGTTCAGTAGTTGTTCAGTCCACATTGCAGGACATCTCATCTGGTCATCAGTGTATTCTAGAATGCTGAAAAAGTAGACTCTAATCCTAATGAAGGGATGGACTTGCTAGTGAGAGTTAAGGAAACCAAAGAGAGGAAGCTTCCTTCTTCTATGTCCTTTATATAGGCTACCATCAGGACACTTGCCCCGATTGAGGGTGGATCTTCCTACTTCAGAAGATCTGGGTTAAAAGTGGATATTCCCACTTCAAATGATTTGATTTAAAAAAAAATCTCACAGGTGTACCCAAATGCTTAGCTTTTAGTTAAATGAAAATATAGTGAAGTTGACAACCAAGAGTAGTCATCATATATTTTAATTAGTTTACAAACTACTGGGGTTTCATAATTTTTTTCAAATACCTTCAGTTTGGGTTAGTCTACTCTCTTTTCATTCTTTCCATCACCCCCCTGATCCCATCCTCATTGGGACATTTACCTCCCAGTAGAATATATGTCCAGGAGTGTGACAGCTGGGTCACAGGGTAGGTCTATTTCTAATTTTCTGAGAATCCTCTGACTGATTTGTAAAGTGACTACACTAGCTTCCAATCCCAGTAACAGTGTGTAAGTGTTCACCTTTCCTTATATCCACACTATAATGTGTTGTCATTTTACCCTTGATTATGGAATTCTGACCGTGGGAAGATGGGATCATAATATACTTTTAATCTACATTTACCTTATGATTGAGGATGTCTTAAAAGTGTTTTCTGTCTATTTTAGTCACTGTTTTATTGCTGTTAAGAGACACCATGACCAAGGCAACTCTTAAAAGAGAAAGCATTTTATTGAGAGCTTGCTTACAGTTTCAGATGCTTAGTCAATTATCATCATGACAGGGAGCATGGTAGCATTCATGACAGGCATGGTGCTGAAGAAGAGTTTGAGAACTACATTCTGATCTGCAGGAAGAGAGAAAGACAATGGCCTGGGCATGGGCTTTTGAAACCTCAAAGCCCACTCCCAGTAACACACTTCCTTCAACAATGCCACAACATCTAATCCTTCTAATCCATTTAAGTAGTGCAAATTCCTGATGTCTAAGCATTCAAATATATGAGCCTATGTGGGCCATTCTTATTTAAACCACCACATTCTACTCCTTGGCCCCCACAGGCTTATAGATATATCATAATGCAAAAATGTATTTAGTTCAACTTTAAAATCCCCTCTAGTCTTTCACAGTCTCAAGAGTATTTAAAAGTCCAAAACCCAACATCTCTTCTGAGACTCAAGGCAATCTCTTAACTGTAACCTACTGTAAAATTAAAAAAAAAATACTTACAAAATAAAGTAGCACACAATACACATTATCATTCCAAAAAGAAGGAAAGAGATCATAGTGGGGAAACACTGGACCAAAGCAAGTCCAAATCCCAGCAGATAAACTATAAAGTCTGCATCTCTGTGTCTAATGTCAAAAGGTTCTTTTCAGACCTCCAGAGTTCTTCAGCTTTTTTGACTGTAATCTCTCTCTCTCTCTCTCTCTCTCTCTCTCTCTCTCTCTCTCTCTCTCTCTCTCTCTCTTTCTCTCTCTCTCTCTGCCTAGTTCCACACCTGATCTGCAGCTTTCCTTGGCAGGTATCCTACGACTTTGACATCTTCATCATCTTGGGGTCTCCAACACAACCACAGCTACACCCAATGACCTCTCTAGGCCTCCATGTAAGGACACCCTTGAAAAAGGCCTGGCCTTGGCACCTTTCCTTAGCTGTGGAGGGGGATGCCACAACTTCTTTCTTGTGTCCTTGACTCTAAACCCAGAACCATGTTGCTGAAGCTGCCAACCTCTGCTGCTTGATGGGACTGGAACTTGGACTCCTCGTTCAATTACATTTGCATCAGCTGTCTGTTGTTGATGCTTTTGTTCATGGCTTAAGCTTTTTCTTTAATTGTTTTTCACAAGTTAGAAGCTTAGCTGGACAGGGTCTTGCTCTGAGGTCACTTCTCCCTTCATTCAATTTCCCATCAGGCTTTTCTCTAAGCGCCGTATCTCCTTGAGCACTAGATTAGCCCCATTATACTTCCTGGTGCTCCTTTTCTTCTCAAACTGTACATTTTGCTTTTCTAATTTTCAGCTTGTTCCTTTTCATTACAGATCTGCATTAAAATGATTACTAATAACCATAAGACACAGGCATCACTAGACTGTCTTGAACTCTCCTCTGTGACTAACCTAAAACTCTTCCATTTATCCTCAGGCAGCTTTTTCCTGACAAGGGCAGAAGGCAGTCACACTCTTTGCCAAAATATCACAGGAATGGTCTCTAGTCCACTTACTAATGTTCTTCTCTTCTGAAACCCCTTGAGCTGGGCTACCACAGTCCAAATTGCCTCCAGCACTGTCTTTCATGCTCTTACAAGGATGGCCCACTAAACCCCACTTAAAGTGTACAGCCACTTTTTCTAATCTAAAGTTCCCAAATCTTCCATCTCCCTCTGAGAAGCAGCATGGTCAGGCCTGTTGCAACAATATCCCTGTCCCTGATACCAATTTCATCCTAGTCATTATTCTATTGCTATGGAGAGACACTATGAAACCTCCAAGCTCACTTCTAGTTATACACTTCTTCCAAAAAGGCCACAAACCCTAATCCTTTTAATCCTTTCAAATAGTGGCATTTCCTGGTGACTAAGTTTCAAATATACGAGCCTGGGGGACCATTCTTCTTCAAACCACCACACTATCCATTTGTATCTCTTCCGAGATCTCTTCTTTCAGTGACACAGCCCATTGTTTAATTGCATTGTTTATTTTCTTAGTGTGTAGGGGTCTCTTCAGTTTTGTTTGTTTTTTGTTTGTTTTTTACTCTAGGCAGGTATCCTGGACACAGAGTCCCTAAGAGTTTCTCCTGTTCTGTGTTTTTAATAATGTAAGGAAATTCATGCGAAGTTTCTTTTCTAGCCCTCTGTTTAGCATTCTGTAGAACTCTTATACCTAGATAGGCATCTCTTTCTCTAGGTTTGGAAATTCTTCTTCCATGATGCTATTGAAAATGTTTTCTATGCCTTTGATGTATTGCTCTTCTCCTTTGATTCCAATAATCCAAATATTAAGTCTGTTCTTGGTATCCTAGAGCTGAGTCATGCACTGTAGCTGTCATTGCTGTTTTTTTTTCATTGATCATTTTTTAAAATATGATCTGATTCTTCTGCCTTGTCTTCCATAACTGATTTTCTATATAATCCATCCTATTGATGAGGATTTCCACTGAGGCTTTTATTTTCCTGAGTATTTTTTTTCATTATCATATCAGTTTGGTTGGCTTTAGTAAGCCTCTGTTTTTTAAATTCAATTTTTGTATATTATATTGATGTCCTTATTTCATCTAGCTCTTTGTTTTTGTTTTCTTGGAGCATAGCCATGTCTTTGTTGAATTGTTTGAACACAGATAGTTATCTTTTTTTCTATTTTTCTGGAAGTCCCTCCACATCATTTTCATTGGAGGTCATGTATACAGGACCACCCACTGTGGATGAGACATATTATCTTGGTTTTTCATGGTGCTCTTTTGGGAATGGCATATCTAGAATACTTTGTTCATTGAATCTTTCTCTCTTTCTTTCTCCATTTTTTTTAATTTATTTTAATTTATTTTGCAATACAATTCAGTTCTACATATCAGCCACGGATTCCCTTGTTCTCCCCCCCTCCCGTCCCCCTCACCTTCCCCCCAACCCCCCCACCCCCATTCCCATCTCCTCCAGGGCAAAGCCTTCCCCACAGACTGAGGTCAACCTGGTAGACTCAGTCCAGGTAGGTCTAGTCCCCTCCTCCCAGGCCGAGCCAAACAATCCTGCATAGGCCCCAGGTTTCAAACAGCCAACTCATGCAATGAGCACAAGATCTGGTCCCACTGCCTGGATGCCTCCCAAACAGATCAAGCCAATCAACTGTCTCACCCATTCAGAGGGCCTGATCCAGTGGGGACCCCTCAGCCATTGGTTCATAGTTCATATGTTTCCATTCATTTGGCTATTTGTCCCTGTGCTTTATCCAGCCTTGGTCTCAAAGAAGCGGAGAAGGAAATCAGAGATACATCACTCTTTCTCCATTTTTTATTCTTTCCTTCGCTCCCACCTTTTCTTCCCCCCTTCCTTACCCCTCCTCAAATTCTTTCCTCTGTCCCTCCTTCTAATCTTTCTTCCCTCTAGCCTTCCTTTTCTCCCTTCCTCCTTTCCTTTCTTCCTTTTTTTTATGCAGGTCACTTTTCTTCTTTCAATGTAAAGGTTTACAAAGCTCAAGAAAAGATTAAGTTTTAATAGGGTTGAGACTTGGTTTTCCTCTGTGGGGCAGGTGTAGGATGTTCCTGGCCAGTGTTGACTTGCCCTGATTAGTCATATCAGGTGAAGGACATACAGACTGGACTCCTGGTGCAAAATTCCCTGGAACTATTTCAGGTCTGTTGTAGAGGCTGATAAGGGCCTGGTGTCTGTATCCAGGTTTCCCAGTATATAAAAAGATCTAAGATGGTGTGGGGATCCATACTTTTGTACAGGTTGGGATCCCGGTTCAGGGGATTTCCAAGAAGCATAGGCAGGCCTAAACTGTGGAGGCTCCGTTCCTTATTTGGTGCAGGTGACTTGGCTAATTTGACTCCTGGAACAAAATTCCTGGGAGATGTGAAGAGATGTCCTTCAGGAGGCTGAAAGGCCTGGTGTCTGGAACAAGGTTCCAGAGTCATGGAGGCTTGCCTAAGCAGGAGCCACATTTTACTTTCAATCATGATTCACATTCATATTTGTAAGAAAATATATCAAACCTGACAACAGTCATTAAATTGTTTAATGTTATTTGGTATTGTGAAAAAAGAAAAAAAATCAACCACATTAAATATCACTTGGTATAAAATACAGCTTGTGTGCCCCTTCCCACTCGAATCTTAACTCACGTCTTCCCACAACAATCTTAATTAAAATAACAACTCTATTCCTCTGGCTGACACACTTCTCAAGTGTAGGCAGGGCTACTCCAGGTATAGAATCCTTAATTATAAATATTAAGCTGTTAAACATAAGTGATTCTATGTTTTGACTTTAAAATGATATTTAACAAATTTACAAAATATGGTTTATAATAATCAAAAATTACACACAGAGTAACTTATAAATATTTAATTTTTCATCACTAAGAGTGTTTTTAAAACCTTCTGTAAAAATAATATTAAAGGGCTAGGTGTGTGCCTACATGGTAAAACACTTGCCTGGAGTGTACAAGGGCCTGCCTGGGATGAATCCAAAGGAGAATAGAGGGGTGGAAGGAGGGAGGGGGAGGAGAGGGGAGGAGGGGAGAGAGGGAAGGCTGAGGGAAGACATCTTACAAATAACTGAAAATGTATTAATTAGACACCCTTGTCTTATCTGTATGTGGCTAGCTCATCTCTGTTATTAATGGGCTCTGCATGAAGCCAGTCAGTGATAGTGTACCATTTCTCTGTGTCAGACAAGGTCTCCAACAGAAGAGTCTTATTCTGTGAATTTCATCAATCCAAAGCTTATATTTTGTTTATCAAAAAAATTTAGAAAAGTTTTAACTCTATACTCTTTTCTGGAATGTTGCAACCACAAAACTTCTGTCTTATACATCTATTCCCTGGGACCAATCAGTGTCTCCCCTTTCCTCCCCAATATGTCTATAGAATCTATTATATTCTAGCCCATATATTTTCATATATTTTATGTTTAAAGATCAATGGTGAATGAGTTATGTTCACTTTTTGTTAGGAGTAGTGTCTAACGAAAATAACCATGGTTTTGGAAGGGAGGAATGGTAATTTGTCTAGACAGGAGCTGAATAAGAAACATAATTTTCACTTCTTAGCTCTTTACCAAAGCAAGGCAAACAAACGCTAACATTCTGTTATTTGAAACAAGTTCATAACTCACCTTAAAAAGCTGAAAAATAAAGTCATATTATTGGCCAAAATTCTTTGGGCAAAAATGTAGGCTCCTATAGTAAATACATTATATTCTAAAATATTTAATCAAGAACTTGAATGATAAGCACTTCATTAGATTGTTGAGAGCATGTATTATAAAGATGCAAATCGGCCTGTCTTTTTTATTTTTATCATTTTGTAATGAAAAAAAAAGCAATAGATCAGCATATCTTACAGCAGACTTAGAGCACGTGCTAATATGAGTGAGGTTCTGGCCTCAGCACTCCATACCAAATGAGGGGAAGGAACTTTTCTGTTTATGTGAACACTTTCAGAGCTAACTGTCATGGAAATTGTGCTGCAAGTGAGTTACATGTGTCTGTGAAGGCAAGCATGTGAAATGTATGCATCGCCTACCCTGCTTCCTTAGCCAATGAAGACTTAGTCTGTAGGAGGTAGCAGACATTTTAAAACTTCAGAAGCATTATCCTAATGTTTATAACAAACAAAAGCAACCAGATCACACAAAACATCAACAACTGTGATTTTCAAATCACAGAATGGATTTACTTCAACATGTACTTGTTCTTCTCACAAAAGTAATTACTGCCCTATGACACATAAAGACACTCTTCTAATATGTCTCCCATCAAGTCACCTAGAAAGAAGGCATTTAAGCTTATCAAGCCATCTGTTTAGGATGTTTTTCAGACTTTGTAGTGTAGAACACTGGTAGCCCTCAGCATTGTAGCCTTCAGCTCATGTTTTAAAGTCTAAAGGAAGTCATGGGATCATACCCAAACAGGCCTTTTGCTTTGACTCTTTCTTTCATATTCCAACGTAAGCAAACTGTAAATTGTGCTATCAAATTTTGCTGTGAAATAATGCAAAATATTTGAGTAAGCTATCAAGTATATAGTAGGTTAAAAATGTCTTCGTTCTTTGTAAACTGGCCCAAAAAAATACTGACACATGTCTCCAGGTGACCCTATGATTTAAGGACTTTGACATTACCATTCAGCACTAATGGGCTCAGCCCTAGTGAGAGGAACACACCTAAGTCACAATGTGTAGTTCCGGAGAAGAACTTTTCTCAAAATGAAAGCTGACTAAAGGGAAGAATGAAATTCAGTAGTCATCTGGATATTTCTCTCTTCACTTAATCTCAGAGGAATTTGTTGGAGCAAGCTTCTATATATTGCTTATTTAATAGCTTAGCAGAACTGATTTTTACTATTTAACCTCAAATGACATCTAATAAGTAATGATATATTTCAAAGTGTAACTGATAAATCATAATGAAGAGAGACTATCTCTTGTGATAAAAGAAGGAAAACAAAACTTGATAATAAAATAAAATTATTAATGATTCCAAGTAATAAACTCAATTCTGGTAAATAGTAACATATTATCCCACATGGAATAGGTGTAATCAAAATAATTGATGCAAGGCTATGGTTTGTAATGCAGTTATTGAAGTATTAACAATGCTTTACTGTGCTTCAAGAAGTTGTCTACAAAGAAGTTCTTTTAAAATGCAGGCTTAAAAGACAATATGTTTTCTACTGAAGGTTTTCTGGATTTTCCATCTTCTAGAGGGTGCTTGTCCTCAGCTACTTCTGGTGTACTCTCCTGTGTACGCTGGCAGACATCACTATACTTTCTAGATTCCTGATCAGCACCCATTAGAGTTCTCTTAGGATAGGAATGACGTCAGCCTTTTTTATCCAAACCTCTCCAGAAACACTGTTTCTGGTACATTTGAGAAACACTGAAGGGTCAAATGATTTTCTTAAATTCATTGAGTAGAAGTACATCCATGCCAGGTCATTGCTGTCCATCTCTGACTGAGCTCTTTATAAAAGGATGGGTACCAGCATCATCTACAGTCCTCAGCATGGCATCACTCAGGCACTTCTTCGCAGTCCATTCACAGCCCTCATGCCAGACCTTCTCACTCTGCAGTGGGCCCAGCAGAGTGATTTACAAGTGGTTCAAGTGATTTAAGTGGTTCCTATACATGTTAAAAATGTTGATAGTGTAAAGAACTCCCAATACATTGCACACAGTTTTACTGGAATTTTGAGAGTGTGCTCACAGTTTACAACAGAAAATGCTATTTTAGACTTGATTTTGAATCATTTTAATGTCTTGAGAATTTTGTTCTTAAGATCCTCGTTTAATGTTAGGAACCATTGTCTTTTCGTGTAATAAATTGTGTATTTTGTGTGGGAAGACTGACTCAGTTTAAATTACTGGAAGAGATCCTGAGATAAGTATTTTAGTAGAGATGGCTCATTTCAGAGGCACTTCCAGAAAGCACAGTGGGAAACTGTAAGGACAAAAACTGGTCAAGGGTGTCTTACCAAGAATTGGGTATGAATGTGAACAGATGGGGTTCCACCTGAGGAACTGCCTGTGTAATATACCTCAGAGATAGCACCCAGAAATGGTTGTGATCCATTGTGTGGAAGTCAGTACTATAGCCAGCCTGTGACAAAAGAAAAAGCTTCAAACTACAGGCAACCAGAAAGGAAGCCAGAAGCTGAAGAAGAAAGTTGCACCCTGCCTTAAATCAGCTGGGAGGGGGTGAGTTTGTAGGGTGAGGGGAGACGCTGTGTGTTGATTGGATATTGAGAAGGAGGATGCTAGGGCTTTTCTTCATACCTATTTATGTTCACGTCACCTCTATAGAGGTTACATGTTTCTTTTCCAGTGTGGAGGTGAAGAAGGGTGACCATCGTGGTCTGTCTGGCAGACATTAAGCTTATGACATCAGCAGCTGTAGATCAGAAGAGCTGCTTGCTTCTGCATCTGTCCATTCTTGGAAACTAAACTGCCCCTGGGGTGACTTCTGAGATTTCCTGAATGAAAATTGCAGTATGTTTTTATTGAAGGATCAGATATCCAGATATGCACAGGCTTTAGAGACTTCGGAATCACCCTACTGGAAGGAAGAGGATGAAGGCATTTCTTTGCATCCCCATTTGTTGAGCTTTGTCTTCAGCAATTCCCAGTGTTGCTTCATTTCTAGGACATGTTTAAGTTTTACTGTAGCACTCAGTATATGATATGTACCCATCACATCCTAGCAATTTTGCTCTGAATGAGGATTGCTTTGTTCACTTCTGATTCGGGAAAGGCAGAAATCTGAAGGCTGGGAGCCAACTGCACCTGTTGAGCTTGGTCCAATTTTGTACCTTTATAATGAGCAAAGGTACTTGCGACCCTATTAGGAAGATAGGCTAATAAAACTGGTTGAAGCTTGAATGCTGATGCCTTAGAGAATGCGAGAGGAATAAAACTGAGTACGCATGAAAAAGAATTTGTGGTTGGAATTAAGGGTCTAGTAGAAGTTAGAAATCATTTATTTCTAGTAACACATAAAACAGGCAGTGTGCATTCTACTTTTAAGAAAGAGAGAACAGTGACTTCTAAGATACATTAATGACATTTAAGGCAACACTGATCATTTTACAGAGAGATTGGATTTATAAAGATGTACAGACTGGGCATATTATGTAAAATGTTTAAGAACAAACAAACATAAAATTACCAACAGCATAGGATCACTACCATGTTTCAGCTGATTTTGTATGAGTGGGTTGCTTTGTCAAATATTGAAATTCTTTTCTGCATATAGTAGCATTTCGTTAGAGCAAAATGTAGCAGTTGGTGCCTCAGATCAAAGAGACATTTTAATATTAAACACATTTCTAATACCATGTGGTAGTTTGAATGTAATTGGCCCCCATAATCTCATAGGGAGTGGCACTATTAGAAGGTGTGGTTTGTTGGAGAGGGTATGACCTTGATGAAGGAAATGTGTCCCTGTGGGGGTGGGCTTTGAGGTTTCATATATCAGGACATGACCCAGTGTCTCAGTCAACTTCCTGTTGCCTGCAAGATATAGGACTCTCAGCTACTATTCTAGCACCATGTCTGCCTGCATGCCACCATGTTCCCTGCCATGATGATAATGGACTGAACCTCCAAAACTGTAAACAACCCACCCCAATTAAAAGTTTTACATTATGAGTTGCCATGGTCATCATCTTTATTGACAGCAATAGAAACCCTAAGACACACCATAAGGTGATTTGTCAACGGTAAGAGAAAGTAGTTCAAAGCTACCATCCGGAAATAGCACAGAGCAGAAAGTCTGTTGCTTGCAACTCTAAACATTATCCATTGCTGACAAGTCCAACACCATCACAACTGTTTCTTACTGTCAACTACAAGATTGCTTTCTATAGAAAAATGACTCCAGAAATTTAGAAATGCAGGAAAGTGTGCATTTGGTTACTGAATCAAAGGCTTTAAGGGTCATACTTCAAGTAAACATAAACATTTTGAGAATGACAGACACCACAAATAGTTTAGGTGATGACCATGGAAGTTCACATTTTGTATTTATGTTCTTTTTCCTTTGGACAATTTGTAATCAATGAGAATTATGTTGACATACTTTAATTCTAAAATCAGTAATATATTTGATACTCTTGAAACTTCTAGAACCCCAAATCTCATTATAATATAGGGTGAGCTAAAAGATAACAGAAATGTTGAATGGCATATCCCTCATAATGAATAATAGTAAGCAATCGCCTTCACCAATGATGAGTTGTGAGTCGTGCAGGATAAAGCCAAGCTACACACCTAGTTATTATACACATAGCAGTAAACCCATTAACTGCCCAAATCAGACACTTGATTTTTAATTGTCATTTTGTTCTTTTGGCATAATCCCTGGGAATCATTGTCCAATTTGTTCTCTACTAGCATTTGAGCCTTCCTTGTGTGATTGTTCTGTGGTGGTGAAATTGCAGATAAGGATCAGGTAAAGAAATACATACAAATAGACACAGTATACAGCAAACATGCATGAGTACTTACAATGAATAGATGCGTTTGAAGCTTTTAATCTGTTGATTGATGTAGCACATTGTCCACATCCTGAAAGGAATGTGAGGACTGAGAATTACTAAAGAAGAGATTTTTCTTACACCAAATCAGCACAAAATGGGCATGTGTTGAAATAGTAGCATCATGTTTTAACTGCTCAAATTCCTTAATGGTTTATTCCTTACCTCTCCGGGATGTAAAAAGTTCATAAGTAAACAGGGATGGATATAAATAATGAAAACTGCTATGTCCCACAGACTGTTCTACAATTGTCAGTTTAACTACAATTCTCATTTTTTAAAACTGCATAGTAGTTTCTGCAACTTTGAGAACGAAAGCTAGGAGAACATTTTCACATAAAACAGCTTTGAAATCACTGCCATCTACTTATGTCTGATCTCAGGATTTTAGAGAGTTACTCAATGTTTTGTTCCTTCAGTTTCTTTTTATTTTATTATTATTTTTTATTTGGCAAGTGTTTGCCTCCATATATGTATGTATACAATGTAAGTATAGCGCCCACAGAGGCCAGATGAGGGCTTCAGGTATCCAAGAACTGGAAGTAAAAATATTGAACTGCTATGTTGGTTCTGGGAACCATATCAGGGTCATATGCAAAAGTAGCGAGTGCTCTTAATAGTTGTGCCACCTCTAGCCCATATGTGTGTATGTATTTACATGTATATGTTTATGTAAACTGCACATCCTAGGGTTTAAATGATAAAGATGCTATGGGAATTCAGCAGCATATTTGTACATAGATAACTTTGTTCCTTGTACTCATCTAAATTTTGGGGGGAGACAAAGTTTACACACACATACACACAGAGAGAAGCATGTGTGTATGTTATATAATTCAGTACTCAGAGTAATAAATAATAAATTATATTACTTTGATTGCTGATGCACTACAAAAAGTGTTTATTAAATTACATTTAGTAAATTCTGTATTGACCTTGACACCAGATTTCTGGAAATCTTGCTATCCACTACTCATTAGTGAAGAGGATACACCAGGGATGGAAATGGTGTTCTTACTCTTGGGAAGCTTACAGAGGGAATGAAACAGTACATAAGATGCAACATGTCCCCTCAAATGCTTGCATAAATACACTTGCACAATAGATAGAAGGAAGAAAAGCAGTTACCATTTGAAAAATAGTTTTCCAAGGTAGGATAGAGGAGAAATCAAAAGGACCAACCCAAAGATGTGAAAGTTCACTGCGTGAAGGGCCATGTGTGGCTCTGGCTATTATCAACACACTTGTATTTGAGAACCTCTTTTATATTCTCTCTCCCTTTCTTTTCTTCCATTTCCCCTTCTCCTTCTCTTCTTTCTTTGCTTCAACATAGAGAAAAAAGCTTTCTAAATCTTACCAATTAAGTGCCAATATGCCCCCAAACTGTCATTTTAAATCTTGATCAAACGCCCACTAAAGGCTCACTCATTTATGTTGTCAATCACACTTAGGAACTAATTTATCCTACCAATTATCATTTAGCTACTAAAAGTAAATAAACGCTTTAATGGTATCTCCTAGTTGTTCCAAAAGTCAGCATGTTAGAATGTAGTGAAGCAGAAATGGATGAGGTGCTCTTCAACTTTTAGAGACAGGTTTAGGGTCTGTGGAGGCTCTGTTGGTAAAGTGCCGCATGTACAAACACGAGGCCCTGACTTTGGATGGCCAGCACCCATGTAAAAAGCCAGATGTGGCAGATGTGGTACTGTATACTTATAATCCCATAGCTAGGGGGTGGAGACAGGAGGATCCCTCGAGTTTATTTGGCCAGGTAGCCTGACTGAACCACTGAGGTCCACATACAGCTAGAGACCCTGCTTCAAAAAATAAGAGGAAAGCTGAGCATGGTGGTGTATGACTTTAATCCCAGGTCTAGGAGGTAGAGGCAGAAGGATCTCTGTCATTTCAAGGCCAGCCTGGTCTCTATAGAGAGTGAGTTCCAGGACAGCCATGACTATGTAGAGAACCCCCTCCCCACCCACACACACAAAGAGCCTAGAGAGATACCTCAGCGGTTAACAGCACTGGCTATTTTTCATAGGATCTGGGTTTAATTCTGTAGTAGTTCTCAACTATCTGTAACTCTATGTCCAGGCCATCCAACAACCTTCTCTGGCCTACCAGATTCCACCATGCACCTGGTACACAGACATCCATGCAGAAAAATATTCTTAATTTTATGATAATATATCTTATAATATTATATATATATATATATATATATATATATATATATATATATATATAATATGGTGAAGAGTGATTGAAGAAGAATCCAAAATCAATTTCTCCTCCCCGCCTACACACACAGAATCTTGGCAAAATACATCTTTGCTTGACACAGCAAAGACAAGGATCCTACAATGTCAACATAAACTTCAAAAGAATTAAAAACAGAGGCAGGTTTAATGGCAGTCATCTACATCTCAGCACTTGAGGGCTGGCAAAAAAGATCAGGTCAAGGCCAGCCTTGGCTATGTAGTGAATTCAAGGCCGAACAGACAAACCCAAAATGTATTTAAAAGAGAAGGAGGAACAACATTTGAGTAATCCATTGACCTAATGATAATTGTCAAACCTTTATATTTTCATCAAAAATATTGATATTTTGAGTTTACTTTTAACCACTGTTCAGTCTTCGTTGAACTGTACAGGACGCAGGAAGATGGTCTATGCCATTGATGAAGGCAGAGTGCCTTTCCTTGCATCAGTACCCATCTTTACACATTGAGAAACAGTGGGTATTATAGTGCTAGCCAACTGTCAGCGGGGCATGATTCCATCTCCCAGAGGATGTGGGCAGACCCAAGTGCACAGCAGAAACAATAAATCTAGCAAATCCATTTATGAAATAACTTTGGCAGTAATGGCAAGAGGATTTGGATGGAAGTATTTATGGTCTTCCAGCTGGAAGATCAGAACACAGCTTCCAAAGCAAAAGGCAGAGTCGGATGGCAGATAGTTGCTGCTTGGAGGAGAACAGCAAAGAGCCAGGGCTCCATGCTGAGCACAGGAGAACCAGACAAGACAGTGGGCTCTGGAACAGCCCCTGCTGCCCAGTGTCAATGTGAGGATTTCTGGTGCCATCTGCTGGATTGAGTGGGGACTTCAAATCCCATGTGCACTAGCACATAGTTGCCTCCCTGAAGCTTCTGGGTTAGGGGGCAGGCCATGGCAAAAAAAAACAAAAAGCAGGCTGGAAAAATGGCACTCAAAAGCACCTTAATGTGAACACATTTACTGAGCCTTGGGAAGAGCAGAGGACAGTGTGGAGTGGAGTGTGTGGTTACTGATCGCAGATGCACCGGAGTTTCTACGCTGTGGTTCTACAGCCCACTTGGTGGTCCTGTTGACTTACACAGACCACTAGGACAGCTGGATGGCATTTCTACCCCAAATCCATAAATCCCTTGCTAAAAGTTGCTTAACTACTATAGACCTTATACTTTTTACCCTCTTTCTGTTCTTTATTGGAGAGAATACAGTGGTTTGGTTTGGTGTTGTCTTTTGTTGTTTAGAAGTAGAAAAAAAAAATCTGGAAGACAAGTGGTGTCACCTTACATCTTACCATTAAAGTTGGTTACTATGTAGTCTGAACCATTATGTCTGACTTGGCACTTATGTGAACATAGCAGTTCACCAGCTGTTCTTGCCTTGTGAAAACAGGTCAGCCTGTTGGCTGTGTGTTCTGTAGGGCCAGTGTAGAACTCTCTTTTCAGATTGCAAAGTTTCTTATATATTTCAATAAATTTTCAATGATCATTGTGGAAATGGATGGTTACATTGACATTGATTCTAGCTTGCAGTTCTCAAAACATTTCAATCACAGGGGATCTATTGTAAAAAAAAAAATAATGATTCTTTGTGAAATTCATTTGAAATTTTGTCATCCCGGACATCTCACACTGAATACCCCTAATGCGTATGTTAAGACACAAGGAGCTGATACTCATTGCAAGCTTAGCATGGTCCATTATCTCTTATCCTCCTGATGATAGTATTATGTGAGAACAATCCTATTCTTATTAACAAACAGAAAAACTAAGGCTTACCACTTTGTAATTTGTCTAAAGTTACACTAAAATATAAAATGGAAGCACTGACACTGACTTTGAAGGTCACCTTTATGAATGTGGAGTTCTACGATATGATCTAAAACCACAGTACATATTAATGACTTTCATGTTAATTATGCTTCTGAATTGATGCTCATCATTTTGAGGAGCAACGCAGTAATAACATGAGTTTAGCTTTACTTAACTTACAGTTTCTCAGTGTATCTGTTTGCAGAACATTGAATAAGTGTTGTGGGGACACTGTTGCATAGAATGCCGTTCTAGCAATGCTGATGTCAGTTATGTTATTGCGGAGGAAGAGCAGGAATAGAGTCACTCTTCCCCATTTCTCTGTCCACTTCTTCTGGAGTAAGTCTTGGGGCCTGGGGCCTTCTTCAGAGGCCTTCCTCTCACTGGATTCTACCTTGTATCTGGCATAGGTAGGATTCGGGAACGCCTGCTATCCTGGCTGCTGTGCTGTATCAGAAATTCTTGTATAAATATTCAGTGCATCCTGCAAAGGAAACAAGTGTAATTTAGTTGAGCCACAAGCTTGAGTGAAATAACAGCATGTTGCTGTTATTGTTTAGTCAATTAAATTGTCCTCTGTACTTGTAGGATCTGTTCCGCATTTAATCCCAGTGAGATACGCACTCTGGCAGTGTGCTTGATTTCTTTGCTTCAGATTGTCTTATTTAGCACAACTAAAGATTTGAGAATGAACACTGGAAGACACGATGATAAATTGTTGGGCCTTACTAAAGACTCAGAAGTCCTAAGGTCCTGCCAGTGACAGATGGTCTGTCCTTACTCATGGCTTGTCTCCCTGACAGGGCTTGATTCCTCCCTCCGCTCTTTTTTTTTTTTTTGCTGAATTCACTTAAAGTAAGCTCAGCCTCATGGAAGGTGGAAGGTCACCTTTGTGGTAATTACATTGCTAAATGTAGACGTGGACCAGGCTCCATAGCACCGCACTGTATGTGGGATGTGCTCCTTGCACACTACTAAGTACCCATGTCTAATGCTGAAAGAAACTTACGTGGTGAGAGGATTCAGAGCAGATTACCAAGAAACCCCCTGTTCCCATGTCTCCTATCACTCAGCTGGGTTCAGGTCATGCTCCACAGGCAGCTTTGTTCTGCTTTGCTGGGCTCCCTTCAGCTAGCTGTTTGCTGCGGGGTTGCCCAGCAGTGACAGAGTCTTTCAGGCAGCTTTTCTGGCTCAACCTGGAAATTAATACTATTGCTGAAATATGAATACTTCACTACTTTCTTATGGCCTAAGGTTTTTGATATTTTCTTTTAAAAATACAACTAGAATTTGCTAATAATCCACACAACGAGACCTCAGAATTGTGGCACTGATGTACTCAGTAAGAAAGAGGCCTTATTCCCAAGGAAAAAAAGAAGAGGAGAACTTCAATCCAGTTCCTTAATCCATTTCACTGATTTGAAACGTTTACTGGCAAAATGTGAGTTGTGCTATTTAAGTAAGAAAGATGAGAAAAGATGTATACTTTTCTAGCTTCTGTGAAGAAAAAAAAAAAACAGACAAGCACTACTTAAGGAAGAGGGAGCTTTATTTTGATGCAGTGTTTAAGAAAGTACACAGTCCGTTCACGCAGAGAAGCCAGGGTGACAGCAGAGGTATGGCAGCTGGTGAGGATATATCAGAAGACAGGAATCAGAGGAGGGGGGAGAAGGGAGGGAGGAAGGGAGGGAAAGAGGAGAGAGAGAGAGAGAGAGAGAGAGAGAGAGAGAGAGAGAGAGAGAGAGAGAGAGAGAGAGAGATGAATGCTAATGCCTGGTGCCTGCAGAAGCCAGAAGGTGTATCAGATCCCCTTGGACTAGAGTTAAAGTCAGTTGTGAGTCTTCTCAAGGTGGATGCTGGGAAACAAACCCAGGTCCATTGGCAGTATATACTCTTAACTTCTGTCTCTCCAGCCTCACACTGTGTTAGATCAGTATAGCTTTGGATTTATTTTGAAAGCACCAAGTCTCTTAGTGGAGGTAAAGAGATCTGTGCCCCTAGTCCATGGGATGATGCTGCTTGCATTCACAGTAGGTCTTTCCAGCTTAGATAAGCATTTCTGGAAACCACCTCATAGATATACCTGGAGTGTGTTTCCATGGTGATTCTAAATCCGATCACATTGACAACGAGAATACATCATTGGAGAAACAATCATTCCTGATAGAATTCTAACATAACTATAGAAATAAATACAAAGAAGTTAGAAATTCTCAGATGCCTTGAAATAATTAAAATAATAACATCTGAAATCCAGAATTTGGTCCTTTAACTCATCAGTGCCGATAGCTTGCTACAGCATTACTGAACCTAAAGTGCTGTGACATGGAAAGAGATCAATATTACTAAAACTATTTAGATTATCAGGTAAACTGATTTGGATTCCCAGCGATCACCTCCAGTGGTCATTCCATATCTATACTCAGCTCTAAAGTTCCTTTATGTGAATGTATCTTCCTTAAACATGAGCACAGTCAGCTGGGGCTGGTAATCTGTGAGGAGGATAACATCCTCACCCTGCTTCTCCTTTCATTCTCTGGTGGGTTTCAGCCTCTCTGATATGCCCCCTGTGCCTTTTACTGTTGATCAGGTAGTAGTCATTGAAGTTCTAAGGTCTAGGCTGTTGATCTCTGTCCTCTTTTATCCCCTTTCCAAATGATCTTTCTATTCAGTTCCTTAGCTTTCTGATCAGTTTCTTCAAAATATTGCCTTCTTTCAGTAATGTTCAGTTAAAAGAAAACTCCAAGAACCCATGTGATCTTATTATTAATTCATGAACAAATTAACCTTGACCTAAGGGAATTCTATTCCTCTTTTAGTGGACATTTCTCCACATAACATTTTGCATGTATTGTAGTGGGGGGAAAAGTGGTTCTTTGAAACTTGATGCTACAGTATTACATAGATGTGTATGTATAAATATTTTTCATTGTGTGGTTAAAAGGACATGACTTCTCTACCTTTTCATTACTAAGTATCATTCTTATAGCAATTGCTTTCCTGCTACAAAGAAAAATACACTTGGAGAAGGAAGTTTGAAACATTTAATACCCACAAAAATGTCCAGCACACACCTGACAATTTTCAGATCAAAACTTTATCAATTCACAAAGGCTCAGTTATGCTAGTAATTGTGTTATTTGAAATTTAAGATTATAAAAAGGTACAGAGCAACTATTAATATCAATGCTTTGCATTATACAGGATGGTCTGAATTTCTTAAGAAGCAGACCCCAAATGTATTGTCTCATATTAGCTCAGTGTGACAGCAAAGAATGTGGAGAAAAGTTCTTCCCTGTGCCAGAGCCAATGTGACTTTCAAAGTGCCCCTGGGCATGATACAGTAACCTAATCCACATGTTGCAAGGGATAGCGAGTGGGCACAAGCAGTAGGCACAAACACACAGGCACAGGCATGCAGGTTTGGAAGTGTCCTGCATCACCTCTGCTCACATTATCTGGGCTGGAATCAGGAACGTGACTTTGAAAGAAAGATATTGGACTAATGATTTTAAAACACCATCCATCACAGAGAGTCAGTGGAGGGCTTGACAACTTGAAAAGCCTAATAAAGGTTCTAAAGGACACTGTCTCCAAAGGAACATGCAGCATGTGGATGGAAAACTCTAACATACTCAAATAGAGGGCCATACAGGTGCCCACCTATAGAAAAGAGGTCTCCATTGACAATGTGAAAAGGAACTGATTATCTGCAGGAAGTGTTAATATAACAAGGAAAATACTGCTAGAATGATTTTGTATTGTAATATTCCTGGGGGTAGGAGAGTACCGCAGAGCAGTTCCTTAACTGTCCTTGAGGGAAGGCAGGTTGCATGATGGTCTGAGACAAGATGGTTGCCCTTCCTTATGGAAGCTCCATAACGTTCTGTGCTCTCTCCTGTTTATTTCAGGTCATTGTGGGAGAGATTACTTTCACTTTCCACACAAACTCTCCGTGTTGCTGTGTAGTAATCCCACAGTTCTGCAACAGAACAACTTCTTAACAATAACTACATGTAATGCAGAATTCACATACTTGAATTTTCTTAACCTGTCTGCATGGCAGAGATTATCTTAAAAAGGGCAATTATTTCCTAAATTACTTCTTCCATTTTTGCCACTAATAACTTAGAAGCACTTTTGGTCTGTGTCATCTGTGGCTTGGCCTTAACTTTTTTCTAGTCCATATTGGGTTTTTTTTGGTTTTTTTTTTTGTTTTTTTTTTTTTGGTTTTTCGAGACAGGATTTCTCTGCGTAGTTTTGGTGCCTGTCCTGGATCTCGCTCTGTAGACCAGGCTAACCTCGAACTCACAGAGATCCACCTGGCTCTGCCTCCAGAGTGCTGGAATTAAAGGCATGCGCCACCACCACCCGACTCTAGTCCATATTTTAAGTTTAAGGATTTTCTCCATATATATATGCATTTTTCCATTTTATACAGAGATAAATTTTCCTAACACCTAAATATTGGGTTTATATCTTTTTAAATTCTGTTGGAATTTCCACTTATTTTCTAATGCTTTTCATTGTTACTAAATCATTGATATACCTCTCTAATTATTAATGAAGAAAATTAAAAATGAAAAAGAAACTTTGCTATCACTGATATTATGTTTAAAAAGTACTTTTCTCATTAGTTAAAACTGGACATTGTCACATGCAATATCCTCCATAAAAAATTTTACCAATAAGTGGTCATGTAGATACCCTGAAAACAATACTGATAAAATCTGAAAATAGAAAACAAGCCTTAGTTTTTCTGATAGCTCATTATCTGTATTACTCAGCAAGTTCATGGGATTCAGAGGACATATATTGAAATAGTATGAGATATCAACATTAAAAACAAGTGCAAACAATAATGTATTTGAAGAGAAAAAAAAACATGTAACGGTATAACAGGTATGCATTGGATTGCATTTCTTCATATTCAAGACAGCTTTGAAGCAGTGTGTTTCCATAGGACAAAAAATAACCCTCAAATCCAGTTCACATCTTGAAACATCCTCGGTCATTAATCGAAAGCATTCTCGCTTGAGACCAAGTCTTGTCTACAAATACTACCACCGAGAATAATAATTTATTTCAGAGCAGCAGCCTCACTCATTGTGTGCTCTTGACATGAGCTGTAAGAATATGTCTTAGAAAGTGTATAACATGAATGGAAACTTTGTTATAAAAGCTGAACATACATATTTACATACATACACATATGCAATTGCAAACACACAGACACATATGCAGACACACACACACATATCTGTTCAGAGTTTACTAAGCCTATTTTTGGCCTGTGCCAAACATTCAAAGTTTATCAGCCAAGATTGCTACCCCATCAAGCATGGTGTTCCACAAGTCTAATTGGCAAGAACTCCATGAGTTCAAGGCCAGCCTGGTCTAGGTCAAAAAGTGTTCCCGGTCATTGACCAGGGCTACATAGTGAGATCCTGTCTCAAAAACAAACAAAAAGATTGTTGCTTACATATTGCTTATCCATTTTTTGCATTTTATCAGCCTAAACGCTACAAAAATTTCCTAGCTATAACTTATTGTGAATGTGATATGAATTGCTTTTACTATTTTACAGTTTAACTTTAGAATCGAAACTACCTCAAATACAACACAACCATTTTTTGGAATAGTTTACTCAGAACAGGAGCACACATAGAGAGATGCTAAAAACATTAAGTTGTGATCAAATGAGATTATAATGCTACTTGGATATTTATTAGGTATATACCAGCACTGAAATGTATTCAGAACAAGGGATGTGATGTGAGCTCTGAAATCTGGGAAATCTAGAAACATTACTATTTAAATGGTTTTCCTTTTTAAATTGTTATTTTTCTAACATTGATACATGTTTTCTTCCACTTTATTTATCGAGTCCCCTGCCCACCTCCCAGCCAGCATTGCTGCATTACACTGCTCTGCTGATGGCTTCCATCTGTAATTGATTCCCGACTTTGATGACAGTGTTTTGCTCATTGACGGAGTAGATCCCTTCAAAGTGGCTCTGTCTTCATGATTAACTCTGATGATGTGGTGTTTGTTTTCTCTTCTAGGTGGTGGAGACTAATCTGGTTGCTTTTGACTGTCACTGGATCATTATAAATGAGGTAAGCCACCCCAACCCTGCTATCAACCACCACTTTTTCACACACGGAGTCTCAGGAGGCCTTCACCTCTAAGAGGGAGCAGAACAGGAAGCAAAGGTTCAGTGTACTGCATAAATGCTCTCTAATAAAAATAGAACCAACTTTTTTTTTTTATCTGAATTAAATAAATGGGAAAAGCCTTCCCTACTGAGTGTCTTTTAGCTTTTCCTGTTGCATGCACTGCCTACTTAGAGAGATCATCTTTATGAAAAGTTCAGTTCTTCTTTGTAAGCAATGTGAATCTCCCCCAGGGGAGAGTCTGCGTTCCATTTGTATTTTAATGTCTTTTTAAAAACTTTCATATCTGTCTCCCTACGTGAGGATTTAATGGTTCAGCATGAACATGAATCAACAAAGAACAGATTTTTTTTTCCACAAAGAAACACAACTGTTTTAAAAATCCAAAGACTTTTCAAGTTCCTTTAGAAAGTTTTCCTAACATTTTGCAAAGGCAATACAAAGGATGAAGAGTATGTTACAATCTAAGAAGGTTGTTTCCTTAGCATTTGCCAGACAAGATCAGCAAAGAAAACAACAGACCAGACCTGGACAAATAGTATGACTACACCTGGCATCATACTATGACCTCAGAAGGATATGTTGACTAACCCTACCTCTTGTTTATAAACAGATAGGGTATTTATGTACCAATGCTGCTGATGGAATTATATGATGATAAAATTGTTTTAGGGACAACATAGCCTTTTAAATAAAAATTTTGGTTTTGCAGTCAACAAAATAGATTTCATCTTGCCTTGTTATCTGTTATTGTTATACAATAATGAACTTATTGTATAAGCTGACAACATGACCTTTCCATTGTATGGTTAAGGGGAAGGTTTTTATTGTAGATGTGAGAGATATAATAGCCAGAGGCACCTGGAAGAGTCCAGAGCAGAGAGGATAACACTGAACATAGTCAGCAGACTAGGTCTGGCCAAGAAAGGAGCAAGATAAGAACAGTGATGGACAGAAAGGACCAGAGAATGAAGAAAGGAGGAGGGAGAGATGGGAAGAGAGGAGAGAGAGAGAGAGAGAGGAAGAGAGAGAGAGAGAACAAAGAGTGATATTGAGAAATAGAGCTATAAGGAAAATGAGTAGCTGTGGGAAGGGAAGCCAGTGAGCTGGAGGAAGTTTAGGTTTAAGGGAGTTAGGTTAGGAAAAGGGCAAGGATGCTAACATGGACTTTGACATATGACATAACAAGTATTTTTGATGCTGAAGGAACCTAGAGGCCAGCATGTGCTTTGTATGCTAATAGGCACCACAGGTGGCCATTTGTCTCTTGTGCCAGTGATAAGAGAAATGGCTCCTTTTGGTAGAGGAAAACTGGATTCACAAGTTCCTGTGGGATGCTGGCTCATCTAACCACCAGAAATTCTCCTATAGTCTAGGACTACCATTTGCTCTCTTAGAAGTTGGTGTTTCCTTTGCACCTAACACAACCTTCCTGTACTATATGTATATCTCTTTTGCCCTGGAGTTTACAAAGAGAATTCAGTAAGGTGCCGTCTTAGCAAGTCCTAAAGAGTGACTCAAAAATGGCTGCCACAGTAGCCACCTTTTCCTGTTACACCTCACCATCACTCTCCTGTAACTTGATTGATTATGGAAGTGACGGGTATAGTGAAGGGCTGTAGGATGTAATTGCTTTAATTTTTTTTCCTCTCCAAACAGAAAAATAAAATACCCCTGTTCCAAAGTTTCTCCTACACAAGGTTTCACTCTTTTTAGCTCAGGATAAAGATACTGAAGCCCATCTCCCCATCTGGTCTGGGAGTGCCAATCTTTTGGCTTCTATGATTTGTCACTATATTTCTTATGTATTTTTTTTTTTTTGAGATTCCTACAAGCAGTCTGGATGCACAAGATCTCTCTTCAATGACCTTCTCGTCATGCTTCTAAAGTTTCTGTCTGAATGATGATATACCAGACTAGAAAGAAAACCAGCAGTCAGAAGAGTTTAGTGAGCTTTCATAACTTTTCAGAAAGGCATACACATTTTTGTTATTTTAAAAGAAAGCTAAAATTTGGAGATATTAAATAATCCACCAAGTATCAAAAATTATTAAGTGGAAAGAATGGGATTTTAATAGCAGTTTTACCAATGTAAACCTTCAATTGCTTTGGGGTTTCTTTTATTTCAATATTTCTTCTTTTCAGTTATATTTTTGAAATCTCTGTTGTCTTTAGTTTAATTATTTTGTAGATTTCTTTTTCTTTGTAAATAAAGAATCCTCCTAACCCCTGTTTTCATTTCACACCCAACTTCTCTTAAAGATCACATGGGTTTCCAGCAGCAAACAAACAGGGTTCTTCTAACTTGTTTGTGTCCACAAAGCCAGCTAGGAAGATAAAAGTAGCTTCTTGTCTCCTTAGAGGGTAATCAAACAAATGAATACAACCCTTTAAATGGGATGGTCATTCTTTTTCACTTTTTGGGGTATCCTTATATTATTTCTTTTTCCATATCCAATTTTATCTTACAGTGATACTTGAATTCTGAAAGTGTGAACATGGATAGAGTTCAAAGGTCAACTCCTACTTCAGAGGAAACTTCCTTTTCATCGTCTTATAAGCTATATTATACAAACATAGTTGAGTAGACTAACACCAATGATGATGTCTTTGCTGCCACCTTGCAAAAGAAAGTATCCAATAAACAAGTAAATCTAACTGTTCAATTACTCATTCAATATTAGCACTGCAGAAGGTGATAGAAGACCTCAATTATTTGCTCAACCTGAAGACTTTGCTATAAATGCTTCCAATGGTAGCTTCATGTTTACTGTCTTGAAACCCTTACTGTGTTTTACTCAGGGTCATATTTTCTAGTCCGTGAGGAATGTACCGTTTCTCTCTAGCAAGTCAAAACTTTATAGAACCAAAAAATAAAAAGTTCACAGTCTGTGCCATTTACATCAGCTTTTGTTTTGACCTGAACCAGTTAGAAGCACAAAGAATGAACATATTTACAAGAAAAAGTTTTATCAGCCAGTACATCCCAAGGTCAGCTCTTTCTTTCTATCCAGTTTCATTCAGTCAACTCATTGTCTTGAAGTTGTCTTCAGGAAATTTGACCCATATCTTTCTCTCTAATTTTTTTCCACTTACATGCCTATTATTAAAATTAATAGAAGAATCATGATTTACCTCAATTTCAATAAAAGGAAAAAAAACATGAATTTTTCAAATTTGTTAAGAAGTTGAATATCTCCCCAAATAACAAACCCTCACCAATTTGCAAATGCCCATTTGACTGAACAGGAGAAAGTGATTTATTTTTATTATTTTTTTTTGGAGTTCAGTTTGCATAACTATGGTTTAGCAACTAATTTTAAAACAGGTTGCAAAAAATTTATTTAATCTTATTGCACCAATAGTTTCATAGAGAGGGATTATAAATCAAAGTTGACATTGTGCATTATGGCACAAGTTGTAGAAATTTGAAAAACAATACATTTTGTTTTAATTTGCACCAAGTACGTGGTACTAATGAGAGGCTGTGCTAGCTCACAGGGAGCAATCAATCAAGTCAGCACTTGGTGATGCTGTTTCTATTCTCCCTGCACTCAGTGGGTCCACCTCACAGCAGGCTTTCCATATCAGTCATAGCCTTCCTTCGGGCCCCTAGAGCAAATGGCTTCGTGCTTTGTTGGTTTTACAAATGCCAGAACTTAGATAGGAACTCACCTGGTTCAGAGGTGATGCTTCTCAGCCTCCTGTGCCCCTGATGATGCTGGCCCTGGCCTCCAACGCCTCATATCATTCCAGTGACCTACAACAAGTTTAAGCCGTTATTCTTAGTCAGAGAGGACTGCAGTTAAAGACATTAAAGACAAAGCCTTTAGTTTAGGAATTTGGATTCTTGTTTTGAAATTTTAAAACAGAAATACAGTAGCTATTTTGCTCTTTTTCCTATTTTAACGATGAATCGAACTTTATATTAATAATTAAACAAGAAATTACCATTATGTTCCTCTTCCTACTGATTTTATTTCAGATTCCAATATAGTGTTTTCAAAAGTGCTTCATGTTACTATTGGACTTTCTGGAAATGTCACAGGGCCATCTCTGCCACAGCGTGAAGAACACAAACCTAGTAGAAAAAAAACATCTTTTCAAACTGCACCATAACAGACTGCAACATCTTATTAGTGAAATTTACTGTCAGGATTATTTATCATTTTCAATGCATCCTTAAGGATCTAATATTAAATCTTCAACTACTGATTCTATGGAAGGATGGTTTAGTAAGACCTTATCATTGGTTCAAGCAGTACATTTCAGTTTCCCAGAATTTACTGAATACTTACTATGATCCGGGAACTCTATTAGATGTGAAGAGATAAAAGAATGAGAAAGAGGGAACAAATGGAAAAGAGAAGTAAGAAACTGTTTTATTCCTGAAATAATTGATCTAGTTCAGGTGGTCAACTGATTTAATAGATATGGAAAAGTCTTTCCATCCACCCAACTTCTGTTAATTTCAATCCCAAGTTGATCTACTTCAAGGTTTTAGGAATGGCTAAATTATAAAGGATTTGTTCTGGGCAATGTCTGTTATTGTGTTCTTATTAGGTAACTTTTTGACTTTTCCCATGATGGGCCTTACACAGTTCAAAGTCCAGACTATATTCAACTATTAATGTAAAGTGAATATTTACTTGGATATTTTAATTCAACTCTTAATAATTTATGATTATTTGTAATTAGTCTTTGGAAAAATAATGATATGCTTTGTTCCTAAAGAAGTAAAAACGAAAAGTTACCTGTTTGATTTTGTGGCAGTATTAATTGTATATTTTTAAATATATGCAAGCAAAGACAACAAGGGCAATGTTACAATTCTGATTCTTCATAACGCTTAAAAATCAGAACATTTCTGTATCCCTTTGTAGAAATCAGTTAGCATATTTGCTGTGCTGGGGCCTCAAGAGACATTCCTTTTTCATAGACTAGTTCCTCATGGGATTGTTTTCAAAATCTTACAATTTAAATGTTACTTACAAAAAGAGGAGAGCATTGGAGACCCTGTTTGCACAAGAGTTTGTTGTTTAACACAGCCACTTACTGGGGGAATTTTTTCCTGTTTTGAAAGGATTTGTGTTTTAGATTAACTCGTCATTTGTCATTGAATGTTTATATGACTTTGTATCTGCCACTCTGTAAGGGCACCTTTTAGAGAGCAGAAGAAAGTTCCAGTCAGTGTGAAGTAGGTCCTGATCAAGCTGCCACACCACCTTGAAATTGTTTTGGAGATCAGATGTCAAAACTAAAATTGGAAGTAAAATGTTAGTTTCCTACAGAATGCCAGGTTCTTTCCTCTCAGAAAATTACTTTCATTTTCCTTCCTCAAAATAATAACACACAAAATATATTCTATTCAAATTGGCGTTTCTTCAGATTTGCTTGAAGTTAGACAACTGAAAACTTCATCTTATGGAACATTTAGATGGCAACCAGCTATTTCTGCCTTTGGAGACAGACCTGGAAGAATCTCCAGATGGAGGGTCTTAGGAGGTGTCTTGGGACAGAGGATCTTATTACTTTAAAACTATCACTAAATGCTAACATAATGTATGTGTATTATCTTCACTGCTATCATTCTTTAGTATTAATCTAAGTAATTGCTGTAATGAATTGTAGCTTCTTACATAATTAGTGTACATCATTTCTTTTATTTTTTGTGACATTTCTAAAATCTTGCATGAATAAAAATAATCTGAATGAAGAGCCTTGAATCTTCTTGGTTATTATTTGTAAAATGTTAATAAGCAGTGATTTGGTGTCATTTTTTTTAGAAGAAAATGAAATACCAGGTAAAGGAACTAGCATTTTGTCTGATACAGAGTAGGCATTTATTATCTGCAGATTTTGATTTTAATATGTTGGCATGCAGTTCATTACCATGTGAGGTAAAGATGCAGATTGCAGTGTTTGATAAGTTTGGGTAAATAATTATTTGCTTAGGAAATAAAAACGACATATTAACATATTTTAAAAAAATCAGTGTATCTTTTACTACCTTCTAGATGAAGCTTCCTGGCTATACAATATGGAATTTTAAAACACTGAAAAATATGGCACAGCAATATTGATATTAATTCACTTTAAGAGATTCTAGATTAATATCAAATATGAAAATAGAAATGACTAGACACTGTTTTCTAGCTAACCTGCCACAAAGAATGACAATTGCAATTAACATGGCAGAGAGAAAAAAAAAAGAAAACACTTATAGGTGTCTGTTTCTCTTCGTCATTCAGTATTGGTTCCTTGGATATGCAGGAATGCAGTCCATAACTTATCCCATGTAAAATAATTATTTTCGTTGCATTAAGACTCAGTCGACACCAATAATCTGTTCATCATAAAAGCTTCATTAGCTTAAAAGGTTCCAAATGGACATGATAGAGCACATGGTGCTTTAGTAAAGACTGCTGAGAAAATGAAGTTTGTGTTTGTCACTTTTGTTCTAGTCCCAAGTAAGACAGATGTATATATAAAGCACTATCATTTTGTATTATTTCTATGTCCGTTATTGATCCTAATCTTCATATCTAATTTCAGAATAGTTACATGTAGGCGAAGGAAATAGAGGGTTCCTTTCTTAGAGTCTGGCAAGCACACGTACACAAAGTCAAATTCATTTACATAGCACTAGGTTTTGTTGAAATGATTCACTCCATGCTAATCAACAGAACTTCATACGTTTATGTAACAACCACAGGAAGAAGTTAATTCTTTCATCAGTAGTTACTGAGCACCCATTCCTTCCAATAAGAAACATATGTGGATATCAGTAAAAAAGGTATTTTAAAATAGTCTCTCCTGATGTCTTTGCTTAGTTTGTGTAAAATTCTCAATTTTTGTAGCTAAGAAAAACATAGATCCTTCTTACATTGCATCTCCCTTTCTAGGTACACAAAATATCATGAAAGATATTAATGAATCATAAGCTATAATTGAATCTTATTTTGTGAACTTTCAATATTTTTCTCTTATGCTTTGAGCATAATTGGTTATTAAATTGCTTTTAGTAAAGCCTATTTAAGCCACGTGGTCCATGTAGACTTGTTGAGGCATACATGTTCACAGTTTAAAGCAACAGAAAGCAGGTATGAATGAATTCACCATTTTGATAAATGCACATAACTTTCATTTGAATGCTAGCTAAATATGAAGCACATGTGTTAGGGCAACTGATTCCTTTGTACCTCCAGATAAACAGCTCAGCCATTCTTTTGTGTTTCTGCTACTATATTTAAGAATCTGCTAATTCTTCTACTTCTTATCTTTTAGGAAATAAATGATGTGGATGTCCAGGAACTTGTCAGAAGGTCCATTGGAAGGTTAACAATTATTCGGCAGACATTTCCAGTCCCCCAGAATATAAGTCAGCGCTGTTTCCGTGGCAACCATCGAATCTCTTCAACACTGTGTGATCCCAAGGATCCCTTCGCACAGAATATGGAGGTGTGTTTTAAAGGGCGGGGTGTCTCCCAGGGAGCATCTTTAGGGGCTTGGGATGACATCTATGAGTGACAATAGAGAGGAATGGCATGCATTATTGTTCTTGGGCACGTTCCCTCCCCTGGCATCTAAGTGCCTTTGGCAGGGATGGCAAAGAGCCTTTGTCTTTGATCTCTTTGATCCTATTGTTGAAAATAATGCCCACTTTCTTAATAAGAATACAATAAGGAAATCTTACTTCCTTCTAAGTAAGCAGATACAGGGCATTTCCTAGAGAGGGGACTGTGATTGACACCCATGCTGCACTTCAAAGTATTAAGTGAATAGAATTGCTTGAACACCGTGCAATAAAAGACATAGATATTTATTCTCTTTTAAAAGAATCTCTAGATTGAAGAACTTCAACTTTAAAAAAAAGGAAAAAAAAAGAAAGAAAGCTTATTTAAAATTCAAAGAGTGCTGTGGTGCTGTGTGCCCATAGCCAACTCACACGAGAGACAGTGGTACCTTCACTCTCCTAAATACAGAAAGAATTTCAAATTAAACACAATTTTCTGAATCGGAAACTAGAGAGCACCAAGTTCTCGAAATTACTCAGATGCCAGTCCTTTAGACAACTCCCTCCTCGGAGCCTATTTCTCTTCTTTTTGAAGGAAAATCCTAGCAGATACTTTTCTCTTGTACCAGAGATCTCAATCTATCAATTGGAAGCTGGTGTTAGAGAAAGCAGGCCTGAGCAGCAGGGGACCTGGAGAAGTTCTCCAGCTGAACAAAAGACAGGAGGAAGAAAGAATCAGTTTGACACACTCACTTACACGTGATCAGTAGAGGGCTTCACAGAAAAACAGACTTTCATGAGATAGCAGTCCCTATGTGTACTACAGTAGGGCTGTGTTAGCATTGAGAATATTTAAAGGGTGGTACTAGATCTCAGCAAAGATTAGTCGCTATCAATTTTGCAAATCAGGAAAATATCAAATATCCCAGAAATGTAATCCTTTAAAATGTTTAGTATAGAAAATATTTTACTACCTAGAAGTGTTTGAACTATGTGTAAATATAACCCTAGAAAACTAATTTATCTCCTACAATAGCTCATAAGGTAATTTTGTAAAACCACATTTCTGATAGCTAATTCCACAGCCCCCCTTCACTTACAGGTTATTTAAAAGATTGCCATTTACCCTAGTGTTTCCTCATATTTACTGGCATTAAGCCTGTGGTACCAGTATTCCATTTGCTGTTCCTTGCTGAGTTTTAAGGGAGGGTAGCTTTAGCCTCTTCAAGATAAGCTGCTCTGAAGCCTCACCACGCCTGTCTAAATGTTAGTGCCATTGATAATTTACATTTGTGATGGATTCTTTGCATCATAGCTGATTATGGGCATAATTGGTATGAAAATGGTAGGAACGAAAATATAAAATAATTTAGAAAATAATGAAATATTAAAAGCTGTTCTTGTCCAAAGAAGTAGTAGGAAATATATAAACTGCACTTAAGAACCATCATCGGCTGCCTTTTGTGGAAAGTACAGAGAATTAAGGTGCATTTGCCTAAGAGTATAACCCTTAGTTTAGTTAACCACTGAACAAGTATCTCTCTCTCTCAGTCCCTACACTTAGTGGATGGATAGACAGGGCTTGTAGAGACCCAACACCCCACCTTACACATTTCTTCATTTTGCTCTCAAATCTATAGGTGAAAGAGAACAAAACAATTAAGGTTTAATTTTTTTTTGAAATTGTTACATATTAACTTACTTCTTATGTATGACAGAATTATACTAAATATTTGCTAGGTGAAAAGGAAAACTGACAGAAACGTTTGAAGTTTATTTTTGTGGGGTATATTTTGGTTTTTGTTAGTCTTCTCTCACATAATACATCCCAACTGCAGTTTCTCCTCCCCTTTTTATGGCAAGATTTACATAATTAAGAATATGAATTCAGAGCTCTTGAGCTTAAAGCATTTCACTAAAAACAGAGGACTCAGTACTCAACCCTTCCTAGGTCTGAAGCTGTAGCTCGATGTAGTTAGAAAAAGTAACTGAAGCCGGACGGTGGTGGAGCATGCCTTTAATCCCAGCACTTGGGAGGCAGGGCCAGGCGGATCTCTGTGAGTTCGAGGCCAGCCTGGGCTACCAAGTGAGTTCTAGGCAAAAGGCACAAAGCTACACAGAGAAACCCTGTCTCGAAAAATTCTCACTAGGTTCTTACTGGCTGATGGTGGAGAACTCCTTAGGAAAAGAGGCATACTCAGTTCATCTCTGTAAAGCGATGCAGGTGAGTGGGACCACAGATCAACTTTTATCTCAGCATCTACAGTGTCCAGGTAAAAATAGTGCCTAAGAAGACAAGTGTGCAAATAGAGCCCAGGTGCTCGCTAAAGCCAGAAATTGAATTCTCCGTCATGCTGATCTATGTGCTGAGAGAGTGAGGAACCATGGGCCTGTGTAGTGGTCTCCTAGCTATTAAATTTAAATGTATTTAAAAAGGGTAGACAGGTTTGGGAAGCACTGAAGACACATCCCATAAACCTTAAATTAGTAATCAAAAAACGAATAATCCAGGATTAGCTGAAGTTGCACAATAAGTAACATTGACAATGTGAACAATGGAGTTTGAGAGAAGCAGTCCTCCCTGCATGCTGAGGCTTTGTTAGATTAGGTGCTAATGAAGAGAAAAAAGAAGGCTCCCTGTGTTTTTCCAAGAGAAACTGTCGTCCAGTTGATAGTGTTAAGGCTGTGAATGCAATTTAGAAATAGAAAGCTGGCTTTACACGATCACAAGTCATTATAAAAAGTACTTCAGTGGCTTAGAAAACACGTGGGGTTAGAGATTTTAAGAGGAGACCTGACCTCAAGGCTTAAACAAAGCTTGCCAAATAATGTACAGAGCAATCAGTACCCTAGCAGATGGGATCACAATACCACTATAATGTAATTTAGGAGGAAAAGGGAAACTGTGGCAAGAGGATCAAAGTCCTAGAGGTAGACTTACTATTATTATTTTCAAAACAAAGGAGAACAGTTCTTGTAAGGTTAGTATATCAAATTTTAATCGTTTACAGTACTAAGCATATTTGTATAAGTTGTAGAATATGTTAGTGAATGTTTTGTGTACTTTACATGGGAAAAGAGGACCTTCTTTAGAACAAGAAAGGTCAAAATAAACCTTCTTTGATGTTTTTTTTAATCTGCATACTATATTAAAGGACTACCAGTGTTACTCATTGCATATTGGGTTTTTATTGGTGTCTGGTTATTTTCTTCAGAAACCACTAGGGAAGACATTGAAAAGTGCAGCAAGGTGGATACCCCTTGGACATTATCAATCCTAAGGTTAAAACACCAGTAAATTCTGTCAATAGAAAAAGTTCAAGTGCTAAAAATGTTATCATATAGTAAATTAAAAAGTTATAGCATTAAAGACTTTATAACATTAAAATATTTCAAATAACCTGTCAATCAAACTATATTTTTCTCTAAGTCACTGAGTGAAATTGAACTACCTACATTTGTCGATCAAATCTATAAAGTTTGATCTACCTAGAATGGACATGAAATGAATTCTGTGGCACTGTGTACATTGTGGTGTCTACAGTCTGCCACCAGCTGTTCTTTTCCTGTCAGTTTGAGAAGTGTGGAGTCAGAGCCTTCAAGCTTGACTGGGCACATATCCTCTCCATGGTCATTCACAAGCTTCTGTCCTCTGAGTGTCAATCTCTACTTGATCAAAACTGTAAAAGACATAAGCCTATGAGAGAAAGATTAATAGCATTTCATAACCAAGGTCAAAATTGTTAGTATTGACTTGTAATAATCCTTAAAGTTGAAATTCCATAGAAATAAAGTAGTTCCACAGCCAATTACATAAAATCTAGGTGGAAGAGCCTTGGTCTGACAGCTGCTCAAAATCGTTACTTTGAAGGCAAATTCAATATGATCACAGTGCAAGTCAAGTCGGCTGTGAACCACTTTAATACAGTCTCGGACTCTGTGTCAAAAGCACTTTGCCAAGATCAAGAGAGAGATCGTCTCCCACTCCTATCTCCCAGGCAACTCACATCTGCATTAATGTGTCAGTTCTAGTTACTAAACTTTTTAGGGAAAGGAGAAACAAGAGACAGACAAAGGAAGAGATGTGACATGGCAAGCAGCCTAGAACCTGTACCCGGCAGTGATCAACAGAAGGGCAGAGGGTATTTCAGGGCAAGTGGCAGATGGTTCCTGGAGGTTTGCTGGTGTCAGAGAGCAAGTGTTGTGGCAGGAAAACTGTAGAAAATCAGTGAATCAGTTAGGGGAGAATAGATGCTGGAGTGCAAAATTGTTAGCGGTGATGTATGTTCGTACTTTCAGACCGTCATTCATGGGTAAGGTCTGAATGTGTGTCTAAAACCTGAAATTACCTTTTTAAATGCTGAGAAGCAGCTTGGCATCACGGTGTGAGAGGAGTCAAAGACCTCATAAAGAAAGTGACTGTGAGGTCAGTAGATGGTGCTGGAAAGTAGCTGAGAGAACACGAGACTCAAAGGAGAAAGGATACTTGCTTGAGGAGGAAGAAATAGACTAGGGGAACTAACAGGTCAGAAAAGTTCCGCACACATTTCCGGCCTAGCTGTTTGTGATGTAGAAACATGGAGAGACGTGGACAGGGGTTGAAGACATCTATCACATGTCAATGTCAAAGCATTTGCATAGCTACTCAGAAAACATGCCTTAGGTATGAGAAAAATGCTGTCGGACTGAAGTGTTAGACATGGGAAAACCCTGCCAAATTTTTCATGTCTTAACTTCTGTCCTATTCACCTGACTTTCTTTGTCTCATTCCTTGACTTATTTTGACAGTTGTTTATTGGAAGCCAAGGATGTTCCAGGCTGTTTGGTAAGTCAAGAGGAGATATACATACATACATACATACATACATACATACATACATACATACAAACAAACAAAAGTACAGAAAAGAAAGGACATAAAGCATGTATCTCCATTCACAACTTTAGAGAAAAAGTCAGCAATACAGCAATTTTTTAGTAGAGGGAAGGCTGACTCTGTCAAGAGCTTCAAGACAGGAGAAGCCATTGTCTTCAGGGACTGACAGGGCTTCTCCTGCTTCAGTGGATAGCCTCATACCATGCACAGGAGAGTGGTCCTGGTTAAACACAATGAATCAAAGAAGAAACAAAAATGGGATAGGCAGTTGGCAACAGTAAGAGGATGGGAGGTCAGGATGGGAAGATGATAAGAGAATGTGGAAGCATTAATGTGTATCACATTCCTCTATGAAACTGTCATGGAATAAATGATTTTCTAAAGGACTGCCTACATCATCAGGCAGAATGAAGGGTTACTGGGGATAAGTCTCCTACAGTGTAACCTTTGAACAGAATATGAAGGATGTTAACTATTCAGAGAAAGAAAAAGCACAGGGAAGGACTCTGTCAGGCCATCTCACACGAACACCCAAAGCAAAAGGAAAGGCAAATATAGATGAAGATGGAGGAAGGCAGGTGTGAGGAGTGGTCCAGGACAGGCTGGGAGGCAGGTGTGAGGAGTGGTCCAGGACAGGCTGGGAGGCAGGTGTGAGGAGTGGTCCAGGACAGACTGGGAGGCAGGTGTGAGGAGTGGTCCAGACAGGCTGGGAGGCAGGTGTGAGTAGTGGTCCAAGAGAGGCTGGGAAGCAGGTGTGGGTAGTGGTCCAGGACAGGCTGGGAGGCAGGTGTGAGGAGTGGTCTAGGAGAGACTGGGAGGCAGGTGTGAGGAATGGTCTAGGAGAGACTGAGAAGCAGGTGTGGGGAGTGGTCCAGGACAGGCTGGGAGGCAGGTGTGAGAAGTGGTCTAGAAGAGACTGGGAAGCAGGTGTGAGGAGTGTTCTAGGAGAGGCTGGGAGGCAGGTGGGTGTGGGGAGTGGTCTAGGAGAGGCTGGGAGGCAGGTGTGAGGAGTGGTCCAGGACAGGCTGGGAGGCAGGTGTGAGGAGTGGTCTAGGAGAGACTGGGAAGCAGGTGTAGGGAGTGGTCCAGGAGAGTCTGGGAGGCAGGTGTGAGGAGTAGTCCAGGACAGGCTGGGAGGCAGGTGTGAGAAGTGGTCCAGGACAGGCTGGGAAGAGCACATTTTGAAGGTCATTTTGAGAAATCTGCCCAAATATTTTCATGAATTATTGGGTATGACTCACTCATCTTTCACGTGTCTTTAAAATTTTCCTATTAGATCCTTGCAATGTGCTTCTGACATAAATTTGGATTCATAGGTTACTTTTAGCTTCAGATCTCACACGTCATTCATAGCAGATTTCAGCCAATCTAACCTACTTCCTCCAATAATTACCTATGTGGGGTGATAGTTACAACAGCCCACCCTAACATTTCCTTACAAGAAATACTTCAGTCTCACAGAGTACATAAATATTTTCCATAACTCTTCAAAGAAATACCCACGTCTACTAGTGTGACTTCTATAAAGTCACACATAAAATGATGCCTAACAAACACAGATGATTAAAGATTCTCTGAGATGTGAAAGGAAACCCACAAGGCATTATTGGGACGATCTGTCGAATGGCTATGCATAATAACATCAAACTCTAATTATCCCAATGGTTGGATCTCTGCAGCATTGTGTAATGTGCAGGGACGACATTGTGAATTTCCTTCTTGATTAATTACAATCACTGACAATCGTATAGCCTCTCCTTGGTTTTTAGAAGAAAAAAAAACTGTGATGATGTGACACTTCAAAACCTGAGAAAGCTGGAATGCTTCAAGGTGAATTGAGTTTCTATCACTACCTCTCTTGCTCAGTTTTATTTTATATCAAATTTTCCTTCCTTGAGGCAATAATGTAACATTTGGCAGTTTTCATTGACTTCTTACCTCTTTTCATGTTCATTCTTCTTGAATGAGTTCTAATCTCTTTGTAAAAAACTAGGCAGCTTTGGTTATTAATTGATAGTGTGACTGGTAGTTCTGGCAAAAGTTATTTGAGGATTGCAGTAGATCTTGGGGAAAACTCAGCTGTAATTCAGTACTGATCAGAGGAGAAAGACATGTGGTTACTATAGGCAGAACAGTAACAGCGCACAGGCACAGGCTACAGGCTGGTTCATGGCATTTGTCCTGACAGTGCATCAGAGTGTCTATGTATCAGTACAGCCCTTTGTGTGCATCTAGACATTCTGATGTTTGTGAATGTTTCTGGTAACTGTCCTACGTATTACACACTTCTCCACAAGCACACAAAAGTGACTGCTTCTCACTTTGGACCCTATGACACTCATGTAAGATCAGAGTTGATGCAACATTGATAAGTGAGTGATTCTATATGAATAACCTCAATGTAGAAACTTGACATATTGAAAAAAACTGATTATTCAATGTCCCTTCCAATCTGAATCTCTTGGATGTCTGCTTCTTCAGAGAGGAATGAAGGCCTCTAATGAATGAAGGGTTTTTTTAAGAACTGAGACTGACAGTAACCTTGCCTCTGTCAAAGCTATTCCTTTTTAATCTTCTCTTTCATACCCAAATAATCTGGGAAAGCAATTGAGGTATACAATCAGATAGACCTGTTCTCAGTGGCAAAACGGCCTTGAGAATGAAAAGATAAACTTTCTGCTTGGTAAGTAACTCAGTAAAGTAAGCGTGGATGGCACGAGAGAGCTGCTGAGCTGTCCCCTCTCTATGTGGATGGCTGGAGTGGAGGGTCTGATGAGCACTGTCTAATGTCTTTCCAGATTTCTAACCTTTACATCTACGACACGGTGCTTCTGCTCGCAAACGCTTTCCATAAGAAGCTGGAGGACCGCAAGTGGCACAGCATGGCGAGCTTGTCCTGTATCAGAAAAAACTCGAAGCCCTGGCAGGGAGGGCGATCCATGCTGGAGACCATCAAGAAGGTAACTATCTATGCTCAACACTGCACTACTCTCACTGTCAAGCAAAGCTGGGTGAGAAGAAATGTGCAACCAGGCTTCTTTCAGAAGTTTGCTTTCCTTCTTACTGATGCTGCTGCAAACTCAGACCAGAAAACGGAGACATGCAGTATTTATAAAAGACAAAGATATCTAAAAAGGGGAGATCTTATTTATAAGATCAATTATGCAAGAAGACAACTGGAGGGCGTGAAATTTAAATTGTCATGGTTGTGCCTTTAGGATAAAGACACAGAATTTTTTTGTTTACCTGTTTTATCATATTACATGGCACACACAAAAAAATGTTTCTTTCTCCTTTGATTTATCAACTACACTCTCAGCTGAAAAGTCTCACAATAGGTTCCATGGTTTCACATTTGAGGAACATAAGATAAATCACTGGATGTGAGGATATTTATCTTCTAATAAAGACATGATTCATACACAGTTAATATGTTGCTGCACTGTGAACTATTTTAGGTACCGATTGTATCACTCCTCTTCTTTACTGTCCACGTGTGGCCCACCGGGGTAGGTCACTGGCTTGGGTTTCACTACCTGCTCCATTCCCAGGAGGCAGTTTATGTCATTCTTCTCTCCTCCTCGGTGGTATAAGCACTCCACAGTTGATTAGCCTCTTTGTCATGTCGTCCTTGCTGACATTCTCCGTTTGTCTTGCGCAGCTTCTTTGATTTAAAATGAAATGATTAATAAAACAAACAGATTTCTCCTGTACCCTTTACACAAGGAGACAGCTGTGAGGAGGTTTATGTTGTCTACCTTGCCCATCCCTTTTCTCTCCTCATATGTTTGCCTTTCTCTCCTGAAACAAAAGAAAAGAAAAGAAAAATGGCTATTCATTTAAAATATGCACATGTTTAGAGAAGACAGGAAAATGTTGAAAAAAAATTAACACTGGGTATAAAATGGATGCACAAAAAACAGGAAGTGAAGGAAGGAGATCCTTCAAAGGAAGAAGATGATGTTTCTGTTAGGGCCATTTCCTCTTTACAAAGAATCACTTTGCTGAGAATTCAGGCTATCAACCAAAGTACTAAAGAATCAGATGTGTCGAACATACTGGCCGAGGAACATTGGTTTTTTGTTTTGTTTGGTTTGGTTTGGTTTGGTTGACAATGAATAAAGCAAATAGAAATTAAGGTGTTGCCAAAATCTTCCAGCTCTATCTCTGTAGAGAGCTGCCAGGTGTGACTCCAAGGGAGGCTGTTGAGCATGAGTCTGAGCTGCCAATTTACTAATTCATGATTTGAAGAGGACACAGGGACCTATGTCTATCTGTTCTTCTTAAGCTTTCTCACAAAGAGAGAACTGTGGCCTAGGAGGTTGCCTAGGAGACACTTATTTCCTGGGACTAGCAGTAGGAAGGAAAGAGACACCGAAACATGTGTGTTTCACATGTACCATTTGATACATAAGAAGATACTGTTGTACTTTTATAACTGAGGCAATTATTCAATATAGTAATTATGAAATATTATCTTGAAGGGCTGTTTGCATTTTAAACTGCAAGCATCTACCTCATTTTCAAAAGGGATGTCTGAATTCCATGCCAGGAAATTAAGTCTGAACGATAATGGAGGTATGATGCTGCATTATTTTTGTCTGACGGTTTAAATTGACCTTAAAATGATGGAATTAATTTTACACAATTGTATCTTTTCTTTTTCCTCCAAACTGAAATGTTAGGGGTCATCCTATTCAAATGTTGGAAATGATGAGACAGTATACACCCAAACACCATGAAAGTGTTAGACTCATACAGCAACTCAGGAGAGCAAAGTGGTGGTAGGCAGGTCCGCCATACTTGCCCAAAGCCCAGGGAGTAAACCTGTTTAGTTGCTGAGAGCTGTGGCTGAAGAACATTGTTACCTATGCTGACAATGGAGCTGAAGACATTCCCGGTTAGCCTTAAACATGCAGGTGAAGTACTGGCTTTCTTAGCAGCCTGTCCAGATGTGGAGCCAAAGGGGAAAGGAAGGGCAAATCCTAACAAGAGAAGAGCCATGTACATCACAAATGAGATCTGAGTTTTTATTGTGATGTTAATATTCCAGTGATAACACTTGGAATTATATTCATGTAAACACAGTGCATGTATGTTAAGGGCATGCTATATACACTTTATGAAGGTGTACAATATTGACTCATTTTATGTAAACCATACAGAGTACGGATAAGTACAAGAATGAGCTTCTGACCCTGAATTAATTGTATTCCCAACACCGGGCTGAAACATAGGCTTTGGAAGATAATGCAGCTGACAACACTAGTTTAAGTGTCCGGTGACATGGCAGGATGCCATTCTCAGAGACTCCTGTTGTAGCTCTGAAATCTAGTGTTGGAAGTGGCAATATAATATTGCAAGTAAAAGAGATGCACCACAGACAGGAAGTAAAAGAAGAACTCTTTCTCTCCCTCAAACTAGAAATGTATAGTATCACACCCCATATCACTGTTGTTGACACAAGTTTCGCATGTGATCTTTAAAAGAATTATAATTTTAAATACCGAACTTTCTGCAATATAGCATCTATATTGTCCTCTTTTTACAATCATCCTGAAAGATTTAGAGTCCCTTCCTTTTTTCCATTGCACTTGGTCCTAAATATATTTATAATGTCCTGTATATGTTACTGTATGTAAGTATATGTGTATGAGTTACATATGTATGTATATGAGTGTATGTGTTATATATATGTGTGTGTGTGTAAGTATTGTTTGCATATATATTATGTTCCCTATGTAAGTTTATTTTACATGTATGTGTATATGTGTGTGCTTTATATGTGTATTGCTGTACGTATGTACATATACACACTATCATGAATGAGATATGCATTCCAGATAAGGAAGTTTTTGATGTTTAATTCCTCTTGACTGATCTGAGAACTTTAAAAACTGCTTCTTATGTGCTTTTCAAGTACATGTAGATATCACTTGCAAATAAAATTAGTGTTATCACTTTGTCTTCTTAAAGCATCTTAAAACTTTCCTAGCCTTACTGCAATCACTTCCACTTCCAAATGTATAATTCATATGATCAACATTACCTTACAAAAGACTCTTTGCAAGAATTAGGTCTATCAAGGTCATTCTTTGAAAAGATAATTTTTTAAAATTTGTGGAACAGAAGATCTTTATTTTTTAAACTTAAAAGATTTACTTCTAATGTTTGCTAGTAACAAGTTTAGAGTGGTGAAGTAAAATAGCACTAAATTAACCTATTTAATCATATTATTCTAACTTATTTAATAATATTAATCCAATACCTTTCACCCAATTTTAAGCTGTAGATAACTAAGCCTCAGAGTAAATGATTTACTAAGGATTGTAAGGATTATTAGCTTTAAATACCAGGTTCCTTGACTGAAAATTTTGTGTTATTTATATCATTGTACCTCTTTCCTTGCTCATGGCAGCAATGCTTGAAGATTCTAGCCAAAGTCATTTGGGTAAAGAAACTCGTACACCTTAAAATGATGGGAACAGCAATTTGTGTTATTATAAAGATCATATCTAAATTTCTACTACTGTTTCTGCAGTCTTATCATGAGAACATATGTTTAATTGCAATGTGTATCTGTTTAGAAGGAAGGGGGCATGAAATATACTAAATTTGTTGATGTTTCATAACAGATAATGAATTTTCAATATGTCTAATTAAGTATGTAAAATCAGTAGATATTGACCAGATATGGAAAGTGGAGGAAGATATTCACAGACAGACAACAAACCCAAGGGCCACAACCAGAAAGACTTCTTTAGAACATTTAGAAACTATTGTAAACAAAGCAGAACATATCAGCCCTTTGGCAGATAACAAAGCTGTGTCATGCCCATGCATAAAAGGATAGCCTGTGCTTATCTATAAATCCTCGGTACTTAAATGCTAACCTGTGCCTGCTGTTGACAAGAATTAATACTTTTTCTATGTTTTAAAGGTTTGCTTACCTATTATCTTTTAATTTTTATTATGTTTTTCTTTATTTTTGAGATTTTCACATTCGTATAATTAAATAAGATCATGTACACCTCTCATTTCCCTCCTGCAATTCCCACTGTATCTCTTTCAACATGTCTTCATCTCTGTTTCATATCTTCTTTTGGTTGTAGTAGTTTTGATAACCCATTAAGTACAACTAACCTGGCCCATATGTACTTGACTGTGGAGTCATTCACTGGAGCATGGGAAACCTACCAGGAGGAACATCCTCAAAAATAGAACAATTCTCCCCTCCAACCGCTATCAACTCTTCATAGCTCCTCAGTAAGGGGTGGGGCCTAGAAACACACCCCAGCATGAATAGAATTTGGGCTGGCTTGAGAGTATGCAAGTATTATGCAGATAAACACAGCTGCAGTGAAGCCATTAGTGTGATAGCCATGTCCTTGCCAGAAGATAGCATTAAGCAGCATTCCTCCTAATACTCGGGGAGTAAGAGTGATCCGTAACACGTTCCATTTAGGACTGAGCACACAGTCTCTTATTATCACCACTTTGGCCAAATATGTGTCTGTGCAGTGACTACTAGCCCACTAGAAAGCGAAGCTTCTCTGACCAAGATTGAGAGCAGCCACATTATGGGCATAAACATAAATATCTGGAAGGTAATTTTGACAACATGATGATTTAGCAAAATGGCAATAGCAGGTTCTATCCTAGGATCTATGACCGCCATAGCCATGGGTTTCTGACCATAATTACAGGAGAAGGCATGTGATATTCTGTTATGGAGCAGGCCTCACATCTAATGAGAAAGTGATGAGCTACCTTATAGCAATCATACCACTACTGTACTGATAGGGAGATCTTACCTGACAGTTTAGTATTATAGCAAGCAGAGTCATGCACTGGGTGAGACTACTCATTTTTTTTCCCTCTCCTAGCAGCCCACATAGAACCTTCTAGAGCTATGAAAGCCAGCCAGTAGAGAAGTTTGCCATTTGGTTTGAAACTGATTTCTCAAGGTCCTGAAGAGAAAAAAAAAAGTGTGGTATTTTCAGCAATATAGTCTTACCATGTGGTTATGGTGGGTAGCAAAGGGCAATAGCAATAGCCTGTTTTGTTTTAGGTGACTTCTGTGGCCTTGCTGACCAATATAACTAATAGGGAAGTGGCATTATGATTAGCACTTAATAACCAATGTCATATGGGAGCATTGTCTATCCATATATCATAATTCTATTCAAATTCTTAAGTTTTACTTTGAAATCACCATACTAATTAGTGTCTTTCCATAAAGCTTGCATTCTTAGTTTTAGTGAACTCACACATACACTGTCCTCTCTCCTCCTTTATCGACAATTAATCCTGTAACCTCTGGAACACACCACCCCCTCTTCATTCATACCACATGCAGGCAACAACCCATCCAATCATGTTTTCATTGGGTTGTGAAAGAGCAAGCCTCCGTATGGCTTGTCCTTCCTTAGAACTAGCCCTCTCCTCTGTTCCCTGACTTCCTCTATCATCCATACCCTTTCCTGATTGAGCTTTTTGGCCTCCAATATCATATACCTCTAATTTTGTTTTAGTTGAAATCCACTATTATTCCTCACTTAAAGTATTTTCTCCACCAAAGGCCTGTTTCTGACTTCTAATTGTGCTTCAATTTAAACAAACATAGACTATACATATAGGAGAAAGCATGCAGCATTTTCTTTCTGAGCCAAGTTACTTTACTCAGTACAATTTTTTTCAATGTCATCTATTTAACTGCAAATTTCATTTTTCTTTTCAGCTGAGTAATATTCCCTTGTGTATATGTACCACACTTTCCTCATCCATTCATCAATTGATAGATATCTAATTGATCCTATCATCTACCTATTGTGAATAGAGCAACTATAAACATGAATGTGTCTCTCCATAGGGATATATAAGCCTTTGAGTAAAAGCTGAGGTGTAATATAGCTAAGTCATAAGTCAGATGTTATAGAAAATAATTCTCTGTGCCTTTGATGAAGTATTCTCCTTCTTCTGTGCCCATAATTAGGAGATTTGTCTCAGAGCTCTCTCGTGTTCTGTAAACACACACACACACACACACACACACACACACACACACACACACACACACACACACACACGTTTAATTTTCATTGACTTTTACTGAATGATCCAATCACTCTGCTCCGTCCTTTACTCTAATGCACTGCTTTCCATATGATCTTCTTTAGGATCTGCTTTGTGCCGTGGTGAAACTCCCCTGAGCTTTTCATTTGGCTTATTTAGTGTTTCATTTCCAGGTTTAATTTAGTTTTTCTTCTGCAAATCTATCTCTTTGTTGAATTCTATTTTTATATTGGATTGACCTCATCATTTAGCTAATCTTTGTGCTCTTGGAGTGAAACCATATCATCTTTGAGTTGTTTAAATATAGTTGTAATTGTTCTTTTAAATTCTTTGTCTGGAAGTTCTCCTAAAGCATTCTCTTCAGAAACCAGTACTGTGGAATTAGTACTTTCTGGGAACAACATACTCTTTTGATTTTTCCTTTTTGTTTTTATTTCTATGTTCACACTTGAACATCTAGAGCTAGTTTGTTGGTTGAGATTTTCATTTTATTTTTTTTTTAATTCCTTCTTGCAGTGGGGGCATTTACAATGTTTAACAGAGTTCTAACTCATAGATGGATTGAGGTATCACTTTGCTTTATGGGATTGATGTACAGAGTCAGAAGCTCTATCCCTAATCTTGCTCTGAGGATCAGGTACTGTCCTGTATCAACTCAGGACTCTTTCATAGGTCTATCCCTTGGGCTGAGAGTTATAAGACTCCCTCTGCCTGCAGTCTCACTGTAGGACAGCTATGGCATCCTCCCTGGGTTTTCAGCTCTGCACAAAGCTGGTTGTTGACTCCTTGTGTGACTACGGTTCTTTCTTATGCTGAGTCAGTTCAGGCCTCTTGCCAGTGTCTGGAACCTAAACCAGGAGCTGTGAAATCTTAGGTACTTGTGGGTCCTATTTTGGATCAGATTAAACCAGACCCTGGGTTGTGAACCATCTGGTGCTGGGCACTGTGAGATGGGGAACTCTGCCAGTGCCTGTGGGCATTCTACCTTGGATTAGATATAGTGTTAATCGTGTTAGTATTGAAATGACTACAAAGATTGTACTTTATTCATATATCTATCATTATTTCCACAGATGTTTACAAATGATATGGAAAGCATACAGATATTATAAAATTCATAGTGCAAAGTATTTTATATTATTACCCAAAAGTTTCAAGCCTAGTACTGAATATTGACTATACGAAAGGCTGGTCTTTAAGATCTATAATAGTAAAGAAAGCCAGACATATTGGAAACAGGATACTGCAGACTCATAAAGAGTGTGCTGTAACAGTGCATACTCGTGCCTCATGAGAAGGCATGCCATGTCTGCCAAGGCACATAGCAATAGAGCTGAATTTCCTTACAGTTTCTCTTTAGCTTCTCTTCCTACTTCCTGAGAGAATTCTATACCTAACGGTCATGAATGAACTAGAATGGTACAATCCCTTCCCTTCATCTTAGATACCTGCAGACCTGCTCTCCTGTGTTGGCTTCTCGGCATCAACTCTTGTTTGCCCCAGTTTTGCTTCTTCTAGTCTCTAGTATGTTGTTTCTCCACAGTACTTTTGGAAAACTTCTATGTATAATCAAGTTTCCATCACAGAGCTGGTTCCAATGGGACTTGGCTTAAAATAGAAAATAATTAGAAAGAGTTGGAGAGACCCCATGGTATCTCAATAGAAGCCTAAAAAGTAACAAACTGGGCTATGCAGAGCTATGAGGAAGATGTTCCAGATGGTGAGACATTCTAGCTGACACCTCTGCTGGAATCAATCATGTGTGCAATGACAAAGGTTGATTAATTTTTCAGAATGCATAGAACATATGAAGAGAATTATCTCATTTGGAAAGACATTGACAACAAAGAACTTATTTTGTGGATAAATTAATAGATGTAATTGTATTTCAGATGAAATCAGACCCAAGTTTTAGAAAGAAAATGCTTACAGCTTTGTAAAAGAATAAAAAACAAACAAAAAACCTACTAAAAATATTGCATTGAAAGTTGTGATTATAAATAAAAACCACTAGTTATTATATATTCTATATGACTTAATTAAAATTTATTAGTTCCTTAAGGACTTTCATGTCTGCTTAATTGTTCAGTTTCTTTTTAAATACTTATAGTAATCATTTTTAATTCTTAATGTAGAAAACTTTAATGTTCCAGAGATCTCTGTAAGTACCAGTAGATTATCTCATATTGGTTTGTGCTGATAGTTAAAAGATATGTGTTGAAACATGTTGATATTTGACATAATATGTTTTGAATACCAAGAACATTGATATGCCTTCAGTTCTTAAAGGTAATATATTCATTCAATAAGTATTGACTAAGCAGTGCCATATGTTGTACTTTGAGATCACAGAATCAGGGAGGAAAATAAAATATCAAAAATAATTGCAAGTGTGATCAATTCTGCATAAAGAGAAATGCCAGCTGCTCCGCAAATGTGTGAGTGGTGGTGCTCCTTGTCATAGCGTGTTATTTAAGATGAGGAGGTCCAAGCCAAGAAAGGAAAGGCAGAGAGTCCTGGGAGTGTGGAAAAAAGAATATTTCACAAAAGACCAAGTGATGTTCACAGCTTGGAGGGAAGAACCTAGGTTATATAAACAGGAGAAATTAACATCCAGGAGGAGAAAATGAGGACTCTGGTCCTCATTTGCTGAGAGAGATAAAGAAAGTTTAAAAAAGAGTTTGTAAACTAGATTATATTTCCTTTAATTTGAGGGGTAAGGTATTCTTTTTTGTTGGGGAAGGAATAATTTTAATAACTTTTTAAAATATTTTTATTTTATAATTAATTTAATTTTACATATCAGCCACAGATTCCCTTGTCCTCCCTCCTCCCACCCCCAGCCCTCCCCCCAATCCACCTTTATTTTTGTTTTTTTTGAGGTTATACTACAATTACATCATGCCTCCCTTTCCTTTCTTTTCCCCAAACTCTCTGATATAAACTTCCTTGCTCTCATTCAAACACATGGCCTCTTTTTACATTAATTGTTGTTACATTTATATGTATATATGTACATACCTGTATATTCCTAAATACAACTTAGTCTGTATAATGTTGCTTGCATGTATGTTTTCAGGGCTGACCATTTGGTATTAGATAACCAGTTGCTGTGCTCTTCCCTGGGGAAGACTATTTTTCTCACTTTCAGCATTCCTCAGTTGTCTGTATTTCTTTGTGTAGGATGGAGCCCTCATCAGCCTTCCGTGGTCCATTTTGTCATGTCTAGTGCTGTCAGCCTTGTTCAGGTCACATTTTGGCATTCATGTCGGTGAGACATTACAGGTGTAACTTCCAACATTACTAGGAGACACAATCAGCAAATTCCCTGACCCTCTGGCTATTGCAATCTTTCTGGCTCCTCCCTCCTCTACAGTGTTCCCTGAGCTGTAAGTTCAGGAGTTGTTTTGCACACTGGGCTCTACAACCCTGCAGTTTGATTGGTTATGGAAATCAGTTAAGGTCTCTGTTGCAAACAGAAGTTTCTACGATGCTAAATAAGGACTATACTTATTTGTGGATAAGTTAAATCTTGATTGCTGAGGTCACCATGTATTTCAGACACAAGGAACAGAGGTCCTTGACCTGATAGTGACCTGAAAGCCTCCTACCCTAGGATTAGTTTTCATAGTACTTGAAGCCACCATGCAAGTTGGCTTCTAGAAAGGAGAGAGGTAACCAACACTCCTACCCAGCTATAATGCCTGTGAATCACAAAGACCAGCATGGAATGCTATCCCTAAGGCTTCAGTAGTGGCACAAATATCCTGGCCATAACCAACAACTCTCTGATTGGACATAAGACCTGCTCAACAAGAGAGAAATCATTACTGGCACTGGAAACTTAGCCAACTAACTAGGGTTAGTGAAGTCATGGATCATGGAGGAAAACCTACAACTGTCACTTAACTAAAACAACTTAATTCCTGATGGGATAAGGGATTCTTATAGTGTCTTAAACAGGGTGTTGATAACTCCAGATGCCCTGTAGCTACCAGTGAAGGAGCCGTTATGCAGGCCCACTGATGGGGACAGAACAGACAGAAGAACCAGTAAAGAGGCTCAGACTACTTAAGACAGATGTGGGCCAGGCTACAGTCACTACATGGATACAGACAGACAAAACCGATAGGTCCTCGGAGCCCTGAAAAGAAATTTGGAGAGTGAGAAAAGTAGTGAGAAAGAGGAATCATAGATGATTTCCAGGTTTATGCCATGGGCAAGATGATATATAGGTCATTTTGTTTGCAATCTTTTGAAATGTAAATCCTTAGAGAAACAGACAGAAATTACTTTCAATGTAAGGACAATCTATCATTGAGTTTGTACATATTTGAAGGAGGGAAAGAAAATTTAGGAAGACATCATATACATGAATACTACTTGAACTGTAAAATACCTTTTTCACAAAGACACAAAGTTTTGCCATGGTAGTTTTCAAAACTGCTATTTATGGACCAGAAAGATTGCCCAATGGGGAAGGTACGTGCCATGCAAGCATGAATATCTGAATTCAGATCCCCAGCACTCACATTAAAAGCCAAACATAGCGACTTTCTTCTGTAGCCACAACTCTTGAGAAGCAGAGACAAAAAGATCCATAGGGCTTTTTGTAGCAGAGTTGGCAAGCTCCAGGTTAACTAAAAGACTCTGCTTCAAAAACGTGCAGGAGATGGATTGAGGAAGACTCAGCATATTCTTTGCTCTCCGTATGCACAAGCATGGGCCAGAGAGTGCAAGTGAGTGTGTGCATGAACACATATAAGCAAATACCATTTATACCCTTTGAAAAAGACTCCAGAATTCACCAATTTACATTCCAACTTCAGTCAATTTTACTTATAAAGCAGGTAACAGTCAATTTGAATTTAATTTTGTTCAAATATTTATTTTTGAGCAATTCATTTTAATGGACACATGCTGTATAAAGCAAAGAGTATGCATGCATAGTTTAGAATGAAAACTAGAAAGGACAGGAACCTTTATCAGTTTGAGCTCCTCAATGCATGAGCTGTGGTTGTTTCCTTTAAAGCACAGACACCATCATCTGTCTACTACAAGTCTTTTCTGTGAATGAATTCACTGGTTTATGTTTCTATTTCTAAACTTTCCCATTTCTGATGATGTTTAGCCATGCATCACTGTCTTACTATGGGTTACTATATCTATGATGAAACACAATGACCAAAGCAACTTGGAGAGGAAGGGTTTATTTGGTTTACAGTTCCATATCACTGTTCATCATTGAAGGAAGCCAGGACAAGAACCCAAACAGGGCAGAAACCTGGAGGCAGGAGGTGATGTAAAGGTCATGGAAGGATGCTGCTTATTGACTTGCTTCTCATGGCCTGCTCAGCCTGCTTTCTTATAGAACCCAGGACCACCAGCCCAGGAGTGTCACCACCCACAATGGGTTGGACCCTCCCACAGAAATTGCTAATTAAGAAAATGCCTTACCGCCTTACCTACAGCCTGATTTATGAAGGCATTTTTTCAGCTGAGGCTCCCTCCTCTCAAATGACATTAGCTTGTGTCAAGTTAACATTAAATAATCCAGCACTGAAGAAAATGTAATATTTTCCCTCTGTTGGGGATTTTTAGGCCCATAAACAAACCAAACTTTAGTCAATCTAAGTAATCATTTTCTTAATCTTTTTCCCTGTTTTTTCTCAGCCACAGGGGAACAAGAGGCTTTGGTCTATTTAGAAATTTATTATCCAATTTGTTATTCAAATTTTGTGATGATGTTTCTCAAGATTTGATTCTCACTTTTTAGTTTTCTTTCCTTTTTCTTCTTATTGTTCCTTATGTGTTGCCCATATTTCTTTATTATGTATGTAGGATAAAATCTAAAGTGGCATATCATATTCAGTATTTTTTAAGATTCCTTGAGCAGCAGTTCTGACAGGCAGTGTAAAGGACAGATAGGATGCTACCTCAATGTTTGATTTATCAATGAACCATTAGCTTATGTTGTTTAGAATCTGCTGTATCACAATGAATTTTATAAATACAAGCATGCATACACACAGATAATGACCATTCATCACCCCAGTCAGAGTGCTTTGCCAAGCTCTATTTTCAAGGTTAATCAGAAGATAGATGAAAAACAGCTCAACAACACTGGAATCTTTTAAAACATTAAAAAAAAAAAACCAGGTTAAATCTGGCTGAGATAACAAAGGATGTTGTTTAAAGGGCTTATTTGCTTAGAATGTTGACCTCTTGAGCATCCTGGACACCTTCCTGAGGGCAGAATCCTCTCATTATGCATGTCAAAAGCTCATTAATGATAGAGCAAAAAGAAGATAAATTACAAAGTCAAAAAGGTGAGCTAGGTAAGGCCGCAGTTAGCTAAGTGCACAACTTCTGATTTATGGATTTTGTGCTTGTTTTCTGTAAATGCACTGAGTCACACAGTGGAAGCTGCTCCCTGCAGAGGAGGACCTGGCCCTGCACAGCCATAGCATACTGACTGGGAAGAATAAGGCAGTAAAAGACTGACTGGATGTTTACAACTTTCTGCTGTTAGAGTTTTCCATAGAGCAATCAGAAGGACACACAATCCTGCCCCACCCCACCCCACCCCCTCTTTTTAGAAGTAAGGCAATCAGCTAGAATTTTCATGCAGTTAAGACAGTGTTGAGGAAGGTTAAGAACAAATGCTTCTTGCTGTTCCTTTGAGACAGGGTCTCACTATGTAGCTGTGGCTGGACTGGAACTCACTGTGCAAACCATGCTGGCCTCTAACTCACATAGATCTGCCTGCAGTTGCCTCCCAGGTACTGGCATGAGATGTGTGCCACCAGTCCTGGCAACAAAATCTCTTATCGAGAAGATTCTATGGGCCAGTGGGATGTTTTAATGCCTAGCCACAAGCTTGATGACCTGAGTTCAGTTTCTGGATCTCATGTGGTAGAAGAAGAGAGATATCAAGTCACCCTTTGTTATCCAAACATGCAGTATGACATGTGTCCTATGAATAACAATGGATAAATAAATAAATAAATATAACAAGTTCCTTTTAAAAGGAAATTTAAAATGATATTAATTGGAATTTATGTGTAATGATGTATGCTGCATTCATACATATATTTCTAACTTGGAGATGTTAGTGATAATGAGATCCATTCCATTTATTCGTTATTTAAAAGAGTAAGGGATATTGGATGTTTTATGATATGAATACTGACCTAAAACATGGTGTAAAATTGAATTGCACCAATTGAATATATTCTCTATGTAAAGATAGAAGCAAGCAAGAGACACAGGCAAATGATAGAGGGTATGGAGCATACCTCATAACTCCTCATACTATTATTCCCACTTTGGACCCACAAATTCTATCTCCAAGGACTCCTGACATCTACTTGTAGCCTTTACACACATGTACAAAAACACACTCATACTATACGCTCATGCCCACACAGAGTCATATAAATGAAATGGATCTTAAAAACTCAATAAGCTTTTAACTGACAATAAGGCAAGCTCATGCCTGTGTTTTATAGAATTAGAAAGTCGCTGAAAATAAGGGCTGGAAAAACACTGGGCTAGTGGTGCTAACGATTGAGGCTGAGCTCTCAGCACAGGAAGAACTCCTCTGCATTGCTTACATGTATAACATAGGAATAGCACTAATAATGCTCTTAGATAAGTGCTTCATTGTCCAATTAAGAGATATAGAAATTGAGACAGAGAAGCTAATTGATTAGTTTCTGCATAGCTGTTATAGTCCTCTGCCATTGGTGAAGTCCTATACTTGTTACTGCTAACTCATGTAAAAAGAAAAGACCACAGGCATATCAAATTCAACAGATTCATCCTTGATAAAACTAGATCATTTTAGTTCCTGTCTGAATCAACAAAGTACTGATTAAAAAATAAAACCTGTTTTGTTAATTATACTGCTATAAAAATGAAATAGATTAATTATTGAAATTCATAAGAAAGATTGGAAACACAGTGAGTCAGCAACAGTTCTCTGAACCTGGTCTATGAAGTGAGCATTCTGGGAGCGTCTGAAAAGCAGAGATGAAGTGTAAGATAGAGCAGACTGTGTGAAACTAGCCAAGAAGGATTAAAACGGCGCTACAGGTTAAGACAAGGGTTACACGTTTAGGCATCACCACCACAGAGGTGATAACTAGAGCGTTTCACAAGCTGAGATGATTTGTTGTCAAAATAAATGTCATTGCACAGTCAAAACTCTACCTAGAGCATACACTAATGGTGAAGTGACTGTGAACACCACGGTGAGTGGAAAATCCTGAGTAATGTCAAGGTCGATAGACCAAAATGAGGAATAGTTTTAAGCAAGAGGCAGGTGTGACCCACATGGCCATCTACAGATGAAGTGCACATCTGTCAAGCTGAATGAACAATGAAGTCTGAAAGTTCCTAGAGTCTCAACACCAGCAAAGCCAATTGAGAGCACAAACCATTTCCAAGCCCAAGTTACCTTTGTTTATATAAATTTATAATTTGTCATGTTTATTAAATATATTTTCATAACTGTTAGACAAAAACATAACATGATACCCATGGTATTTTGAGATATATTTATAGATTTACACACATTGTTTAATATATAAATCAGGCTAACACCATATTTCTTATGAAATAATTCAAGATCCTTTCCTTGTTCTTTTGGAAATAATATAGTCTATTATTATAATTTGGAAAATAAATTCACAGGAAAAAAATAAACTAATATTTTAAAATTTAAAATTCCTAGAAATAATTTTAGATTAAATTTTAGTGGAATTGTCTCTGTAGTAGCTTCTCTGAGTTTCCTGAAGCTTGCTGTATTCCGGTGACACACTCCTGTGCATCACAAAGTGTGGTGGCCACATCTTCATGGTGGAATTAACTCTCAGTTCTAATCAGGACTATTTGGAGCAGTCACTGGCTCTTAGGGCATAAATCAATTTTTGTGGCAAGTTGACAAGATTGAATTAAACCACTTCTAAGGTGACATTCAATGGAATTCCTGGGTATGTTGTACATCTACTGAAATTAGTCTGTTAATAGGCATATACTTCAAAACTTTTTTATAAATACAAATAGAGTGTTTATAACTTATTTTTATCCTTTATTATAAATAGCTTGGTTCTTCTGAACTTTTAAATAAGTGTCTATTTCCCTCATCTAGGGTGGAGTTAATGGATTGACTGGAGAGCTAGAATTTGGAGAAAATGGAGGTAACCCCAATGTGCACTTCGAAATTCTTGGAACCAACTATGGAGAAGAACTTGGCAGAGGTGTCCGTAAAGTAAGCCTAGACTTGTTATAATTTTTTTTTCTCTTTACTATTGTGGTTTTGCCATATAATTTTCTGCAGTGTGATCACAGTATCATTAAAGGGAATGTGTTCCAAAAGAGAATGTGAGAGGAAATTAGGAATGTCAGGGACTTGGAATACTTTTAGATGCATAAGAAGTATGGAACAATTAATTAGATTCATACTTTAGAATGATATAAAAGGCCAGGTGGTGGTGGCACAAGACTTTAATCCCAACACTTGGGAGGCAGAGGCAGGTGGATCTCTGCGAGTTTGAGGCCAGCCTGGTCTTCAGAGTGAGTTCTAGGTCAGTCAGGACTACTGGAGAAACCCTGTCTCGAAAAACCAATAATAATAATAATAATAATAATAATAATAATAATAATAAAAAGAAGGAAAAATAGCATAGTACTTTCCCAGGTAAATGGTGTCACATTTTACTCACTATAATAATGCTTTTATAAAATGCTAAATTCAACATTTAGACAAAGTACAGCTGTTTGATTTTTAGTTTGTAATGTGCACAAAATCAGAATAAATATTTCGACAAGTTTAATATGGTAATATTGAAAGTCAGCTTTAGAAAGTGGCATTATAGTAGAATATTGTGTGTGGCCTGTAGTCAGGAGATGATACTTACAGGAAATGATCCTTAGTAAATTTTGCAGATCACAGAATGAGGCAGGTAAGCACCAATATGCTTGGTTTTTTGACAGAATACCATGATTTTTGCTCTTGAAAGGAGAAATACAAAAGTCTTTTGGAGAAATGACTCATTTTGTACTTTGAACTTGCCATTTTTACACATTTTTGTAGGGAAAAACTGATGGGTAATTTGTATACAGAACTGGTAAGTATACTGGTCTTGTTGTCTGAGGTTGACAGTGTTGAGAATGTCTGGTTCTGGACACACTTCTTTCCTGTGTTGACATGTGTCAGGCAAACAATCAAGTAAGGCATTGTTATTGCTGGAATTAAGTCCTCAGTAAATTTAGGTTGAGTTAAACTATCTGGGTACACTTTAATCTTTGTTTGCTAGTGGAAAATTCTAACATACAGAAAATGGCGTAAACACAGAATACTATAGTGAACTGTTGAAAAGGAAACCATGCCTGCTGTGGTCAAAAAGAAAAGCATGCCCAGGAAACACCATCAAGTGCTCCCGAGACGGCAAGCCTGATCACAGGAGTGGAACCATTAGTCTGAATTTAATGTGACCACAGGGTTATATTTTAACCTACTTTATCACCTTAGGAAGTAAAATTTGCCAGTATTCAGACTTGTATTGAGTTTTGCATATTATCTTTCTAGATTCTAGAATTCTTTCTTGTTTGTCTTAATCCATCCTTGCTGGATCATGTAGTAGAAATTCATTAATCTGTATTGTTGCATTTTTCCATTATGTTAATGTGCCAGAATTTATTACATTGTTTCCATTTTAGACTGCTATCAGTAAGGCAGTTGTAATGTTCTTACACATATTTATTGATTGTACTTGTGCATAAATTTTTTGTGTGTGAAAGAGTAGAATTACAATATACAAATGCATGCCTTAGATATTCCTGTATAGAATCAAACCCCTTTATTGAAATGTACCAATTTTTACTTTCCCCACTAGTGTAAAGTAAGTTCTTGATGCCACATGACCCAACCACATCCTGATTTGTCAGACTTCTAAACTTCTGTTAATTTCTTGAGATAGTCATATATCTTCATGATCTCAGTTTAAATTCTCTGACTATAAAACATTCTGCTTCCTATTATAGGCATCTCTCTTTCTCTTTTACTCCATGTCTCTTTTAAGTTTTGTTGTTTTTTTCTCTGCCTGTTATCTCTTTGGGAAGGTAAAGATGTCATTTGTTTTTTAGAAATGATACTTGGAAATGTATGAAGATACATTTGAACACACCAAAGATTTGTCCTTTACTACTTAATTAAATTACAAGAATTACTTTCTTCCCTGAGGATTTGGTTTTCATAACATTCTTAGCATATTTAAATTTGCTTGTTATGAATATTTTTCTATGGTTGTTGATGTTTATTCTTATTCAAACATCATTCTGTACTCTAGTCATGGATCAGTCCGGTATCTTGCAAAGGTTTGTATGGTTCTGCCTTTCTTGCTCAAGTCTTTTGACACACAACTAACTTTTTTGAATATGTGGTATAAGAAATTCCATTCTTCAAGTGCTATTATGTTTGCAGTTGTTTTCAAATATGATTTAAATTCAATTGTCCCACAATATTAAGTGTATTTGTATTATGCATTTTCATAATTGTATTTACCAGTGTGATCTCCTCCTAGATGGAGTTACAGGGCATTTTTGTTACCCAGAACATGGCCTCATCCTCACTTCCATTCTTATGACAGAGACATTATGCTTAGTCTGAAAGTTTATGTACACGGAAACGGACAATGTGATATACAGTCATTTGTACCTTCTTCCCTTAATGTAACTTTATGATATATTCTTAATATCATTTAGAAATATTTTGGGAATTTATTTGAGAAAGTTGCCATTTAATTTATATTCTAGAACTAGAAAATTATGCATTTTAAATTTCTTTCTCTGTGTATTGCTAACCCATTAAAATCACAGCGATATTTCAATTGAGTTTTATATCCACCTTTCTTGTTCAGCTTTTTAATTCTTAAATCACTTGTAGATTCTTGTTCACTTCCTCCAGATTGTCCTATCATACGCATTTAATAATAGTTGTTACCTCTTTTTTATAGTTTTAAAGCTATTATTTTTTTTCTTGTGTTAGTGTACTTGGGACCTCAGTTCAGCGATGACTGGAAATAATAATAGTAGACATCTTTGAATCATTTTCAACATATTGCTGCAAAATGCATTTTTAATTTTAGCCTTACTTGGGTTAATGAAGTCTTACCTATTTCTAGAATGTAGTAATATAGTAATTTCATATTGAATATAGACATACATTTATGGTTACATAAACCGTATTTGCCTAGTTATTATCTTACCTATCAGTGTTACATTGGTGCCTATGATTTGGGTTTCCTGGAATCATCCTTTCAGGTGGATTTCTATAGTGAGGTTCAGCTGACCAAAACTACAAGTGTTAGTAAGTGAGCATCCCAGAGACATGCATAGTACATAAACACGCGAAACAGTTGTTACTGACAGACTTATCTCAGTGGATGGTAATGCCAGATATGTAAAGAGAAACTATAGAAAAGAAATGAAAGGTGAAAAGTTAACATGTTTGTGCAGAAACTATATAGTTTTGAGAGGATATAGAGGAGCATATTTAGAATGTAAATAAATTAAGCATATTTGAATACTAAGAGATAAAGCCATTTAAGAGAGAGAGTTGAAGATAAAGCAAAATAGTGTTGAGTAATGATCAATTTCAAGTACGAAAATAAAGGCAGAGAACTGAATGCAGAAGTACCAGGCATTATTGACCTTAAGGTAGATGGGAGTAGTTCTCCAGAAATCCAAAAGAAAAGTGAGGAGAGAAGCAAGTTCTTGTGCGGTGTGGGTTTACTGGTGTTAGGGAACGAAGGCCACAGTTATCAAATGTGTTGCCTTTTGGGAGGTGACATTATCTACTAAAAGGAAAAGGCACCAGAGTATCAGAGACATTGGAGATTCTGGAGCTGGAGGCTTAAAGTGGCAGGAAACAGGAGGGAGAATTTGCCAGGCAGGGCTACTGTGGCATATAGGGTTAAAAACAAACAGTTTCCCAAACAGATCAAGCCAATCAACTGTCTCACCCATTCAGAGGGCCTGATCCAGTTGGTGACCCCTCAGGCATTGGTTCATAGTTCATGTGTTTCCATTCATTTGGCTATTTGTCCCTGTGCTTTATCCAACCTTGGTCTCAACAATTCTCGCTCATATAAACCCTCCTCATTCCCGCTGGGGAGGCTTTGCCCTGGAGGAGGTGGGAATGGGGGGTGGGCTGGGGGGAAGGTGAGGGGTCCCAGGGGGGGAGAACAAGGGAATCCATGGCTGATATGTAGAACTGAATTGTATTGCAAAATAAAAATTAAAATTAAAAAAAAAATACAAAGGCAAAAAAAAAAACCCAAAAAAACAAACAGTTTGCTGTAGCAGTGCCCTTCTTTGTGTTTGTCAGCAACCCTGAGCAGGCTGAATGAGTCTCATTAACATAAGTTGAATTTTCATTAGGTTGCTATCCTTTTGTTTTACTTTTTGTAGCCATTCACTGAAGCAAGTGAGGTTAAAGACAGTGGTATGATATGTAAGATATGATTGAAGACACAGTTTGATACCTACCCTGGACACAGGCAACAATGGAGATGGAAAGTTTCAGCAACAGAAACAAAGTATCTCCATCCTGGGCATGTCTCAAGCCTCTTATCATAACACAGTGAAATAGGAGAGTCTCTGAACCAGAAAACTGTGTTTGGGGAGACAATATCTAGAATGAGGACATTTAGGGTGAATGGGTGCTTGTGCTTGTGAAGGTAACAAAAGAGGGTTTCCGTTCTGAATCAGTTCTGGAAGTCCTGTGTTGTCCATAATATTTTGAGGTCATGCTGGTCAAAGTTAGTCACTTTGACCTGCTCTGTATTCAGTCTGTACTCATTATCTAGCATTAAAGGAACAATAATCCATACACATCATAGCATGTATACATCATATTCAAGAATATCAGATAGCCATGGGAACGGATCAGATTTCTAGACTCTAGCTTCCTCCTAGAGAGCCTCCTAAGAACAAATACCATATAGATGCTCTACAAAAGGTAGCTAGGATCTTCATAAACTTTTAACTCTAAGGTTTATACTGTTGACACCCTCAAAATCTGTGAATCCAGATATGGTGACACACACCTGTAATTACAGTGCTCAGAAGGCTGAGGCAAGACAATCAAGAATGTTAGGATTTCTTCAGCTCAGAAAAGAGATCCTGGCTCAATTTTTTTTCTCCTTATTTAAAGAAAAGTTTTAAACATTCTTGATTTTCAAATATTTTTTCTTTTACTTTCAAAGTTTGTATATTCATTTAGTGTATGTGTGTGTATGTGTGTGTTTGTGTGTGTGTGTGTGTGTGTGTACATATACATGTATATGTGACCACAGTCACCATTTGTCATCATATCATTTGTTTATAGAGCTCATTTTTTTCTACTGAATCCCAATTTCAATGAACTTACTGAATTTATACATTCTAAATCTAGTTGTGTTAAGATCACAACCAATTAGTTTTGGTTGTAGAGTTTAGTTTATGTGTGGAGCAGTTCCTTCATACATTAACACAGCAATGATACTTTCAAAGATGCTTAGCAAGGAAAGCCTTGCCCTCCAAAATAACTGCAGCTGAGATTTACTAGGTATCTGTCCAGAATTGGAGTTCCAGTCACAGCTACTCTATCCACATCTCAAAGAGAATATGTGGCTTTCTAACTGAGGAACTGTCAAGCTGTCAGCGTTTGTTGAGTGGCCAGGGGCTGAATGTGCATGATGCCCACATACTTATCGCCTCCAGCAGGGATCCTGTCAGATTTCACGAGCCAGGCAGAGTGTGTCTGTTAGGATTTGACCACAGTTCACAATCCTAAATGTTGGATCAGTCTGTGCCATGTTGGCATTATGTGAATGAAGACTTCATCCTCCTGAGTTTGATGAGAATGTGAACAGGATGAATTCTCACTGTTACTCACCAAAATGAAGAGCTTTCCAATTTTATATTCTCTATATATTGTTTTTCTTGGTTAAATACCTTACTGATATTTAACTCAGACAATAGCATAATCACAGTGCTGTAGATATAACCATCTTGTTAAATAAGAAACACAGAGCCAAATACAGAGTTAAAAGCCAAGAGGTCAGCGTAGTAGCTAAGTGCTAAAAACCTTACCCTTCACTGCCGCTCCTGTCCTTCCTTCAGCAAGTGCGCTACTTCCTGTGTGTTTGTCTTTATATAGACTTTCTCTTCTGCCTTCTCATTGATTGTAAACCCAACCACTTGACCTCCTCATCACTGCCCATCTATACAGACCTCAGGTCTTATGTGGTTGATATTGAGACTAAAGGCGTGTGTCTCCATGCTGGTGGTATCCTTGAACACACAGAGATCTGCCTGTCATGTGATAGGGATTAAGAGCATGTGCTACCACTGCCAGACTTCTACTATGGCTTGCTATTAGCTCTGACCCCCAGGCAACGTTATTAACATACGAATAAAATCACATTTCAGTACAAATAAAATATCACCATACAGTGCCCTATGTGTCCTCGAGAAAAACTGAAGTGAAACACAAAGCCAGTTTTTGAGGTTGTCAAGATTTTCTGTTGTTAATTTTGCAGCCATGTTGCTGTTCCCATTGCTTTGTCTCAATCCAGAATTTTCAACAAAATTAATTGTAGCAGTAACATTGTATCAAAAAACCTAAAACTAAGTTTATAATAGAACTATAGGAAAAGAAAACATTATGCTGAATGAAAACATAAAGAATCAATGTGGTTTTCCTTAGAAGAGGAATTCCACCGCAGCATTTGCTTGTTGGAATTTTTTGTTCCATTTGCCAGCAGTACCCACATTTTATAGTGAAGGACTGAGTTCCAGAATTAGCACGTAATGCTCTGACCTTAAGGTCTTTGAACTTTATCACAAAAGGAAAATAAGGTCAGGAAAAGTGGATTAAAGCTGGCTCCACAGCCAATCTTACCCAGACAGTAATGTGTAGTTAGAGCAGTAGTTCTCGACCTTCCCAGTGCTATGACACTTTAATACAGTTCCTCGGTGTGGTGACCTCTAAGCATGAAATAATTTCCGATGCTATTCATAACTGCAATTTTGCCGCTGTTGTGAATTGTAATGTAAATATCTGATATGCAACTCTCAAGGGGTCAGGACCCACAGGTTGAGAACTGCTGGCTTAAAAGCACTGTGAAGATATTTACACTTTATGTTTTCACATAAGCAGCTGCAACGATGTGGCCAAGGTTCTGAGCGCTTAGGTGCAGTGATTTCTCTGAAAGATTTGGACTTCTTACTCACATTCTCCTACATGCCAAAGTCACACAGGAAAGAACCATAGCTTTTCTTTATTTGCAAAGCTCATTCTTTTTTAAAAGACCACCATATAGATTATTGCTGGTCCATTTTTAATTAACTAGCCTTTTACTGTCTTGTATTCAGAAAGATGAAAGAAACATGATGGCTGAGGATGAAACATTTCTCTGTATTCTTCAGCACAGGATGTCTGACCCCTGACCATCTAAATAGCACCTTCCTTTTCAAATTAACCAGGCTTATGATATTTTTAGCAAACCAATAGTATAAATATATATACTTATTTGTACAAATAATCTTTGTGCATGTATTTATATGCAGATATAATTAAAATCTTTGTTTAGAGTGTCACCTTTTCCATTGCAATGTTACTTTATGAGATCAAAAATATCCTTGGCCTTCTGTATTGCCCAGGTCTGTCACAGAGTATGTGCTATAGAACTCATAGAAAATGTTAATGAGAATATATATATTACTGGGTCATCAAAAATAGAACCAATTTTGTGTTTATAGTTCATAATTACTTTCTAAATAGCTTAGACTCATCATGTAATAGATCAGAAAGGTGCATAAGTCTTTGTTGTCAGACATGCCTATGTTAAAGTTCTGATTCACTGACTGTGGTTCTTCTATAAAAAATATGCGTAAATTTCTAAGTCAGTAATATAATATTATATCATTTTTTCTAAAGATTATGGTAAAGCTTAGTGGAAATTGTTTTCAGATTATATAGTGAGAGATTGTTAAAATGTCTGGTTAAGATTAGGCACTCCTGAGTTTCAAAGCAGTGCAAAATCCAGTTGCTGTTCTGACAAGAAATTGTCATGTAAAGTGGGGAAAATTATTTCACTTTAGGTGTGATGAGCAGATGATTATACACAACATCACAGTGATAACATGCAGTATTTTGTTTTCTTTAATGTCTTTTCTGACTCAAAAATTCAACAAGTCTATCAATCAAGCTTGTAAGCCATAGTTGGAAAATGTATCACTTTTTATTTATTGTTCCCGTGTGTGTGTGTGTGTGTGTGTGTGTGTGTGTGTGTGTGTGTGTGTGTGTGTGTGTTTGCCAAGATCAAATCCAGGACCTTGTGCAGGACCTTGTGCAGGCCAGGCAGGAGCTCTGTCACTGAAATGTATCTACACGCTTTACTGTCTTATTTGAACAGTGAATTTATGTCTTGAAAAATGTTGTAAACCCAGTAGCCTCTTTTTATGTCATCATCCCTTACATATAATTTATAATCACAATAAATTTGGTTTTATCACCATCTATTAGGATGGGCCTTCAAGAAATATTCTGTGTCACAAAGTGGTGTGATTTCCAGGAAGATCATACTTTATGAAACTTTCAGAGTGTGTTAGATTGTAAAGAGTTATTGATCAGAGTCATCACCTGTGAAGAAGGAAGTTCCACTGTCTTTGAAGTAGACCCTCCAGGCAGATCTTTTCTGCTTCTAAGATGTTCTATGTGCCATAGCTGGAGGGTGGAGAACATAGCTACTTGTGCTGATGTCTAGGTTTGCTCCAGCTTTTCTAGAAGAGTTATTTGCTCTTGCACTAAGATCCCTTCTGCAGGAGTCCATATTCAGGTAGGCAACATGTTCTGCCACTTGAAGAGAGAGGACACTATCACTTACGGAGGTTGGGATGATGGTGATTCCTTCATAACACATAACACAGCAGAAATGCCTGAGAAAGATAAATTCCAGCACCAGGTTTTGATAGACAGGTTTTTGTGGAAGAACTACAAAATCTAGAAAGTTTGCTGAATGTTATGGTCAACTTCATATGAGATGCCTGGATTGCTGACAAATAATTGTTTTTTGACATCACTGTTGGATCTTTGGTGACGAAATTACATATGGTAAGTAGCATGAGAAAAAGACCCTCCACCCAGGGGAGTGGAAATCATCTAGACTCTTGAGCCTCAAATTGAAATGCAGAGGAATAGTAAATTTTAATCATGTTCAACCTGAGACAACCCCACATGCATCCCTCAGACAAGTACTCCTCACTCTCACATCTCTGACGTCCAGTTGAGAATTACACAGTCTTTCTCAGTTCTTGGGCCTTCAACTAAGAAAAGGACCAACACCACAGCTCTCCTTCTTCTCAGGGTTTGAGTTCAGACAAGCATTCTTATGCAGTCTACTTTTGGCTCTCTTGCTTTCAGATGGTTGATCTTGGAACTTCTTCACATCCATAATTGAACGATCAAAGCATAAATATATATGTATACATATATACATATATATTTAAATTAATTGATTTATTTTATGTGCATGGGTATTTTCTCTGCATATATATATATATATATGTGTGTGTGTGTGTGTGTGTGTGTGTGTGTGTGTGTGTGTGTGTGTGTGTGCCTGGTGCCTCCAGAGGCCAGAAGAGAGTGTTCCATCCTTTGGAACTGGAATTACAGACAGTTGTTAGCCATCATGTGGGTGCTGGAAATAAATCCAGAGTCCTTTGGAACAGCAGCAAGTACTCTTATCTAAGCCATCTCTCTATTCCTGGTTTTTATTTTTTTATGATTATGTACCAGGAGGATTGCATATGTTATAATTTCTGTATAGAAAAAACACAATATATGTGGTATAGATTATTTTATTTATTTATTTTTTTTTTGGAAATAAACTGTTACAAGGGGCTGGTAGAGATGACTCAGCAGTTCAGAGTACTTGTTGCTCTTGCAGAGGACCTGAGTTCAATTTTAGCAACCACATAGTGACTCATTGCCATCTATAATTTCAGTTTCAAGATTTTAGAACCCTCTTCTGACCTCAGAGTTCACCAGGCAAATATGTAATATGCATATATATGTGCAGGCAAAACATCTGTACACATATAAAATAAATTATAAATACATAATTTTTTTTGTTTTTTTGAGACAGGGTTTCTCTGTGTAGTTTTTGGTGCCTGTCCTGGATCTTGCTTTGTAGACCAGGCTGGGCTTGAACTCACAGATATCCTCCTGGCTCTGCCTCCTGAGTGCTGGGATTAAAGGCATGCACCACCACTGCCCGGCCATAAAATTTTTAAGAAAGAAAATAAACTATTGTAAGAAAAATAGCTGCTATTGCCCTGCAGAATGCAATACATGCTGTGCTCATATAGATCCTCATTGGCTCTTTCAACATTTCTGGTCCATGTGCTGAGTGTTTGCTGGGATGGGTTCAGTCGCATAAGAGATAGATACACAAGAAGAAAGACTAAATTTCCTTCTATTCTGCTAGATCACATCCAGAATGGAAGAAAGGCATTTCCTCATCCCAGACTTTGGAACACACACACACACACACACACACACACACACACACACACACACACACTAAAACTCCATGCAATTCAGATTCACACGTGTAATATGATGGTACTCACTCCCCAGTAAACAACTACTTTCTTAGCTTTGGTTATAAACTGTAATCACTGTACAGGAGTTCATATGAGAATAATGGTTCTTCGAAGAAACCGGACTATGATATGCAAAACTGAAAAGAGTTCTTAAACAGGCCTTGCCCCTTGTTGTGGTTGAGTCTGTAAGTGGTAGAAGCTCATTTGGAAGAGATGGCACGAAAGTATCTATGGTGACTGTAAAGTGCCAGAAAGCAAAGCACTTTCATCTATAAACTCTTATCAGACCCATGTGTTACATTTTGACATTTACAACATGGTAAGTTCAATAGACACACAATCTCAGGGGACTTCCATTCTCCATCAGACTCCCTGCACTCCCCATCCCCCACCCCGGCCCGAACTGCTCTGAAGTCTGTTCAGATACTGAGTGTATATCTTCTGATTTTCTCAGGCTCATTTGGTTTCCTAAAGGAGGTTATAAATGATTCTGTTACAAGGCTGGATTATCTGCACTGACAATGAGCATAAACTTTGTACAGTCCTAGGCACAGAATATGACAACACTCACAATTAGAGCTCTGCAACCAATTGGTTCGGGATAAGAGTGGCACCTGCCATTCAAAGTAATAGTATGTCTGTATTGATGATGAAGCAGGCTATAATCATGGTTTTTAGCAACAGCTGCTTGACTGCTTTTTTTTTAAATCTTATCCACTTTCCAGTAATTTTATCATTTTTTTAATCAGTACATCTAACCCACTGTAGCTAACATGACACCACCATTAATACTTGAATCTTAATTAAGGTGCTCTAGGGTGACTGAGAAATGATTGATACTTGCTCCTCTGATTTTGCTAGACATTATCCTATTAAGAAGAACTTGTTTTTCAGACTTTGGGGTGACTTAAATGTATGTTCTTGTCCCTTTAAAATTTCCACCTTAGTTTTTTTTTCTTCAGAAAAAAAAGATAGTAGATTGCAATAAAAATAAGCAACCCATATTCCTGCTGTTTGAGAGAACATTATATTGGTTTTGTGCTCTTGTGTGCAGTATGTTGTTATTACATACATGATGCTACCTATATGCTATTTTTTTTTTACTTTTATTGATTCTTTGTGGATTTCACATCATGCATTCTGATCCCACCTATCTCCCTGTCCCCTCGCATCCACCCTTTACCCTTGCAACCCCCCTAAAACAAGACCAAACTTAAAAGAAAAACCAAAACTGAACCAAAACAAAAATTAAAACAAAAACAAGAAGAATCTTGTTGTGGAAGCCGTAGTGTGGCCCAGTGAGTCACACAGTTTCCCATTTCGTCCATACATCTTCACTTGTAAGTGTTGTTTGCTATGAGTCATTGGTCTGGTTCAAGGCATCTAGTTTCTGCTTCACCACCTATAATGGGCTCTCACTGGAGCTCCTCTTAGATATCCTACTGTTATCCTGTGTCATGGAGATGCTGCTGTTTTGGATTTTTCCTCTATATCTTCCCTGGGCAAAAAAATAGAGCTGGCCCTGGTGATATGTGTGAGGACAACCTGGATCTAAGGGTCCAAGAGCAAGAGAACTAGCCCTGCTCCTTGCTGTAGGCTGCATTGGATAAGGTAGCCGAGGCAGTGGGAAGAGCGCATCTGGGTAGTGATGATGAAGGAAAGCTAGAGAGTTGACCAAGCCAACTACCACCCAGGCCGAGAACCAGGGCTATGAGTTGGCCCACTCCAGCAGCCAATGAATCTAAGAACTGCTGGAGCATGTGAAGGTGACAAGCCTATATGTTATTTTATACCCAGTAGAACTATGTTGCTCAGAACGTAGCTTGAATTTCCAAAAAGTTTGGAGTGTTTTCTTACATGGCTGTGACCTGACTGAGTATCTGTCAATATTAGCACTGTTTCTAAGAAAAAGACATTCAGAAGTGCAAAGTACAATACTTTTTATTGAGACTTTAAACCTATACTCACAATTAACATGAACAAATTCTATTTATGCAATGGTAAGCAGTTTTGAAAATGCAGTTTCCCCTTTACTCATGTCTTTGAAAGGCATGTAAATATGCTGCCTATAAAAGGAGAGTTGATTTCCAGCTGTGGGGCAATTAGTAGTATTTCTTTCTGCCATTTTCACTGTAGTTCTGCATTAAGGTGTGACATATTTAAATTTCTTTTTGTGTACATTGAGGGAAGAAAATATTAATCAAGATTTATTAGAAGTTATCAAGGTCTAACAGAAACATTGCATGATTTCTCACTCTAATACCACCTTGCTTTCATAGATAATTCTGAAAAACTGTCTTCCTAATGGGCAGGCACAGAGGTCATTTTATTGATACCCAGATATTATCTACAACACTAGACTATTGAATGCATCGTATTATTACAAGCAAGACTAAGGGGTATTCTGAAAATTTGGAATTCTATCCAGTAAATAGTCCAGATTTTAAAGTTGAAAATGACTTTACACTATGAAAATTTTATTAATTCTTAACTTTATTTTTTTTATTTTTCATTATTGTGTGTTCAAGTGTATAACATGGGTGTGAGCACTTATCAAAATTTTTTATAAACTCCAAACACTTCTAAAAGATGGTTGTTCAAGGTGATAGTTTCAAGGTAGAAAATATATTTATTACAAAACAAAGTCTCTGTATTAAGATCTACATTTATGCTCATGAGAAAACACATAAAAACAAAACCATAATATATATGCAAAAGATCTGTAAGGAAAAAAATGCCCAGACACAGCTTTGTGAAACAACAACAAAAAAAAACTTCAAAAATATCATAGAGTTTGTTTTTTGTTGTTCATCTACTGCTTGGCATGGGACCTGCCCTTAACTGGGATCTGTGTACTCAGTGAGACTCCGCTGGAGAAAATTAATACGTCCTTTGGGAGCAGTTATCAATTGGGGATAGTTCTGGGTTAGGAATGGAGGCCTGTGTCTATTTCCCCTCTTAGCACTGGGTTCCTGTTAGGCCCAGACCGGAGCAGCCCTGTCAATGCTGCCACAGTCTGTCTCTATGAGTTCATGCGTGAGTCAGTTCTGTTGGCTTGTTTCCGTGGTGTCTTCCATCTTTACTGGCTCTCACCATTTTTCCACCTCCTTTCCTGCCAAGTTCCCTGAGCCCTGGGGGAAGAGATGTGGTGGAGACATCCCATTGAGGACTGAGCGTTCCAAGGTCTCTCACTTTCTGCACATTGTCCAGTTGCAGGTGTCTATTTTTGTTCCCATTTACTGCAGAAAAAAGCTTCTCTGATGATGGCTGAGACAGATACTAATTATGAGTTTATCAGACCATCATTCAGAGTCACTTTATTGCTACATTTCTTTAGCAGAGTAGGAATGGTCTACATAGTCTCAGGTTCCAGATGACTACAATCAGCCACTATTCACCTAGGCAGTGGGTTGCATCTCATGTAGTAGGCCTGAATGCCAGTCAGATAGTGGTAGGTTACACTCACAACTTTTGTGCCACAATTGTACCAGTGTATAGTATAGGCAGGTCACCATTAAACTGTTCATGCATTTCATCAATAATCTTACCAAGTGGTACTAGAAGCTGGTTCTGTTTAGATCTACTTCCAATGTGAGATAAAGATAGTGCTTGAGTAATTGGTAGCACTTTATCAATCATAGGGATTCAGATACAGTGAAGGGTCTCTAAGTTCATTGGCAGTAATTTTGAATTTTAGAATTCAGTAAATATACTATTTTCAGGATTATCAAATTTTATTATCATAGCAAAATCGAATTTTTGAAGTTCTTTTTTAATAATCAAGAGTGAGAAGTGAATCTTATTTTAGCACAATCCAACAAACACTTGGATTAGTGTGGACCATGCTTTGAAATGTGTAATTAATAAAATGAAGGCATCTGTCTGAAGGTAATCATCATGAGTAAGTGACTGGATCCTCCCCCATGAGAATGGCTCTCATCACTCAGACATTTCTGAAGTGTTGTTCAGTCAGAAACTTCGGAAGGTTGTAATACCCTGGAGTACCTGAATAAAAGCAGTTTTGTGCTTTAAATGGAAATGTGTTGAAAATGCTTTGCCAGGGAATTTCTTCTCTTTACTCTTTCAAGGTTGATATGAATCATATCTGGACTGAGATGAGAAATCATTCAGTCCCAGGCTCAGACATTTCAGAGTGGCTGATTGTAGTCATCTGGAGCAATGACATGATTTGAATAAGTACACTTCCATTAAACAGGAGAAAATTTTTGTTCAGGGTTATGGAAAATTGTCATACTCTTCCCTCTTATGGAGAACACATTGTATTAATGTATAATTTTCCTTGCAAAGAAAATTCCGAAGTGTACAATTATTTTTAGGAGAAACACATTTATATGTAGGGATGGATTCTCATCCTAAGTGACTTTTTATGGAAAACCATAGAATAATTTCTATTTCGCCTTCTCTGCTTTCCTGTGATTTTAGCAGTTTGTTATTCTTATACATCATTCCTTTTCTGTTCAAATAGTATTAGACAAATTATACAATTTTTACTGTACTTTGTATTTTATTATCTTAAGAGGGAGAGCTACACTTTGAAATACAGAAACATATCAAAATTTCTCTTAATAGGAAATTTTCTTGGTTTACCCCCAACATTAAAGAAAAAACAAAAATTAGAGACATAATAGCAAAATTTGGTGAACATCTCTACCTTCCGTGTATAAAGTAGTGAGTTTGGAGGATTTTGTTTCTTGCCTAGGGAACATTTAGTTTGTTAAAAAGACTATAAAGCTCAACTCCTAGATAAATGCCATCCCACTTGGCTGTGTCTTCTCCTTCACACAGTAAAGGTCTGTGCATTTTCTTTCTTTTGCTGAAGGTGCAGAATTCTTCTCCAAATATATTTATAGTTACGGTTTTGCTGGGAGCCATCCCCATTGGTAGACAGGTCCCAGCAGAAGATGTAAGGAGTTATGTGTGGCGGGGAGAGGTGAGTCAGGCCATGGTGGTGGTGAGAATCTTGCAGCCTGATTGACTAGCTGCCAGAGTGCTTCTTTATGTATACAGAATTTGGTAAGATACATTCATGATGTTCCAAAACATAGATCATATCATTTTTGTTTTGGGACATGTGTTTCACTTCCTTTTGCTCATCTTTTAGTCATCATTAATAAACTATGACAGAACAGAGTTATCATTTCCAGTCATTTTTCAAGTTTTGACATTATTAATAAAGAGTTATCATTTTTACTCATTTTTATAGTTTTATTCATAACACTATAACCCAATTTTTAAGAATCTAGAGGCACATGACAGCCTATTCTCAAGCTGGTAGCTTTTGTGGCTACAAAGACATTAGACCAAAACAAAATCTTCAAGCCAGTCTGAGCATATCGCCATGACCCAAGCAGTGTATTATTAACTCTAAATAGTCAGAGTGCCCAGGAAAAAAATCTCAGTCCAAAGCTGCTGCAGTTATTTATCAAATTCTGGCATAATACAATGTTTGTATTTTCTATCTATATAGAATTTGTCTACATGTCTAATCCTAGCCTTCTGTTGTTCCTTGGTCATATGACATCACAGTGGCTCTGCATGTGCTAACTTTTCTAAGAAAGGGAGGTCCTGACATCTCATTCTTTTATCATATTTCCATTCCATACTTTGCTCATCAATATAAGTCTCTGTGTAGGGCTGAGGTTACTTCAGCTAATCTAACTTTGTTGCTATATATGCCACTTAATTGCCTGAGTGTACAGTGGGAAGGGGCTTGTAATCTGATCTGTGGCCAACTCCTCTAGCCCACTGAATCTTGTTGACCTTTTTACGTTTACTTTGTTTTGAATATCTTGTTTCTGAATAAGTATAGGGACAGATGTTTCAAAAATGTCTCATAGCCTCATAAAGAGACCTCTGGCTTCTTTATGTGTGTCACAACCTCCAAGACATAAAGAAGACCTTCAAGTAGATAAGGATATCTCCCTAAAAGCAGGAGGGGTAGTATGTTCATGAATTTCCTGGGTAAGCTTAGAAGCAGTACTTCTGGGAGAAGGCATATATGATTCATAAGAAATTTCTCATCAATCCAATATCCCCAAATTGTACAAATATTAAAAGTCTCCCAGGTATGCAACAGGTGAATATGAAAACCAAAGGTGGCACGGCTGCCATCATGTGGCTCAGCTTTGCTGGATCTTTGTCAAGCAGCTGTGCTGGCTTTATGGTTTCTGCCATCCCCATCAGATATGGCTGTGCCATAGTTTTATCACATTTATATATGAATGTGAAAATGAGCCAGAAACTTTGTATATAAGCTATATTTACTGTGTGTCCTGACATGAAAGACATACAAATAATGTATCCTGATATTCCTTCAGCTTTTATGTCTTAACAGTATCCTAGCATAACATACAGATGGCAAAATTCATTGAAAACACCAGTAGTTTGTTTCATACTTTCATGCTGGCATTATGACCTCATTAAGCATCTGATTTTGAAAGACTGTTTGCTTTTGATATATGTAGAAAAAACAAGATAAATGAATGATACTTGGAAAGGTACAAGAGATTTAGGGTTTTCCAATTAGGTACAATAACAAGTAGGAAGTGAAGGAAGCCCTTTCCAGATGCAGTGAAATGCAGATGGCAGGTTGCCCCAAGCAACTGAAGCTCTGTCCTTAGCAGCGTCAAAAATAGAAGTCACATTAAAGCTAAAATGGATCCAAGAGGCTAACAAAGGTTTTGTTGTCCGCCATGCCTGGTTGTGGCAATTAGATCATTAAGAGCAGAGGATTCTGCAGCAGTGTGACAGGTGTCTTTCAATGAGATGAAATAACAGTGTTTAAGGAAGGCACCCAGTAAGAAAGGAAAACTCATACTGTACTGACTAGTCTCTTGATAATAGCTTTGAAGAGAGTAACACTGGGAAACATTTTAACTATCACAATGTACATAGTACTAATGTTAAAAACATTGAGACTAAGTGGGTAGAAGGAATTTAAGTCTGTAGGAAGTAAACTGAAAATGTATTTCTTATTCTTATCATCAATTAAAAATTCTGTTGATATTGACCATTTACCAAAAAAGAAATGGTAGAAATGTACCATATGATAGCAATTTGTGTCTGCCATTAATTTACGACATTTTGTGGATTATATCTCTTGCATTATGCAACAAAAGTATACTTCTTGTTGTTTTCCTTTTCTCCACGTTATTTCTTACTTTAGGAGGACAAACAAGACAGAAATTTTGTATTGCTAGAAAATGGATAAACAATAAAAACAGTTGACTATTACTGAATTATTACCTCTAGACATAGAATATATGCATTCAGTATTGATACATAATATAATATGATATAATATAATAGCTATATTATAACCAATTGCAGGTCACACTTTTAAATAGTTTTTTCTCATAAAGTCTGTACTTTATGATAAAATATAATCAAGCTGTGATATTCTTTACTGTTATCAAAAGGACAACCAAGTGGCCTCAGATACTATAAAGTTGGACAGAGATAAAGATCAAACTTTTCTCTGGTAGTAAGAAAATAAAATGGCTATGATAAAACCTTGCAGATATTTGTTAATAGACATATAGGTGGAAAAGAAAAAAATAATGAAAATTTTAGTTGACCAAAAGTTAAAGGAGGAAAAAATACTAAAGTTTGTTAAAATCATCTATGGTAGTTACTAAAGTAGTTAAGAAAACTGTTATTAAAAAAAACCTAACAAATTAAAATTCTTTACATTAAAAAGTAAATGATATTAATATTATTTTCATGTGATTAATGGCAAGCATACAGACCAAAAAGAAGAGATAATGCTTTTTAGTGTGAAAAGGAAAGAGCATGATATACGCAAGGCCCCCTCAGTGCGTGGTGATACAATAGAAAACCAGAGTGTCTCATCTTGCCATTTGGGTCCATAGAAGATGACAACCTGCTCTGAGCTAAGTGCAGTCACCTGTGCACAACAGCTGTGCAAATCATCTAAACCCATGGCTAAACACTCCAACTGTAACTGACTACTGTAGCTAGTGCATGCAGTCATTCTTCGGCTTCATTGTTCTCTTACCAGAATGTGAGTGTGTGGAATGAGGTAGTAGAAAATGTCCAATAATAGCAGTCTACTGGAAGAAGCTGGCACTAGCTCAAGAGTATGGCTGAGAAGTGATGTGTAGATATCTTATCCTTAAGGTCATGATGCCAGGAAAGATAAAACCTCACAGAATGAGAGAATGGTCCAAAATGGAAGAGTCAAATACATATGCTTGTCTAATTTCTCCTTTTACTCCAAGCAGGTCTCAGTTACATTCTTAGATTATAAATATTTGACCAACTAATATTATATAAATAAACAAAAACATGTGTGATAGTCTACATGGAAAGAAAACTAGTTAATTTGCTTTTGCTTAATGACCTCTTATCCAGCAGGGTTTTTCTGTAAGGAACAGAACTGACAGAATGAATATGTACTGTAGCATTTGATCTAAACCAAAGAGCCAGGAGAGAATATGTGTTCTCAAGGGGGCTTTGGGAGGTTGACTTACCCCCTTTACACCATGGGGGCTGAGTTATCAGCAATGGGTATTTGCATGCTAGAGAGACAAAGAACCCATTAACTGCTCAGTCCACAAAGCTGAAGCCACCCCAATTCCAGGCTGGTGCTGGAGATGAAAGGTTCTTGGATAGTCAATGGTCTTCGGTTCACCTTGAAAGGCCCAAGAAGCTGGGTTCTTGTGTTAGCCAAGAAGAACAGCAGCAGAATGACACACTCATCAGCAAAAAGCAAGGGCAGCAAGCCGGCAGCTCTGTCGTTCCCTCAGACCTTTTCATAACCGGGCCATTGTTAGAAGGCGAGGCCCATTCCAGGGCAGAGTTTCCTCCTCTTGGTTAATCTTTTCCCAGAAATGCTGTTGCAGACCAACCAATAGCCATTACTCTTTCTTGATTTCAGGTCCAATCAATTTTACAATCAAGATGAACAATCTATTACAGACCCCTTGCAGGAAGGAGTGAGACTCTGAACTGTAAAGGGATCTAAGTATCACTAGATTTTCAAGTAGCGATTAATTGCTGCATGCACAGAGCATCAATTAATCACAATTAGGCATCAAGAGGGACATGAGTTAATCTATCACTAACTAGGTTCAGGGTGCCAAGGAAGATATCAGAGGAATGTATACTCCTTTAAAATATAGAAATCTTGATTTCTGAAATCACTTCAGTTAAATACAAGTGTCAAATCTCATCAAGGACACACTTCAAATGTGTTAATTTAAGTCTTAGCAATATTTCACTGAAGAAATTTGGAGACATAAATGGCAGAAATAAATTAAATGTTTATGACCATGAAAGCCATTGTATTTTTGTGGAAAGGTTTAATTACCAGGATATGTTTAAGCAAGAGAGGGTGATGATGAAGATGTTCAGTCATGTCTGACCCTGTATTTCACAAGAAATGTGGCTGTAATGATCACATAATGAGGCTTCATATCTATATTTTCTTAACTCCTTCAATAATAGTACTTAGAATAAGCACCCCCTTTAAATGTATGTCTCCCATATACTGAGATTTCAGTTTTCTCAGTTCTTTGAAGGTTAAATTTAATCTAAGGTTTTGCACTAGTCAGTTTTCCACTACTATTACACAATAACAGAGATAATAAACTTACAAAGAAGGAAGGTTAATTTGGCTGAGAGTTGGAGTCATTCGATTTATTGCTTTTAAGCCAGATTGAGGCAGGTGATCACTGAATAAATACAAGCTACAATAAAGCCCAATAGCTTCACAGGTGCATGAAAAGGAAAGAGAGGGGTGAGAGATATCAGTATTCTATAGCCCCTTCTAAGGCATGCCCCAAGGATCTAATTCTTCCTATGAGGCCATGGCCTCTGCAAGATCTTCCACCTTTTCATAGGGTCAAAAACAAATATAAAATAACTTGGAAACAGATATTCTTAAACTGATACATACATTTCTTCTCTAAGATGATTTACAGGTTAGTCCAAGTCTACATACTTGTTGGCAAAAACAGAAAATAAAAAGAGAAATTATTCATAACCTACTATCCTGAAAAAATTGTTATTAGTGTTTAGTGGTTACTCCCACCCCCTTATTTTCTAAGTTTGACACAGGATAATGGTATAGATTTACTTTAACATGTATGTCTTTGGGGAACAGTCCAGATCCAGACTATAGCAGAATTTTGGAGGCATGTCCTAGTTAGCTTTCACTGTCAACTTGACACAGCCTAGAGGTATGTGACAGGAAAGCATTGATTAAAGAACTGCCTAGGTCAAATTGCCTGTGAACATGTCTGCAAGGGTGATTGCCTTGATTATTATCTGATGCAGTAGAACCCTACATGCTGTGGAGAACATCTCCCTAGCCTGGTCCTTGACTGTATAAAAGATAGCTAAGTAAGCATACACCTGGGAGGGATGGAGCCAGAAAGCAAGCCAGCAAACATCATTTTAGCATGGTTCCTGTTCTAAGTTCCTGCCTTGACTTCCATCAATAATGGACTGTGACCTGGAGTGTAAGATGAATTAAACACTTTCATCCACTGTTTCTTTTGGTCATAGTATTATATCACAGCAACAAACACTAAACTAGAATAGTGTGTGTTTTTAAAAATAAGTGCATTTCTGTTCCCATTGACATAGTTAAATGAATAAGATAATAGATTAAAATAATAAAGCTTATTGATCTTAAGATACTAAGATTTGTGGTTCTCTCTTTTTTTTCAAGATTTATTTGTTTATTATGTATACAGTGTTCTGCCTACATGCCAGAAGAAGACACCAGATCTCATTACAGGTGGTTGTGAGCCACTGTGTGGTTGCTGGGAATTGAACTCAGGATCTCCTAAGAACAGCTAATGCTCTTAACCTCTGAGCCATCTCTCCAGCCCCTTCTCTTTTTCTTTACGTGTAAAGATTCTGGTGGTTTTGTGCTTTGTATGGGATGTATATGTAACAGATGTTGGCTATGAGATTATTCAAGCATGGGCAGGTAGTGGTGGCTTGGTGCTTTGTGTGGGATGTATATATACATGCAAGAACATGTTAGCTATGATATTGTTCGAGCATGAAACATGGTTATTATGTATATAAATAAATGCTTACTTTAGAGTTAAGTTGCCATTCTGAATGCATGGTTTTAACTAGCACTCTGTTCAAGTATAAATTCAAAGTTTATTACAAATAGATTTTACTTTAGGAACAAGACTTCCTTTGTATTCTAAATTACTTTTTTAAAGTTTCCATGTAATCCCTGTAAGTGGTACTGATGTAATCTATTAAATGTCAAATTTTTTAAACGTAAAGATCTATTTAAAAGAATAACCCAATATAGAATATTCTGAAATAACACAAAAAGGATTATGTAGGTACTTTTTATTACAAGTTAAAGAATGACAGCCTCTGCATAGCATTGTCTTAAAATAATGCAAGTGCAGGTAAATCTAAGTGAGAAATATGAAAAGAGGAATACAGAATCTACTAATACTCATCCTCAAATGTCTAACTACTTTATGTCGTGGACTCTGGTGACTATTGAAGGCTGAGAACATGCGCGCATTTTATATCCTAGTGGTTAGTTATGAACATGAGTTTCTAAGTGTCCCAGCTATCCCCCTGATGCCGCCACCTGGAGATCAGCTGAATGCTTTCTGCCTCATTCCTGGTAGAAAGAGTAAGAATGTTAAGGGATGGTCTTTGAAACCCTCTACTCTCAGTACTGAAATACAGAAGGTAAAGCATATTGTTTGGAATTTGAAATATCTTCATGGGCTTGTATATATGAACCATTGGTCCTCAGATGGAAGCATTGTCATGCAAGGTTGTGAAACCTGCAGATGGGGTATGGCTGGACAAAATGTATGGCTGGGGCTGAACTTTGAAGGTTATAGCCCAGACCTACACCCTACCACAATGTTTCTGTGATTTCTACTTCATTCAGGTATGAGCAAGGAGCCCCACACTCCTGCCATCTGGCTTTCTCAACCAATGTGGATTACACTCTCAAATACCAGCCAAGAGAGAGGGTTCCCTTGAGTTGCTTCTTGTTAGGCATTTGGTCAGACTGACAAGAAAACTAGTATCAATGAGACTGTAGGAAGTGCACTGCAGAAATCTTACCTAGTCTGAATCATGGTCATTTGACGCTGTTTCTAGCTGCAGTGTTGGCCATTCAGGAAGCCAAAGGTAGCTGCCAAGGCTAACACACGGCTCTGCAGCCAGACGCGCTCTTTCCTGACAACAATGAATGAGGAGACCTAAGATGGGTGTGCCCTTTGCTCTAGTGCACTGTGACTGCAGAGGATTCTGGGAGATAGCGAAACAGTTTCTATGTGGCCGTCTGTCTACAGGGGAGTGGATGTCCTGTAAACAGTTTAGGTTTGTGACACTTACTTCCTCTGTTGTTTGTGTCTCCTGTGTGGATGCAGCTGAGGGGTAGAGTGTGACCCAAGCACAGATTTCTTTTTAGAAGTTTCTAAGTTGATTCAAAAATCAAATATAAAATACCTTGGAAACAGATATTCTTAGACTTCTACATAAATTTATTCCCCAAGATGATTTACGGGTTTATCCAAGTCTATCCATTTGTTGGCAAAAACTTAGGAAATAAAAAGAGAAACTATTCATAACCTGCTATCCTGAAAAAACTGTTATCAGGATTTAGTGGGGTTTTCCCCTCATTTTCTAAGCACGATACAGAATAGCTGTATAGATTTATTTTAAAGTTACAAATAAAATTACACAACCAGATACTTTAAAATGTTATGCTATATATTATTTTCCATTTTCATTTTTTTAAGTATTACACCAAATGCAACAAATAGTTTTATAGAAATTGGCATACTAATATATGTATATATGTATATATATATATACACACATATATGTGTGTGCATGTATAACTAAAGTTTTTAAAATGTATTTTCTTTTCATAATTTTATTTCACTTTGCAGTTACAGTGGTATTTATAGAGAGCCCTGATAAAAATGTCATTCCTCAAGCTTATGGATAGAAGGCTGGGCTCTGGATCCAAGTACCACTCAAAATTAAATGAAATGACTTAACACATAAAAATGGAAAAAAGGAATACATTCATAACATTGACCACAACTGAGGGGAAAATATCAGTCTATATCTACCTTGCCCAAAGCAGCATCAAAACCTTTAGAACGTGGGAGCCAGGTAGCAGGTGACTCAGTGAGTAACACACCTTACTGTCGACCTAAGGCCTACCTGAGTGTATTCCTGGGACTTGCTTGGTAGAAAGAGAGAACCAACTCACATAATTGACCTCTGACCCCTCACATGAGTACCATGACACATGCACATGAAATTAAAAACATAAAATAATAGTAAACCTTACAGAAAAGACAAAACAAAAGCCAGGGAATAGTTGTAGTCCAATTTGTCAGAACAGGGAGATATCTCTTTCTGCTGGCCCCAGGGCCGGGACTTTGGGGCAAGATTTTTCACCCCAGCATGGCATTTCCTGTACTAAGATGGGGCTGGAAAGACCATTTTTGCAAATGCACCCCATTGCTAAGGCCCAGAAATCAGTCCTGAGGACTCACATTCTTGCAAACCCGAGGAAGGTACAAGTCTTCACAGTAGCTGCAGTTCACTGGCTATTTGCACCGAATAAGCAAATATTTGTCTTTCCTTTTTAAACTATGAGTCGTCTTCTCTTAAGCAAATTGTGGAGTTCTTACCAAGTCCTGTCGGGTCATTTCATGCCAAGGATGTCTAACTTTTCCCATTTCATCATATTTTTCTTAATTTATTTTGTTTTCACATACAAAAGATAGTGATTTCAAAACTGCCAAATCTCTTTCTTCATAGGTTCTTCTATTGTTTTCCACATGAAGACCTTGCATGGGTGAAGGTAGATTCACAGCATCTCTATCTTGTACCCTTTATTGCTTGAATATTAATATATATCTTTTCAATCAATCTAGAATTTCTTATATGATTTAAATAAAAGGAATTAAATGGACACAATTTTCTATGTGCTGAAAAAGGCACCCTTTCTCATTGCCATGAGTAATTGTATAGTCTATTTTTTAAAAGCCAAAGGTTCCACTATATTATATTTGCATCAAATGGCTGACTCCCCTGTCTTTACAGTTTCTTTCCCTGTGTCCTCTGCCTTGAGAGTCATCTCTCAGATCCAGTTTGCAGACTCTCTTCATTTTCTCTTTACATATTTGCATCTTTTCATCTTTCCTCTAAGTTCCAGGATGAGCAATTTGAAAAGATAGTGTCAGAACCAACCAGAAAGATAACAACCTCTGTGAGGAATGCCGCCAGTGTCCCCTTCCAAAGCAGCTAGTGTGGCTTGTGACAAAAACTCCACATCATTGTAGAGAAATACACTTATCTTAATTACTATAAAATTGGAGCATAAAAGTCAACTGAAAGTGGCTTCAGTTCATTAGAATGCATTTCTTAGATTTAAAACATGTTGGGAAAGAGTCCTGTTTTGTGTGGCTTGTGACTGTTACCTGATCAAAGATGAGCCTTCTTGCTGAACTTGCTTCTTGTCTGGTTAAAAAATGCAAGTTTCATTCAAGCAGCTAATGACTAGGATTCTGTGCTGCAGTCAAATTTATAGGAAAAAAAAAAGAGTTTTTCCCAGAGAAATATGCAAACAAAATGTTATTATCTTAGTCCTATTTATAACTTTGGCCACATACAATATTGAATGCAATACCTACAATTATTCTTCATTAATGATTTCACTACAGACCCAGGACTTTAAATAATTTATAGGCACAATAATGGTCCTGTCATTTTAAGGAAGCTGAGTTCTTTATTTAAGGTAGATTGCAGTATGAACCCATCTGCATAAGGTCATAACAAAATTATGCTTAACAAGGTGATGATTAGACCCCTTTAAGCTTTGAACAGTAGCAAAGTAATCTAATTTTTATTTCAACTCAAGCTTCCTAACAAAACAAGTGCCGAGAGGGTTCATGTTAAACCTATGACCGAGAAGTCTTAGGTAACTCACATCTGAATCTCTCATATGAAGCGTGGGAACCTGAGGAAATGAGCTTCATGACTGACATCAGCTTTCCGAAGTCTCACAATTCCTCTTTCTTGAGCTGCTCTTTCAGTGATTACAATTAGTACTGGGCTACAAAGAGGTTTCCAAGAGATGTTGCATTTAGGTTTAAATACAATTGGTGATAGTTGATACAATTTAAATTCCATAAATACCTGGCAGTCTCTTCGGGATTTCAGTTTGTCTTGTTGGTTCCTTCATGAAATTTCTTAGAGCTCAGCAGAGTTTTAGGAACCTTTACCAAATCAGGAAGTAGAAAAGTAAGGTCCACATTTGCCTGTGTTGAGCCATGAAGCAATTGTCCATTTACCCAGCCCGATAAAACCATATCCACTTACAGCAGTGGCAGCTGGTGTTCTCTTCTCTAAGACATCAGAAAGATCCTCACCTTATTCTCTACATCCTAATATCACCAAATAGCCCATCTGAGAGCACTCTTTAGAATCAACTTGTCCAAGGAGTGTCAGGAGATGAGTCTGGGAACATGACAATATTCTATACAAGATCAACTGTGTGTAGACTTTAACACTGCTATGTTGGAAAGGGAGTTAAAGCAGTATCATCTCTCCATATATCCCATAAGCTAATTGTTTTAAGTATCCAGAATGGTACCACTGTTATTTTACACACACACACACACACACACACACACACACACACACACACACACACACTATGAAAGGGAGAGTTGTGTTAACCAAATTGCTCCAACCAGAATTCTCTCCCTTGGGGAGTTTTAGAAGAGAATATTTAGAAAGGTATCTCTTTCTTATAGATTCTAGTTTTTAAAAACTAAACCTAGATCTACCTTTAAAATACAGCCAACATCTGAGAAGGAGAAACCATGGAAAAATTCCAATTAGTGTTGAAGCAAATTGTCCCCAGAAAGGATTGAGTTCCTGTAGTCAGAACCTAGCTTGTCATGTACACTATTTAATTTGATTAGTATAGGCATTTGGAAGGAAGTTTAAGTTTGTAATTTCATTTTAGAAAAGGCCCTGACAATCATTCCTGATGTTTAAGCCTCATTCATTCCTTCAATCAACAATCATAACAATAATGTTAGCAATGCTCATTAAACTCTGGGTGTCATTAACTGTTCTAATCCTTTCAACAGCCATATCAGGTAGGCTACCTTGATACATGTGTATGAAGTAGAATTTAATCAAGCTCTCCATAAACTACAGATTTACTATTGAAACTTAGATCTGTCTAATTGGACAAAACGAGCCCTTAACCTGCCTACTGTTTGCCTGTTCCAGTGTACCTGATATGTGCAGCGATGGAGAAAGGAATAAGGGATATAAAATGTACAAGAAGTGTCTCTGCTTCTTAAACTATAATGTGATGAGAGACATAAGTAAACCAATAGGCAACCTAAAAAGCAGCTTGCTATATAATATATAATATTATAGTATAATATATAATAATCCTGCTGCCGTCCACAACAGAGATTTACAATTTATTTTATAGTTTAAAATATTTGAAATCCAAGATCAAAATGCCAGCAGGCTTAGTGTCTGATGAGGACTTTCCCTTTAGATAAGAGCTAACCAATTTGTTGTTGTGTGGTCCAATGATCTTTTGCAGTGTAGTGGGATAATGAAATGAATATGAATGAGTAAGTGTTTTGTCATCCCCTCTCATAAGGTCACTAATACTGTTGGGTCAGAGCCAAATCCTTATAACCTCATTTAACATGTACCAACGCTCTTCCCAAATCTTATTCTCCAAAAACTGCAGGTTATATTGTCATCATAGGAGCATTAGAGAAATACATTAACACTACAACACAATATAGAAATCTATAGAAATATCTCTATGTGCAAGGAAGTTATGTTCCAATAAATGCATTTTAAGTTGATAATATAATATGGATATTTAATTAGAATACACATATCACCAAAGCTTAGCAGTATAACTCACTGAGTATGAATTGTTCACTCTTAAGATTGAGTGACTGACTGGGAAGCTCAGCTCCTGCCTCCACCCAACATTAGGAAAGAAGATTGCACTGCATATTGCCAGCCTGGACCAGAATTCTAAGTACAAAAAGTAACTTCCCCTGTGTATGTCTCATTTTGTGCCATTTAAAAACTGAATATTCTTTCATCCAACCATAAGATGAGAATTATCTATGTAGAATATTGACTCTGGTAGGGAAAATTCAGTCCTGTATAAATCTATATCATTAGCTCAGATAGGGTCTTCCACCACGGCTTCCATTAAATGAAAACAGCGTTCAACAAAATAAAGGTTCTGTAAGTTTTCACTGCCTCTTGCTGATTCTATTTCACCTAAGTCAGGCAGTAAAGATCACAGAAGAAATAATGACGCAAACGGAGTATATAGGATAAAAGGAATCCAGTAACTCATTAAATTCTAACATATCTAAACTGACAACAGATAACTTAGCTGGAAAAATATAGGGACACTGAGCCAAAGCACATCCATCTTCTCCAAGAGTTGATTTAGTGTAAGAGCAAAGCCTGATTTCACATTCTTAGAAGCTCATGGCTGACTCAGCTTAGTTGATAGAGAGCTAAGGGACTCCCATACTGGAGTTCACCTAAGCGGGAGAAACATACACTTTACATAATGGTTGAGTCTATTTCCTGAAACCACGATGCTGACAGATAAACAAATTTATAATAAAAAGGAAAAATTAACATGCCAGTGTCTTAACACTAGGTCACATTCAGGCAAAGATCAAACATTAGCCAATGATAGGAAAACTCCAGAAAGTCCATCTCTGCATTCAAATTATGGCCAGGTTAATGGTCCTCAATCTTTGTTGCAAATTACAGTCACCTGAGAAGAAGCTGTCTGAATCCACTACACCTTGATAACAATTTTTTTTTTCAGGATAGTAGGTTACGAATAATTTCTCTTTTTATTTCCTAAAATTTTTGCCAGCAAGTAGATAGACTTGGATTAACCTATAAATCACCTTGGGGAATAAATCTATGTAGCAGTCTAAGAATATCTGTTTCCATGGTATTTTATATTTGTTTTTTGAATCAACTTAGAAACTTGTAAAAAGAAATCTGTGCTTGGGTCACACTCTACCCCTCAGCTGCATCCACACAGGAGACACAAACAACAGAGGAAGTAAGTGTCACAAACCTAAACTGTTTACAGGACATCCACTCCCCTGTAGACAGACGGCCACATAGAAACTGTTTCGCTATCTCCCAGAATCCTCTGCAGTCACAGTGCACTAGAGCAAAGGGCACACCCATCTTAGGTCTCCTCATTCATTGCTGTCAGGAAAGAGCGCGTCTGGCTGCAGAGCCGTGTGTTAGCCTTGGCAGCTACATTTGGCTTCCTGTATGGTCAACACTGCAGCTAGGAACACCACTGTGTCTGCATCCCATGAGAAATATACAAAGCATGTAGAAGATATGCTGGCTCCTGTCTGTTAATGTTGGTTTTCATTCTAAAGGGTCCACGTGAGATCTTACGAAAGAGAACCTGAGGTACTGCCAACACTCCATGGAATTAGGGGAAAGCTACCAAGCAAGCTTCTAGAGTAAAACTGGGTGGAAGTGGGTGAATGCCAGTGGACCCCAAAGAACCCATAGCAGTTATAAATCCAAAACCAGCAACAGAAACGTTAGGACTTTCTTGCCCCATTTTCTTGAACTTTCTGTCTTCTACTCCAGAGGTACCACTAGCCCTAGGTAGGAAGCAGAGAAGAAAATGTCCACTGTTTCTACATCTATTCCTTTCTCCCCTATAGCAAGCCTGGTCATTGGAAGAGTACAAACTTCAATTCCTGAGCATAAGCGGGAATGGATGATTTCTTTTTTAATAAGAATGCAGGGTTTTAAATTATTTAATCAAGAATATGACCATAAAATGGTATTGTTTAGAAATATACCAAAAGCTATAGGGCCTGGCTAAAATTTATGCAAAAGTAAAAAAAAAATTGGTCCTGTAGAATATATTTAAAAGGATTCTGAAACAAAAGATAAAATTATTTTTATTGTATTTTATGAGCATTGTATATGAAATCTAATACTCATAAATCTAAAATCCAAGAATTAAAAATGACCATGAAAAGTACAGTCTGATAATCACATTTTATAACTTTTCAGCATCTTATACTACTATGCATGTTATCGTTTATAATTCTAAATATCCCAAAGATAGGGAAGAAATTAGTTTTTCTGGTTTTCAAAAACCTAAAAATCAAAGTAAGTGCTGTATTTAAGATCTTATATGTGTTAAAACAGGGCTGAAGTTAGGAAGAGAGTCCAGTGTTGTCTCTAAACCTTACCTGTGTGTTCAGCAACTTGGGTAAGAAGTAGCCTTTTCCATGTTCCTAAAAGCTATTTTCATCATCCATAGAAAACAGTATCAAAGATTGATTTTAGTATGTGCCAGCATTTTTGAGAAATCTTCATTGAAGAAATTAAGAAATTCTACTGATCTTTAATAGGTTTTCTGTAGCCCAATAATAGGTTTCTCCACTGAGGCAGGAAGCCAGATCGAGGCAGGAAAGAATCACATGACCTATCAAAGGCAGGACACTTAAATACCCTGTAGGCACAAGGTGATGACCTGTTGCCACAAGCTGAGTTTGTGCCCAATTAAGGTGTACTTTTAGGCAAGGTCTTAGGCCACTGGCAACTTTGGGTGATGAGCTGGGGCAACTGCCACCACCGCCAAGAATGCAGAACTGGGATTTTGGCAGCTTTTCTTTGTTGGAAATTCTCTGAAGGTGGGGTTTGGAGAGAGAGAAATGGGGTTCCCTGAAGTGAGCTGGAGGTTCCAGCCTAACAGTCTCATAGGGCTCCCATTTTAATGCAGGACGAAACCTACATTAAATGAACAGAAACTAAGAAACTAGTTAAAAAAAAAGAAAAAGAAAAGAAAAAATACAAGAAGCAAACCTTATTACCCTATAACTGTGGTAGGTAAGAAAGGATCACAGACTTGGAACTAGGCACTGTATGTTAGGTGGCTGGAGAGCTGGGATTCATCAGTAGGACTGAGGTACTAATGAGTTAGTATGCTAGAATTAATATTAATATGCCTTCCTAGGAAGAAATCACTCTGCACACCTGAGATTAATAAAGAAAAGCTCTGTAATAATAGTGTACATCCTGCTCTGACTATTTTACAAAGAGGAGCCGGCCATGAATAGATTTCCCTAATATATATACATATATATATATATATATATATATATATATATATATATATATGCACTTTAGGCTTATGCATTCCATATACAATGTAATTCTTAAATCATTTTCAGGTCTTAGGCACCAGGTTATACTTTGAACAATTTAAAAAGAGACAAGAGACTGCAAGTTTGGCCACTTGGCCAAATGGGACACAGCAAAGATTGCTACAATTATTTCTTAAGTACATCTGTAAGATGAATTGCTAAATGATCTTATTGATAAAAAATTGGAGCCAGATATTGGGGTGAAAGCCGAGAGATCAGAGGAATAGAACAAGCCACGGCCACAAGTTCTTACCCTAGGAAATCCTCAGCCAAGAGACCTACTTCCTGTATACTCATGCCTACATCCATTCTGTGCCTTTCCATCTCACTTCCCCTCTCTGCCTAGCTACATCACTTCCTCTTTCTGCCTAGCTTTATCATTTCCTGTCTGTCTGTACAGACCCACAGACCTCTATGGTTAACTAGTGCTGGGAATTAATGGTGTGTGCCACCATGCCTGGCTCTGTTCCCAGTGTGGCCTTGAACTCACAGAGATCCAGATGAATCTCTGCCTCCTGAATGCTAGGATTAAAGGTGTGTGCTACCATTGCCTGACTTCTATGTTTAATATAGTGGCTGTCTTTTTCCACTGATCCTTAGATAAGCTTTATTGGGGTGCACAAATAAAATATCACTACATACATCAGTGTTGTTCTATTGAATAGTTACCTGGGGTTGTCTTGCCTACCTGGCAGAAGTATGTTTTTCCTGATAAGAGCATAGGGGACTTAATGGCAGACCAGGACTTAATAATGACTGTGACTTTGTGCTTCCTTCTTGAGCTGCCTGTTAGAAGTTTGTTCTTTGCTAAAGGGATGGGCCTAATGACTAGGATGTAAGTCAGGATTGTCTCCTTTTGTTATGGGAATGGAACCTAATTATAGATCAATCTTGGCAAACAAACATTAGAGTCCTAGCATTCTAAACTTCACTTATCTCTTACAGGCCTGGCTAGCATGCTTTTTATCCTGGGATTATTTTGGAGGTAGCTCTGTGTCACTAATACATAACCAAAGGCCGTTGGACTAGATGGAGTGGACATAGAAACAGCATTGATGATTCTTTTACAGCCTGATGGAGACATGGCTTGAAAACCTGGGCAGGAAGAAATTTGGATTTCCACAAGAGTGCAACGAGATTCAATTATTAGCAGATAGGAGTGATTTTTTGTTTACCTTAGTTGAAATAAATATAATATAAAAGACCTCATTTTGCCTGATCAGGAATCCCGGTAAACCATGGTGGAAGTGGGAAGAACAGTGTGAACAAAAAAGAAAAAAGAAATAAAAAGGAAAGGAAAGGACATGAATGCTCCCAGGTATGGTAGAGGAGAAAGTTTACTATAGATAAAAGGGAGAATAGAGCCAGAGACAGGGACATCTAGGAGAGACTGGAGTGGCCATGACCCTGAGCCTTGTGAGAGAGTAGAAGGGAAAGAAGAAGGGAGGGCGGGGAACCAGGTGCAGCAACCAGGAGGTCAAAGGTACGAAGGGGGTGGGTAACCAAACCATCTGAATTATACAGGGAAGAACCTCTGGGGGAAGCACAGCCCAACCCCTGGGCTGGAGAGTTCAGGGTAGAGGGTGGGGTATACCAACCAAACCCTGTAACAGGTAGGGATTGAAGGATACTGGGAGAACCTGAAGGCCAGCCAGGTCTGCTTTGATATGTTAAGTAGTCACCCCAGCCCTTTGAAACTTAAGACAGGCATCATCTAGAAGACAGGTAGAACAAGGAAGGACTTTTCACTTCCTTCATTCTTTTTGTTTTGCAGGTGAACCTTGGCCGGGTTCATACTACATGTCCTTAGGTCACATTGGTGCAATTTATAAGAAAAGATGTCTTTTTAGTAGAAAGCAGACAAAACTTGCCCAATGATTTTAGACAGAAGTCTCTGTCTTGCCCAGTCTCACAGATGTTCAGTCCCAAATAAACATACAGAGGCTTATATTAATTATAAACTGTTTGGCCTATTGCTCAGACTTATAACTAACTAGCTCTTATGTTTAAATTAACCCATAACTCTTATCTATGTTTAGCCAAGGCTTGGTACCTTTTCTCAGTCCAGCATTCTCATCTTCTTCCTCTGCTTCTGACTGGTCTGGCTGGTCTTGCTGACTATGACTCATCTCTGCCTTTCCCCTTCCCAGCCTTCTCTTAGTCTGGTCACCCAACCTACATTTCCTGTCTCGCTACTGGCCAATCAGCATTTTATTAAACCAATAGGAATGACAAATCTTTACAGTGTACAAAAGCATTATCCCACAACAAATGATTCTTTTCTCCCTACAATTAAAAGTACACAATCCTTTGACCCACAGCCATTTCAGAAAACCCTCCCATTGTTTGAAGTCACCTCTATTTACATAGTTGCCATTAGAACTTCTCTATTGTTGAAGTCTTTTTCTTAAAGGGAAGTTGTGAACTATGGTTACTTATCTATCATTTCTACAATTATTGTCTTTTCGCATCCTTTAAGCACAAAGAAGCAGACTGCATTTATTTTTACATAAAGAATGCCTAGTTTTGGCAAAGTAAAGAAATATTTTGAAACTGAGCATTGTAGCACCTTAATCCCAGCACTCAGGAAGTGAAAGCAGAAGAATCATGAGTTTCAGTCTAGCCTAAAACATAGTCACTGCCTGTCACACACACACACAAAAAAAAGAATAGCAAAATATACATATATGTTTACTTTACATAATAGGAAAAATAATCTCTAAGTTTTATTCTAAAATAAATCCATTCTATTTCTGATCTCTGTATGAAAATTTTAATACCAAATAGGTAACTTTCTGACCTGCAGAAATGGAATGTAAATTCTCCCTGTCACTAAATTTGTGATTTTAGCTTGAAAAAAATTTCTTTACTTGAGAAAAAATCACACACACACACACACAAAAAAAAAAAAAGAAAAGAAAAAACAAACAAAAAAAAAACATTGTTCCAATTACTTGGATTACATTTTTTTAGCAGCCTGAACTATGTTATATCCACAACTCAGTCCTTAGAACCTCTGTGTATGTTACATTTATGAGAAATTTTAGGGAGAAAGGGAATTGCCCAAAACTGAGGGATTGAAGCAGGAGAATTTAGACTGCTAATCAGCTAGCATTCTCTAACTTGGCAGGAGATCTGTTTACTTCTTGATTTATAGAATATGATTGTTAGTTTTGATAAAAAAAAAAACTCATCATTCGATTTTGTTTCATAGATGGATATGTTGGTATATCTAAAGAACTATTACAGATCAGAAACACACAATGATTTTTTTCATTTGTGTCTCATAATTTCTGCAATTTAGCTTTCACATTTAGGTCTATGAACCTTTTTGAGTTATTTTCTATATTATAACACGGGAAGAGTAGCCCGTGCTGTTATTTCATGTAGAATTTCAACCGCTATGAAACATTTGTTGTAAAACTTTTCTCTACTCATTGAGCCATCATGTGGCCCTTGTTAAAATATACTCTACTATAAAAATGAAGCTCTGCTGTTTAGCATTGTTATGTATACCAGGCTGGAGCCCAACCCCATACCATCTTGAGTGTTATAATTTATGGTAAGTTTGAGTTCAGAATATGTGAGTTACTCTAGTTTCATACCTCCCTTTGAACACTGTTTTGTCCCTTCTGAGTTTCTTTCTTTGTGGATTTTAGTATTAGCGTGTTAATTTTGGCACAACTTAAGCTTTTAATACATACACTCTGTGTTGAATCAGTAGAACTGTTTGGGGAACATCATCACCTGAATAGTATTAAACCTTCTAAACAGTGAACACGTGTTCACTTAGTACTTCTGTAATTTCTCTGGGTAATATTTTCTTTTTTAATCTTAATTAACTAAATTTATTTTTTGTGTGGGGGATGGGGGAGTGGGTGGGTGTGAGTGTGTGTCCCATAGCACACAGGTAGAGGGCAACTTACTAGAGTCTTTCCTGCTATGTACATCCTTGAGAGCACCAACATGAGGGTTGCTCTGCTTACTAAGACAATTGCTTCTCTCCCTGTGTTGGAATGGCTCCCTTTCTGAAAGCATCTCCCAGCCCGCCTCTCCAGCTGTTTTCTCCTCTACCTGCCCTAACCATTTGTCTCTCCCCTTCTATTTAGTGAGTGTCACCATGGAGCTCCCTGCTTTGTCTACTTTACTACAAAAGCCACACTGGTGTGTCGGGATTCCTCTTGACCTACTGAGCCCCTATCTTGTTGAAACATACCTCTCTGGTTGTTAATTCATTATCTGTGAGCTCCTATGAGTCCAGGTTAGTTGATTCTGAGGGGTGTCTTTTGATGTCCTTGACCCCTCTGGCTCCTACAATCCTTCTTCCCTCTTCTCAGCAGGATTCCCCCAGCTTGGGCTAATGTTGGGCTGTGGGTTTCTGCATTTGCCTCCATCAGTTGCTGGAGGAAACCTCTCTGGTGACAATTGGGCTAGGTACCAGTCTATGAGTATAGCAAGCAGAACATCATTAGACATCAAGACATCATTGCATTGACTTTTTTTTTTTCTTTCTCCAATCATGTTTGTGTTTGGTTCTATCCTAGATCTCTGGGTCATCCAGCCTCTGGGTCCTGGCACTTAATTTTAATCTTGTCTATAGCTCATACTGTTGAGTAGCTTTATAACTGCCCACTATATATATATATATATAGTGTGGAATATTTCCCTGGGAGTGTACACCACCTCCATCTTTAATCTGTTTCAATTTTCAATTTCTGTCAGTTACCTTATTGTGTTCCCCAATATACTGTGTCTCCCAATAAAATTTATCTGAGGATCAGAGGAAAAAGCCATCCACTGTAAGTAAACATAGAAGTCAGGCAATGGTAGCAATTGCCTTTAATCCTATCACTTGGATGGCAGGGATCTGTCTGGATCTCTGTGAGTTCAAGGCCACACTGGGAAACAGAGCCAAGCGTGGTGACACATGCCTTTAATCCCAGCATTAACCAAAGAGGTCTAGAGGTCTGTACACACAGACAGAAAGTGACAGAGCTGGGCAGAAAGAGGGAGTGATGTAGCTGGGCTGAGAGAGCCAATGAGAGAACAGAACAGAAAGGCATATAGGTGTGGGTATATAGGAAGTAGCTCGCTCTTTGGAACCTACAGAGTTGGTGAGGTGAGGTTAGCTGTGACTTTTCCTACTCCTCTGATCTCTCTCAGGCTTTAACCCCAATATCTGGCTCCGGGTTTTTATTTAATAAGACCATTTAGCAATTCATCTACATTACCTTTTCTTGGCCAGCCATAGAAATTCATATACATCAGTGTGGGCTCATTTGTATGCCTGTCTCCAGATATCAAATAAAGTCATCCACAAATTTAAAAAAGTAAAATAAAATAAGAAAGGAAACATATCCCTCTGCTTCCTCATGGCCTCTCTTAGCTCCTTTCTGGAACTTCCTAACATCTCCCGAGGAGCTGCCTGCTAAGTCTTGCATCTTCCTTAAGTCCTTCGGGGCCTCCACATCCTTATCCTTCCTATCTCTTTGTTTCCTCCCTAAATGCTTGTGGGGTGGAGGTGGAAGGAGGGAGCGTAGCTTACTGGAATCTTCCCTATGGTAAAATTCATTTTGGGACTACTCCTCCTTTTCTCCTCAAACTCCATTCCTTTCTCAGACTCTGAGGTTTTTTTAAAGCCTCACTCTTTTGCTGAAAATGGCCTGGCCTCAGTATAGCTCGATGGCCAAAGATAGCACATTTCAGTTTCAAATTCTCCAAGATTGTAACAGCTTCCACCACCGCATAAGCAAATAATCCTAAAGTCTCTTATCTCTAAGGTTCTACAACTTCCCACTCCTAAATCTTTTTCTCTATGCTTTGCTCTCAAAAAATCTTTTAAGAGTATTGTGTAAATAGTCTTATCTTAGGATTTGTAAATACACCGGGTGTGGCTAAAGAATCCATAAAATCTGCAATAAAAATTGGTTTAAAACACATAAGAAAAGCTTCTAACTGAAACCTATACATTGCTAACCAGAAAATAAAGCAAGGTTTTAGAATTTAAAAAAAAAAATTAGTCTTATACTTCCATTTTAAATTATACCTTGTAATTATGTCCTTAACTAAAGCATTTATCTAGTAAGTTCTGCTTCACTGACCACCAAAATATCCTCGTAAGAACATGTGCTAAGAAAATGGAATTCAAAGATATCCTATTCATGTTCTACCTCTGTCCACTTACTGTGGAAAGGTGACATAGGATCTCACCTGGTTACATGAAATGGTAGGGTAACTGAGGACCACACCTGGTTACATGAAATGGTAGGGTGACATAGGACCTCACCTGGTTACATGAAATGGTAGGGTGACATAGGACCTCAACTGGTTACATGAAATGGTAGGGTAACTGAGGACCACACCTGGTTACATGAAATGGTAGGGTGACATAGGACCTCACCTAGTTACATAACATGGGAAGGTGACATAGGAACACACCTAGTTACATAAAATGGTAGGGGCTCCATCACTGCTGTCCTTACAACCTGGTTCTTTACACTGCTGTGTAGGTAAGCCTTCTTACCATTTCATACTTACCAAAAACCCTTTGATTTGTTTTGCTTTAATTTAAGATTTTTTTTTTCTGAGATAGGGTTTCTCTGTGTAGCTTTGCTCCTTTCCTGGAACTCACGCTGTAGCCCAGGTTGACCTCAAACTCACAGAGATCCGCCTGGCTCTGCCTCCCAAGTGCTGGATTAAAGGCTTGCATCACCACTGCCCAGCTTAATTTAAGATTTTTATTATTCATATGTGAGTAATATTTGTAAATAATGTGTCTAGTACTTTGGCTTGAAAGTAACAGCATAATACAAGAGAGATGAACAGGCAGAGACATGGTTATAGTTGCTGATTTTAAAAGATTAACAATGATGTACTTTATGGCATCTTTCTTTTCATTACATTTTTAAATAGATTTTCAACTTTGAGACAGTTCAGTTCAATTTTGTAACAAAAAAGATCACAGGCTATTTGTTATTTGTCTTTAAAACTTTCAATTGTATTTTTAAAAAATAGTAACCTTGTAGCTTAATAAATATTCCAAGCTCTTATAGGTCTTTTTAAATGACAAGTTTAAAATGTAATTTTTTTAAATAATTTAAATAAAGTAATAATTTTAAAATGTATTTATACCATAACTACTCCTCAGTATTGCTCTCTAAATTGAGATACACATTAAACATATTAGCCAAATCCAAGCTATGAGAACTATATTTTTATTGTGTCTGAGACTGAAGCCACTTCAATGTAGCACCTGATTCTGTCCCCATATCATTCTAATTCATGTAACACTTGTCACCCTAAACTTTCTGCTCATCTTCTTTGTTGTTAGTGCCTGTCATGCTTTCTGGCTAGTGAGCTTCTATTAAAGCATTTCGTGAATGAACAAATGAACAGAAGGAGAAGGTATTGAACTTTCAAAGGAAAATGAGCCATTATTAAACTGGGGATGAAGGGCTGACCAAGGCTCAGGTGAGTGATAAAGGCACTCACAAGGCACTTTCATGATCAGAGAATGGTAGGGCCTTTGAGGTATATAGGGTGAGGAGGTGAAAGTTTAATTACACCTGAGAAAATGATCAGATAAATCTGACTGGATTGGGTACAGGCATGGGTGGCATATGGTCCTCCTGCCAAATCCTGGCCCTTCCGGATCCTCAGTGAAGTTTCTTAGAACATAGCTATGTGTGCTCATTGCCTGTGGCTACTTTCTGCTATAATGATGGAGTCCAGAGCAGAGACACATTGTAGTCCATAGGAACCACAAACCTTGAAATATTTACTACCTAGCCTTTTACAAGAAGTTTCCCAACCTTGGATGTAAGTGTTCATCAACAGGAAGTAGTGGGAAATGAGACTGTAAAATTACTAGGATGCTAGAACACAGAATGTACATTTGTGGCTGACTTTGGACATGGTGTTTACCACTGATGAGAGAAGTCATGCATATTCAGGTGACAGATTCTGGCACTTTCAGCCCATCCCATGGGAGGCAGATTACAAGGAGAGAAACAACTCTGGAAGGAATGGCCACTGCCAAATATAGAAGATGATAAGGGCGGGAATTATGGAAGCAGAAGCCAGGGCAGGGAGAGATACTGACTGCAGAAGCGGAACATTAAAAAAGACATAGGCAGCATAGATCAACATAGGCATATTCTGATAATGGGAGAAAATAAATGCAAAGAAGGAAATGCCAGTAAGTAGTCCAAGTTTCAATGGTAGATTCCTGCAAGGAAAAAAAAAAAAAACACAAAAAGCAAAACTATAGAACAAGTTGGTTTTCTGAGAATAATTTTAATTTTTGAAGAATCTGTGCCATCGGATACTGTCTGAACAGAAATATATGGCAAGTGTCAGAAATATAGAACCCAAGGTCAAAGGCAAGGACTAAAGTCGTGATGTTTATTTGAAACATAAAGATTAATCTCTAAAGGAAGTGTGGTAGAATGTGTGTTAGTCCTAGAGAGTGTCACTCCTGGTGGGTGAAAGCAATGGCGACACACAGTGAACAGCAAGGATTTCATGGGTAGCAGACCACTGTATAAAATCAATTCAGCCGGGCGGTGGTGGCGCACGCCTTTAATCCCAGCACTCGGGAGGCAGAGCCAGGCGGATCTCTGTGAGTTCGAGGCCAGCCTGGGCTACCAAGTGAGTTCCAGGAAAGGCGCAAAGCTACACAGAGAAACCCTGTCTTGAAAAACCAAAAAAAAAAAAAAAAAAAAAAAAAAAAAAAAAAATCAATTCAGGATGAAGGATGTAATTAATTCCACTCAACCTTATTGCTGAAAATTCAATGGAAATATCCAACATACCTTAAACATCTCATGTGCTTGAGGAGTAAAAAACATTTTACATAGAGAAAAAGGATTTGTAAATATGAGAAAGAAATCTCATTATAGGATCATAGCAAAAATGAGTAACTTTTCACAAGGAATTTCAAGATTGTTTTATCCTGATATATCAATGATTTAAAGGTATTTGAGAACAGAATAGGGGTTTCATTGGCTTTGAAATTTATTAAGCAGCTCATTAAAGTTACAAATTAAAAACTCTATTTTCTTATTAATCTTCCAATTCTTTAAACCCTCAGTCTCATTTCTCCCAACCATTATCATTGTCCAGCCTCCTCAACAATGGTTTTTAAGCCTTTTGATAATTTTTCATCTTATTCAAACAATTAATTAAATACTTTTGTATGACTAAACTTTAATTAAATATCAAACACTTATATACCTTTAAAATGTTTCCTGTTTCATTATGAACAAAATATTTAAATACTTATTGTAAAATATTTAAATACTTATAATAAGTGAATGATATAAGACTTAACTGTTAACAAATTTCATACTAAACATAAACTTAGTCAAATTCCCATGTTAAATTGTATGATGAAGTTAATTGCTCAACTGTGTATTACTCAACTTAGATCCACTATAAATCCACAAAGTATTGAATATTACTAGTTCATAAAATAAGAATATATTTACGATCAGTGTGTGGTATTAGTATATCCTGGTTTGGTCCCTTGAATGTCCCTGCTATTAATTTGAAATCTCTATAAGGCCAAAAGAAGCTCACTCATTACTACAGTAAGTAAATAATCCTAAGCAATTTGAGATATTGACAAGTTCTGCCTGAGATTACATTAGGATATACTGATATCTAAAACTAATCCTTAACTATAATTGGAAAGAATCATGTGATGTGAGTTTCTGATCCAATTACATAAATCTATACTCTTCCCTTGTGTTTGAATAACTTGGTCAGATTTTAGATATTTTTGAAGACTTTTGAACTTTAATGAATCCTATAGTGTTTATCATATCTTCTAATTCTATGTAAGTATTATGTATTAAGAATGACAGCTGAGGGTGGAGAGATGTCTCAGCAGTTAAGAGCACTGGCTGCTCTTCCAGAGGTCCTGAGTTCAATTCCTAGCAACCACATGATGGCTCACAACCATCTCTAATGCAAACTGATGCCCTCTTCTGGCATGAAGTCATAGGGCACTCATATACATTAAATAAATACATCTTTAAAAAGAAAAAAGTTTAAAAAAGAATGACAACCATACCAGACTTGGTGGTTCATGCCTTTAATCCCAGTACTCTGGAGGCAGAGGCAGGCAGATCTTTGAGAGTTTGAAGTCAGCTTGGTTTACATTGTGAGTCCCAGGATAGCCAGGGCTGTGCAGTAAAATCCTATCTCAAAATAAAAACAAAACAAAAAAAAAAAAAGAGAGAGAGAGAAAGAAAAAAAGAAACGAATGACAGGCTTATTAGCTTTCGGTGTACTTTATTGGACTTAGATGTTTCCTAACCGTGGAGACAAACTGAAATGCAACATGCTGATGGGTTTTGTATGAAGACTGTGGTTCAGGTAAAGTGAGTGAAGTAGATGTGACTAGGAAAAAAAAAGGAGTTGAACACTTGAAGGGCAGTGTATGCTACATTACAGAGTTTGGGTTTTTCAATGGATGGCAAGTCCTTAAGTAGTTAAAGGATGTTGCAGATGACAGAAATGTAAAGGATGGTTTGAAGAAGCACTAGCAAGTGCTGGGGACTTACGGAGTTCTTGCAAAAATATGAGCAAGAAATGTTGTGTGGGGTGCAAAAGTTATGTGCCAAGAAAGAAAGTTGGAATCGGAAGTAGCTGTGATAGAATTCTCTGACCTATTAGTTGCAGTGTTTTGATGCAGAAAAGAATAAAAACTGAACAAGAATGCATGGCTTGAGGAGTGATGGTGTAGTTAAGCAGGCTCCCCAGTGCCGGCTTAGTGGCTATCTTCCCAAGCTGTCATACTGCATGCACTTCTCCCTGGCAATTTAATTTAAGCCATTCCTCCATTTATTAAGGATTGCTATTGCTCAGCCTCAATAAGCTCTATGTGAATATATAAAGTAGCTCCTTACATGAGTCCAATTTCGATGCCATTTTGTGTTTTCTTAGGCTTCTGAATTATTGAATTGTCAGACTGCAAAGAAATGTCATCCTAGAGGGTTGAAAATATTTTCTAAGAAAAAAATGGAGAATATAATATTCAACAAATTTCTCCAAGAAAATATGTTCATCTCTTCGTGATTCTGTACTTTTTTAGCCTTAATAAATCTTGGTTTATGATTCTGTATTCTCCTGGCTACTTGATTTACATCCTCCTTTTCAAGTGTGTGTTTCACATTTTATGGCTTAATGAAGGAGCAATATTTTTATAATCTGGTTAATTTTTGAGGATGAGTTGCATAGAATATGTAATAGTCAAGAGTTTTCTCTTTAGAATTTTACCAAAAATCTGATTTTTAAATACATGAATTATTCAACTATAATAATACTACCATTTAAACTGCTTTGAGGGAAGTTGGTTTCCTATCAGATATTATCTGGAGTAAATCCACTTGTCTTTTTCTCTTTTTTGTGGTAGTCTTGTCTAAGAAAAAAAGATTAACTTTAAACAAATGCTTGATTTTCAGCATATGGCAAATACTGTTGGCAGCAACAGGAAACAAAATCTATTCAGGACACATATATGTACACACACACCCTTAAATACATACTTATTTGGTGATAAATACTCTAGTGGAAATAAAACAGAGCTGGGCCTTGGGATGAAGGAGAATGGAGGTCTTGGTATTTCTAGCAAAGGTTTCAGAGAGAAGATTTACATATTTAAGGATAATTATTAAAGGAAGTGTAAATAAATGGCAGTTATCAGAGGAAAGTATCTTATTGGGCAAGCATACAGCAAAGGCTAAGGTTCTGAGGGATGTTGAGCAAAGGTCCATGAGAAACTGAAGCATGGAGGCTGATCTGGCTGCATCTAAATGCAGGAGCAAGAAGTGAAGGAAGAGAAGTTCCTGGGTCAGGGCATTTCCCACAGCCTGTGAGGTTACTTTCGGGACCTCCTGCCCTTAGGATGAATAAGATGGGAAGACAAGATGTGAGAATTTCGATGATATGAGTGATATAATTTGACTTTTGTGTTTGGCAGGACCAAGATTACAAAATAAATGTGAAATTAGGACTTGAACAGAGAAAAATCTGTCTAGAAACTGTCAATGCAATCAGCTGGAGTCAATTTAGGGAAAGCAGCCCTGCGGGATGCTCCCCAAATGTATTCTCCAAACTACAGTGTAAAAAGAAAGCAAATACAGCTAGCTATGGCAATTCATCCATCTTAGCAGAAGGTTTGAAATGCATGTGTACATTGGAAGTGGAATTATCAAAATGTATTTTTTACAGCTTCGTTATAATGTTGGGTAGTGGAGTCAAAAAGAGGCAGACGGAGGAGTTAAGTGTCTTTCTTCCTTCATCCAAGTACCACATTATTCTTTAAAATGGGCTCCTGGGATTGATCTGTGACTTTGGGTAGATCACCAAATTTAAACTACTTTAAAGAGAGAAACAATGTTAATTTTCTTTAAGTATCTCTTTGGTTAAAAGAAACAAAATCTTGGCAACATATTATCAGCTTTTTAAACACCTGACCTTAGGTGGTCCAGACACTTACCTAATACCCAGACCAGAAACACTCCTGGGCAATTGCTCAGGGCCACAAAGCATTTCTGAAATTTGTGTGCACAAAATATGGAAAGATATTATCTAATCTTAACTGGTCATGCTGTATACTATGTTATTACTGTTACCATAATCAACATAGCCATGATTGTCAAACATGCCCAAAGGTCCCTTTATGATTAAAGATGTTTTATTTGTACAAACTCAAACTTTTTCCCTGGGCACAACATGTCCTATATAAATCCTGCCAATTTTTTGTTCGGTCTTTATTCAGAATATGTTACCAAGTACTAACTTACCTTAAGCTTCTTGGGATTTTGTGAACATTGTGAACTAAACACAGAACTCTAAAAATGGGACAAGAATGAACCATGGGACTATATATATTTTAATGATGTTAAATGTTTATTTTATTGTTTTATTTCTGATATTATAATACAGTTACAGCATTCCTTCCTTCTTTTTCCTTTCTCCAAAACTTCCCATAAACCTTTCCTTGCTATTTTTCAAATTTATGGTATCTTTTTTCATTAATTACTGTTACATTTATATACATATATGTGCATACGTATATCTGCCCCTTAAATATAACCTGCTGAGTCTGCATAATGTTGCCTGTATGTATGTTTTAAGGGCTGACCATTTGGTATCGGACATTGGTGCACTTTTCCCTAGGAAAGACTGTTCCTCCCACTCTCAGTATTCCTCAATTGCTTGTAACTCTTTATGAAGGACTGAAGCTTTGTGAGCTTTCCCTGTCTACATTAGCATGACTATTGGTGCCCTCATTGTTCAGCTCACATTTAGGCAGCCATGTTAGTGAGACTTTATGGGTACAGCTCATGGTACTACTAGGAGACACAATCTCACAGTGAACTCTTTGATTCTCTGGCCCTTACAGTCCTTTCTACCTCCCTGTTGGCAATGCCCCCTGAGCCCCAAGTGTGGGTATTGTTTTGTACAGGTATCATTTGAGACTGAGCCCCACAACTCTGTATTTTGATTAGTTGTAGTTTTCTGTAATGGTCTCCATCTGTTGCAAAGAGAAGTTTCTTTGATTAGTGGTGAGGACTACATTCAGCTGTGGGTGTAAGTACAAATGTTTGTAGATTATTGTTACGGATTAGTCTGGTTTAGAAAAGTGGTGGTTGTGGGTTCTCTTGCAAGATCCATAACTTCACTAACACTGAATAGTTGGCTAGGTTTCCGCTACCAGGCATGCTTTTCCTCTTGCTGAGTGGGTCTTAAGTCCAATTAGAGAGCTGCTGGTCACCACCAAGGTACAGATGTCACTACTACAGCCTTAGAGTTATCGTGCCATGGTGGTCATTTGTGGTTCATAGGCATCATGGCTGGATAGGGTTGTTGGTTGCTTCCTTCCTTTAGAAGCTTGCATGGTATATTCTGGTACCTCAGGAAGGAGTCATCATTTCAGTCAGTTCCAGCTCAGGAGTCTCTGAGCCCTGTTTCTGAAGTTCATGGTGGCTTCTGAAACAGAGACTTTCCTTACACCTCTTGGAAGCAACCAAGGGCAATAGCAATAGGCTGTACGTTTTGAGATCTCTTGGACAAATCTGACCAACAATTCAAAACTGGGCTTCTCTTGTCTGGTATTGGGTTTGTGTTGCATGGATTTAGTTTGTGGAGGGAACATTCTCAGCCCAGGTAAGAAAGGGTTGTTTAAACTATTTATGTGTATTTATATACAAAATCACATGTTTTGTAGAGGTTTTTTTAATAGTTAGTAGTATGACTCCTTATGTCTTTTCCAGACATCTTTATTGTTTTACCCTCCTCCCACCTTCTACATTTGCCTCCCCTCCCATCCCTAGAGTCTCCCTTTTCCCATGGCCTCTGTCATTTCCCCTGTTTTTCCCCTTTCGATTAGTCTTCAAACCTCCTAGCCTTGGAATGTTCCTTTTTCTTTTCTGGTTTCTGCAGTTATTCCAGACTTTCTACTCATATCTGAATATTTGGATGGTAGATGAAATCTCAAAGTTGTTTTGATTTTCATATAGCTAATTACTAAGGACACCAAACATTTTTTGAGATATTTCTTATGCTTTTTTTTTTTCTTCTTTAGAGAACTCACTGTTCGGGTCAAGGCCCAGTTTTCAAATGGGTTGTTTTTGGTTTATTTTTGACTCTTAATTTGACTATTCTGAGTATTAATCCTCTGTCAAATGTATAGCCAGCAAAGATTCAGAAAGTTCTTTCCTATGCCTGTATCACGTAGGGTATTGGCTATGTTTTCTTCTAGGAGTTTCAGTATTTCAGGTTTCACATTTAGGTCTTTAATCCATTTGGAATTAGTTTTCGTACAGTGTGATAGATATCAGTCTAATTTGGTTCTTCTGCTTGTGGACATCTCCTTTTCCCAGTATCATTTGACTTTTAGCATCTTTGTTAAATATTAGGTCGTTTAATTACAAATTGTGCATATTTAGGTCTTTATTTTTCCCCATTGTTCTGTATGTCTGTTTTTGTGCCAGTAGCATATGTTTTTATTACTATGGTACTATAATATTTCTTATAATCTGGTATTCCCTCCTCCAGCATTGTTCATTTTGCTAGGATATTTTTTAAAGCTATACAGGGTATTTTGTGGTTCCATGTGAATTTTAGAATAGATTTTTTCTTCTATTTCTGTAAAGAAGAATAAGGTAGGGATTTCAGTTGGGATTCCATTGAATCTGCAAATAGTGTTTAGTAAAATGGTCAGTTTACATTATTAATTCTGCCAATCCATGAGCATTGGATGTCTTTCCATTTTTTTCCTTTTCTATCTCTTTCTTCAGAGGTCTAAAGACTTTGTTGCAGAGGTTCTTCATTTCTTGAGATTTATTCCTGGGCATTTTATTTGCTTTGAAGCTATTGTAAATGGGAGTGTGTCCATTATCTCCTTCTCTGTGTGTTTGTTATTGGTGTATAGAAAAGCTACTGGTTTTGCAACTTGTTTCTGTTTGCTACCACATAACTGAATGTTTTTATCGTTTCTAGAAGTTTTCTGGTAGAAGTTTTGGGATCACTATGTATAACAACATCTATAAATAGGGATAGTTCGGCTTCTTTTCCTATGTGGATCCCTTTAATTTCCTTCTCTTATTTATTGTCTCAGCTAGTACTTGGAAACAGTATTAATAAGGAGTAAGTGGATAGTGGACATCCCTGTCTCATTCTCAACTCCAGGAGATTGCTTCAAGTTTTATACCATTTAGGATGATTTGGCCGTGGGTTTCTTATAAATAACTTTCATTTTTGTTGAGATACGTTTCCTCTATCCCTACATTTAATAGGACTCTCACTAGAAAGACACATTGGATTTTTCACAGAGGTTTTTTTTTCTGCATCTATTAGATGATCACGTAACATAGCTTTAAATCCATTTATGTGATTTATTATGTTTATGACTTGTATATGTTGATTCATTCTCTGCATTTCAAGGACAAAGACAACTTGATTATAGTGTATAATCATTTTGTTGTATGTCTGTATTTCGTTTGTAAGTATTTTATTAATATTTTTGAGTCTATGTTCATGAGAAATGTTGGCCTGTAGTTTCCTTTTTTGCTTTTGTGTCTTTATCTAATTTGGGTATTAGAGTAATACTGGCTTCATATAAGGAGCTTGGGAGTTTTCCTTCTCTTTCTTGTCTTTTCTTTCTTTGAATAGTTTAAAAAGGAGTAGCTGTAGATCTTATTAGAATCTTTAGTAGCATTCTACTGTAAATCCATCTGGCTTTTTTTTCTGGAAGTCTTTGAATAACTATTTCAATCTCCTCATTTGTTATGGCTCTGTTTCAGTTGTTGATGTCTTCATTTAATATTGGTGGTTTGGATGAATGTAGAAATCCAGCCATTTTTAGGTTTTCCAAAGTAATGGAATACAGGTATTTTAAATATTGACTTATAATAATTCTAAATTTTCTTGGTGTCTATTGTATGTTTCTCTTTTGACTCCTAATGTTGTTAATTTGGGTCCTCTCCCTTTCCTTCTTTTGGTTAGTTGCACCAAAGAACATGCCCTTAGATTCATTGATTATGTTGTTGTCTTTGTTTCCATTTCAGTGATTTCTATTCTGCTTTTTATTATTTCTTTCCATTGAATAGATTTGGATTTGGTTTGTTTTTGTTTTTCTAAATTTTTGTGTTGTATCACTAATCTATATTTTGTGCTCTCTCAGATTTTTTGATGTAGGCACTTTTAACTATAAATTTTCCTCATAGGACTGTTTTCAATGCATTCCAGAGGTTTTGTTGTATTGTGTTTTCATTTTTATTTAGCTCCAGTAAATTTTATTTCTTTCTTGACTTTTTCTTTGACCTGTTAATAATTCAGTAATGTACTATTTAATCTCTTTGAGTTTGTGCATTTACTAGAGATTTGTTTGCTGTCAATTTCAGTTTTATTGCATTATTGTCAGATAGGATACAAGGAATGAGTTCTATATTTTTGAATTTGTGAAGATTTGTTTTGTGTCCCAGAATGTGATCTATTTTAGAAAAGCTTCCAGGTGTTGCTTAGTAGAATGTGTGTTCTTTAGTGTTGGTGGAATATTCTGTAGATATCTGTTAAGTCCATTTGATGTATAACATCAATTCAATTAATTCTGATGTTACTCTATTTGTTTTTTTGTCCAGATGACCTGTTATTTGGCGAACATGATATTGAAATCACCTACTGTTAATGGATTGATATTAACCTGTGTCTTTAAATCTAGCAGTTTTTTTTTTTTAAATAAAATTGGATGCCCCAGAGTTTGGTGCACATATGCTTAGGATAGTCATGTCTTCTTAGTTAGTTGTACCATTGATTGGAATGAAACGTCTCTCTTTATCTCTTCTGATTAGTTTTAGTTTGAAGTCTACTTTGTCAGATATTAGGAAAGTGATGCTTGCTTACTTTTTAGTCCTATTTTATTGGAGTTCTTTTGTCTATCCTTATAATTTTAGATGGTACCCATCTTTAAAACTAAGATGTATCTTTTTTACATAACAGATAGATGAATTTTCCTTCTTAACCCATTCATTCAGCTTGTGTCTTCTGGTTAGAGAATTGAGACCACTGATATTTAAAGTTATAATTGAAATGTGTGTGTTAATTGTGGTCATCGTGTTGTTGACTTTTGGTATTGCTGCTTGCATTCTCAGTGATGTTTTGTGTTTTAGTAATTATGGTATTGTATTTCTCTCCACATTTTTTCTGTTATGCTCATACTTCTCCTCCTCCCAACATAACACCTCCTGTATTTTCTTTAGGTTTGGATACAAAAAAAAAATTAGGTTGTTTATGCTGTGGAATTTCTTTTCCTTCAGTTTTGGCAGATAGTTTTATTAAACACATTATTATAAGTTGTGTGTCATAGTCATTTTTGGACTTAGAATGTTTTATTCCATGCTTTCTAGCTTTCAAAATAAACAGTGAGAAATCAGCTGTTACTCTGGTAGGTTTTCCTTTATGTAGAACTTGCATTCTTTTCTCTTGCAGCTTTCAATGCTCTTTCTTTGTTACGTGTACCTAGTGTTTTAACCACAATATTCCATGGGAATGTTCTGTTCACATCTTATCTATTTGGTATTCTATATGCTTCTTGTTTCTTTACAGGTACGTCTTTCCTTAGTTAGAGGAAATTTCCTTCTGTGGTCTTGTTGAATATCTAATCTGTATCATTGACATTGGAGTCTTCTCCCTCATCTATGCCTATAATTCAAAGGTTTATTTTCATTCATGGTGTCCCACATTTTCTGCCTGTTCCCTTTCTATGTTTAGCTAAATTTTTCACATTCCTTGCTGTTTTGCTCTAGGTACTCTACTTTATCTTCAAGTTCTGATACTCTCTCTCCTGCTTGATTCATTCTACCTGCAAGGCTTTCCTTTGCATTGTCTAGTTGAGTTATTGGGTTTTCCAATTCTGTCTCTACTTCAGGTTGAGTCCTCTTCAATGTTTTTATCTCCTTATTGAATTCCCTTCTCAAGTCCCAGATTGTTTTCATTTCCATCAGCCTTATGTTTGTGTTTTCCTGGTCATCACTCAGGCGTTTATTCTCCTTAAGTTCTTTCTCCTCTCCTCAATTACATTGGGCCAAATGAAATTTGTGTCTTTTTCAAACTTGTTGACTTCTTTGATGAACTTTATCATTATTCTTTTAAGTTCTGTGTCCTAGTGTTCATCTAGGTAATGCTCTTTGGAAAACATTTCTGTCGGACAGGTAGATTTTTGGAGAGAAGATGCTGACTTGATCTTTCACGTTCTTGGTATTCTTGCAATGAGACCTGAGCATTTGGACTTGTTTTGATAGTTGTGAGTCTGATATGGACATTACAATTTGTGCCAGGAGAGAGGTTGGACCCGGGGGCTAGAAATGGCTCGAGTGGAATGAAGTCAGGTAGACAGAGGACTGGTATACAGCATGTGTCAAGTCTGGAGTATGGAGGTAGATATGGCTATGTAGAAAGGTTGACTATGATTGTGTGAAGAACCAAAGCCTAGAGTTTATGGTATAGGCACAGGAGGCAAGACTACTAGGTGGGACCTTGGGTAGATTTGGCCTCTTGAGAAGAAAATATGAATGGGAAGGTCAGGGAAAGTCACTTGTCTAGGCCCTGGAGAAGAAAATAGAAAGTCTGTCTATGTAGGGTGATTGGGTACAGAGGGACCTCATGTTAAGAATTTCTAAACATGGAGGACTGTCAGCTTGGGGGATATGTAGTGGAAGGTAATGCTTGTTGCTCTGGGGAATTTATGTGCTAAATCCAAATGCTTAGTTATAGCTCTAGAATGCTATTCTGGGTAGAGTAGCACATACGCCCACACACACACACACACACACACACACAAATAATATCACAGATCTAGTGCCTACTTTTTCAATGAATAAAAAATACATAGGAAGCTGTGCATCAGATTCAAGTCACCTATACGACACAAAGCTAGCACACTAAATTCACAAAGGTTTCAAAACCCCTTCTTAGGCAGGAGCATAAGTATTGGTGGGAACCTTGATCCCTATAACATTTCCTACTATACAAATCTGTCACTAGTGCACTGTGTAGCTGAAAGTGTTAAACATTTTATAGTTATGCTTCACTGTTCATTACTTTTGCACCAACATTCATTTTTTCACATCTAGTTTGATTTTCCATTCTTTAGAAGATGACAGATTTTCTCCCATTTCCTACTTTCTTAATGGCACTCTTTTGTCTTCTTTCATTAATGTTTAAGTCTTCAAGTTCTTGCTCTAATGTGTCCATAGAAGAATATCTTCATTCATTTGCATCAAAAGGAAGAAAGGAACACAGAACAGTATTTTTGCCTTTTCTTTTTTTTAAGTATAAGTTAAAAGCATTAGAAGAAATAGATTAAGTCACTAAAGATTTTTATCAGTTTAAAAGCTCATTTCTATATTGTGTTGCTACAGTAAAAGGGATCTATTTGCAGTCCCCTTATCATATCACTTTTTGAAGATGCTTGAAATGTATAGTGACTCTAAGTTTTGCAAAGTTACACCAAATTTATTCACATTGATATATAATTATGTAATATACACTTTATATGGAAAAATAATGAAATCATATGTTAAATTTGGAACAAAATAGACTTCCAGTATAAATTGATTTAATTTGGCACATTTGGGCATATATTTGTGGTGTTAAGATTTTGTTCCTTGAAAATTATGTATCAGTTATTCTCTCTACAATACCTGGTCAACAAAGTGATGCTCAAAATATGCCAAGTCAAAGAGCAAATGAGCAAGAGCTTATATAAATGAATGTCTTGTAGACATTTCTTCAAGTAGCTAGGTAGCTGAGGATGGCCTTGAACTGCTGTTCATCCTGCTTTTACTTTGAAATGCTGGCACTGTAAGCATGCATGACCATGTTCAACTTAATATGCACATTGCTTTTTCACTGAACTGACTGCATAACCTTTCATTGTCTACCACATAGTACTAGCATTCACAACCCATGCTTTATAATTAAAATACTCAATATGATTACATATTCACAAAAGAAACTATTTACCTGGAAACTATGACATAATAAAAACATATGCCACATAAATACATGTGGCTATACCCCCAATGATATTTTGACCTCACTGTGATTCTCTGCCTTGAAAAATCAAGTGTTTTACAGATTATTGTAATCCTTCAAGGCTGTGACATTTGCTCTTCATTCTTTCATTAAGTGTGTATGATGCTCTGTTTGTGACATTTGTGTGTAAGAGATCTAGTGACCCATCACAGAAAAGGAAAGATAAAACATGCATTAGTAAATAAAAGTGTCACTATCTATGTTTTTGCCTCTAGTATTAAAGCAAATTTGCCTGTATAACTGGACATACCAGAGCAATGCCAATTAACTGATATTGTAGAAGTTCACAGATCTTTACAACATGAGTGATTTTATACCTGTTGCTATAATTACTGAACACTAAATTCCTAACATGATGGAAAATAAATGTTAAGTTAGTAGGAAACCGAAAGTGTTAAAGTCTTATTTAAGCCAGACTTGGTGGTACATTCCTTCAGTCTCAGCACACAGGAGGACAGGCATGTGGAATTGTGAGTCTGAGGTCAGCCTGGCCTGCCTAGAGAGTTCAACCCCAGCCAAGATTATATAGTGAGATTCTGCCTCTACAACTCAACAAATCAACCAACAAGCTTTTTTAAGGGTGCTGCAGAGATAACTCAACATTTGAGAGCATGCCCAGCTCTCACAGAGGACCCAGGCAGCTCACGACTACCTTTAACTCCAGCTCCTGGCCTTGGCAAGTACCTGCAGGCATGTGCACACACACTCCCTCATCCCCACCCACACACACATACAAGCATAATTTTTAAAAGTATATAAAAAATTCTTGTTAAAATAGCAAAAATTTAATAGTTAAAAATGCTAAAATATCATCCATTCTTCTTTAATGACTACTTAGAGCATATGAAAGTCAGAAGTTCATAGTCACAGTACAATTCTTCCAACTGCTATAGAAACAAGATTGTATAATTGGTAATCAAAGCAATTTATGTGACTTGGAAATAAAATCCCCTGAATTGAATTTACCATGGCATCTTTCTAAATCCTGAGAAAGTAATTTTCAGTTCACCTAAATTATTGTTTGCTAAGATTTTAATAAGCTTGAAGTATCAATAAACAGCATCATTTCTTTAGAGTGACGCCATAAATTATACTTAAATGTATCTAAATTTCAAATAGCAATGAATGTCAGAATAGAAACCCTTTTTCTTGCATATTGACAATATGCCCTTGAATTTACATAAAACACTGCAGTGTGTTGTGAGTGAAGTGAAAAGCAAATACAACGGAACTATTGTCTAAGCAGAAGGCTGAGTGCACTGTAAAAATAGATTCTCTGCTCCATGCAAGCTGGAAGTCAAGGTGATTGCAACGCTGGCTTGTTGATAATGAGTGAGTGGCAGCACCAAGCAGCGCCCATTGATGGATCAACCAAGAAGGCTCACATGAAACCACTGAAATCTACACAAAGGCTTCACTCTTCAGCGTGAGCACAACGTCCTAATTTGTCGTGTGTCTCAGATTAGTACTATTCTCAAAGCTTCTGTTTCCTTTTATAGCTTAACTCTACATTCTAGTGTTAAGAAAAACTGCACATCATAGCCTGATCTGTGCCGTTCTTTCTTACTACCTTGTCTGTCTGTGGCTTATTTCAAGTGAACGCTTCCTACCCTCCTTCCTCTCTTCTCACACTCTAATGCACACGATGATCCCTTACAGAAAACCACTCTGTTAGCTAGGCACTTTCAAAGACTTTCTTCTCTTCAAAGGGGCATCCCCACCAGGAAAAGCCTTCTAGTGAGTGTGTGTCTGCAGAGGACTCCATGGACTGGGTACAAGAGTTCATTCAATGTGCTCTACCATCCAACACTAGATCAGCTCCTTCCAGAAGAATGGACCTGATGGCTGAATTGTTTTCCAACTCTCATTTTTTTTTTGCATGAAGTTGATAATTCTTCTGAGTTAATAGTTAGAGGACTAAATTCTACATTAGACAATGTAAGAGTAGATGCAATTGCCTTAGTCTTCAGATTATGGGGAGGCTAAAATAAAAATAAAGCACTAGCATTTGCTCTGAGTAAATGGAAGATCCCCATTTCTGTTCCTTAGTCCTATGCAACAGAAAAACAAAAGCAAAGTGAGCTGATGTTTCAGTTTGGGCACCCAAACAATCACTCATCAACAATCACACATTGTGTCAGGGAATGCAAACTTGTACAGCCACTCTGGAAATCAGTATGGCGCCTTCTCAGAAAATTGGGAATCAATCTACTTCAGGACTCAGCTATACTACTCTTGGGCATATACCCAAGGAATGCTCAACCTTACCACAAGGACACATGCTCAACTATGTTCATAGCAGCATTATTCGTAATAGCCAGAACCTGGAAACAACCTAGATGCCCCTCAACTGAAGAATGGATAAAGAAAATGTGGTACATATACACAGTGAAGTACTACTCAGCAGTAAAAAAAAAAAAAAAAACAATGATACCATGAAATTTGCAGGCAAATGGATGGAACTAGAAAATATTATCCTGAGTGAGGTAACCCAGACTCAGAAGGACAAACATAGTATGTACTCACTCATAAGTGGATACTAGATGTAAGGCAAAGGATAACCAGACTATAACCCACAGCTCCTGAGAAGCTAGCTAACAAGGAGGGACCCTAAGAGGGACACATAGATAGTTCAGCGAAGGAGAAATAGATGAGACCTACATGAGCAAAGTGGGGGGGGGGTAATGGAGGGCAAGGAGTTGGGGGAGAGAATATAAGGAAATGGGAGGGTTGATCTGGAACAGAGACAGAGTGGGAAAGCAAGGAAAGAGATACCATGATAAGTGAAGACATCATGGGAATAGGAAGAGGCAGGGTGCCAGGGAAGTTCTCAGGAATCCACAAGGATGACCCCACCTTAGACAACTGACAATGGTCGAGAGGGTGGGGACTGGTCCACTCTGGTGACCTGTACTAGTAAATACCCTAATTGTCATTATAGAGCCTTCATCCAGTGATTGATGGATGCAGTTGCAGGGATCCACACCAGGCACCAGGCTGAGCTCTGGGAATCCAATTGATGAGAGAGAGGAGGGATTCTGTGGGCAGGGGACGTGGAGATCATGATGGGAAAATGTGCAGAGACGGCCAGCCACACTAGTGGAAACCCATGAACTGTAGACCAATAGCTGTGGAGCCCCCCATAGGACTAGACTAGGCCCATTGAATACGGGAGATAGTTGTTTAACTTGAACTGTTTGAGGGCCCCCAGGCAGGAGGATCGGGATCCATCCCTGGTACATGGGCGGGCTTTTTGGAGTCCATTATCTAGGGTGTGACACCTTGCACAGCCTTGGTGGGGGTGGGGGGACCTGCCTCAGTTGAGTGTGCCAGGCTCTGCTGCCTCCCCATGGGAGACCTTGACTTGGAAAATGTGGGGATGGGGGGTGGGTAGGGAGAGAAGGCTGGTGGGTAGGAAGAGGGAAGGGGGAGATCTGCGGTTGGTATGTAAAGTGAATAGAAAATTTCTTAATGATAATAAAAAAAATATTTTTAAAGAAAGGAAAAACAAAAACAAAGAAACAAAACAAAACAAAACAAAACAAAAGCGCGCTGGTACCAGGGAGTTGAAAAGGCTTAGAAAAGAGCCGTTCCTACTTTGTTATTGTTTATGAAAGAACATAGTGTGGATCGGTTGGACAGGGCAAGACCGCATCAGACTCCGCCTGGAAATCTTGTCTGTCTGAGACTACCTGCAGGCAGGTCCTGGTTCGGTGTCCACAGAACCCAGAGCCTCCTTCCACCAGGTGAGATTCCTCCAGTCAGTGCTCAGCACTAACAGAAGCCAGTCAGACATACCTCAGCAGCCAGATCCCAACAGCCCTCCCAGGACAGCCCAGTCCCTATCAGGAGAGACCATACCGTGGGAGCGTGTTTCAGGACAAGAAAACTTTTCTTTCTTTCTTTTTTTTTAGTTGCACTGAAAATGAGAAGAGATAAAAAGAATTTAACTTTTAAGAAAAGTTCTGCCTTCATTCATTTTTCTTCAAATGACAATTTAAAATATGTTGCTAATACGCAAACATGTGCTGTTGTTAATATAGCCAAGTGGCTATTGCTAATGGTCTGTAAAACTAACAGAGGTAAAATTCTGAATGAATTTCACTGGATGAGCATGTTCACTGTGTTCCTTAGTGATTGACTTGATGTTATATTGTCAGTTCTAGACACAAAACTAGTTTGAGCTTTTCTATATTTTACCAATTTCATCGGTATTGATGTGTCAGTATTACAGATATAAAAACCCATCATGTCCTGAGTGAACAGTAGAAGAATGAATGGTAAATTATTATTCCCTCTCCTTATTGCCTCCCTAATAAGTTAACTTAAATGACTGACAACTAAAGCTGTCTGAACCTGGTAAATCATCCACACATTAGAAATTTTCCAAACTTTATCTCTCAGTTTGTGTTTTCTGCCAAGAAAGCTCTTTTTTTTTTTTTAAGAGAGTTTGTTATACTTTCCAAGCCTAATTTATTGTCATAGACTCAGGTGGTGTCAGGCTTTTCTTCACTGCACACTTGTTGTATTAGAGACAGGGTTGCAGGTTTCACGATCGCACCGCACTCAACGGCTCAGGCTTACCATGGTTTCCAGTAAGACACTGTGAAATGATGGAGCAGTTGGACTGGAGTAAGTACAAATGTCAGTACAATAACGATGGAGACGGTATTATCAATAGTGGATACCTGAGCCACCTCCAAGTGGAGGATTTCTGTGGATATCCAGTGTCCGCTGGGTACTTGGTGTTTAGTCCGAAACTTAAGAAGTTGTTCTAAATTCATGCATGCACTGCCTGAGGTGCTCCCAGTGCTGTGGGGGACAGACAGGTGGTAACCTGCCCCTTTGCAGAACCAGCATTCCTCTTTGATGGGCACCATCTTGCAGAGTAAATGGAGTCTAACTGCCTCAGGTGTTCCATCTGTCAAAAGAAAATAACTCATTTGGACTCTGAACTCTGTCCTCTATGTCTTTTTTTGTGGAACACACTAAAAAGTCAAATTATTTTTATATAAACTTTTTTAAAATGTTAATAATGTATTTTAAGTTTGTACTGGGGTAAATTTTGTGTTTCTCATAAATATTCTAACTTTTTCTTTTGAAGGTTTTAAAACACCTTTCATATACATTTTTCCAACTTACTTGTTTTCTTGAATTTCCTTTAGTAATTGCCTAATTTTCATGTATGCATGCATATTATGTGAATCATGGATGTCTTCAAATGAGAAGTGAGTTTGGTCTTTTGAAATATTGGACTGGTTTTCTATTTCTTGATTGATTCTCAGTTATCTAAATTCTTTCACATAATTTTTGCTACAAAGATAGAGTATTGGTTTTATTAAGCGTGAAACAATATGCCTTCTTTGTCAAAATGTGATCATAAAAGAGGAAACTCTTTTAGAAAATTGGATAAAGCTGTTTCTCAAATGATTATTTGTCATATGTATTTGTCAGGAATAAGTGGTCATTTAGGATCCTGTTTTGTGTTGCATAAAACTGTAGTAAATCTGGTGTCAAGATGTTGCATAGCTTGACAGTGAACTATTGGCTCCTTTGGCAGAGTAGGAGCACAGTGAACCACTGGGTTCTATTGTCACAATAAATTTGTGGAAGAAAAATATTAGTTGAAGCAACAAAAATTTCTCTAAATAGCTTTTTCGTACTTTTTAAAAGATTCAATTCAGTGTAAGTTCAAAGAAATTGGCTATGAATGACATCTTTTACATGCTATTAGAATGTTCAGTAGTTTGGCCCCAGAGGTCCATGTGTTAAGGGATGCTAGAGTGAAGTGGTGGAAACATTGGGAGGTGAGGCATAATACAAAGAAGTTAGGTGATTATACATGTTCCTTTAGAGGAGCTTAGCACCCTGGTCCCTCCTTTTCTCTTTTGTTGACTGGACACCACAAGGCTAGTAGTTTGTCACACACTCAGTCCACACCATGGTATAATGCTTCACTACAGGTTCAATACAAAGTGACCAGTCTTCAGCAGCCAAAATTAAACTTTTCCTCTTTGTAAGCTGATCATCCTAGGTACAGGTTTCAGTAGCAGAAATAAGACTAATGCAGAATGCACTGGACATGTGATAAAAGCAACCATTAGTAGGCACTAAGTTTCTTTAAAGCCAGGCTTTTCACTCTACCAAAGATGGTGTAGCAAATGAAGTATCACATGTATCTGGGCCTATGAGAATTTTATTGTGAGAATTTAAAAATATCAGAGATGCATTTGTTTTAATAGTAACACACATGCACACAGATAGGTGATAGATGTTAAATATATAAAGATAGAGATGATAAATGCTATATACATGCTATGTAGATGTAAAATATAATATATAGCTTATTTTTTAGACAAAGGTAAGAAAGTGCAATGAAATAACATCAGTGAAAGTTCTAGAATGGAAGTGAGGTAACACTGAAAATCTGCTCTGTAGCAAAAATTATAATAGAGAAGATCACGTCATGGTGTTTATAAGGCACAAGGAATCTTAATTTTTGCTTATACATTTATTTATCTAATGTTTAGTGTAAGATATCAGCATCAACAAAACTATTTTTCATTTTCCTTTCCTGTTTTCTAATCTTACTACATTGTCTGTAACATTTAAGGAATAAGCATCTATTCATTGCATCATCTTTGTTCTGGCTGTCATGCACATCTTTATAGATAAGACCACATGGTATGATTTTTTACAATGGAGGTTTCTGGCTGTTTTGTATTGATTTAGTGTTTTACTCACTTTTTACATCCCTTTATCATCTCACCTCTCATTCTTGGCTTTTCACAATATATTTCAAGCCTAGTGCTGGTGAGATGTCTCAGTGAATAGAGGTGCTTGCTGTCTAGCCTGAAGAACTGAGTTCAATTTTGGGGACCCAGAGTGAAAGGAATTCTTTTTTGCAGATCCCACAAGTTGTCTACTGACTCCACATACCCCCCCTACACACATATACAGAGAGATAGTACATTTAAAAATTAGCGGAAAGGGAAAACAAAAATATATTAGATATAGTACTACTGATGCTATTTTTAATCTTATGTAAACTTTTATAGATATATGTATACAGAATGTGCAAGCATGCTATTGCCAACATGTGTGTGTATATATATATATACATATACATATTTTATATATATACATATACATATATATAAAATACATGTCACCATTTTACCAAAAAAATGTTCCCTGAACTTTTCTTACCTAGAATTGCCTCACAGAAATCTCTGTAAGACCCTAAGTCATTGGTATTGTACTAATTTGCATTTTTAAATTATTGTATATTTAAAGTTAAAGAATAAACTAACTATAATCTATCACTTTCCTTATTTATGGGTAGTGATTTTGTTTGCAATTTTTGTTCACTTTGAAAGACTTGCTTTAAGTATTTTGGTATGGTACCATTGTATAGAGGAATGACTTGAAATATTCTACAAGATGGAATTGCTGAAGTTATGCATAATTTGGATTTTAATAGAAGCTGATAGATTGCATTCCTAAAAGGTTTTGATACTACACATTTCCACTAATGATGTGTATTAGTACCCTTTATAACTACAAACACATCAGCAAAAAGATGGTATGTCTTAGCAAATGTGTCTGCCTATGGTGAGATAGAGACTTTGTTCTTTAATTTATTTTTCTGCTCTTGTACTGAAGCCATTTCTCATGGACTTCCAGCCGTTATGTCTCCTGTGAATGATCTTTTTGCTGTGCCCATGGGGACATCTTTCTGTTATCTGTTCAAAAGCATTTTTTGCATACAGAAATTTACTCCATCTACTTCACCTTAATTACAGTAACATTTCCAAACTATTTTTTTCTGCTGGCAATTTTACTTCTGTTATTAAGAAGGTTCAATTATATTTATCTAAACAAATAATATCTATACTGTATTTTATACCCTGTTTTCAATGTTATTTTGGTAGAATTTAAAAAAACAAAGATTGTGTACTTAGTCTTTTATATTTTTATGAATTATATCTCCAGAGACTTGGGTTTTATAAATATAACTGTGTGTGGATGACGTTTTTTTTTTTACAATATCACTCTATGTGTGAAAAGGGCTATTCTATTTTATTTATTAAATGCTATGCTATTTAGAAAACAATGTCCATGCTTAGTTAAGGAACACAAAAATATTCTTTTTCATGGGTTTTTCTGTTTTAATTGGGCATGTGTATGTGTGTGTGTGTGTGTATGCATGTGTGTGTAGTTTAAAATCATTCCATATAATTTCAGATAAAATACTATGACTTTAGCTAAAATTATATTAAATGCATATGTTAATCTCAAGAGATATAAACTGATTTTATTAAAATTACAAAATAGGGTCTAGGGAGATGACTCAGAAATTGAGGGTACTGGCTGCTTTTCCAGAGGACTCAGGTTCAATTCCCAGTACCCACGTGTAGCTCACAGCCATCTGAACTCCAGTTCTGGGGATCCAATGACCTCTTCTGGCTTCTATTGGTACAGGGCATGCATGTGGTAAATAAATATGCATAAAGGCAAAACACCCACACACATAAAATAAAAATAAATTAATAAAATTTTTAAAATGAGATTTATTAAATATTTTATAAAAGTTATTTATAATGACCTTCTGGACTTAAGTGATTTGATGACTATAAGATGATTAAAAATAATGGTTTAAAAACAGAAATTTCAGGGGAGAGGGAGAGATGGCTTAGCAGTTAAGAGTTCTGGCTGCTTTTTCTGAAGAGCTAGGTTCAGTTCTTAGCATTCATATGGTAACTCACAAGCATCCATAACTCCAATTTGAAGGGATCCACTATCCTTTTCTGGCCTCTGTGGGCACTGAATGAAAGTGGTACACTTGTGTTTACATAGGCAAAGCATTCTTATACATAAAATAAAATCTAGACTTATAATAAAAATTTACAAATGGACATTTCAGTAGAAAAAGTATTGTACAGCAGTTTTGCTCTTCTTTGAACCTTCATCAATAATAATGGCACTAGAAAAAGTATGTCTAACATTTTGTACATTTTGAAGTATAGGCATTTTACTCCTAGGTTTTGGTGAGTTATTTTTTTCCTTTATAAGTTATCCTTAGATGGGAGGGTTTAAGTATTTGTAAGAAATTAGAATGATATATTTCATCATTGGTGGCTAGTGTAACTGTCTTTTTTTTTTTTTTTTTTTTTTTTTTTTTTTTGGTTTTTCGAGACAGGGTTTCTCTGTGTAGCTTTGTGCCTCTCCTGGAACTCACTTGGTAGCCCAGGATGGCCTCGAACTCACAGAGATCCGCCTGCCTCTGCCTCCCAAGTGCTGGGATTAAAGGCGTGCGCCACCACCGCCCGGCGTAACTGTCTTGATAGAGCATAAAGTTCATTAGGACAAGTGCCGTGTCATGTGTTCTTGTCATCATTTTTCCAGATCATAGGGTAGAGCCTAGAACATTGAACATGAGTTAAATGTATGACATTCAGATGCCAAAAGAGGTTAAAAATTATTTGGGACACAAATGTTAGATTTCCATGATGCTTCCCACATAGTAGTAAGCAAGACAAGTTCAATTACTTCAGGTGATGACTGTTATCAAGACAGATTTACGTTTCAGATATAACTAGGAAAAATACATAATTCACATCATCAAGTCATATTTTACCTATACCAAATGCATTGAGTTCTATTGTGATTTATTCCATTTTACTTCTATATTTGATGTTTATTTTTGATGCAAGTTAAGAATTGCTTGATTTCATTAGCTGCTAACAAAATATGATAACTTAAAAATTGTACACTTAATATAAATACTTTTGCATCTAATAGAAGTAACATAGTGATACTAACACTCACATACAGCACATAGAGTGGCCAATACTGTTTTTTTGTGTTTGGCATGAATTCACCCATTAAGTTCTTATGATGAACTGTGGAGATTATGCTTGTTTAGTGGAGCACAGAGATTTGAAGTAACTTGTCAAAAGCAAAACAAAGAGCATGGAACATGAACCCAAGGATCATCATTGTATATGGATGCCTCTAACCATGGTCATCAATTGTTTCTCCATTAGCAAGTTCTTGGCTGTCCAATATCATTCTGCTGCCACATCAGTCACCACAACTAGGAAAGAATGGGGTAGGCAGGAATGAGGGAGGGAAACAGATATGATCAGCCAAAGTTCAGCTGCAACTGATAAGTAGTCAGTTCTTATATCTAACTATGTTTTCTGATGTGAAGAACCTATATAAAACACTCTAAGCCAAAGGGTGATGGGGCTTGAGTAATTACTTCTGTTCTTACCAGCCATGATTTGGGCCTTGTCTGATGCACTAGGGTGCCTTGTAGAGATTGGAATCATTTAATTGGAACAAGGTACAGTTCCAGGCTTCAGAAGACACCAGGTATCATGATAGGGCAATTTTTTATAGTGTTTTCAAAGCTAACTACATGTTCCCATGGATGTTTCTATGGTGTTAATCAAAGTGGGCTATAGGATTACTGTAGAGAAACCCCACAAGGGTGAATAGGCAATAAAACTGTCTATGAACTCAGGCTTGTTTTTCTCCACTGTAACACTTTCAAAATTGCTCTGACTATAATTTCACAATTCAGAATACTGATGAAGAGCGTAAAGGTCCACAAGTTCTATTAAATTACCTTTATTCATATGTAGCTAAGGTTGTAGTTATCACATTATTTTATCTTACCCATTTATCATATTGTTATATACTTTTTAGTATAAAACACTTTAGCTTTAGGTATAGTATAGAATACAGGCTACAGAGCAAGGGCATGCCTCTGTTGTGTAATTAGGATGTTTGGGAAGGCAAGATATTTAAGATCCCTAAACTCTATAATATGTACAATGATGAAAATCAAAATGCCTTCTCTCAAATTTTCTAAGGATTAAGTGGTCCACAGTGTCTAGCATGGAGTAGGCATGCTATTAACCAAAATTCCATTTTTCAAAAGTTGAATTCAGAAGATTAACTACTTAGAAACCATAGATTCTGTGGCAACTAAACAAGAATGCCAATGGCCTTTTCAACAGTGATAGAAGCAATTTGCATTTCTAGGTGGTTTCAAGACCAGGCTGAAGAGGGAGACAATGAATCAGTAGCCCTGCTTAGCTGTAAAGCCTGCAAACCACAATAATGACCAGCCTGGTAAGATATCTCCAATAGTGGCACTTAATCTTATGGGGTAAACAATAGCTGCCTAACTGGACTAAAGGATTGCTCCATAGGAGAGAATTTATGCCTGGCGCTGTAAAACTAGCCCATGGCTGGAGAAGTCATAGACCCTAGAAGAGAAACTATAGTTTGCTAACTCAATATAGCTTTCAACCACATTCTGTATACTTACCCTTATACTCACAGGTAAGTGTAGCTCTGACTCGTGATTTTAAAAAGTCATGCTTTTACAATAGGCAAAGGCCACTACAAAGATCCACAATTAGAAAAAATACTAAGTATGGGCAATCATGCAGTGCCCAGGCTCATTTTTACATCTATAATTTAAACCGTTTACCTGAGGCTCTGAGAAATATTGCAGAAATAGTGGGATTGCAAGAGCCAGAGGACCAGGATGCCTGATGCTAGATAGTGTCTTCTAGACATGAGAGGGAAGCTTCATCCATGAAATCTAATAACATGATTGCCTAAACAAGACCTGCATAATAACAATACATGGCAATATACCTGGAGAAAATCTCACAAGGCTCCACCCCTAGATGAAGCAATGGTTATTCAGGTACGAAGCTCCTGGTAGATTATCCAATATCAAGTGTTCAGTCCTAAACACATGTACATATGAGCGATAGTAAATGGATTCAGTAGATTGTATACAACATACACACAAAACCCACACATATATAAGTGTGTTTGTGCATGCATGTAACAATAATAATTGTAAGAGACTTCATAAATTTCAAACTGAATGGAAGGACTGGAGAATTTAGAGGAGGGAGAAGGGGGGTAGAAATGATTTAAAGAGAGTACTCATGTATGAAATTCTCAAAAGATAAAAACTTTAAAAATATCTAAACCTTAAAGGTATGAACGTATGAAAAACACCGATCTCTGTTATTTGCTTTCTTTATGAGCACATTTATTTTGTTAGTATGAAAAATGCATGGATTATATCCATTCATTCCTCAAGATGGGCTTTTAAAATCTATGGGTGTATAGTCATTGTTTTCCTTTTACAAATCTAAAAGAACACATGTTTATCATGCATGGTATAATGCTTTGAAACGTACACAATGTGGAATTAATCAACTGTTTATTACCACACATAGGCATCGCTGATATGTAGGAAATCTTAAAATCTATTCTGAGCATTAATCAACAATACAAAATATTGCTAGTAACCATTAGCAACATTTTTACTGCTGTTCACATCGCCATTGAAATGAGGCTACAAGCTCCATGTAGCAGGACCGTGATAGTTCATTCCGTGAGACAGGGCTCAGAAATGACTTTGACTTGAATAACAAATTGTAGCTGTGCATATATCCAACTCATCTATGCTGCTGTAGTATATGTTCCTGTAGGGACAGCTGCACTTCTCCCACCCTTAGCACTGGGCAAAACTCACAGGACCAAAATCGGCTCATCCTTGATCTCCAACTGTTCCATGCTGTGTGTATGTGTGTGTGTGTGTGTGTGTGTGTGTGTGTGTGTGTGTGTGCTTTTGCATACTGAGAATGTACTTCATCCTTAACGCTGGATTTGACACTGGGGAACGTTGATCTCAGGGGGAAATTAAAGGCGTGGCTATGAAATATGCAGGCTAAGAAGTAAGCCGACACCAGAGGTATAGGCTCACCTATACCTTTGCATGAAGTGCACAGTTGCTCTTCCAGCTCCTTCTCTTTCCTAAGCAGATTTGAAGTTTGGACAAAGTTGCGGGAAGATTTTAGAATCAGATAAATTTATATCAGCAACTGAGTTTTGACTCTCAAATGACAATAACAAAATCTGCTAACTCCAGCTTTGCCACAAAACTGCATTTAGTTGGAGGGTGTAAAGACTTACGTTATACATTTTAAAAATAATGTTTTTTATCTTAAAATGTTTTTTGGCCCCTTTGAGATTCAAAACTGCCACATGGTTAAGAAAATGGCCATTACGGAAACATAAAGTTTCTCTTGCAAGTTCACAAGTGCTCTCCCTGCTTCCTTTCCTCCTGGATATAGGTCCCCTGAGCTTCATTGAAAGTGGAATCTTCTCTCTTATAACTGTATAAATACAGTAAGCCTCAGTAAAGACAGACGGCTGGTGTGATCATTTTTAACAACCCCGGAGATGTCCATATGCTATTCAGTAATGTGGCATCTGCATGGCCCCTTAGCTGTGGTGTGTACTTTAAACATAAGCAATTTTTAAGCAACAAGGTGTCAGACTCTCCATCCATGTGAGGCAAATCAGTTCTTCTGCACCCCTGAGTATAATCGACAGAAACCCTGAGAGTGCTCTAAACCACCATCCTCCCCAGGCTAACAGTCTGTTCCTTTTAGTACAATTACATTATTGTGCCTCCAAGCCCCAAAATTTTTACCAGGTAAAATACTCATTCAATTAGCAGAGGAGTCACTAAGGCACTTGCTGTGCTGGCAATCCTCTGCAGTAGAAGGTGGTACATTCATCTGGCTGCGGACAAGCTCCTATGAGCCATACACACATCGCTGTGTCACGGACTCTAATGGACACAGTGTCTAATGACAGTAACCAGAACATGGAAATGAAATAACTTTAGTTCTAAAACTTAGGGTAATGCCTATTTCTCCCACCTCAAAACTTAACTGCAGTGAGGTTTTATATGACTGTTCTAAGTTCTCCCTCCTCCTTCTTTTAATCCCACTGAACAGGAGTAAAGACTGTTACCCAAACTCTTAGTTGAAATAAGCAAGCTTTATTTTCTGTCAGACAAGGATATGTCCCTCAAACAGGGTTTCAGAAAATAGCATGGGACATAGGAAAAGGTGGTGTTTATATCAGGCCCCAAACTGCAAGGGTAGGGAGTTTTCAAGGGATTTTTGATTACATAGGAACTTGACAGAACATTTCAAAATTATTTGGCCAAACATCTTATCAGGGTAGAGGTTAGGGTATAGAGTGTGGAGCATGTCAAATTCCAGAAAATAGGTTAAGACATGGTCAAACCCAAGTTAAAAAAAAAAAAAGAAAAGGAATGAACTTATTTTGATCTTGTAATAAGATGGTTTTTAATTTTAGGATGAAATTGTACTGATACATCATTCCCCCCACCCCTTGTATTCTCCTTTACTCCACCTCCTTCATTCCTCCTCCTCTTCTTTACCTCTTCTCTTCCTCCTCCTCCTATACCTATCCCCCTCCACTTCTCCTCACCTCTTCTTATTCATCTCTTCTTCCTCCTCCTCCTCTTCATCCCCTCCTCTTCCCTCTTCTTCCTCTTTCTCCTCTATGTTTTCTTCCTCTTCCTTTTCCTCCTCCTCTACCCCTTTCTATTCTTCTTCCTTCTTCTCTAGCTTTGGAATTTTAACAACAATCATGTTGAAAAGAACTCTTCTATGAAATGATCATGTTCTAGTAGATACATTAGTGGTAAAAATCAGGGCTAATGGTATAGTTCATTGGCACAGTATATGTCCAGTATGCATGGGGTCCTGGATTTGATTCCTAGCACTACACACACACACACACACACGCACACACACACACACACATACGCACAGATGAAATAATTTTTCAGATAATCAACTGTGACAACTATTCTTGGTTGTCAATTTGACTCTATCTGCAATTGATTAAAGTTCAAAAATGGAGGTCATACCTGTGAGGGACTTTTGCTTAATTTGAAGGAAAAGATTCCCTTCTAATCTGGATTTTTGAGGTAGAAAAACACACCTTTAATCCAGATCATTTGAGCTAGAAAAAGACTCTGAGAAAATGCTGGATTCTTGGACTTTCCATACATAGCCAACCATTGTTGCATAGCTAGACCACAGCCTGAAAGTCATTATAATAAATCTCCTTTATATATATATATATATATATATATATATATATATATATATATATATAGAGAGAGAGAGAGAGAGAGAGAGAGAGAGAGAGAGAGAGATTCATTCTATAAGTTCTGTTACTCAAGTGAAGCCTGACAAATATATCAATCCATTAAGTAGTACCATAATAATTAGATGGAAAATTCTTAGTCCTAGCCAAATTGTGTTGTGTGTACATGTGTGTGTATACATATAAGTGTGCATATACGTGCACACAGAGACCAGAGGTTGATGTCAGTGCTTTCTTCCATTGCTGTTCACCTTGTTTTTAAAGACATGTTTTCATGAACATAGAGCTCACTGATTGGGCCTGATTGTCTCACCAATGTGCATCAAGGATCTTCAACCACCTCCCCAACAGTTCTGGGAATATAGATGTGTGTTACCACATCTAAATTTCACTTGGTGCTAGAGATCAGAAATTAAGTTTTAATGTTTGCACAGCAACTACTTTATTGAAGAAGCCATCTTTTAGCCCCCAGCAAAGTTTTTATGTGACTGTCCCATTAAATAGTCCCGTATTTATTCTCATTGTTTTATGGATCTAGATTGAGACATTTCTCTCCTGCCTGCCAATTCCCAAATAGCCACTCAGAAGCTTAATATTACTTATAAATGATCAGCCGATAGCTCAGGCTTGTTACTTGCTAACTCTTACACTTAAATTAACCCATATTTCTTATCTATGGTTTGCCATGTGGCTCATGGCTTGTTACCTCATTTTCTACACATCTTGCTTCCTCGGCAGCTGGCTGGCAATCTCCCCTGACTCCGCCTTCTTCATCCCAATGTCCTCAGTTTGATTGTCCCACCTAACTTTATCCTGCCTTGCTATAGGCCAGTCAGCTTCTTTATTAACCAATGAGAGTAATACATATACACAGTGCACAGAAGGATTATTTCACAACATGGATCCATGTTGTGTTAGGGGATTTTCCAAGGGAGATACAACAACAACAATAACAAAACACACACACACACACACACACACACACACACACACACACACACACAGATATACATACCTGTACCCCAGAAAGAAATCCCACAACAGACAAAAGTATCAATTGCACCAAAGCTTGACTTGGTGAACCAGTGAATTTTTTTAACTGGAGTTACCAACAAGAATGTGGGTGAGGGTTCACTGGCAAGAACAGGGACGGCTCAAAAATCAGCTGATCCACTGGAAAGCCCACCCAACTTGGGTGATAACTCACAAATCTGCACCCTTGGAGCTCTCTGCACAACTTGATGGTCCAAGAAATCTATCTGCCGTGCAGTGTGACTTGTAGCTAGAAGTTTTCCTGTGTCCAGCCTGGCCCATGTCAGGATAAATCTCTCTCACCCACCAGTCCTGCAGCTGCTTGAACCCAAGTAAACACACAGAGGCTTATATTAATTATAACTTCATGGCCATGGCTCAAGCTTTTTGCTAGCTACCTCTTATATCTTAAATTAGCCCATAACTATTAACCTACATATGGCACATGGTCTGTGGCTTTACCTGCGTCCCATTACATATTGCTCCTTGGAGGGCTCTCTGGTGTCTCCCCCTCACCTTCCCCATGTTCTTCCTGATTTTCTCTTTGAAGCCTGCCTCTGAGCTGCCTTGCCACAGGCCAAACAGCTTTATTAATCAACCAATCAGAGCAACACATATTTGTAGCATACAGAAAGACATTCCCCCATCACTTTCCCTTTGCCTTGGGCAGTGGTTGTTTATTCCTTCTACAAAGGTGGAGAAGGAGCTTTGAGAATATTCCAGTGTCCCACTTTCCCAGATATGTGAATTTTTATTTACAACATGGGTCTCAGAAGCCTCCTTCTCCCCACAGGAAGAAAGTTTTCAATTAAGAGGGACAATTTTAACTACTGTACATTTATTTAAGACCATTTTTTTTTGGTCAGGTGGGAAAACTAAGACTTAGGAATAAATTTTCTGAGATTATCAACTTGATGTTTCTTTTAAAAGAAGGAAGCATTTGACCAGAGACAGCATTTGTGTGCAGTGTTACACACAAAACCAGAGCAATATAATGAAGAAAATGTTTGGGGCTCTAAAATAATACAGACCTGCTAATTGAAGTTACATTTGGTTTGTGGTTTCTTAGATTTGTCACTTTAAGCTAATTATTTTTGCATGTGTGTCTTTGTTTCTGCATATGAAAAGCTGGGATAACTACTTCATATATCTTTGTTTTTCTTTCGTATTTTTACATTTTTACTCATTTAGTGCATGTGTGTGTGTGTGTGTGTGTGTGTGTGTGTGTGTGTGTGTGCATGTGTAGGGGTCAAAGGATATAGGAATCAGTTTCCTCGTTATACCATGTGGGTTCTGGGGATAGAACAAGGATTGTCAGACTTGATGGCAGGTGCATTTAGCCACTGAGCCATTTTCTAGGCCTTTATCCTCTGTCTCTAGAAAATGAGTGAGGATAATACATATAAAGGACCTAGTACTATGACAAACACCTAGTAGTAACTAATAGTTTTATCAGTGTGATCCTTATTATCACCATGATCACCAGAAACTGCATTTTACTCAGGGTTCTAGAACAACCAACCTCTTTCACTTTATGTGACATTAACATTATTTTTCTTCATGTGACAAATTTTTTGCACATAATTTGTATGCCACTTCAAAATCAGCCTGCACAGCAATGAAATTGTGATATTTTTATCCTCTATTTGCTTGCATTTGGTCCTCTGTAGTCACTGTGATCTAGTCGATTGGACAAAGCATAAGTCAGTTGTTCATGACATTTTTCTGCCAACTAACAGACTGTCAACAAATAAGCTGTTTCCCCCCCTCCTGCCAATTGGGTGGGTTGTAAGCATTTGTTTCTCATAGTGCTGGGGCCTGGAGGGTCAAGGTCAAGGTGCCAAAATTGGTGAGATTCTAGCAAAGGATCCTAAGGAAGAAGCAGATGGCCACATTTGCAGTGTATCATCATGGCAGGCAAAGGGCAGGAGAGATGTCTGTTTTCTTAAAGGCTCTAACATCATGAAATAGTCACCTCCTAATACCCCATCTCCTAGAGCTACTACATCCAAGGTTAGGCTTCTACATATGGGTTTCATAAACACACTCTCACTAAATAAACCACCCTCAAATTTACTCTAATCCCTCATCAGCTGTGACCTCTATCGCCATGTTTAAATAAGCCCTCCTCATACTTCCAGACAACTCAGCACACGTGCCAAGCAAGTTTTTGATGTTATTTTGCTCTCTTAAGCCCATGAACATCTGTTTCATTGCAGTTACGATGATAATTGTATTATTGCATAGGTTTTTAAAAACTGATTTATGCTTTTCTAAGAACTTCTGGAAAAACATGGTCTTTGTTTTAACTCACCTTTTTATTTTCAAGATTCAGTGTTTTCCAAGATGTCAGGGAGGCCCCAATAATGAGTGCCCAAATCAGATCAAAGAAAATACCCACTATTTTTTCCTTGCATTGTAACAATTTTATCAAGACCAGATAAAATATAGCGTATATTTAGCTATATACATGTATGAATGTTTTATATATAGAGAGAGAGAGAATCATAAAGCTAAGAATTAGGTTTCAGCATGTCTTTTATTAATACTTATATATTTTGTGTTTAGTTCTTGATGTAAAGTGCATTTCCTATAATAGCTGTCAGTCAAAACTTACAAAAACATGAGTATAGGATCTGTAATTGATAATGAACAGGGAATCAACAGATATGTCTTATTTTCCCTTTGGTTACTACTGGATTTGGCCTGTAGACTTGGTAGGGTTCACAACAATGGTGCCATATATAAAACATTACATTGCTAATACACAAGGCCTCTACCTCAATTTAATGCCAGTCCAGGCAGTTAAAATATGATTATTTTAATTTAACTTTGCTATTAATAATGTTTGTAATGTCATAATGCAATTTTATTCAATTCCCACTGGTACCTAAATCAGCACTAATGTGTTAGATAGACCATTTTATAAAAATTACACTGGCAACTTTGTACATTCGTGTATCCTATATACATTAATTTCAAGTCGACTTTATGCAAGGATTGTGCTATAAAAATGAATTTGACAATTCTAATGTGCACTTATGCTTAAAAACTAAGAAATTAATGCAAGAATTGTCTGTTAAGTACTTAAGTACTCACTATGTCCCAGAAACTGTAGTTTGGCATAAATAAAGCACATTGATGAAAAAAGTAGATACAGTCTCTAACTTTGAGATATGAATTCAAGTGCATGTAATTTATTAAAGAGGTGATTTGGTTCTGGGACAACTGAAAGGGAGTAGGCAAGTCAGATGGTGGAGGGGGAGGCAGGCTGCCCCTGGTTACTTTGGATGAAGTCACTGCTGCTAGAGGAAACCCACTGGAAACTCTAGAGAGCAGCCATTCACCTCAAGTATCACTCATCTCAAAAGAGACTACCTTTGGAGCAGCTGGCTGGCCTGCCTAAAGAGTGCAAAGAACAGGCCAGGGGATGCAAAGTCTACTTATACTCGTGTATGATTGCATATGCAAACTAAGGCTGGGGAGACTTAGCCATGTCTTAGGTCTCATGCTGTCAGCTCAACTTTGAACAACCAAAATATCTTTAGATATTGGAATTTGAAACTGAAATTGTGAGTGGGTTTTTTTTTCCTGCTTTTCCTTTATTTTTTTCCCATGCACCCTTTATTTTTAAGTCATTAAATTACTTCCAAGTTATATAAAATGACTTTATTACTCTGTGTTGAATCTTCTCCAAAAGTCTAGAAATTTGAAGCATAAGAAGGTATGTTTTATAAATTGACATGATATGAAATGATATATCCTAAAGATCAATACAAATGTGATTAATATTGATATTTCTTCTAAAGTTCTGTAAGGGAACTGGCCCAGTTTTTCCTATTAAACCAAGAATGCTCAGGGTTGCAGAGGCGAACCTTGTGAGCAGAGCTGATGAGCGGTGCTGATGTGTGCTCAGTGATGGTTATGATAAACAGCACTGGTGGCAGCACTGGTTACTGGAGTTATAAAGAGCTTTATTAGAAAGAAAGAGGGGATAGGAGGGAGGAGAGCCAGGCCTGGACAGAAAGGAAGATGGTGAGAGTAGAGAGAGAACACAGAAAGAGAGTGTGGGGGTCTGCGTCCGGCTTTTTAAGGCGGGGATTGCATGACCACAGGGCAGGTACATAGTCACCAGTGACCACTGATGATGTAAGATGTAAGACATAGGACCCCGAGCTGTGCATGTACAAAATCCTAACATTCCAAGTTTTTTGCTTATTATAAAAAAGCAAGTGAATAAGAATAGGGGCATGGTTTCTCCCGGAAAAACTGCTTCCAGCTGACTTGGTGGGCGTAGGTTGGCTCTTGGGGCGGGGGTTAAGGAAGGGGGTCTTCTGAGGTAGGCAGGCATTCTGTGATGGTGAGTAAGGCTGTCCTGCTGCCCTGGAGCCACCCATCCCTCTTGGCTTGGTATCTGGCCGCTTCTGTGTTTAACAAGATGCTGGTGAGACAGAAAAACTCTGAAGTGGATCTGACCTGTCCAGATGGATTTAAGCTGGTTTCTGGAGCTTGGGAAAAAATTTGAACATGTTAAGAAGCAGCCATGAGAAAATTAGTGACCATGGGTAGCATTTAGTAATCTGCTTGTATTGGTTAGTGTTAATGAGAGAGATAGAGAGATTGGAACATGTTTTTAAGCTTTGTCAGAGACAGATTATTTAAGGCACCTCTTTCCTTTACTAGTTTAACATCCAGGAGACACAGGTGATAGAACCCAGACACTTTTGGGTCTGGGGGTGTAAATACCTTTTAGCTGTTACAGTTTCTTACTTGATGGTCTCTGGACTCCAGTTATGTGGTGGTCCTGTACCATTAGCTGAACAGCAAGTTAGAAGAGGAATTGGGAAGAGAAAAGCTTGTGGTGCATGAGAACTTTTTTTTGGAATTAGGGACAAGGCAGAGATCAGGGCCCTGTCTGTGTGCATGAGGAAGAGAAGCGCTTCTGACAGGTCTCGAGTGAGGCACATGGAGGAAACAATGAAATGAAAGCTCCTGTCTTAGCTGGAAAATCTTTTCCCATTAAGTAACCCTGAAAGTACAATTAAAACTGGGGTGTGTGGGAGGGAGTGAGTAAGGCTGTCCTCTGATGATATAAGACATAAGACACAGGACCCCGAGCTGTGCATGTACAGAATCCTAACACTCAGAACATTTCCATCCACGTTAATACAAATGCTAACACGGCATAAAGGCAAGCATACACTGCTACTTCCATGTGAATACATTTGCCTTGAAGAACTAACTCTTCAGAAGGTCTTCAAATCCTGCTTTGATAGCTTGTCATACATGTTATAAAATTTGCTTCAACATACATAGGAAGTATCTCATAATAACAGACAATATGTTTGTGTGATATTAAATGTTGAACCTTAAACCTTCCTTACATCCCAAATGAGCACTTTTAAATGTACTATTTATTATTTTCACTCAAATTTTATAGCCTTTTTAGTAATGCTTATAGATAAGAACTCTCATGACCATTTCAAACATGTACATCATTGTCCATTGCTCATATCTGCCTCTGTACTCACCCACCTCCCTGTCGTCCTAGGTGGTACCTACCTTCCCTTCATTTCCCCTTTGGCTTTCATGTCATTTGTGAATATCTACATGCACATTTGCATATGTACATACATAAGTGTTTAAACCTAAATTCCACATATGAAAAAAATATCCATTATATTTTACCCTCCTTCTCTTTACTCTGTCCTCTTCATCCCCCTCCCTTAGGAACTCTTTCTTCCCCAATTTAAAGACATTCACAAGTTGAATTTGTAGTTATTTGTGGAATTACAGGCTCAGTCATTGTGAAACTGTCAAATAATAAGTTTAGTTATTTTTTCATTTTCCCATTTTCAATGGGGCTTATTAAGAAGACTCAATTAATTATCATGCTCTGTACACAGGGAATGCATTTTGGAATTATTACACTCAAGTCCTGGGAAAGGCTTGTCTTCAGTTGTGCTTGGCCTCTAACTGACAAACTAGCTCAAACAAAGCTCGGCCAAAATAGTGAACACACACACACACACACACACACACACACACACACACAAGCATGCATGCATGCATGCACACATGCACACACAACTCAAATTAATTCAAAATTAACAATAAAATATTTTCAGGTGCTTTGATTATTCATATACAACAATCCTATTTATTTACTTACTTACGATCTTTGAGACAGGATCTTACTAATCAGCTCTGACTGTCCTGGAACTCACTATGTGGATCAGGCTACTCTCATCTCATGGAGATCCAGCTGCCTCTGCTTCTAGAGTGCTGGCATTAAAGGCATGGTGCAGCCATGCGTGGCCTCCTCTGAATTTATAAGAATGTGTATCTAAAACTTAATTTTAATGATTTCACTAGACTTATGTACATTTCTAATAAAACAAATAATATATTTAACTATACAGTAGTCTTTAAAGAAACAAATTGTGATAGTCACAATTAGATGGTGATTACATGTGAATATTTTCATTTTTCGGCATATTCTGGACTTCTTACACATAAAGCTTCATAAAGTATGATTAAATAGCAAACACATCCAAGAAGCTAGATTTATTAGGAGGGATTTACAGACATCTTTCCCTAGAGCTATTATTTACATTAGGTAGGAAGGAGTGAGGGAATTGAAACCCAGTTTTCAGAGACTTATTTACATTTTGGGGGCAAAGATCTTTGTGGGTCAATAGAGAAGATGTGCCAAAGTATTAGCTTCTATTCTTGGACTTAGTGTTAATAAGTGTGCGATTCCCTATAACTGCCTGACAGGGTGAGAGTAGCCAGGCCATGATCCCCACTGGTGACCAGGTCACAGGAGTCAGTGCTAAGATGATACTCTTTGATTGATAGACTTATGTTTCTCATGCAAAATAATCTTCTTGTACACTGTGAAGATTTTTTTCACTCTGAATTGTTTAGTAAAAAGCTGAATGGCTTATTACTGGGCAGGATTTTCTAGGCAGAGAGGAGTATGGGAAGAAGAAGGGTGGAGATGTGGAGAGTCACCAGCTAAAGCCAGAGGAAGCAGGGGCATGGGCAGTGCAGAGTAAAGGGAATAAGGCCATGAGGCGGAAAGTAAATTAAGTTGTAAGTGCTAGTTAGAAAGAAGCCTAAGCTATTGGCAGAGCTTTTATAATTAATAATAAGTCTCTGTGTCATAATAATTAATAATAAGTCTGGGAGCTGGCAGGAAGGACAGAAAAATCTACCTACATATTTCCCTTCAGAATATCTGTATATTCATCCACCCAGCCACCTACGCACACATACATACATACATGTATACATAGAAGCATTATTAACCTGACATCAGTTTAGATACTTGATTTTGTTTCTTCTGTCTTTGCTTTATCAAACAAGATCTAAACCATAACAATGAAATAGTCTTGTGGTTTCATGAACAAATATTTTTACATCATAACTAATTTAATTTCAAGGTTTTTAAAAATACTTCTCTAAATTAGGTACAGTAGTTAGTTGACTTGTTCTTATTCCTAATGTTTATATTGTATTCATGAGTAGTAACTTCAAAATGATCATTACACAATCTTAAAAAGCATTTTAAAAATATGGTTCAAGTGAAAAAAAATTAAGATCATTACTGATACTTAGAACAACCTGTTTAAGTGAGAATATATATACTTGTTCAATTGCATCTTTAATAATGTTTAATTTCAATTAAAATTTAGAAATAGCTTACATTTTAAGGTAGTATTGGGAAATATGTCTACAAGAGAGAATCCTGATACCTGATCCATAATAACTGGGAATTTATTATATCAGAGAAATTGCAGCAAAAGACGAAGTCTAGAAAGCTTTAAAACACAGCTCAAAGAGATGAGACAATACCACAAGGCTGTGATCTTCATGTTGCTTTCTCTTTTCCTTGGGAAATCATAGCTTCTCTTTGGGAAAATTCAGATTGCTCACACTTCAGATAAGCCTTTGATAAGTACTTTGATGTTCAATAAGAAAGAGAAAAGATGTTTTCACAGAGAGAATCAAGAAATAACACCAGTCTCAGCCAAAGAGCCCTGCCATTGCTTTGTGGTACTTTACCACACACTGCCAAGAGTACAGATAGGTGTTTTCACTGCATTAGTGGAATGCTTGTTGTTTTAAAGCAAACAGGAGACACACATGGAAACAATCAAACTAAACCAAAATAACATCCTAATCGTCTTGTCTAGACTAGGGAGCCAGTGGGGTGTGTGTGTATGTGTGTGTGTGTGTGTGTGTGTGTGTGTGTGTGTGTGTGTGTGTGTGTGTGTGTGTGTGTGTTCAAGTAGAAGAAGAGATTAGCAAATGAAAGAAAATCACTTGGGATAGTGCACCATTTCCACTTCCATCTATGTAGTGCCTTTAAAGAAGAAAGACATCACTGTAATGGCAGAGTGTCCACCTGACGTTTTTATTAAAGTAAACAGAGTTCTAAGTAGGTGAGGCTGCAGTATTAGACTAGGCATTAGAGAATGTGATATTAAACAGCCTTTGTGATATGACCACACTCATGTACTGGATTGTTGTCGCTTCAGAGATATTTGCTAGTACATTTCTTCAAGGGATTTCCCAGAACCTTCCATTTGGACAGAATAAAAATATTTCCCCAAGTCAGGACAGCTGTCTCTTACTGTAATGGGGAGAGTCGTGGGGCAAAGCCTATAGGAATGAGAACACTAGCAACAAAAGAGTGACTGTAGCTGTACAGCTTACTCTGCTGACAGGAAAGAACTGCAGTACTGTGCGGAAATAAATTTAAGTTTCCAAAGGAGTCAGTTTCCATAATTCCCAAAGGAAGCATGTGCTAAAGTATGTGCGCTGTTTCTGTGGGTTAGAGTGAGGATACAGGGGGTGTGGGGAGGTTTTCAGGGGGTTTTCTAATAATGAGAAAGGTTTAATTGAAGAAAATGCTAGTCCAAACTAAAAAGTGGCTGAGGTGGTACATTTATGTGGCTTGGAGATATAGAAAGAAAAAAAATTATGATGATAATAATGTAAAAATCCCTGAAAATCGTAACACAAGTAAAAAGCTTTCAGTCTGAGGACAGTCAAACGTGGGAGAAACCAGGTTGATTTCACAGGCACTACCAGCGTAATTGATCTAGTATTGTTCATAGGAAATTAAGACTCTATTACCTCCTGATTGGATTAATTTAATAACTTCCACACAAAATCGTCTGCTCTTGATAGACTGTATATCTAACCTACGCATAAGACCGCTCCCCAGAGTCACAGGTCAGAATCACAAGTTAATCATCGGCTCATGGTGTAAAGGTCATGCCATCCAAGGCCATAGCCTCACACCTCTCCGTCTGGAATTAATGCTGCTTCCCTGTCCTGTAGTACTGCACTGGGATTGTACCTCCAGTAATTAATTTAAGTCAATATAAGCTCATCTACCCGATTATCTTCGTGTCTCTAGCATGAAAGTGGATGTGATTTGCACATTAGGATTTTGCCTGTTACTATTTTGTCCCTCTCTTGCTTAAATAAAGCACAACAGTGAAAAACAACAACAACAAACACAAAACAAAGGACCCTTTCAAAGAGAGAGTCGGGGTGAAGCCAGGACTTGAACTCTCCAAATAATCATGAGCTCCAGGGATGGAGACAGAGAAAGATTTTCCTGGTTAGGCTAAGACATGATGATGGTCTTACAAAGAAGCTTTTGATTCCTTAAAGTTTTCCCAAGGTTGAGATTATGCAGTTCTTTCATCCCAACAGTATTCTGAACTACCACAGGCTATACCGAAGTCTGATTTTCAGACATGGACTGTGAACAGAGAAGAAGTTAGAGGAATTGAGATATTTCTGTAACCCGCTCTCCATAAGGGAAAGTAACCAAGAGCGGAATTCAATGAAACTTTTCTGAAGACCAGGTGAGGCCTCCTCCAGGGGCAGCAGCTCTGAGACAGTGAAGAAACAGGAGATGCTCCCAGCAGGCTGGTGATCTCATGCACTTTCAGGGGGAGTTTTTAAACATCCACTCAGCACAGAGTGGTGGAACACAAGCTACTGTGATAAAAATGATAAAGGTTGGCTGGGGGTGAGTTTATGTGATGTGGAAAAACCAATTAGTTATATTAATTCACTCTTTTATGTTCATTATATGAATAGAACCAGTCAATATTCTGGCAATAAACTTGTTTGTTTTTCCTTTATATATATTTTTATTGAAAATAGTTTTTTTCCATACCATATATTCTGACCATGATTTCCCCTCCCCATCTTCTCCTAGATCCTTCCCACCTCCCTAACCACACAAATCCAACCTTTTCTTTCTCTCTCTCTTTAGAAAGCAAACAAACAAAACCCCAGAATGAAAGATAAAACAAAGAAAAAAACACAAGAAACACATACAGAACAAAACTAATAAAAATACAAGAATGGGAACCATAATATGCAGGCAAAGATGAGCTAGACCAAAAAAAAAAAAAAAAAAAAAGCCCATACAAAGCAATATGAGACAAAATGTCTACAAAAATACCATTGACTTCATTTTTTTGTTGGCCATCTACTGCTGGGTATGGGGCCTTCCCTTGAGTGTGGTTAACATATCCAGTGAAACTCCATTGAAGAGAACAAATTCTTACTTTGTAAGCAGGTGTTAATTGGAGCTAGCCTCTGCTTAGGGATGGGAGATAGTGTCCTCTCTCTCTCTCTCAGTGCTGGGACTCCATCTCACTTGAACCTGTGCAGGTGGTACATGCTGCCACAGTCTCTGAGTTCCTATGTGCATCAGTCCTGTTGTGTTGGGAAGATACTCTTTCCTTGGTGTCATCCATCTCCTCTGGCTCTCACAGTCTTTCTGCCTCCTCTTTTCCATAGCACCCTGAACCACAGAGGAGGGGTTTGATTAAGACATCACATTTAGGACATTTAGGACATAGTATTCCAAAGTATCTCACTCACAGGCCAGTTGTGGGTCTCTGTTATTAGCTCCCATCTTCTGCAAAAAGCTTCTCTGATGATGGGTGGATATGGCAATGATCTGTAGGTATAGAAGAATGTTGTTAAAATTCATTTTATTGTCATGTTCCTTTAGCAGAACAATAGTATTTGGTTTTCCCCTACACCTATGTCCTGTCTAAACTCAGGTTCTTGGCCACCTGAGCAGTGTCAGGCGTGGGTTGCATCTTGTGAAGTGGGCCTCAAATCCAATCAGAGAGTAGATGAATACTTCTAAAACATTTGTATTACTATTGCACCAGTATATCATGCAGGCAGGTTAATTTTCCTTTCTGCAAGGTTAACAGTTCTTATTTTCTGTTAGTAACTGTTTTCCAAACCAGTGATTTTGGGGGAAGTGCAATGAAGTTTTAAATTTTGTATAATGAAATTTGAAATAAAAAAAAAAAAAAACCAAAAAACTGTTTCTTAGAATATAGACCATGAGGTATGTTTTCGGCCCAGAATCCCTATGTTGTGACTAACACCCTATCCTATAAGTATGTAAGTCAGCCTATTGGTCAACAAATCCTATTTTCCAAATGACTCTCATTTCAGAATAAAAGCACTTACATATTGGATTCAATATAGATGTGTTGCAAACCCAATGTAATGAATTTGTGACAGTTTGACTTTGTTTATTTAAATTTTCATACTGTCTTTGTGAATCACAAGTAAGAACATTCTGAGTTGGTAGATGCTTAAAGAGAGATTTTTATCTTTTACGTGTGATAAAAATGCATATTTCCAGGAAGAAGAAATGATATTACAGCTCTTTCACATGGGAAACATTCAGCAAACCACTTTAGTGTCTTAGTGTTCTCTTGGCATGTATGCCCTCCTTATTTGAAATCAACTTAAAATTTATATTCCTTCACAGCCCAGTAATTCCTTGTTTAAGTTGTTGTTTGTCTCACATTGTTTCCTGCCTCTCCTAAAGCTCTGTTTTGTGGTTGCTGCTTCTACAAATCTCGATACAGATTCTACAACCCATTGTATTTTAACCTGAAAACAGGATATTTTGCTCACTTTTAAATACAATTTAAATGATAACTCTCATCCTTTTAAGTTGTCAATTATTTTATTCAAAATATAATCTTAGTGTTAATACAAACCACTTTTTATTGCTCTTATGCACTGAAGAACACTCACAGGAAACAAGGGCCCTACATGATTTCATCCTCAGCTGTCACTCCAGATGTCATTTTTTTTTCAAATTAGTTTTGCAAATATGAATTTACAAGTGCATTATACTAATTACTTTCTTATATCTTACAACTTTGCCTTCCTTGTTAGAGATTTTTGTTTTCAAAGTAGTGTCATGTCTGTGAAGCAGAACTCACTGATAATTCATTATAGTGTTAAAGCTTCATTTTGCGATGTCAAGGATAATTGTTGCATTTGAGCCAAAACCTTGAAGATATTCCCATTATACAGGTTATTTAACAGAGTGATTTGATAAGATCCATTAGCTATTCTGCAAGCCCATTTCCAGTATTAGAAACAATCTGTTTAGATGGTCGTTTGTTTACAAGAACTTTGGCAAAGACCTTCTTAGACTGCAGTGTGAGCACACACATGCATGTGTGTATGCATGTGCTTGCGAGTGTGTGTGTTCGTGTGTGTGTGTGTGCGTGTGTGTGTGTGTGTGTGTGTGTTTGTGTGTGTGTGTGTAATGTAAGTTGAGTTTTGTGTCACCAGAACTGGCTGGCATGACTTGTGAACCTATTAGAGTTGGAAAGCAATTCTGTTCTTGTTTCCAGAGTTCACATTCATTTCCATGAAAATGAAGGGCTTGATAGAACAGCATTCTTTTTTCAGTGTTGATCCTGGCTGATTGAAACATTTCCAGGAACAGGCCACTGTTCCTTCTTATGCAAATTGTAAACTCACAAGAAGCAGACAGCTTCAACATTCCTTATTTAATGAAAACAAGGAAGTCTGTGTTTCCCATACACTGCTAAACAATTTCTAACGTCTAAAACTAGAGTTGAATAAATTTACATAGTGGAGAAAGGCAGTGATGTGAGGGGAAAACAGTAAGAATACAATAGAAATGCCAAGTTTGTGAATAATTTGGGGGAACTTATTGAAAACTAGACTTCCCTGAAATGTATATAAAAACAAATGTCACCCATGAAATAACACTTTTTGCCAGAAATTCTTCTTACAACCTAGATAGCTGATGCCTCGCTTCCCTTCCTGTATCATGAAATAAAAACAATTTCATTATAAAATATTCCCTATTCAAAGAATTTTGAAACATGCACAACTTCAAGAATTCTTGGGGGTGATGAGAGTTATGTCTAAAATAGATGAAGTAGTTTTACCCAGTCGCAAACAGTTTTTTCTAAAATGTCCACTCTATCTGAAAAGTCTACTTTTCTTCTCTACACGTATGTCACCTTTCCTCATCCTCTGCTTCATTTTCTCACATTAGCATGCTATATGTTTTATTTACCAAGCTATATGCATGTGCACACACAAATCTATTATTTACTTACCATGTCTGTTGACTACTCTCATAGGGGTTCAAAGCTCTTTGAAGGCAATCTATTTTCTTTTGTGTTTGATGCAGTTTCTTCAATTTCTAGAGTAGAAGCTATCATATAATTGTGATGAATAAACATTTATTGAATGAAACTAGAGAGTCTGATTCAAGAGAACCCCAAAGTTGCTAGACTTCTCTTCCAAAGGATGAAAATTAACCATCAATTCTAGAGTTAGTTACTGCATTTGAACTGAGATATGTGATCCTGTTAATCCCACCCACCAAGTAAGAATAAGACCACTACCACTGTTTTGAGCCAAACTTGAAGCAAGCTTGATTTTTACTGGGGTATACCCAAGAGCTGGCCTGTGACTGCTTCCTAAATTGGATTAAAGAGAGCAGTCCTGAGCCTAGTTCTTAGGGCCCTTTTAAGGAGTAAAATCACAAGTAATTACAAATCAGGTTTACAGAAGCAAGACATTGAAAGTAAGGAAGGAGGTACCAAAACAAAACAAAAACTCGAAAAACAACAGCCATTACCATGTGGTCACCATGTGACTAGGGAGGGTTTGAGTGTTCTCAAAAACAAGTCAAGGTTATGGGTTGGGGGAGATCAGGATCCAGGAAACAGAGACTTAAAAACAGATACTCAGCTCTTACAGTAAATGGAAACTTACTTTTAACAATACAGCATAATGACTCCTGCCTTCAAAATGGAATCAGGCAGGTTCCTCAATCCACACAGCTTAAGCTTTCAAGTGGCAGCTCTTTTTGTAGCAGGGTTTCCACCTTTAAAAATACAATAAGCAAATTACTTTGAATGAAGTAAAAAAAAAAACAAAACAAAACAGAAAAGTAACTATGGGACAGGTGATAACCTGCCTCTCTTTCTATGAAAAATATTTATTAATGAAATCATTGTGTAATTAATGTGTTGTAATGAAAAGTTGATGGGTGTCTGGTTATATTATTGCTTATAATTACTTTTTAGAAAATATATAGTCTCCTTGCTCCTGAGCACACACTGTCTCCCTGACATTTCTTTTTCTACTCCTGACATCACACAATGTGGGGGATGATACACTAGAACATAATATGCACTGCCATCTTTATCTAGTCAATTTATTCAGCTTTTCGTTTCTAGAGTGGTGAGGCAATACAATCTGCAGCTTTAGAAATGTGTTCTTAAAGGGAGAGACCCATAAGTTTTTTGTTTTCAAAGAAAGATAGATAGATAGGTTTATTAAAATAGAGAATACTGAAAGATAACCAGGTTTGTGTAGAAAATCCTTTAATTTGGTCATAATAAGTTGAATTGTATCTGTTGAATTTCCCACATTGTCATTGAACTTCCTGTACACCAATACTCAGAGAGAGCTTTTGAAGTATCCAAAGGCATGTTTTGAATAAACAAAACTTGCAGTTCAGAGTGACAGTATACACTTTAGGTGTAATTATGGTCTTAGGGTTTCTCTTGCTGTGAAGAAACACCATGACCCTGGCAATTCTTATAAATGAAAACATTAATTGGGGTTGGGATACAGTTTCAGAGGTTTAGTCCATTATCATTATGGCAGGAAGTAAGGCAGCATGTGCTGGAGAAGTAGCTGAGAGTTCTACATCTTGATCTGCAGGCTACAATAAGTGAATTGACCCATACTGGGTGTAGCTTGAGCTTATATAAGGCCTTGAAGCCTGCCCCACATTGACACACTTCCTCCAACAAGGCCATCCTTCCTTCAACAAGGCCACACCTCCTATTAGTGCTACTCCTGATAGGCCAAATATTCAAATACATGAGTCTATGGGGGCCACACCTATTCAAACCACCACTTTCCATTTCTTGGCCCTCATAGGCTTGTAGCTGTAACATAAAGTAAAATGTATTTAGTCTAACCTTAAAAGTCTATCACAGTCTTAACAATGTTTAAAAGTCCAAAGTTCAAAGTCTCTTCTGAGATTCATGAAATCTTTTTACTGTAATCCCTTATAAAATCAAAATTAAAAAACAAAACAAAACAGATCACATACTTCCAACATATAATGGCACAGGAATATATTACTGTTCCAAAATGGAGGAAAAAGTTAACAGTGGGGAAATACTGAAACAAAACAAGACCAAAAACCAGCAGGGAAAACAAAGCAAGACCAAAACCAGCAGGGGAAACTCCAAATTCTGTATCTCCATGTCTGATGTTGAAGCACTCTTCAGAAAAAGCAAAGTACTCCTTTCAGCTTTGCTCACTGAAACATACTTGTCTTGGCCTGTTCCACCCCTTCTAGCAATTTTTTTTTGGCACATATCACATAGCTCTGGCATCTCTAACATCTTGGGGTCTCCAAGGCAATTCAGGCTTTACCTGCACAGCTTCACACAATGGTCTCTATAGCCCTCCATTCAGGGACACCCCTGATACATGTCTGGCCCAGGTAGATTTCCTTAGTCATATAGGGAGATTCCATAACCCCTTTTTTCTGCCCTTGACTCTAAAGTTGGAACCATATGGCTGAAGCTGCCAAGTTCTGTTGCTTGCTGGGGCTGGAATATGTCCCACTTGTTCAATTGTGTCTTTATCAGCTTTCTGGTTTTGATACTTTCCTTCACTGTGTAGGCTTGACTGTCCTCAAACTCAATATGTAGACCAGGCTGGCCTCAAACTCAAAAATCTGCCAGTCTCTGCCTTCTGAGTACTGGGATTAAATGTATGCACCACCATGCCTGGACCTAAGCTTTCCTTTAATCTCTTTTCACAAGCTGGAAAGTTATTTGGGTGGGATCTTTCCCTGAGGTCACCACTCCCTTTATTACATTTCTTCATCTGTTTATCTTCTTAAACACAGGATCTTGCTCCAATTCCACTTTCTGGTGCCCCTCTTCTCCTCAAATTGTATATTTTGTACTTTTACTTTCTCAGCTTGCTCCTTTTTATTATAAATCTTCATTAGAGTTAACACTAATAACCATATAGCAGAGTCTATACTAGGCTATTTTGAGATTTCCTCTGCCAATGGAATTAATCTAAATTCCTTTACTTTAGCCTCAGGCAAACTATTTGGATAAGGAGGAAAAGCAGCCACATTCTTCACCAAAATATCACAAGAATTATCTCTAGGCAATATACTAAAATTCTTCTCCACTGAAGCAGGCCCCTAAAGTTCAAAACACCCTCAGCACCACTGTCTCCCATATTCCTTCTAGGGTGACCCATTAAGCAGCACTTAAAGTATTTCATTGTTTCTCAACCCAAAGTCCAATTCCTCCAAACAAAAACATGGTCAGATCTATCACAGCAATACCCCAGTCTACTGTGGGATAATGCTGTTGCACACTGTTTTAAAAAAAAATGCTGATTGTAATGGCATACAGGTAAAGCCATGGAACATGTGGCAATATATATCAAGAAAAATAGGCTGAGTTTAAATATAAGAGCTAGTCAGTGGTAGACCTGAGCTAATGGCTGAGCAGTTTTAATTAATATAAGCCTCTGTGTGCTTACTTGGGTCTGAGTAGCTGCAGACCGGGCGGTGTGGTGATATTTTATTTGTGCTGAAAGGTGTTGATATTTTATTTGTATGTTAATAAATAAAGTTTGCCTGGAGATCAGAGGACATAGCCAGCCATAAAAAGAAATCCGGCAGTGGTGGCACATGCCCTTAATCTGATCACATGGCAGGCAGAGTCTTTCTGTGTTCAAGGACACAGCCATCTGTGGTAACATGCCTTACATCCCAGTACCAACCATAGGGACCTGGAGGTTTATATAGACAGGCAGTGACAAGGAAGTGAGGTGGCTGGGTTAAGAGTCAATGAGAAGGCAGAACAGCAAGGCAATAAAGGTGCGGGTTAGACAGGAAGAAACTGGTTCTCTTGGGAAGCTATAGTGATGTGGTGAGCTAAAGTGACTTGATGGCTATCACTCTGATTTCTATGGCTTTCACCCCTGTATTTGGCTCTGTGTTTCTTATTTAATAAGACTGTTTCAGAAATTCATCTCTGATGCAGGAAAACATAAAGCTACACCAGTGCCTGATACTAACTTCTGTCTTAGGTTTCTATTGCTGTGAAAGCATACCTTTTCCATGGCAACTCTTATAAATGAAAATATTTAATTGGGGCTGGCTTACTTTCAGAGGTTTAGCCCATTATTTTCATGGTGGGAAGCAAGGCAGCATGCAGGCAGACACGGTGCTAGAGAGGTAGCTGAGAGGTCTACATCTTGATCCACAGGCAAGAGGAAGGGAACTGATCCATCCTGAGCAGAGCTTGAGCATAAATGAGACCTCAAATCCTATCCCTACATTTACAAATGTCCTCCGACAAGGCCACACCTACTCTGACAAGGCCACACCTCCTAATAGTGCCACTCCTATAGGCCAAGCATTTAAACACATGAGTCTATGTGGGCCATACCTATTCAAACCACCACAATCAGGATATAGTTTAGATAAATAGTAATGGAGATTTCTGTTTAAGATTATAGGAGAATACATAAAAAGAAGAACCCAGGACAAAATATTGAGAAAGTTCAACAATTAACAACTGATGATTGACAGCTGATCATTGGAAGAGTTTGAGATATGTTCAGAAATGTGTGGGAATCAACAAGGGGGTTAATAAGAGTTAATGCAAAGAGGAAAGAGCAATTAACAGGGCTAAATGCTGTTGAGTGTTTAGGCACTATGAAGATAATCTAAATGTGCAAATACATTGTTAGTGTGCACTTTGGAATTGTTAAAGCAAAAAACAGATTTGAGAAGGTTGAAACAAGTCAGTAAAACAGATAGGAAAGGAAGTGTTCTGTAAGAATCTTGGCTAAGAAAGAGAAGGATGAGTTAGTCCTTGTAGGAATGTGAGAAATTAACTTTCTTTAGCTGGAAGAACTGGGACTGCATTTGGACATGCATCTTCTCTGCTTTCATTCTCACTCACTAGTCTCAGAAGCAAACATTATATCCTCCTATGCTCCATCCTTGCTTCCTACCCTGTGCTGATTCATTAATTGGCTTTATCCAGCGGAGCGTACACAGGACTTGAACCTAAGCAATCTGCAGTCTCACTGAGGGGAAAATGTAAATACAGCAGTCACTGTCCCACTCTTGCTACTGCAATATTACTGTGAATGCAGATTAATCTGAGTTTTTGTTATACTCCAAGGTGATGTATTTACACTATCTTACAATGCAAGTATTTGACTGAAAATTGGCCTGTGTTTTGAAACTTCAGAACCAAATTTCCTTCAGGCACAGCTGGCTCATACAGGGACAAAAACTTTTGACCTTGAGCTCATTAGCATGATGAAGCAATCAAGTGAACCAGCAGATACAAGACTGAAACAAAAAAGAACATCAATTTTTTGATTAATTGTAAATGCCTAAGTTGAGAGTAGGGGAGTAAAATTTGAATTAGTGTAGGCAGCATGTCCTTTACAAATTCACCAGAAGTTATTACTTAACCAAATCTGCTTCCATTTAATGCTAAAAGTAATCATTTCCCCAAACCTCCTACACCAAAGGTTCTGTAAGTAAACTAAAATACACATAGGAAGTCATGCTGTAGTCTCGGGTTGCTAATTGGAATTTTGATGATATAATACAGAAGCAAGACAAGACAAGAGCCAAGTATTTTCATTAGCTTCGCCACTCATGTTTCTGCATCTTAATCAGTTATGTTAATATTTAAATATGCAGTGAAAGCCCAAGTGCATAGAAAGCACAGGAGTTTCATTAATAACTGTAATTTGTATAAAAGAATATAAACCAGTGACCAATGCTCAAATATAAAATTTAACTGGAGTTTAAAATAGCTATGTCATAGCTTATTTTTAAAAATGCAATATTAGAAACTTTAGTCACTAAGATATAGGGGTGGTTGATCATTTGCTGGGAAAGGTTCAGAATTTTGTCTTAAAGTCCTAATTCCCTATTATCTATATCATTCTGTTTATGTAATGTTATTTGGAACATGAAAATGATCCACAAGGGAAAGGCATTGGCACCTCCTGAAATGCCTTAGATTCTGTCATCTCTGAGCTGTGCAGGCTTCAAAAGGGACATAATGGAGCAGAGAGAACTGTCACTCTCAGCTGGGACTTTCTCCTTCAGCAGCCATGCTTCAAATGGGTTCTTCTGCAGAAGAATGGCTTGAAGTGACAGTCACTATGCCTTGCTCACAACAGTCAGCCACAGAACAGAACATTCTGGAATAAAGGATATTGGGATGACTCAGTATGCCTTTTCTATACATCTACAAGGACGCTTGTATAGTTTCTTCTGGCTTCTGAAGAGAAGAATATAATTCATTGTTACCAACGGCTCTTAAGTCTTCTTAGTGTATCTAACTTACATTTTTATTAACAAAGTAAAGAAAAAAATTCCCAACACATAACAAGCCAATGAAATCTGACTCAAATATTATTTTGTATGGAATTAGTGAGGAATATTCATCCACATCAAATTCACAAAAGATAATCACTTATGAGTTTGCATTAAGTATCTATTAAGCTTTCACGGAGTAACAGGAGAAACTATTAAACTAAAATCAGCTTGAGTTCCTTTTTTAAGATTTATTTTTATTTTTTAATTATTAACATTTGTTTGTGGCGGGGTGTGTGCATGTCAGTACAGGTCCCTGTACAGGCCAGAGATATCAGACCCAAGGAGATGGGTTGTGGGCAGATGTGAGCAGCCTGGCAAAGGAGCTAGGAACTGAACTTAGGGCCTTGAAATAGCAAAATACACTGCACAGCAAAGCCCTCTCTCCAGCACCCAGACTGAGTTCTTACAGCCTCAGAAAGCAATTGGTCTAGAATTACTACCAAAGGTAGTTAACTGAACTGTTACTAATGATCTTTTGATTTGATGCGAAGCCAGTCCTGAGTTGCACATACCTACTATATCTGCTAAGCCAGTTTGCCTCAATTTACATCTAGCAGGATGCTATAGTCAAGATCATAAGACTCTGGGATTTTGGAGCTAGTCCAAAAGAGTAAGATCTCACATCTTTCTTATGCCTTAAAAAATGCCATATGGTGACACTTCCTTTTATTTCTTCATACCTTATCTCTAACATATTTGGCTCCATTCTGGGTCTCTTTATTATAGGCATACCTCACTGGTCATGAAAATACTTACTTAACTCTCTCATCTAAAGACTTTTCTCTCAAATCAAACAAAACGAAAAACAAACAAACAAAAAAAAACCAAAAAAAACAGTTTGCTAACTTTGTTAGCTCTTTCATTGCTTCCCTATACTTTGATTTGTCTTCTCCATGGGTCATGTTCTGTCTTACTAAACACTGCAACTACCCCCCCCTCACCTTCTATACATTATTTTCTTTTAACTTGGATTTATTGAACTGTAATTGGCAAATTTCCCAGCTGAACATGCTATTTGCTGCTTTCACAAAGAAGGTAGAAGGACGGTGAGTTTGAAGCCTGACTGAGCTATACATAGCCGTTTCAGGGCTAGACTGAGCAACTTAGCTACTGCTTCAAAGAGGAGCTAGGCTTTAGCTCACAGATAGTGCACTTGCCTAGCACTCCAAGGCCATGAGTTTAAGAAGTAATAGTTTGATATACATGCATGTTGATTAGCATAACAACTTAATTGACATATGAAGTAAAACAGATTGTCACTAACCATGGTGAAGATGTTACATATTAGAACCCCCCCAGATCTTACTTACCTTATTATGGAAAGTTTATGCCAACTGGCCAGTATCTCCCCATTTACCTTTCCCAGCACTGGAGAACACCACTCTATTCTTTGTCTGTAAAAGCCCTCATTCTTTATAGAAACACTCTCAGAATTTGTGCTAAATATTTTTAAGTAATTTTTTTGTCTCTAGCAAAGAATAAAATTTCCACATTAATTATGCTTATTGCTAATTGTGTCATTCCCTTCATGAGACAACCAGGCCAACATACAGACACACCATACAATAGCTGAAAGTGGGAATCTTTGTCAGTTTTTGTTCATAGAATTGAGAACTATACTTGACACATTGTAAGCACTTCTTAAATATTTATTGAGTGATTTAATGAGTGAATGAATGAAATTACTGACATGGTAGAGGGCTGTGGTGTCTGAGAGAGAAATATGTGTATAGAGAGAAAGAGGAACAGGGAGAGAGATGGGGAGAGGAAGAGCGAGAGGAGGAAAGAGAGAGAGAAGAGGAAAACTGAGTTTTCTACTCTGTTTCCAGGTTCTTGTGATGGACTGTCAGGGAAAGAATTCAGAGACGAGGTGAAGCAAAGATTTGGGGGTCTGGGGAGATGACTCAGCAAGCATGATGATGGGAGTTTGGATCCCCAGATCTCATGTTAAAAAGTCAGGCAAGTAATATAAGTGCTTGTAATCTCTTGGGAGCCAGGAATGTGAAATATTCAGGGAAAGTTGACTAGCTAGATCCACAAGTTCTTGGTTCAGTTGGGAGATGTTACCCCCAATAGATGAAATTGAAAGCAATCAAAGAAAACATCCAAAGTCAACTTCCAGCTTTCACATACACTTACAAGTATAGTCTGTACTTACATGTGTAGTATGGCACATGTACATGTGCCCACACAAACGCAGACTCATAAACAAACATGCATGCACACTATCCGCACAATAAAATGAAAATTCAATAAAACAGTCATCTATTATAAAAAGAACAGAGGGGGATCTTTCATCACAAAGCAAAATACACCCAAGGAGGGGTCTAGCAGTTCAGAGTGAATCGTGACTACTGGAGGCAGCTGCTTACCCATGGTGGCAATTCTTCATGGGCTGAGGGGTGGGGAAAGATCAGAGAATCTCAAGGTAGGTTGGTAAATTCTAAGAGAGCATCTATTCTCTTCTCTACATTTACATGGAATTTTCAAAAGCGTCACTGCAAAAATCAACATGAGTTGGTATAGGAACAAATAATGAAGCTAAGGACACTTAGGGCAGTGTTAGTTCCAGCAGGTTTGATAAGGTCTTGCTGTTCACTAAGTGGTCACATGACATCCTGCTGTGACACTGCTCTCCTGACACAGACACCGGGTCTTTACCTGCTAGGTAGGGCTTTCTTCTCTCCACTATTGAGCTTCCCTGAAAAACTTCAATTGTCTTCCTCACTACCTCGAAAAACACTATATTTTGCTATAGAAATTTCAGAAGGAATAGACTTAGTAACTTCATTTCCTTTTATGAATAGAGTCTGGCCTTTGGGTGTGGCCTGTAGTACCAGGATCTTCTAAAACCAAAACATTTAGAAAGCTGAAATTGAAATAACACATTAGAATACTCACTGGTAACTAGTTACATATTATGTTTACCAAATAATTTGTTAGTTTTTATTTGATTAAAATATAATTGCATCATTTCCTCTTTCTCCTCTCTCTAACTCCCCCCTCACACCCTTTAAAATGAATGGATTCTTCTCTAGTTAGTTATCTAATTGTTGTGATGTGCGTCTCTGTGTGAGTATTAAACATATAAATACAATCTGCTGAGTGTATTTCTTGTTGCTTGTATGTATGTATGTGATTTCCAAGCTGATCACTTGGAAATTGATAACAGAGTAGGGGTCTCATGCTTCAGGAATACCAATTCTCCCTCTTACAGCAGTCATTAATTACTTGTAACTATTCATCTAGGGATGGAGCCCCATGAGATGATACCCCCTACCAACATGGGGATATCAACTATGTCGGAACTATGTGAGTCTAGTTTAGGCAGCCATATTTTAGATTTCCCAGGTGCAGCTTCCCTGTCATATCTAGAAGACATATTCACATAGCACATGTCCTCTGGCTTTTATAATCTTTTCACCATTTCTCCCATGATGCTCCTTGAGCTTTCTGTTGTAGGAGCTATGTTGTGGATGTATCAGTTGGGCCTGGGCACCATGCAATCACTTGTTCTCTGTGTTTTGATCAGTTGTGGATCTCCATAATAATCTTGCACTGCAAAAAGAAGTGTCTTTGATGACCAGTGAAACCTACACATATACGAGGATGGTGATAAATATTTAGAATGCAGTCAGGAATTACGCCGGCTTAGGAAAGTGGCAGCCAGAAATCAAGAATCTGAGATAATCCAACTAAGAAAATAAATTTTCATGAAGAGGCTTGAGAAATAATTCCTTACTACAATATGGTGGAGACAGTAAAAGAATTGAGTCTTCCAGCGCGTGTGCATAAGAAAGAAGAGGGCTCAGGATGGATTCTGTGCAAAGTGGGGTAAACGATGGCAGAGAATGATCTACCAGGAAAGGGAGAAAAGTCCTGAGAGGCTACAGCAAGACGAAAAAGGGATTTGGGTAGTAAGAAGTCTGAATTCACTGATTCCCCTTCTCTTTCTATAGATTAAACATTGCAGGATCATTTTTGATATTTTCCTCATTGGCATAATATCTTATAATTACTAAGGGAAAATGAGCTTTTGATAGCAGAGGTGATTTTTTTTTCCCTCTAAATCAATGTATCCATTAAAGAATGCATTATTGCACAGCAGATGGAATTAAATGAACCATTGTGTGAACTTGGCATTTTCAAATCAAGCTACCTGAATGTAATTGCTTGAAGATACTTTCTAAATATGCTGTTCATGAGGGATTAGGTTTCATGGAGAGTCTCTCCCATTCTACTTAGCTTTTTTTCCGTGCGATGTTTTTAGTCATCTTGGCTCATTGTACTGTCATGTTCTGCCAATGATAATGGTGAAAATTAATCCTGAACCAGCAGAACTGATGACACAGAACCAGTCGACAGCTGTTTAAAAAACAAACAAAATAGGCCAGGGATGACTTACAGGACAGAATGTCCCGGCTTTGTGCCATACAAAATTGGAGTGGCTTGCTCCAATCCCAATAACATTGAACTTCAGGAAAATTTCCCGATGTATCAAATATAAATTTTTAGGACTTTATCCACAGACTGTTTTCACTGCCATTGTCATTGGGAAGTTGCAGCAGTTGGTGACAAGGAATCTTATGTGTTTTACAGAATAAGCAGAATTTTAGTTTGGTGAATCATTTTGTCATATGGGGACTGTACCTGCCAGGTGACATTTACTATTAAGGTGACAATCACCTTCTCATTGTTTCTTCCAGTAGGAAGGAGAAGTTTATGTCTACTTCTTGAGTTAACAGTAAGTAAACAATTGGAACAATGGCTATTCAAAACTCCATTTTAAATTCTCACCACTAGACCATTTTTACTATTTATTTTAAGAAGTGAATTCTCAGCTGGGTGTAATGGCAGATAAAGCCTGTAACCCCGGTATTTGGGGATGATGTCAGGAGGATCAAGAGTTCAAGTTCACCCTCTCTCAACTGTATTCTAAGGTCCTTAAACCTGGACTACATAAGGTCTTGGGGAAAATTTGAAAAAAAAAATTATGTTATTTCTCAAGCTATTACTACTGTCTTCGGGTATGCTCTTAGGAAATGGGGAACATATAATCTGTGTATGAGAACATCAAGTTTTATGGGAAAATGGACTTACAATTCCACATTTTTTGCATAAATTTGCTTGTAAACTTCCCAATGATTTGAGCCAGCTAATAAAAGAATGGAACATGTTTCTTCTGTTTTAGCAAAGGAGCATTAGTATGTCTCCAACAGGAATCCTCTTTTACAAATCCCAACTAGTATCATAAATACAGAGTTATCCGGAAAAAAATAACACTGAGCATTTCCATATACAATGCATTCTTTTAAAAACTATAAGCTTACAGTTTGGGAATTAATTGGTGGTAGATAATGTTAAAAATAAATTTAAATGGGGGAAATTACAACATTTTTATTGTTATGGAATGCAGGAAAAGAAAAGGCAGGCTTTAAAGTACACTGTCCCAAAAGGAATGTCAGAAAAAGATTGCTTTATAATGAACATGAAATAATAAGTAGATGTGGTAGATTGATGGAGAATGTCCCCTGTAGGCTCATGTATTTGAATTACTGGTTCCCAGTTGGTGGAGCTGTTTGGGGATGTGTGTGACCTTGTTTGAAGAGGTGTGTCACTGGAGGTGGGCTTTGAGAGTTTAAGGATTCACAACACTGCTGCTTTACTCTCTCTGGTGTCTAAAATTCAAGATGTGAGCTCTTTCCATTCCACACCAGTTCCATACCTGTCTGCTGCCTCTATACCGCCACAGTGAACTGGAACCTTAAGCCCCAAACAACTCCTTCCTCTGTAAGTTGCCTTGGCCATTGTACATTATTACAGAAACAGAAAGATGAGTGAAATGTGTAAATTGGAAAAGAAATTATGTGAGTTATTGTGTTGGCTAGTTTTATGTCCACTTGACACAAGCTAGAGTTATCAGAGAGGAAGGAGCCTCATTTGAGAAAACACCTCCATTGGAGCTGGCTGTAGGTAAGCCTGTAGGGCGTTTTCTTAATTAATGATTGATGTTGAAGGTCTGGGCCATTGTGGGTGGTGCCACCCCTAGACTGGTGGTCCTGGGTTCTATAAGAAAACAGGCTAAGAAAGGCATGAGGAGCAATCCAGCAAGTAGTGTTCCTCCATGGTTTCTGCATCAGCTCCTGTCTCCAGGTTCATGTTCTGCTTAGTCCCTGTCCTGAGCTCTTCCAATAATGAACAGTGATGTAGAGGCCAAATAAACCTTTTCCTCCTCATTTTTCTTTAATTCACGGTGTTTCATCATGGCAGCAGTAACCCTAACTAAGACAGCAAGTTTAGGAATGAAGGCAGAAATTCTACTGCTGGGATATAAGATGACAGATTTATGTCAGAAAGTAAAAAGGGTATGGTCCTAGAGGTGAGACTGGGTGCCTGAAACTCTAAAGTCACTCTCATCTTTGAGAATGTGAACCCATGTGGAATTGTACACATCTAAGTACCAGAACAGCACTTCAGCATAACAGAATCAAAAGTGCTGGGATCTATCATCTCATTTCTTTTAAAGTCAGCACAGGTGAGGCCAAGTAGTGATGTTAGGCATGCCCAGGGCTGAGAGGCACTCATGAAGATTATGGAATTCTGGAATATCCAACAAATATCTAGACCTTGTAAGTCTTTTCTCTCCTCTCTCTTCTTCCCTTCCTCATGTAAGAGAAAGGTTAATCATAACTTTTTTCTCTTTTTTTATAGCAATATGTGTATATAAAGAAAGGAATACTATAAAAATGAAGCACTAAAGCTGACAGAACATTATCCCTGGTATAGTAGAAATTTATGTGAAATAATTTGATTATTATCATCCTGGATATAATGTTTTAAATCATGTATCTTTAATATTTGAAGAGTATCTATGTTAGTCTGACTTTTTATCACCACAGTGAGAAATACCTGAGAGAAAGAGTCTAAAAGACAGAAGATTTATTTTATGATTTCAGAAGGTTTTGTCCAAGATGGATTAGCTCTACTTCCTTTAAGTATTAGTCTTTGTATGTATATAAGAGATTTATTAGGGTGGTTTACAGGCTGTGGTCCAGCTAGCTCACCGCTGGCTGTCTCCTCATGAAAAGGTCCAAAACCCAGTGGTTGTTTAGTCCACAGGGCTAGATGTCTCAGCTGGTCTTTAGTCTATGTTGGAATCCCAAAGAATCAGGTTCTAATCCCAGTGAATGAATGCCTCCGCAGCAGGAGAGATGAACTTGCCAGGGAAACTAAGGCCAAGGAGGCAGAACCAAAAGCTTCCTTCTTCGATTTCCTATTGTATAGGTTGGTACCAGCAGATGTGACCCAGATGTAAGGTGGGTCTTCTCATCTCAAATGATTCAATCAACAGAGTCCTTTACAGTTGTGCCCAGATGCTTAGGTTTTAGTTGATTGCAGATGTAGTCAAGTTGACAACCAAGATTAGCCATCACACGTGTGCAAGACAGACACATGGTAGAGAGGTGTGATGACAGAGGAAAGATGTTCACCTCACGGCAGCCACAAAGCAGAAAGGAGTAATCAGAAGATGCAGAAGCCAAGCGATAGCCTTCAAAGTTACAACCCTAGCAGCCCATTTTTTTTTTCTAGCTACACATCACCTACTACATTCTTCCTGCCTCCCAATTAGTCACTCAATTTAAAATTCCTCAATTACTTAAACCCTTATTAGGTCAGAGATACTTTGCCTTTTTCTGTTTTTATAAATAATATTTCTTATTCTTTAGAAGTTTCATGTATTTATAAAATGTAGATTGACCACTACCTCCTTCCAACTCCTTCTGACAGCCTACACCATCTTGTCTCCAACTCCTTGCCCTTTTTTATTTAATATTTTGTTAGCAATAACTCCTGATTCCAATCAGTGCTGTCCATATGCACATGGGAATATGACTATCCACCAAGGAATGAGAAACCTACCAGCAGCCAAATTCCCAAAGGAAAGTAGTTCTCCATTCCTCATCATCGTCAAGTGTCAGGAGCTCCTCTGATAAGAGTGAGACCTCAGGGGCTCCTTCTCCATCCATGCTGGGATTTTAACTGGCTTGATCTTGTGAGAACTTACATAGGCAAACATGGCTGCAGTGAGTTGATGCATGCAATAGTCATATTCAGAAGGCAGCATTTACAGCTCTTCTTTTCATCTACCAGATCTTATACTCTTTTCAATTCCTCTTCCACAAAGTTGCCTGAGCCTTAGATGCTGAGAGGCTGATATACATTACCCATTCACTGCTTAGTACTCAGTTCTTTATAATCTACACTTGGACCAGTTATGAGTCTCCTTATTAACCACTACCAACTGCACAGAGAAGATTCTCAGACCAAAGTTGAGAGCAGAAGAAATCTATGAGTATAAACATAGATGCTTATAATTCAGTTTCACAGCATAACCATTTAGCAAAATGAAAATAGTAGGTTCCACCCTAATGTCTATGATCTCACAGTCATGGGCTTTTGACTAGGTTTGTAGTACCAGATATGTAGCAATCCTTTCTATAGAGCAGGTCTCATATCCCATCAGAAAGTTAACGGTTACCATCCAAACCACTATGCTAGTTTTGTATCAAGAGACTCATCTTACCACCTTGCTAGTTTATAGCATCCAGGGTCCAGTGCTAGCTAGGTACGATCAGTCATTGAGGTGTTTCCTCCCGCAGCACATGGCAAAATACCTTCTGCCACTGTGGAAGATAGCCAGGGGAGGGATCAAGGGAGAGAGAGTGTATGTGTTTCCTGGTCACTTTGAGGTTGACTTCTCTCTGTCCCATTGTCCTGTATCCAAATTGAGTGCTATCTTCAGCAATAGGGTCTTACCTTCTTCTAAGAGTGGACAATCAAAAGCAATGGCATTATTCTATGTTGGTTTGGATGTCACCAGTGCCTCTCATGATTCTAGAAGCAGTATTGTCTACCTGTGCAGCATGCTTCTGTTGAAATTAACTCTCTCTCTTTCACTCCTCTCTACATTTTCCTCTCTCCTCTCTATTTACGACCCCTAAGTTGCCTATGCCTGGTGGCCGGTTTATTATTTCCTGTCTTCCATGTATACTCCAGATTAAACCTACTAAACAAAAGATTTGAGTCTGGGGTCCACATATAAGAGAGAAATTGAAGTATTAGTCTTATTGGGCCTGAGTTACCTCAGTCAGTATAATTTTTCTAGTTTCTTTCATTGGTGAATGAAACCAGATTTACTTGGTTTCTTTCTTATTTCTTTTTTTTTTTCTTTTTTTGCAGTCAAGTAATATTCCATGTATATATGTACAACATTGTCCTTATCCATTCTTCAGTTAGTGGACACCTGAACTGTTTCTATTTCCTGGCTATTGTGAATTGAGCTTCAGTGAACATGGATATGCAAATGTCTCTGTAATAGGTTATCACATTCTTTGGGTATATGCCAAGCAGTGGTATTTCTAGGTCGTATGGTAGTTCTATTTCTAGTTGTCTTAGCTAATTTTCTATTGCTGCAATAAGACATCATGACAAAGGCAACATAAAAAAAATTAATTTGTAGCTCCCAGTTACAGAGGATTAGAGTCCCCATGATCATCACGATGGGGAGCACGACAACAGGCAGGTGGGCATAGTGCTAGAACAGTGAATGAGAGCTTGTATCTTGATCCACAAGCACAAGGCAGAGAGAACTAACTGAGAATGGAGTAGGATTTTAGAGACCTCAAAGCTTACCAGCAGTGAAACACCTCCCCTGATGGGGTCAGTTCCCCTAAACCTTTCCAAACAGTTCTACCAAACATTCAACTATATGAATGGTCCTGTGGCGACCATTCTCACTCAAACAATCACACTAGTTTTTGTTTTGGTTTGGTTTTATGTTGTTTTCTTTTTAAACTGTTGCTGCCTTTTAAGCCATGGCTGTCCTGAATCAGCAACTGCAACTCCACTCCTACCTACCAGCAGCCTGAGGGAATTCTGCTCCCTCAGGCACTGACTCTTTCAAAGCTAAGGGAACTTAACTAAATCTCTATCCCTCTACAGAACTCAAGATTCAAAGGCTAAGGTGGAATTCTGCTCCCCAGAGAGGCTGAAGAGCAAGTAGCTCACCTCCTCTTCATGCTCTTGTCCTCCAAAAAGCCCTCATGGTTCTCCTCACCCCTCTTAAAAACCCTTCTCCATCTGGCTCCTCCCTCCCACTTCCTGTCAGCTAGTTGCTGACTCAGCCTCCTGACTACAGGTGAATTTTATTTAATCAAACACATCTTTGCATCATTAAACAAATGTTCCAGAGCATAAACAAAAGTAACACACCTTAAAATAATATTCTACAACAGTTTTTTTTTGTTTCATTTTTTTAAAAACCTCCAGATTATTTCCCAAAGTGATTGCTCTATTTTAAATTCCCACCCACAATGGATAACTAAGCGTTCCCCTTCTCCCATGGCCAGCCAGCATTTGTTGTCATGTGTAAATTACTCATTTCAGCCATTCTGAATGATGTGAGATGAAATTTTTAAATAGTTTTCATCTTGAAGCATTTCCCTGAAGGCTAAAGATGTTCAACACTTAAAGAAAGTGTTTACTAGCTTTTTCATGTTTTGTTTTTGGAATGTTTTGTTCATCCCATAGCCCATTCATTAATTGGCTTGTTTTTCCTTTTTCTTTAATTTTTGAACTACTTTATATATTGTACAAACTAATCTTTTAGCAGTTGTTTAAATAGCAACAATTTTCCCTCATTCTGTAAGCTGCTTCTTCACTCAACTGACAGTCTCCTGTCTAGTACAGAAGATTTTAATCTCATGAGATGCCATTGTTGATTGTTGGTCTTCCTACACTATAGGAGACCTAGTCAGAAGTCCATTTCTGTGCCTGTAAGGTGAAACCTACTCCCTACTTTATTCTGAAGCAGCTTCACCTATATAGCCTTATAGGTGCATTTTTCTGTCCTTCCAACCAGCTCCCAAATCACCACATGGAGACTTATTATTAATTATGAAAGCTGGGTTGGTAGCTTCAGCTTCTTCCTAACTAGCTCTTATAACAAATTAACCCATTTCTATTAATTTACATTCTGCCTTGTGGCTTTATTACCTTTACTCTGTACTGCTCATGCTGCTTTCCTTCTTCCTCTGTCTCTGACTGGTGACTCTCCATGTCTCTGCCCTTCTTTCTAGCATTCTCTCTGCCCTGAAAATCATACCTAGCTGTTGATCATTCAGCTTTTTGTTAAACCAATATGAGTGACAAATCTTCATAGTGTACAAAAAGATTATTCCACAACATAGTCTTATGAAGATGTCCTGTATTGATTTGGAGTTGATTTTTGTACAGGGTGAGAAATGATAAACATGTTTTTTATTTTGTTGCTGTTTTTTTCTTTCTTTCTATTTTTGCGTGTTGAAATACAAACCTTCAAGCACTATTTGTTAAATATATTGTCCCTTTTCCAATGTGTATTTTTGGTGTCTTTGTTAAAAATCAGGTGCTGTATTTGTGTGGATTAATATCAGGGTCCTCTATCCTATTTAGTTGATCTATCATTTGTAATTATTTTTTGCTTGTACCATACTGTTTCTAGTACTATGGCTTTGTAGTATAGTTTGAAATCAGGTATTGTGATACTTCTCAGTTTTCTTTTTGTTCAAAATTGCGTTGGGTCTATGTTGGATTTTGGGTAGCAGATTGCCATATAATCCCTGAGACAATTTTTTTTTTTTTTGGCGAATTGCCCTGGAATTTTATTGGAGATTGTATAGATTGTTTTTGGTAAGATGAGCATTTTCTGCAATAATAATTTTCCAGTCCATGAGCCTGTAAGGTCTTTCTATCTTCTAGTATCTTCCTAAGTTTCTTTCTTTGGTTTATTAAATTTTCATCTTAGGGGTCTTTTGTTTCTTAGGTTAGGGTTATTCTTAAGTATTTTATTTTATTGTGTGCAAGTATTGTGAGAGTGTGTGTGAGTGTGTGTGTGTGTGTGTGTGTGTGTGTGTGTGTGTGTGTGTGTATGGTCAATGGGATAGATTTTTCTGTGACTTTCTTAGTGTGTTTGTCATTGGTATACAGGAAGGCTACTGATTTATGTGTGTGTTCCTTTTGTATTCTGTCACTTTGCTGAAATTGCTTTTCAGCTCTAAGAACTTTTTGGTAGCATCTTTAAAGTATGTTAGAGATTTTGCTTTCCTCTTCTCTCTGGACATGCCACTGTGGATACACTTAGGTTTGTTCTTTGCTAACCCTATGTGCTTCTCAATGGAATCAACTGATAGTCAAGGCCAATCACTGCAGAATCCCAGGTCTTATTTCTCTGATAGCAGATTTTCAGGGACATATTAACATGTAAGGCATTTATTAAAGAGTTCTCTTGGGGGCTATACCTCTGGGAGGAAAACATGGTATTGTAGACAAGGCTATGAAGAATTTCCTCCCAAGATGCCACCTGCGGAATTATCAGAAGTTATTTAAGCTGCAGTTTCCTTTGTATCCCTGCTGTAATCCATAAAATGTCTTAACCTAACCTGAATTGTAGCTTTGCTGTCTCTTTTATGGCAAAAAGAACATTAAAAAAGGAATACTATAAAATCAAGCAATAAAGTGGGCAGGACATTATTAGTAGTATAATGGAAATTTATGTGAGATTACTTCATTAACTTACCCGCTGTTATAACGACATTTCCTGCCTCTTTGCCTGCTTTTGATCCCAAGCATGCTAGCCCTTCTTTCTAAAGCCCTTAAATCTCCAAGACTGACCCACAGAAGGCAGTGGATTCAGCATTCATTTATCCTGGTAAAGTAGACTTTCTAATATTTATTCCTTCAAATGTCATTATGATTCTTTAAACTCAGAACTGTACCTATAAGAAATTTCAAGACATCTCATTTGGTGGTTTCCCTTTTGAGATCTAAGTAGAATTTCTGTTACATCCATTTAATAAATACAGAATATGACCCAGGATTGCAATTTACATGTCACTAGTACCTCATTCTCTCTTACCTTTCCTTGTTTTTCCTCTTCTCTAACTTTCATTGTTGACATTTCCTGAAAGTCAGTTCTCAGGCCCTTCTTGTCTAGGTTTGTCTTCTCTCTCTACATGGTCTTATCAAATACTACTCTTTCCACATCACCTCTCTGTTTGTTGGTGACTTCAAAATAAATAAAGTGACCTCAGAGCTTCCTGTTCTGTTTGGCTGCCCAATCTCTTACTTAGGATTTCTATTAGGTAGTCCAGAAAACATCTCAGTCAGAGGGGCAAAACATAAAGCATCATTTCTTGAACTCAGATCCAGCTAATTTATCTTTAATTTTTTCACCTCAGAAAACAATATAGTGATCTATAGAGCTAATGATGAAAATCTCCAGAAGTTATCTGAAAATTTCTCTTTCCATTGTCTCCAGTGACCAATTTTTAGTGCAAGTTTTCATTTATCCCGAGTCCTCCCCCAAGTCCACTAATCTAGGCCACCATTGTCTCCAGTCTGGGCTTCAGAACCAGTTTAACAGACACCCAAGTTGGTGGCTACAAAGTCCTAACTAGGTTCTCTTTTGCAATGCTCCTTTCAAGCATGTTCTTTTGAAGTCAATCTCTTCTTTTTAAAATGCAAATTAGATAACATCACCACTGGACTCAAAGTTCCGTTACCTTTTCGTCTTCTTGAGAAGGAACCACACACTGTAGGAAAGACTGCTGTTTACAACTCTGCTATTTGCAGGTGATGATTTTGTGATGTTACCTTTGTATTTTTCATTGTTGACACACTGATAGACATTCCTTTTGTTATATGATAAAGAACCTACATTTAAAAAAATCAGAAACATTCTTTTCCAAGTCCTTTGATTTTCTCATTATCCTTCCTTATTCTGGTCCAAACCAATGTAACACTTTTTGACAATTCTCTAATATATGTATAATTTCTTTTGGCATTTACTTAGTTCTTGCACATATGCTTACTTTTGTACTGTCTGTTTCTTTAAATTTATTCTACTCTCCATGCCTGATTCCACATCTCATTTCAATCATCATCACAGCACATATACATGATGAATGAAAAGAATGGATGGAAGGAGAGATGGGTGGGTAGATGGATAGATGAATGGATAGAATATATTAAGACAAAGTTGCTAAAGCTAGTGATTTGTGAGGGAATTACTAGTTTCTGAAGTATCTGGACTAGAGTTTTAAAAAGAGTTGGGAATCTAGAAGACCACATCAAGTATTATTGTTAAATCTTTATCCAAGGACAATAGAATTTAGATACTTAGGACTGATGGATGCAAACAACTACCTCAGTAGTATTTTCTCTGAATGTTTGTCTCATTCACTAAAGAACATAACTAGTTGTAGTCTATATAAAGGTAGAATCTTTCCAGGATAAGAAAAAGCCAAATATGATTTCTACCAGTGTCCCTTTGTACCCAGGTTGCAGTACCATCTAAGTGGTGCACACTAAGCAGCCCCTGTGATTCTCCCTCAAGGGAAGTTTACATCTCCTAGCTCTCCTCTCTGAAATCAAACTCCCCAGAGATGAGCAGAGTCAGGGAACAGAAACTTCCTTTCTGCTTCAAGCCCTTTCATGCTTTATCTTGGAGATTCTAGAAGAGCTATTGCAGTGTTCTTAGAATATGGAGGTCACTCCTCCACCAGCTCTGTCTTTTGTGATTTGTTACGTACTCATACTAAAACAAATATTTCCATCTATTCACTAAACCATATATTCTCTGTTTTAATGTATCTATCAATTATATAAATGGTGCCATCTTGTTATATAAATCAATTTAGGTGGAAATTTGTGTAACAATAATGCAGAATCCTGCCTTAGCCCTCCCCTCTTTAGCACACCTTTCCCTGTAATATCACTGTTCATGGTTTGACTTGACATATATTCACTATATAATTTGCTACTTACACCCACATACAAAAGCACTTCCATTAAGGCTGCATATTTTGGTTTGGTTTTTGAGACAGGGTCTGCCTTGTAGCCCAGGCTATACTTGAACTGGTTTCAAGATGACTGGCTTTATGTGGGCAATGCTTTTAGGAGGCTGTTCACATTTCATCTCTCACCTCTCATTTCTTCCTTTGTCCCAAATTGTTAATTAGAAGAGATTTGGCAGTGGTGATGGATATCAGAACAAAGAATCCATGGCCATAGCTTTCTGTTCCATTAAGTTAAGTATCAGAGCAGAGTATTCTCACAGCTGCCTCAGTACTCCTTAGTCTACTACTTTCAGTTTGAGCAGCCAGAAAGTCATCTTAATGATTAGATCTGGAGTCTAGAGAGGGGGCTGAGTGAGTACAAGCATCCAATGCACATACCTGATCAGCTGGGTTCTGTTAGGGTTCACAAGAAGTCCTATAAATGACCATCCGTCATGTATGCAATCGACAAAAGCATTTAATAAAAAATTCCAGCATGAAGGGGTCAACCATCTGACACAGTGACAAATGGTGATCCTAAGAGAAGCTCATGGGGCTCCTTTTAAGTAGGATTAGGGGAATTCCAGCTGTGGTTAACTGTACTTTGAAGCAATTGGGTATAGACCCTTTCTGGTACAGGAATCATTTTATGATTGGTTCATGAAGTCCGGTGAGCAACTGTGGTTGCAGTGTTAAGGGTCTGTTGGCTGTGTCAGGGGTCTGTTTGACTGAAATATCAAGAACAGTTCCTGCTTGTGGCCAGGTAGGACCCTGATTGGCTACCAGACTGGATGTACTTCCTGAGGGTCTGATTGAAGCCAAACATGAGTCAATATAACATAGGATGGTAGGGTGATATGGGACTGAGGTCTTAGCAAACTGGTCCCTGTCAAACAGCAACAATAACAACAACAAACAAACAAACAACAAAACAAATGGCCCTGTTAGGGTCAGACTTGTTATAAGAGGAGATGGCCGCTTCAGGTTCAAGCCTCAGTATCCACATAAAGGTAGAAGAAGAGACTGAACTCTACAACTTTGTCCTCATTCCCCACTCCACATACGTGTCACAACACTCATGCCCCCCAACACCCTGCTGTCACACACACACACTTACAAAATGTAACAATTTTTTAAAAAAAACTTAGGTCAGATGGTGCCTCTTCTGTGATGAGAACTGTCCAGTCTTCATTCAAGAACAGAGTCAAATTCTGTCAAGAGCTTCAGTGATGTCTTTCATCCCACCTCTTATTTTTTCCAAATCATTCCTTTTGCTGCTTGCTCGATATTTCTACTCCACTAACACCAAGCATCTTCAAATGTCCTAAAGAAAATCAAGCCCCTGGCTTTCTACCTCACAGATGAAACAGATGTAATGACCCAAAATAACTGCACAGCATCCCTGGGAAACTCTTCCCCTAGACATCTCTTTGTCTCTTTCCCTCATTTCTTTCAAGTCTTTGGTCTGCTCTAACATTTTTGGTGGGACCCACATCATGACTCAATTTAAAACAACAGTCTCAGATTGATACTTTTGATTTCTAAACTTTGATTTTTTTTTTGTAGTATTGCCCACATGTAAGATGATAACACTACTGGATAAATTTATTACAGACATTTTCTGTCATTACCAGAATTTATGTTCTGTATATATAGGATTTTAATCAGCACAGTGTCAGGGCCTGCAAGAGTAGCTAACAATAGCTATTCAACAATGATCTAAAGAAGAAATGTACATACAAATAAAAACATACCATATTTAGAAGCTGCAATGGCAAAATGCATCAGCAGGTAGGAAGTAGATACAAACTATGAGGCTTAGTCATCTGTTGTAAAAGATAATATGAATGAATTCATTAAAACTGCCTAAAACGACTTGGTAGTGTAGGAGAGTTCAGCTAGCAACTAGCTCTTTATTATAAAGAGCACAAAACAATGCCTGAAATAGATTAAGTGCTAATGTTAACCACTGTTATATACATATGGTTTTACATAAAAGAATGGAATTATGATCTAGGCTTAGTGCTCAGTTAGAGTCCCAAACCAAAGAATGGCTCCCCCCATTTCAGAATGGGTCTTCCCATATCAATTAATGTTATTCCCCTGTCCTATATGGAACTTGTATGTGACCATTTAGTCATTTGCCTCATAATAAATATTTTAATAGCCTCTGGGTTTTATTATTTTCCCTTGGAGCACCATCTTCCATAGACATGTCTCCAGGCCTACCTGACCTAGGCGATTCCTCATTGAGGGTCTCTTCACAAGTGATTTTATGTTGTGTTGCAATACTAGTTACTAACCACTAACATCATTTTCTCCAAGTAGCACATACAGTTCTCATTCACTCATTTGTTCATTCGTTCATTCATTCATTTATTCATTTGCCCAATGAATTTCTTAAAATACTCTATGCGACTAAGACATTCCCATACCACTTATTCTTTATTTCTGTTATTCCTCTGTACTATATAGCACTTGTATGTGGCCATTTAATCATTTGCCTCATAATAAATATTTTAATAGCCTCTGGGTTTTATTATTTTCCCTTGGAGCACAATCTAACAAAGCTGAAGTTTAGCGTGGTAGTGCAATAATCTGCCTTTTTATATACTTTAAATAAGAGCATCCCTTTTAAAGTTATGCCCTATATTATTTCAAAGGTAATGCATATCTGCTCCTCTGAAGAAAACAATGTATGTGTTAAGTCTATTTTAAAAACCAGTTCATGTACATATTCAATAGAACCACATTATTTCATTAGCTCGGTGTAGCAGGAATCTTAAAAAGGTCTTATTAATAAAATCAAACCTGAAGCCAGGTATTGGAGTGAATGCTGGAAGATCAGAGAAGCAGAACAAGCCACAGCCTCCTCACCTCGTCAATTCCTCACCTGATCTTGGTTTCCTCAGACTGGAAGCCTCTGAGTCCTCATCCAGAACGAATCTCAGCTGAACTGCTTCTCAGAAGCCTGAAAGTTTAACCAGCCAAAAGCTTCTAGTTTCTGGTCTTCACCCCTTATATACCTTTCTGCTTTCTGCCATCACTCCTTGGGATTAAAGACTCACTTCTTTGGATTAAAGGCGTGTGTCACCATGCCTGGCTGTTTCCAATGTGGCCTTGAACTCACAGAGATCAGGCGGATTTCTGCCTCTAGAATGCTAGGATTAAAGGTGTGAGTGCCACTATTTTCTAGACTCTTTATCTGGTGGCTGTTATGTTCTCTGACCCCAGATAAGTTTATTAGGGTGCACAGTATTCCTGGGAACACAATACCACCACAACTTTGTCTTTCTTCTTGCACATTTGCTCTTCTTTTTCTTCCACTTGACTACATTTCTACAAAATTGCCATCTTTTTACTCTCTACTCATTTCCCATTTAAGTCGGACTTAAAGCTCTGTCCCCATAAAACCCCTCCAGGCTGGCAGCTGATTAATCCACACAGAGAGTCTTCCTGGAACTGTGAAATATAAGACCTGCCAGAAACCTTGAACTTTAGATCACAGAAGGGATGATAACTCTATTTCAATGGCAGAGGCTCTAGGAAGCAAAAGTAAGAGACCTCAACTGTCTTAACTCTGGACCAAAACACAATGCTTTAGGCAAAGAAAGAAAACAAAGCCTACCCTCTGATAATACAATTAATGGGGAAGGGAGTGAAGAGGGAAGGGGAGGGTTGAGGGAGTGAGAATATGACAATATTACATCTCAGGATGTTTGAGTTCCTGGTTCTACCTGGCTCTAAATCTTAGGGTACCTTACCTTACTTCTGAGTAAATTGAGTCTTTTCTTATATCCTCCCAGTCATTAAACTGTTCTTCTCTTTTCTAAAGAATATCAAAGCATGATTCCAGTAACTCACACCCAGAGCTGTCTTAATCCATATGTTTTACTTTAAAATTAATATAGAAACAGGGACACACATTCCCATAGCATCTATAAGAGCACTGTTCATAAAGAAATTTATTATGATGTTATATTCATAAAATACTTCAATGACCTATCACATTGGTACCAGACATGTTATGAGATATAAATTAATCAGGAGGCAAAGGAATGCGTTCCAGGGTACACACTCGCCACACTATCATTTGAGAACTGCTTCACTATGTTAAGCAGATTGTAGCTTTCTTGTTTTCTTGGGCCTCCAGGCTGACTGGAATTCCTAATGAGAAGCCTTTCTTCATGGGGCCTTTCCTCTCCCCAGGTAATTAATCACAGCTCCTCAGAAGCCTCGCTCAGCTCCATCTCTTTTGATGTGCAGCTATCACAACCAGCCATGACTACATGCAATAGAAATTTCTCCAGCCACACTGACTTTGATAAAAGATGCTTTCTTCCTAGAAAATTGGTCAGTTCAGTCATCATGCATTTGATGATCATAACAATGGTAATGATCTGTTGACTGTTAGCTTCTGGGTGCACTAAGCCTTTTTGGATTCTGACAAGTAGGCCTCCCAGCCATCTGTTCCTCGGGGAAGTAAACAATTCTCCAGAAAGGCTCCTGAAATTTTCTTTACCTCATTTCAGAGCAGCCTTTTAAACATTAATACAGAGATGAATCATTTCAGGACCTTAGAAAAGGTGCTTTCTGACTCAGCAGCTGTGAACTGGGGTGCAGGTTCTGCATCCCTCACCAGCCGCCAGGTGAGGGGGATGCTGTGGGCTTCTGAGTACTCTTTGATTGGCAGAGCCTAGAGAATTTCTTATTTACTGCTCTAATACAATGTCAAAGCCCCACAAATCCTTCAACATGTTATTCTTTTACAGGCAGCAGCCCCGCCACACACCTTCAAACAACATGATAGTGTCAAACTTCAAACATTGTTTTCTGATTTTCTCCTTCAGGGAACTGAAATGTGAACGGAAAGAAACCCTGTTATTTAGGCACCAGCCTCACACCACTTATGCTCTGTAAAGACTAGACACCTCATATTCAGTGGGGTGAGCAAGGACACCATAGGCGGGTATGTGGCTACAAGTGCAGAGAAAACTGTTTCCATCCCGCAATGCCTTCTAGACAGTCACTCTATCTTCTCTCACCCCCTTTCTACTCCCACTGCCTTCTTACTTCCCAACAAGCTCCTTTCCATTCTTTGTGTGTGTGTGTGTGTGTGTGTGTGTGTGTGTGTGTGTGTGTGTGTGTGTGTGAGAGAGAGAGAGAGAGAGAGAGAGAGAGAGAGAGTGTCCCACTAATTTCAATTGGAGAACACTGCATGATTATGAGCTGAGGGTTTTTTACTGGTGTGTAGGCAACTTGCCAACGGCTACATTACTGAAGAAAATGACTCCCATACTCTTTGATCTTATCATGCAAAAATGATAAAAGAATTATCTCGGGCTTATGTGTATGTTTTAACTTTTACTTTTCATTTCTTCTTATCTGGAAGTTTACTTGTAAATCAATACATTTTCTTTTTTTGTTTTGTTTGTAGAGACACCAAGGCCTTACACAAGTAGAGTCTTGAAGTAATTGATTGATCAGTCCTTGTAAAAACAATGATGACATCATCTCTTATAAAGCAGAGTCTTCCCTGTGCTATTTCAGACTTCTATCCACAGACAGTGTTATCTAGGGCATTAGACTCAGCTCTGGTGGTCACCACAGACCTTACTGGAAGTTTATACAGATAAGGAATAATCAAAGAACAGGCTCTCCTTCGAGGTAGGTGCATCACCATATTATATGTGGTCCAAGAATTTGTGAACATATGTAGGAGGTCACTCTTCCAGGTAGGTCTGCCTCAGCTGGCTGTAGTTAATACTATTACCAAGAGCTGTTCTATTACTAAAATGAAATGTAGAATGGTTTTGACCTAATTCCTTCCCGACAAATGCTTACATACTGAAGATCATTACCATCATTTGAGCCCTCCAAGGCAGCATTGGGAGGCTGAATAGTTTTAAAAGGGAATGCCAGTCTTCTCTTGAGACTAGCCCTGAAGCCATTAGTCTGTTCTTTGGAAGATTGCCACAGGAAAGTGTCTCACCTCTATGTAGCATCTGCTCTCCAAATAACATAATTTTAATCCCTATTATGTGGGCCACTAAACTGACCATAAAATATCACAAAATATGACAGAATATTAGTTCTATGTTTTTACACATATAAACATTTCCTTCAGGTGGAGGCTTACACTGGGCACCAACTCCCTTGCCAATCATCACCACCAGCATTTGGAACTGGAGTTCTATGCTCACCTTGAAAATTATGACCTGCTACTAATTCTTGGCATTTAATTGATTTTTTTAAAAGAAGAAATTTCAATTATGTTATGCTTTTCTAGTATAGCTATATGCTAATACACACATGCTTATACCTGGCAGTTGTAAACATAGATCATTTTCTCTCAGGGTGCTAGTTGCCAACATTTGAAAACAAGGTATGTCTGGATTACATAGTTCATGTCTTGCAGTGATTATTTTAAAGAATATTTTATTAACAATAACTATGGTTTTACAATCTTGTATAATAATCTACAGTATCTCTGATCCCCTGGGCAGCTTAGCAGAAATAGGAGTTTTCTTACAGCAGGCAGATGAAGGAGTAGTTATGACCTCCCTGGGTTTATATTTGGGGTATAGCAAGGCAAAGGAGGAAGTCATTCACTCATCTAGGCACCCAAAGCAAAAGAAAAGGTTATCTTTGTGAGAGGATCTAGCTATAATAGCCAATTTTACAGACCCTAGATAATGGCTTAGGGGAGCTATTGTGTGTTATATGCATGTGTGCACATGTGTGTACAAGTGCTGTACTCATGTGCAGAGGCTAGAAGTGAAGGTTGGGTATCCTACACTATTGCACTCCACCTTGTTTTTCTTTTTGTTTGAAACTGAATTGCCCCAGCCAGTGGGGTCTTAATGGGGGTGACCACCTGCAGGAGAGAATGAAAGGGACGGGAGACACGAAGGAAGACAGCAAGACAGGGTTCCGATCAAGCTGCAAATTTTATTCTTCTCAGCAAGGCTTATATAGCATGGGAGGGGGAGGGGGCAGGAAGGAGGGAAGGGGTACAGGACGTGCAGCTGAGGGGGGACGTGTAGCTGAAGGGGGACGTGCAGGTCGTGAAGCTGCAGGATGTTGTGTTAGGTGATAAGGTCAGGGTCCATTGTTCTGTTGCTATGCTACCTGACTACGGGATGTTCTTTATCTTTGGGGGCATCTGGTTTAGGGCCTGTGGCTTGTTCTCTGGCCTAGCTAGTACTTTTCCACGGTTCATGTTTGGTCCCTAACACTGAATCTCTATCTAAACCTATAGCTTGACTTTTCAGTGAGGCTAAGTGGCCAGCAAGACTTTGCCATGCTTCTGTTTCTGTCTCCTTCAGTCCTGAGCTCACAGGCAAGCACGGCTGAAGCTCTTTTATGGGAGTTCTGGGAATCCAAATTCATGTCCTTATGCTTTTGCAATAAGCACTTAATCCACTAAGCAATGTCCTTAGCTCCTCTGAGCCCTCAGCCCATGGAATGGTGCCATCCACATTGGCAATGGGTCTCCCCTTCTTAGTTAAACCTGTGTGGAAACACTCTTACAGTCTTATTTTGAGGTTTCTCTCTGTGGTGATTCTAAATGCAATGAAGTGACAATGAGTGTTCACCATCAAAGTGATGCATAGTATTTTTGTCTTAACCTTTTTCATTGAAGTGTCTCACTCTAAAACTTTTTAAAAAGAGAGAGAATTTAAAAAACATGCAATATCCACACTTTACTACCAAGATTAAGCAGTCATTAATATATTTCATACTCACCTTAGTGAAAGAGAAACTTCCAGATAGATGAAAGCCCACATCTGGTTGCTCTCCTCATTTTTCACAGAATGAGTTGATATAAATAATTTCTGTACAGGGAGCTTTATTTCATTTGCATAATTACTAAAAAAGTTTTCTGCATTATATTTTATGCTTCAAATTCAGAGCAATGATATTCCATATTTTAAAAATTTCTCTCTCAACATGTTTATGTCACTACATGAAGTAGTATTTTTACTTGTACTATTCTATAACATTCCATTACATGAATAAACCACATAAATCACAGTTATTTGCTTTTGTAGCACTACAAAGAGATAATTAGGTTATTTTTCTCTTCCGCTAAAATACCTGATGCTTCAGTGAACACTGTAGCACTCAGCTCGGGGATCTGTGTGGAATATTCTCCAGGACAGACACCTGCAAACAGGCTGTTGATAATAGGAGAGGAACATTCTGTGAATGCTGCCAATTACTTTCCGAGGTAACTTCACCAGTCGTCACTCCTAAGGGTAACACTCAAGTCCCCATCTTGCCGCATTCTGAATGAAGTCTAGATGCTGTCTACCTCCTGGCCATAGTGATGTTATTGTAAATATCAAAACACTTCTTGCTTTCCCTTGAATTTTCAATGAGGGATTTGTATACCATATTGTCATGAGATAGTAGCAATGTTTTTTTTTTATTTGTATCCTTTTGGGGGTATCTTTTTAGTTGCTATTCTTTCTATTTATAGTCATTTTTTATACTTTAATATCAACTTGCAGGCAACTGTAGCTCCCTGCATGGCATGGGGATTTTCTGAAATGTGAAGCCTCAGACAAGTGTTGAAGCAATTCAAACCTTCTTTTATCCACTGTTGTAGGGCAGTTTTCATCACTAATTTCTACTACTAATGCTTTATCCACCTTAGTACTACACTTTAAAATGATGTTCTAATTCCACACTTCTATGTAGTAGTGAATAAATGAAGGGAGAGATTTATTTATGCTATCCAGTATAATATTTAGAAAAAGAAGACATGATTTTTTTATTTAATTTTTCTTAACTTGATGGGGATTTTTTTTTTTTTGATGCTTAATGTTAAAGACTTTGAAGAGTTTAGTTTAGTTAAAAACCATGAAGTTAGCCTTATGGTTTCATGTTTACTGGCAAGAGGCATGAAATTCTCAGATGACAGACCAAGGAACCAACTCTCTGTGAAGCCTGTGCACAAGGTTCATTTCGGCATTGATGCCTGTCCTTTCTCCCCATGAGGATTCCAACACCAATGACACACAGACAAGGCAAAGCTCTTCAGTTAACACGGAAGAATCCTAGGCTTAGTCAACCCATGTCTTTCCTGATAAGCAGCTTGTAATACTATTTGCCCTGAAGGATCATGCCTTCTCTCTGATGTTGGGAAGCAGGCAAACCTTCCCATAGTCTGCAAGGAACAAAGTTTTTCTGTTTTCCCAGTGTTTTTTGCGTGTAACTTGCTGTACAAAGCTACCTCAGAAACGAAAGGTCATTATTGCCCCCTCTAATATAATAACAGATAAACATATAAAAGGGAATGATTATCCCCTCTGCAGAATAATCTCCCCAATTTAAGACTGAGACACAATAAAAACCCTCAACTTTTTGATGAACAAACTGAGAATCTGCTTCATGTTTTATTTTGAAAAATATTCAGAAAGTTTTCTAAAATAAAACTTTCAGTTCAAACTAGCATGTGTCAACAGTTAAAAATTGTTAAATTAATGATTAGTTCTCCAAGTTTATCCAATCAATATGAATGCTAGTTGATATTTAAATATCAGTAAAAATCAAACTTTAAATATCTGCATTTCAGAGTTTGTAAACTAAATTGCTCGCCAATGGTGTACTTTTATGGCTACAATAAAGACTGGTTCTGAGGCAGAAAACATCCCTTGACTGTCCATGCTATTTATAATGTGGTGACCTCAGTGTGACACTCTTTAAAGTTTAATCAGCATTATCAGCATGTCTTCCATTACTTGCTTAAGTCTAGACAATATGCAAAACAATAAATCAAGCTGTGGTATATAGTGCTTGAAGTTTGTTTTTTTGTGTGTGTGTGTGGAATAAATATTCTCATCCTGATTTCAAGCTGCCTGGCTGACATTACTGTGCACACACTTAGGAGTTTCGTAGCATCCCATCACACAGATGCAGAGAATAACCTGAAAGTAGGGGTAACAGGAAAATGTAAGTAAATAATTTGAGACTGACAATTTCGAGTATTTATCATTTCTTGTTTATATATTGACTTTGCATTTATAAATGTATATAATTTTATTTATTTTAATTTATTTATTTTTATGTGTGTGGGTATTTTGTCCCACCTGCTAGTTAGGCAACTCCTAATGCTGAATACCTCTTCCCTTGACTGCTCTAACTTCTTTCTTTCTTGGGGAGGTTAATTTATTTATTTTCATCTTACGTGCATTGGTGTTTTGCCATGGATATCAGGTCCACTGGAACTGGAATTACAGACAGTTGTGAGCTGCCATGTGGATGTTGGGAATTGAACCCACTCTAGAAGAGCAGTCAGTGCTCTTAACCACTGAGCCATCTCTCCAGCCCTGTAATTTTATTTTTAATAATGGTAATGTTTACTAGCCAGCTTATAAAATTTCTAAAAAATTGACAACTGACCTGTGAACTTCCATGAGTGTATTCTGTCATAGGACATCTTCTCTGTATGTCTTGAAACACTATGTAACCCGCTATTTTTTGATGTGTTAATTCTACTTGTTCTGATTTCCTGCTTTAATAGATGAAAATGTAGTGAGGTATTATTTGTTTTCTTCCTGTAGTATCCAGCTTCCAATATACTTCCCCAAAACCTCTCGGTTTTCAGTTCTTTGTGTGGTTCCCTCAACCACAGACTGGGACAGATCAGAATGTGTGGTAGGAACAAACCATATGAAGGACATTTCTAAGCAGAGAGACTGGTGAGTGTGGATATGTGAGGAAGGATGGTACTTGTCATGTCTCAATGAACCTGTGTCCCTTTGTACATACAGCAGATTATTTATAAATACAATTGCTCTTTATTTTGATAGAGACTTTGTCTCAACATGATAAAAAATGAAGATGCTCAGTGATCTGGTATCTAATCCATATGATATTACTTTTGTGCTTTTACAATCTACATTTTTGTTCATCTGTAATCATAGTTAATTTTTATATGAGATGATTCTAAACTAGAAATGAGTAATATTTATAGAATGGTTATTTCATTATCATACAAACATGGTGTGCTGTTCACTATGTATTCCTTGTGATCATTAGTCCTTGTCAAATTCAACGTCACTATGTATATGTGTAACCAGTGGCAGTGTTTCTATGGCCATAGTGACTAAATGGCACTCTTTGTACCTAGTACCAAGAAACTTCTCAAGTTTCTTCTGAAATCTCTGTGCATTCTGTTAATTCCTTGTTCTCTATACATCTTCCTCATGAAGTTCTTTACTCAAGAACCAATTATGGACAAATTTTGTCTCTGCCAAGCTATCATCCTTCTCTCAGTTTGGAAATATTGTTTCTTCAGCCCACACAAATTCCTCACATTTTTTCAAAAGAAAAAATGTACTCATGTTACTTCCTTAGAATGAGTTTTGGAAGAAAACTTTCTAATAATTTAAATATCTAAAATTGTTTCACCTCACCTCACAAAATCAAATGTCTTCATCTTAACTTACAAAATCAATGTAACCATAGCCTCCTCATTTTATAGCCCCCATCCACACACATGTACACATTTCCATTGAGGACATAAAGTTGATGATCACCCCCAAACACACATACTTTAAAGATGTGGGTAGTGCTTACTTTTACTAATAAGAACTCTCATAACAATTTGATTGCTTTACTTTTCTGTCTGCTGTATTCCTGTCTGTCAATTATAGTTTGAAATATATCTCTGAAGATATATTTTGAAGTTCTAACCTTCAGAATTTTAGAATGTGATCTTATTTGGAAATAGTCTCTGCTCATACCTTGACTAATTTTATTAAGATGCAGGGTAACTTGGATGGAGAGGGTACCAATTCAATTTAACCAATGCCCTTTAAGAAGATGGGTTTGCCGGGCAGTGGTGGCACATGCCTTTAATGCCTGCACTTGGGAGGCAGAGCCAGGTGGATCTTTGTAAGTTCGAAGTCAGCCTGGTCTACAGAGCGAGATCCAGGAAAGGCACAAAGCTACACAGAGAAACCCTGTCTCAAAAAACCAAAAAGAAAGAAAGAAAGAAAGAAAGAGAGAAAGAGAGAAAGAAAGAGAGAGAGAGAGAAAGAGAGAAAAAGAAAGAAAGAGAGAGAAAGAGAAAGAAAGAAAGAAAGAAAGAAAGAAAGAGAGAAAGAAAGAAAGAAAGAAAGAGAGAGAGAGAGAAAGAAAGAAAGAGAAAAGAAAATGGGTTTAATTAATTAATTAAAAAAAAAGAAAACAGGTTATTGGGCTGGAGCTATGGCTCAGTGGTTAAGAGCATGTAATGCTCTTGCAGAGGACCAGAATTCAGTTCCCAGCACCCTCAATGGATGACTCACAACCATCTGCAACTCCAGCTTTGGAAGATCTGACTGCCTCCTTAGATGACTTTACTCTCTCATATGCACATAGCTCCACGCAGACATACATTCTTACTATTTTTTTTTCTTTAAACATGATGATGGGGGGATAGAATTGTTTGGGCATCATGGTACACCCACAACTTTAGCACTTCGGAGGGTGAGGAGAAGAGAATCTTTCAGCTGAAGCTAACCTGGGACATGAATCTGAGGCCAGCCTGGATATGTTAGAAGGAGGAGAAGAGGAAGATACGGAGGAGAGAAGGACAGTGAGGGGCATGATGTGTTATAATAATAATAATATAATTATATGCATTAGTTTATAAATATACCAATATGAAAATAAATCACTGAGTGAAGACAAAGATAGGCAAGGAGAGTGCTATTTGATAATGAAGATAGGGATTGGAGTTAAGCAGATGTAAGATGAAATTCCTAGGGATTGGAGTTAAGCAGATGTAAGATGAAATTCCTAGGGATTGGAGTTAAACAGGTATAAGATGAAATTCCTAAAATTTCTAGCCAACCAAGAAATGATGGCAAGGCAAAAAAATTTCCCTGAAGCTCCAGAGACCTGGCCCTGGCCACAGCACTGTAACCCCAAAACTGAGAAAACAAATTTCCAAAATTTTAAACCACCCAGTTTATCATTACAGTTTCCTAAGAAGCTAAGCAGTAACTTTGTCTGAAGAAAAGAAAAGGGGTGTAAGTTCTATTTATTTTTGATGTACACTAATGTCTCAAAATTTGGGTAAATGAAAATACACTTGGTAATCATTGTTTCAGTATTCTTGTGCTTTTACAGTGTAACTAGATGTTTCTAAGATATACAAACTCAGCCGGGCGGTGGTGGCGCATGCCTTTAATCCCAGCACTCGGGAGGTAGAGCCAGGCGGATCTCTGTGAGTTCGAGGCCAGCCTGGGCTACCAAGTGAGTTCCAGGAAAAGGCGCAAAGCTACACAGAGAAACCCTGTCTCGAAAAACCAAAAAAAAAAAAAAAAAAGATATACAAACTCTGGGGAATTCTTTGATAAAATTCAATCAATACATCTTCTTTCTTTTCTTCCTTTTTGCTTTTCTTTTTCATTTCCTTTCATTAAAAAAAAAATTCATGTTAGAAAATGTTTGATGTTTCTACATTGCCCTTTCTATGTATCTTTTTTGTCTCTTTGGGTTTTTTTTTTTTTTTTTTTTTTTTTTTGGTTTTTCGAGACAGGGTTTCTCTGTGTAGCTTTGCGCCTTTCCTGGAACTCACTTGGTAGCCCAGGCTGGCCTCGAACTCGCAGAGATCCGCCTGGCTCTGCCTCCCGAGTGCTGGGATTAAAGGCATGCGCCACCACCGCCAGGCTGGGGTTTTATTTTTATCGGTATATTTCAAATCTCTCTACCATTGGTATTAATTGTTAGCATTTTCTCAGTTGCTTGAAATTCCTAATTGTCCATGCCTTTTTACTTTCTTTTAATTTCCAGATTTTAATTTTGTTAAAGAATAATTCCTGAACCTTAGTACTGCTTAGAGGGGTGCAGTGTTTATTTTTAATGGACTGTGTGTTTGCCTGATTGTCAGCTTCACTTGTGTCTTCTTTTCTTTTTTGTTTAATACTTTTCTCACATGTCTGGTGGCTCTAGTACCTGTTAGGTATGTCTGCAAGCTCAGTGTCTGGCAGAAACTCCAGAGGTCCCCTGTTATCCTGGGGTCACCAAATGTCCTGAAGGTGGAAGTGTTTGGGGTTTTTGTTTATTTGGGAGGCTTTATTTTTCTTTGTTGTTGTTTGTTTGATTGGTTTGGTTTTTCTTTGTGTTTTGTTTTTTGAGACAGGGTTTCCTGCAGTTGACCTTGAACTCCTGATCCTCCTGGCTCCAACTCCCTGATGATGGAATGCACCAAGCCTTATCTGAAAGTAGAAAGGTTTAATTTGGAAGGGTCATTTGTGGTTAAGGACTGCAAAGAGGTGGTATGGGGGCTTCTCTTTAAAGGAAAACCTGAATAAAAATCCTGACAGCAGCAGAGGCTGGAAATAAAGTAATAATTGTGCCTACTAGAGATTTTCATTCAAAACTGTTTTGTTCCATTTTTAGCTTGTACATTTCTTTGTGCCAGGTTTTTCAAGGCCCAAACTTCTCCTTGGGCTTCATAGGGTATGGGTTATAGAATTCATCTGGTTTTAGACTTTATCAATAACTTTAATAGTCTCAGGAGAAGAAACAAAGGCAATTTAAAGCCTTGAACCAGAAATCTTTCTTTTATCAAATTACTCCTTAATTAAGCTTATTTGGAAAATATAAGGGATATCTTTAAAGACAAAAGTTCATGTAATTTAGTTTTCAAAGGGAACAGAATTAGAGGGGTCTAAATTTTAGTAGATACAGCTTTATAGTATAAAAAAATGTGTCACTCAATTTGCTTATTTTTAAAGTTGTTTTCTATTTAAACAGTTGCCATCCATAGCTTTCTTGGTCTGTTAGAGATGGTTTCCCAGTATATGGGAACCCGTTCCTCATGCAAACATGAAGGAACAGGAGACTATTATGCTTAAGTCAATCGACAAGGGTGTGGTCGCCCTCCTATATCAAAATGCAAACATTGCATCTATGGATGAGAGCAGAATGGGGCTTCCCAAAGGATGAGAGATGTGCTCTAGCTACGGAAGTGATGCTGCAAGCATCAGTACTTAGAATTTGAATATTTTCCATAAATATCATGCTTATATATGATGAAATAAAATTTGTGAGTGAGAAAGATTAATATTAAACGAAAAGGATGTCAGGTCCCTCCATCATGATGTGAAACACTGGTCGGGGCGATATCTATTGTCTTCAAGTTTTATAGTTCTGCAGTTTAAGTAACAATATGCTACTTAAATAATGTTTAAAATACATTATTATGAAAAAGTAAGTACATTTCTTGTTGCCACTGAGAAGAATGGACAGTCACATCTGGGTATACTTTCATAATGTCACAGTTATTTTTTGAATCTTCACTTGTATTCTTTCCTTACTGTTTCCCAGTCACAAAGTGTGACATGCTGCGTCCTTACAGGTACAGAAATAGCATCTTATACCGAAAATCGTTCTCTATACCTCCCTGGTAAAACTCCTTAGTGGCGCTCGGAGTCCACAAGGGCCTTTTCTGCACCAAGGCTTCCACATACTCTAAGACCTTGACCCTGCTTGAGTTCTGCTCTCATCACAGTTGTCTCCACTTCACTGAGTCGGCTCAATCCAGGCTGGCCACGCCCACTCTTCAAACACACACAGCCCTTCCTGCTGTTTTCTTTCTTCTACATACCTCAGGATGGGATAGTTCAGAGCTTAGCTTCAAAGCCATTTCCTCATAAAAGACTTCTTCTCACACCCACCCTCTTCCCATGGTTTCCGTGGCCACGGTAGAGTATTCAGTGACATCTGTTTGGTGAAGGCAGGACACAACCTTCTGTCTTATTGTGACCTCATGTCAGGGACACAATAAAGTATATGTGTGTGTATGTGTGTGTGTGCATAGAAAGCAACACATTATACATAGCGTCATTTTCCTAACTTGTATACTTCTGTATTCAAACTGCATTAAATCAGTCCTGTTGATTTTCTGATTTTTTTTCAGGCTGACCTTGCTTGAAATTGGAGGCATCTTTAGGATAATTTATGCGTCAAGAAAGGAATATAATGCTCTAGTGATGCAAGGACCCCGAGGGTAGAGTTTTAAAAGTAAAATATTCATGAAGCTTAAGTGCAAGAAACATCAGCTTTTCTGTGGTGTTTCAACAGCGTGCTAGGTACAAGGGAACTGTAAAATGCAAGGATATGAGAAAAGACAAATATTTAGGACAATAAATGAGACAGACCCACAAGATGAATTATTTCTTCTCTATTTCTGAAGCTACTCTGCTCCCAAATGTACAAATAAGGTTATAGAAGTTGCTTTATAATCACTGTCAAATTGATCTGAAGAACCTATACAGGTTTGAATAACCCTATGTGTGTTAGCCTAACTTCCTTCATGTCTTGCCAATTGAATTGAGGGCAATTTCTTCAATTATTTATATAAAAAAGAAAAGGCAGGACAATAAGTCTTAATTGTATCCTGAGTTTTCATGAGAAGAGTTCAATTCCTCCTGCTGAAAGCTCAGCGTCTCTTCCACATTCAGCACTACACTTTCTCAGACAGCCATGATTTTATGAAATGTACTGGGAAACACGTGGTGAAAAAGGCATCAGGAAGCAGTTAATAAGCAATCACCCTTTTTTTTTTTTGGTTTGTCGAGACAGGGTTTCTCTGTGTAACTTTGTGCCTTTCCTGGAACTCCCTCTGTAGTCCAGGCTGGCCTTGAATTCAGAGATCTGCCTGCCTCTGCCTCTGCCTCCCTAGTGCTGGGATTAAAGGCATGTGCCACCACCGCCCAGCCTGCAGTCATCTTTTAAAATCCTTAAAGCTGCCGGGCAGTGGTGGCGCGCCTTTAATCCCAGCACTCGGGAGGCAGAGCCAGGTGGATCTTTGTGAGTTCGAGGCCAGCCTGGGCTACCAAGTGAGTTCCAGGAAAGGCGCAAAGCTACACAGAGAAACCCTGTCTTGAAAAACCAAAAAAAATAAAAAAAAAATTAAAATCCTTAAAGCTGAAAACAATGTAAGAATTAAGCGGACCCTAACATAATAAGAGATATTTCATAGCATCTATATCAAGGCCTATCTTTATCTTTCTCATATCATAATTTTTGTTCTAAGTTTTCATCAAAAGAGATTTTTCAAAATATTTGGCAGGACTTTGACATAGGATATCATATTAAACTCAATGCTCATTTTGCCTGCAGTCGACTCTTTAAAGCCTGAAGCAAGCAGTAAATAAGAACCACAGAATGTTTGAGCCTGGGCACTAAACCTTAGAGTGCATTAGTTGGGTGGTATTCCTGAACATTTACTATTACTCTTGTCTGTGTGTGCTGTATGTATATGTGTGTGTAGATACACACATCTATGCCTGGACATCTGGAGGTCAGAAGTCAAAGTTGAGTGTCTTCCTTTCTCACTCTCCATTTTATTGTTTTCTCTTGAGACTTAGTCTCTCGCAATGGAGATCATCACTTGGGTGGCATGGTTGGCATTCCTCCTGGCTTTTCATGTGGATGCTGGGAGTATGAACTCAGGTAGTGAGCATGGTACCCACTGAGAAATCTCACCCGCCTCTGGATTGTCATTCTTGAAATAGGTGTACTACTGTTTTTCACATTGTTTGAGGTTTGAGATAAAGATCCCTCTACACTAATAATGGCAGGCAAAGAACAGGGTTCCTTCTTGCAGTGGAGAAGCCTGGTTCTTTTAAGTATAATTCACATGTGAGAGACACAGGGAAGCATATTCATCCATATCCTACACTGGACTAGCTCTCACCATGTGAAAGAACTATGTGAATAGCCAGATTATGTATAAACCAAATTTTGGCATATAACCAAATATTGTCACATCATCCAAGCACTTGGGAATTTGAGACAGCTAGTTCTCAAGTTCAAGGCCAGTCTGAGCTACATTGCAGACCTTGCCTCAAACATTAAATCAAAGAAAGCAAACTTTGTGAAGGTAAACTTGAGTAGAACATATAAATCATCGTCTTTTTAGGGAAGGGGGAAAGATTCTAGTAACTTAAACTCATTTTCTAATTAATTAATTTTTAATACTCAACTATGTACATGAGTGGCTTCCCTCCCCCCAAATCTTTATTAAGGTATAATAGAAAAGTAAAAATTGTATATTATTACAACATACCATAAGATGTTTTAAAATATGTACACATTTACTGTTCAAATTAAGCTATTAATAATTCATCCATGTATGTGTACCCCTAAGTCTACTTACCTTTTGTGATGAGATTTAAAGTATTTTCAGCAATTTTCCAAGTGTACAGTGGCATTTACTGCACCAGCCAGATCGCACAGTAAAGCTCTCAAATATCCAGCTCTAACTCTCTCTGCTGTGGAGCAATTGGTTTCCCCTTTCTACCTGTCCAGGCCCAGCCTCTGGTGAGCCCTGGTCTGCTTTCTGTGCCTATGAGTTGAATGTCCTAAATTCTAATTTTGCACATTTTCTTCTGTCACTCATTAGTGGACACTGAGATGAAATCTAACAAAGGCTTCGCTGACTAGGAGAGAGAGTCTACAACACATTGATTTTTTTCCTTTGGGAAATATAAGATTGCTATGTCATTTGAGAGTCCTCCATATTGTTTCTCTATTATGTATGTACTAATTGAGCATTGCCCCCAACAGTCTACAGAGTTCTCGTTTGTCCATATTCTTAACAATACTTACTACAGATTGCCCATCTGACAATAGCCATTCTTGTGTATGAGATGACACAATATTGTAGCTGAAGTCATCTTGTTCCTGCCTGGCTCCTGCGGCCCTCAGACCAAAGCAAACACATAGAGACTTACATTATTTACAAACTGTATGGCCTAATGGCTCAGGCTTCTTGTTAGCTGTTCTTATATCTTAAATTAACCCATTTCCATAGATCTATACCTTGCCACGTGGCTCGTGGCTTACCGGTGTCTTACATCATGCTTTTCCTCACGGTGGAGACACTGCCTTTCTGTTCCCCAGTTCTCCTCTCTGCTAGTCCCGCCTATACTTACTGCCTGGCTACTGGCCAATCAGTGTTTTATTTATCAATCAATCATAGAAACATATATTTACAGCATACAGGACATCCCACAGCACAATATTGTGATTTTAATACACTTCTCGGAAGATTAGTGATATTCAGCCTTTTTACATATCTCTTGGCCATTTGCAATGCCATCTTTTGAGTGCTGTCAGTCAGATATGTCCATTTTCAAATGGTGTTATCCATTGCTTACTATTGAGTTGAGCTTCTTGTAATTTTGGGCAGTAACTCCTTATTAAAAGTCTGGTTTGCAAATATTTTGTCAGCTGTCCCCTTTCTTTACTGATTTTTTGCTTTACAAGCTTTATACTTTGTCTAAACCCTCTTCTAGACCAATATCAAGAAGCATTTCCCATATGTTTTCTAAAATATTTATATTTGTATTACTTTAAATCATGCCAATGGATGTGTTCATGTGTATGTTTGTGTGCCTCTGAAGGCCAGAATCACTGGAATTATAAGCAGTTGTGAATCACACAATGTAGGTCCCAGGAGCCTAACTCCAGTCCTCTGTAAGAGCAGTACATGCTCTGGACCGTGAGCCATCCTTCCAGCCCCATTTCCCTTATATCTTCTACTTGCTCTCTATAGTTTCAGGTCTTGTATTTATATCTTAAATCCATTTGAGTCAATTTTTATTTTTTGCTGTGAGATAAGGGCCTAATTTTTCTCATTTGTGCTTCCTAGCACTATTTACAGGAGACTTTATAGCATTCCAGTTTTTTGGGTCCAGATAACATTGTCAAAATCAAAAGACTGATAATGCATGGATTTACAGTTGAGGCATCTGTTCTTTTCTCAAAGTCTATATCCGCTTTTATTCTAGGACTGTACAGTTTATTTCTTATAGCTTTGCAATTTTTTTTTGAAATCTAGTAGTTCTTTTTGCAGCAGACCTGCTTTTGTCTGTAATTTCCTTTCTTAAAAAAATATTTACTTAATTATGTATATGAGTGGTCTACTTACATATATGCCTGCATGAAGAAGCATGGGTGCTGGGAATTGAACTTAGGACCCCTGGAAAAGCAGCCAGTGCTCTTAACCACTGAGCCATCTCTCTAGCCCCCTGACTGTATTTTTTTTCTAGTTACCTCCTATTAAACTTCATAGTTTGATTTTAACCTTGAAACTCTGTGATATAGTGATTAACAACAAAACATTTCCATGATTACATATTGAAAATCAAAGAAAATTCTACTTGCCAGCAAAGTTCACATTAGTAGAAAGTCTGGGGACTGCACCCTGGTGAGATGTGGGTGTGCAGGAGTGAGAAAGAAGGTGACTGCTTATGGAAGCCTGCTTTCCTTTCACCTCACAGCTTCAGTGCACCATTTCCTCCTCTTCCGTCATGTCCATCTTTCCCACCTCCCTCCACCTCTCGAGTTTTACTCTGTTTTGTTTCACTCTAAGTCCAACCCAAAGGTGATTAATGTGTATGGTATCTGTGTCAGAGACTTTCAAAGATTCAGATACACTCTGGGTCAAAATCAGAATGTTGCAAACACCACTCTGTTTAAGAAGTCAAAAATAGAAGTACTGCTACATTTTGATCAACACACTCCCAGCAGTGAGCTTATTAAGATACTATCATCGGTCCCTCCAGTGCCCCTGCCCTGTGCACAGAGTGTGTGGCCTCAGGAGTGTGGCCCCAGCCAGAGCCTTCAGGATATCATCACCTTCACTGGGGGTGATGTTTGCAGGTGCTGTCTAGCACCACAGCTCAAACAGTAGCCATCCACATGCTGTCATACCAGAAAAAAAATTTAAAAATTAATACCATCTCAAGAAATATCCCAAATTCATTTTTTAAAAAATTATTTTTAAGTATTAAAATATTTAAAGCATTAAACTTTTTTTTTACTAATTCTTTCTGATACTCAGTAATCACTGAGTTACTGTTCTGACCCTCTTTTTCTTTTAAAATACAGTTATGCCATAAACTTAATGAAAAAAATTGAGATATGGTTTTACTATGTAGCCATGGCTAGTGTAGAACTGGCTATTTAGACCAACATTGCTTTGATATCACAGAGATCTTCCTGCCTCTGCCTTAGTAGTATTAGGATTACATGTATAAGCCACCATGCCCCAGCATGAAGCATTATTTTATTACCTGTTAATTTTTTCCATGTCATTACTTTTGTGAAAAAAATAACTCTTGCAAAAATAATATCTGTCGTAGTGGATGGTTTGTCATATATTTTACTTTCCGGATTCACCATAAATATCCATGTTTTCTTACCCCACCAAGTATTGCTTAAGAAAAAAAACATATTCACTTAAGAGTAAAGTTTCATCATAGTGCTTGGCAATAGCTTGAACATCATCCTGAAATAGTAATAGTGGTAATTCTAGCAAACATGACATGAAGCTTGGTTGGTATATGCTAGGGATTGACATAGGCACTTTCAATATATTCACTACCACATTATTAACTACCAAAGGTGGGAAGGAGTTGATGATTGTTATTCTTACTTTGCAGATGATGAAACTGACACCCATTACATTGTGTGACTTGCCTAAAATAGTAACATCAGTAGAAGGATTTGGCTTGTGCAGAGGCACCAGGCTTCCATGCCTGTCACAGACACACTGCTCTCCACTTCCTTTCTTTTAAGAAATAAAGGCTGATCTCTCCTTTGACACTCTTTCAAATTTATGATGTAAAGGAGTTTCTAATTTCTATGTAAATTTTGTAATTTGTTTCTAATACATAGCTCATCCACATTCTCGGGGAGCAGAATTGTTTGTTTAAAATGCCCTGATAAATCAGAGTGCATAGTGAGGAATGTTTCTTTCTATACATAAAGCAGAGAAATGAATGCTTAGTTGATTATAATTCCTGTTAAAGCAGCAAGATGCTAAGAAGCATTTTTGAGGGTCAGCATGCTGATTTGTAGCTACACATGAACATTTCTTACCATATATCTACAATAATGTGTTTCTTTAATGACAAGGCTATGTTCTGAGAAATGCACCAGGCAAGTGCATCACTGTGAAAATATTTCCAAGTGTACTTATACAATTAAAGGAAGTGACAATGTTCCTAAGAAATACGTCACAGAGTACTGCCATTTTGTGGGGTTTTCAATGACCGATGTGTTACAATACAAGACATCACTGGACTGTATTGCTTATTTTGTTCAAGTTAAACTTTGAAACATTATTTGATACAACACAAAATTAATATAAGCTACAAAATAATATTATGCCTTCCATACCATGATACTGAGAATTAAATCTAGTTGAATCTACGTGATACACTCAATGTTAAAATATAGAGCAAGAGACGTGATCCAAGTCAGTGCTGTGTATTTACTCATAAGGATAATTCTTCAATTTGTACAGAAGTTTGTAAATTTCAGTACACATTAGAAGTGTGATGAAGTATAACCAAACTGAATGTTTTATAGTTAGTGTCAACACAGTTAATGAAAACGTCTGAAGCTAAGTGTTTAAATCATAACTAACAATGCTGTGTAGGCTCATGGATGTCACCCAGGGCTTAGAAAGCAAAAATCACTGTTGCTGAAATGTCCTTCCTAGAAATTGTCTGGCCTGAACTATGGTTGGCAAGGCCGCTGGAATGCTAGGACATTGGCTCTCATAGACAGTTTCCCGATGCAGCTGCTGCAGCAAGGGACAAGGAGCTCTGGGTAATTAATTACCAGAGTAATGTTTTCCTTTTCTTTTTTTTTTTAATTCCTGGTAGGAGGTGTTAAAACAAAACAACAACAAAAAAGAATCAAACTCCTTGGGCGAGCTCTATAGATGGCACAGTAATAGCCAGTCAGCAGATGTCCACAGGGACCTGACATTTTTAGCTTTAATATTCAGCTTTCTTACTAGTGAAGCCTTCTCTAAGAGAAGAACCCCTCACACTTTCATGTAACCATTGCAGCCAGAGGAACAGGAGAGAAATAATTGTCAGTGCCCCAGCAGAAGTCGAATACTTCCCTAAGTATACACAAACGTTTCCACGCATGTGTTTTTTTTGTTCGTTTGTTTGTTTGTTTTCTTTTTTCAAGACAGGGTTTCTCTGTGTAGTTTTGGTGTCTGTCCTGGATCTCCCTCTGTAGACCAGACTGGCCTGGAACTCATAGAGATCTGTCTAGCTCTGCCTCCTGAGTGCTGGGATTAAAGGCGTGTGCCACTACCGCCTGGTTTTTTTTTTTTTTTAACGCATGTACTTGCTACATAACAATGACATGACAAGTTGTGTGTGCATATGTACACTTTCATATGTAAACACAATGTCCTTTGAGCAACAAAATAGAATTTGGAATACAACCACTCTCTACTCCATGGTTATGAGGCTCTGAGTGTCAATATCCTCAATAAGCAACACAAAAAAACATTTTTTCTTTTACTGTCTACACTTGTGGTTCTGTGAAATTATTCTTAATTTTTCTGTGTTTTTGAGGTTTTATATGCTTACCTTTTAGTCCCTTCTCTGTTTATGAAAATTGAAATATACTCTGAAATAAGCATCACATTGAATGAATTGTATGAAAATACAGCTTCATCTAGCCCCATGGAATTTATCAAAGTTTTACACATAATAGCAAAGCAGCATTTAAGGATGGGGCTGTCAAAAATGATGCCTTTATTAAATCCTTCGTTTTAAACAGGGGATACATATTTGTTGTATACACCTTTATCGGAAGTCAAGGGACATGAGCTTGGATTAGCATGGGCATCTGGCCCTTTGAATTCTTCCACAGTGCTATTTTCAGTGCATTTTTCCTGCAGTATTTTGTTTCAAAACAGAAAGAAATGAAGTTAAAACATCTTAATGAAGTAACAACAAAAGACTTCCATATACCATACACTAAGTATGTGAGCTAATGTTATGAACAAATTGCAATGGGATAAATAAATGTGACATAAAGTAGTGGCCTACCCTCAGTGCTCAGAACAGCTTATATCCTAAGCAAAAGAAGGCTTTTGGTGACGAAGTATAACCAAACTGAATGTTTTATAGTTAGTGTCAACACAGTTAATGAAAACGTCTTGAAAGAAAAATCAAAAAGACAAGAGAAATAACCTAAAAATTAACAAATGTTATACTCTAAGATATGCATAGAAATTTACATTTTCCAAGAAATTTGTCATTTTCCACTGGAAAATATATACCCAGCAGGACAAAGAGCAAACTCCTTAGCACTGCTCACATAGTCTCTCCTACCCACTCCCAGCTTTTCCAGCATCTAGATGAACAGGAGGAACACATATGCATAGTCATATTCCTCATTATTTAACTTTGGTTAACAGCTGTATAGTACAGTACATAATAAGCCTTTTGGAAGATTGAGAAGCTAAATGTAAAACTAGGCTTTATGTGAATAATAATTATAATGTTAAACATTAATATTAAACACCTGTATAGAGTATAGGGAATGTGTTTATGTTTACACTGTACTCCCTTGCACTGGCAATAGTTCTTTAGTGAGATTGAGTCCTCAGAAATCAAGCTCTCTGTGGCCCTTGCAGAGCAATAACATGCTCAAGTTCTTGCCCAAGCTCAGCATTTGACCCACATATTTGTATGTCCAGTGCTGGAAAACCTACAAAGGCCATCCTGATCAGCCTTCAGAGATGGATGGAGGTTATTGGCATTCACAACAGGCTTAGACATACAATGCAATCCTGAATCCACTTAATTGTAATTTGAAATTCAACTATAAAGCTGATTAAAAATGTTACACTAATTATTCAGTATGTTTCTCCCTCGGCAAATTAGGTCCAGTCAGTGACAACAGGGAAGAAACCTTATTCTTCCATTCACTGTGCTGAGCTGGACTTTGTTAAAGTCTTTATTTGGATTACCTCATTTCATTTTCACAATATTAGTTCATGAATATCTGTCATAGAGAAATAGGAGACTCAGAAATTTTAAGGAACGTGTCCATACTTACACAGGTGGCAAGAATCAGAAGCAGAGTTTAAAAGTAGATTCGTCACCTTCAAGCAAAAGATCCCATTGACCCATGCTACTTTCCAAACCTGACACATCACTGGAGTTGAGAAAAGTCTTAAAAAACCACCAGTGTCCCTCAGTGGAAGAATATTACCAACATTTTTAAATTCATCTCCACCATTCACTGTAACTCTCACATTAATCCTATGATTTAGGAACTCTCATAGTAATTTTACAGAAAACTGAGGCTCAAAAATGAACTCAAAGTCCATAAAACAAATAATCAGCATTATTCAGGGAGGACTTAGTCCCTGGATTTGAAGTATACAGCCATTCTCTTGCTGATACCTTCTTTGCAAGCCAGGCACATATATCAGGTGGTAATGACAACTCTCCTTATATGTCAGGCATGATCTTGCACATATGTGCACTACTTATTGAATCATCACAGCAATCCTATGAGGCAATACATGTATTCGTTTATGGATAAGCAAGGTTAGTCAGATAGATGTTATTTGGGATGCTCATAAGAATATTCTGTGGAAGCTATTTTGACCAATTCTAAACTTAACACAGAGATAAGTCCCTAGATTTTACAGATTCTTGAAAAGAGCATGTAGTGCAGCAGGAATATACACCAGACAGGCAGACACAGAGCTCTGCATTCCCCTGCCTGCTGCATGATCTTAATAACAAATGACCGCTAGCTTTATGGCCTGATGCATTCAATTTCACTTTTGCAATATTTGAGCTACAGGCAGCAGAATGTCTGCCCCATACAAAACTCAGAAAAATGAAGCAAAGGAGATATATTCCTAAAAGGACAAGACAATTTTTGTTGTCACATCTGTTGCTATTATTTAAATACTCCATCTGCACAGGAAGATGAGAGGTGGTTCCCATCAAGCTTTGCTACCTCATTTAATTTTAGTCTTGTCTCCTGAGACATAGTCCACTGCTTTGATAGAACCTGTGTGTTCATAGTAATGGTGCCTGGCATCAACAAAACAGGCAAGAAGGCAGGAATAACCCAAGTTGTGAAAGCTGTAGTAAGACATCATGAAAGTGTGAATGTCCCTGTGACTTTAGAAGGAAATGGTGCACAACAGAACATGCTTCAGGAGCAGGTGACCTGAAGCCAATCAAATCTCCTTGTGAAACTGGTTTAGAGTCATGTTCCACTATTCATTCACAAGAACATTCTGTGGAAACTATTTTTGATCAGTTCTAAACTTAACAAGGGGAACTGTCCCTAGAGTTAATATTGCTGACGCAGAGGAACTTGTTAAAGTAGGAAAAATACCAAGACCTCTGGAAAAAGAATCTAGCATGTCATCTGAAGCCAGGAAAAGAAGCAGAATTGGAAACTTCAAGATGTTATATGTCATGTCAGGTGTCTATGTCAGAAAGCTTACAGAAAATATCATTAGGAGTTGAAACGTTGATAAGGCAAAAATGCAGTTAAAGAAAGGGGAGCTGTCAAAATTGGACTGGGACCACACAGTCACAGATGGTGCCACTGAAGAAGAAAGTGTTAGGAAATCTGGAGAGATTGGTACGTGTCTCCAAGGAGCTTTCTGGTAAAAACAAAAGCACACAAAGTGATGGAAGTCACAACATGTACATAAGAATGAGGGTCAAGTATAATTTAGAAGCCTAACAAAAGTGCCAGTAACTATGAAGCAACATGGGATTGAGAAAAATTCTAAAGATACTTTTCACAGTGTCACAAAGGACAGTAAGAGGAAGCCCTGCTTTTTGGAGTTGAGGATGACAGATGACCGAGAGACAGCAAGCAACATTATTTTACTCCCTCTGGCTTCCTCTTTAGACAGGAAAAGAAGGTACATTTCTCTCTAGGATGAAAACGAGCCCCAAGTGTATGTGCCATATGCTTGATTATAGCCTGCACTGTTATGGGGTCTTGAAACTGACATTGAAGACATTGAACTAAAGCTGATGTATTCCTGTTATTTAAAAATAGGAATATATGCCAATCTCTATAATGTAGTCTGTGATTACCAACATACTTCCTCCTTGCATCAATTCTACCAGATTTATACTCATCCCATGTTTGTAGAGAACAGAAATAAACATTACATATTTGTGAGGACCTCCCACCTCAACCTCCACTTTCCCAGGGACACTGTTATTTCATATGAGGCTATTTGACATCTTGTTCTTGTTGACCTTGGAGTTCTAGTTCTGGCTTAGTGCTCATAATTTGTTCATAGTATTATGTATGCTAATTTGTTAAAAAAAAATCTTGTGCTATTGAGACCTTGAACTGACCACAAAGACTATGTCATGTTTATAGACTCTATGTGATGATGGGAATGATGTAAAGAAGAAAGTGAAACAAAAATTAAGGGGAAATGCTGCAAAAGAAAAATTTGTGAAATAAAAGGTTGAATATCCCCTGGGGATGAAGACGATACATTAAGAACCTCATAATTCTCTTGTGCAATTACAATAGTGATTAATTGCTCAAACCTCAAATATTTCTGAAGACTTAATATGTATAAAGTTCAGACCACCTCCTATCCAAGGGTAGATTTTGTGGATGGATGGGTAGAAAGAGAAGTGGGCAAGTCTACAGAGAATATCTGTAGATACACAGATTTTCACTGCAGACAGAGTGACTAAGCCCATTATCTCCTGGCCACCATCGGCTGTTTACTCCTGGGTGTATCAAGCAGAGATTGCTCTTTTCATCATAAAAGCTCTGTTTTTCTTCCTCTATAACCTTCACTTCTCAATCACAGTAAACAAGGTTATTCTATTCTTAACAGCACCTAGACATCTCAGTGGTGTACCACATAAAGGTCTCTTTCTTTTTCAAAATGCTGTGAGGCAGGCAGCCTCTGCCCCTTCTCATCAGTCTCCCCACCATGGGTGCAGACTGGTTCCTTTACATCTCACCACGTAGCAAAGCATCTCTACACCTAGCGTTGCAAGGCAACTGCCCCATGCTTCAATTACATGGTCCTATGGGTTGTGCGAGGTCAGTACATGAGGTTTTCCATTCCAGATGATATCCATGTCATTGGGGCTGCTGTCTTCTTGATTGGGCTAATTGTACAACATGGCTCAGTCCTGTGTCTAGCAGCTTATGCTGAACATTGCCCGAGGGCTCAGTGAGGCTTTGTCCTGAGCAGCCTGCAAGTTATCTACTTAGGGTCTCATACCACAGCAGTGGGATTGCTATAGGCCGAAGCCCAAGGGGCAGAGGTCCAAAAAGAAGGACTGGAAAATACTGGTCTCCTCTAAGATTGTACTAGAAAAATAGCCTCAGCCTCCTTTCAGCTTCATTCTCTTAGTTAAGAGGGCCATCTATAGCTCATGGAGTGAAATCCACTCTACTTCTAAACTGAGGAGAGCTAAAGGGACATGTAGGCATCTTTAGTTCATAGGCTGAATAACTTCTTGCTTGCAACTTGACAGTTTTAGAAAAAGACAGAATTGTTCCAGTTGACCAGCTATGAAAACATACATACAAGTAACATTATATAGACTAAATCGGTTATATTTGTGTGTGTGTGTGTGTGTGTGTGTGTGTGTGTGTGTGTATCCAATAACAATTAATGAAAGAAGAGGCCATAGATTTGAAGAAGAGTAGGAAGAACATATGGAAGGGCCTGGAGGAAGGAAATTGAAAAAGAAATATTGTTTATATTATAATCTCAAAAATTAAAAATGAGTTTTAAAAAAATAGAAAGACAGATCTGTAAACCCTTATCAGTATCAGTAAAGAGATTCCCATCTTAAAAAAATGACATATTGGAATTGAAGAAATGGCTCAGTGGTTAAGATTGCTTGCTGCTTTCCCAAAGGATCTGTGTTTGATTCCCAGCTCCCACATCAGGCAGCTCATAACTCCAGCTCCAGGGGAGATCTGCCTCTGGCCTCTCATACATATATATAATTTAAAATAAGTGTGTTACAAATAAAAACACATCCTCTTCAATTCAGAACTTGCTAGGTCCAAATGGGCTAAATGACAGCGACCAGCAACAGGATGGCAGTCTCCAAAGGGCGGCCACAAAGCGAGCTTATAAGGAAGCCACAGCTGTACCGCACGTCAGTGCGTGCTGGTGAGTGTACTCATCACCGTGAATTCCAGCACACCATCGACAATGCCACTGGAGATCATCCCTCCACCTGGCAGGTCAGCCTTTGCACCCATTGGCTCCTGCCCACACTTCAATTTGTTTCCTCCTCTGGAATCCCACTGCTGTCTCCATCAGCCAAGAAGCTTTCTTTCCTGGAAGAAGGCTCCCTTCCTAGTTGTTAGGTTTTTTAAAGCAGACATGAAAAGGGATGTATAAGATCTCAGCCTAAGTATTTGAAAATCACATGAAATTGTAAGACTAAAGCACCGCATCTGAAGTGCAAAAGTGGCCTTATCTTTCATCGTTGGTGCGGCATGTGTTTGTTGAGCCCCTCTCTTCAGCTGGCTATTCTGTCACTTCAGTTCGACATGAATGTGGTCTTTCTGCCATTCCTATCAAGTATTAATTTATCAGTATTATTTGTAAATTATGCGGAAATCTATGCCTGGACCCAGTTTTCAGACTACATTTTAGGGTAAAAGTTTTATGTCCTCCTCTTGTTATTTTGGCTCTTTTTATGGGCACATGTTTTCTCAAAGAACAAACTTCGATTTTAATTTTCTTTTCCTACTTTACAAACTACTAATTTGTAAATCTCTACTTTTATTATTGCTAGTTTCTTTGGGGGAACATTTTTATAGTCCTTTTCCTTAAATTATTAAATTGAATCTGAGCTCATTTATTCTACCTCTCCCACTCACAAAAGCACTTTAGGGGATGATTTAACCATTGTGTAACATGTGGCTGTCTCATACTTTTACATATTATAAATCATATTAATGATGAGCAAAATAGCCTATAATTACATTGTATTAAAAAATCTATATAACTGGGAAGAAGTGGGAAAAACACAGAAAAAAACCTGAAATTCCATTTCTAAAGCTTTGACACATGTCTGCTTTGTTCATATTTTTCAATGATAAATCACTGAAATTATTTGTTTATTTTATAATTATGTTTTTTTATACTTGACAGCATTTTATTAGCTTTTCTTTTTCCTAATAAAGTGAGGTTTTTTTTGGTATAGCTTTTCACTTCAAAAGAAGGCCAACTTCTTTATCAGGAAAACCCCTTATTTTATTTGACACTCTAATTCTAAGGTCCTAAAGTCAATTCTAACATTTCTGTTCATAAAAATAATAAAATACTATTCATATTTGATGTGGTCATTATATAGATACATTCTTACATACATGATATTTGGATTAAATGTTCATTACGCTTGACGATTTTGGTATTGGGTGATTATTTTACCAGGCATTTGTAATAATATAATAATTGACTTTGCAGTAGACAGAAAAAAATGAAACTATCTCTTCTCACTTTGTACTATCCTTCTGCACTGGCTGGTTTTACATCAACTTGACACAAGCTAGAGTCATCGGAGAGAAAGGAGCCTCAGTTGAGGAAATGCCTCCGTGAGTCAATTAGTGATCAATGGGGGAGTGTTCAACCCATGGTAGGTTGTTTCATCCTTGGGCTGGTGGTCATGAGTTCTGTAAGAAACCAGGCTGGAGGTAGCCCGGTTAAGCAAGCCAGTAAGCAGCACTCCTCCGTGTCCTCTGTATCAACGCCTGCCTCCAGAATCCTGCCTTGTTTGGGTCCCTGTCCTGACTTCCTTTCAGGGGTGAACAGCAATGTGGAAGTATAAGCCAAATAAACCCTTTCCTCCCCAACTTGCTTTTTGGTCATGGTATTTTATTAAAGCACTAGAAACCCTAACTAAGACACTTTCTAAATAATTCTAACTTCTTTTTAATCTTAGCAGTCTAAATAAGTAAAAGTGCATATTAGCTATCCTTTAATTTCTTTTACATTTTATTTATTTGTGTATGGAGATGAGTAGGAGGTACATGGGTGCCAAAGCACACACGTGGAGGGCAGAATAGAGATAGCCTGTTGGAGTGGGTTTATTTTCACTATATGGGTCCCAGGACTTGAACTCAGGACTTGCACTTTGGTGGCAGATTCCTTTAACTTTATCTTGCAGGCTTCCAAAATTGCTTTGCATTTCTTTGAGTATTCTGTCCTAGTAAATTATTGATTTGGTTGTTTTCCCTATTTTCTTACTACTTTATGATAAAAATGTAAATCTATTGTTTTTGCTGTATGTGTTGAAACCATTCCTGATTTGTCTTTTAATTTTTCCTTTGTTTCTTTTTACAACACCATAGACTTTTGAATTATTAATGGAATAAACCTATTAGTATTTTGATTGATAATTTTTGCTATTATAGTGTTAATAAGATCTTTTCATCAAATTTATATCAATATGATATTTCATGTTCTTTCATGCAAATGTAATTGGGCTTGATCATCTTCTGTAGACTATCCAGTTGAGAGGTAAATTTCAGTGAGACTTTGATGCTGCTCATTTCGTAAGACTGAAATAGTATGCCGAGTGTGGAGCTGGTCAACACTAAGCATTTCTTTCTTTCTCCCTATAAGCCAAGTTTCCCCTAAGCCTTCTTCACTGGGCCATCATCATGCCGATGACTCCCTCAATATATGAAAGACTCTTGCTAGTAGCTAATGGGGAGGATGTGGGGACTTTCTTAGGCTTAAGTAAACATTGTCTTCCTGGGTAGCAGGCTTTTTCAGGCCACTAGCTCCCAAATCATGACATGAAAACTTATGATTTAGTTATGAATGTTCGGCCTTAGGTTAGGTTTTTTGCTGGCTAGCTTTTTTAAAATTAAATTAACCTATTTCTCTTCATCCATGTTTTGCCTCAGGGCTTTTCCCCTTTCTTTCATTCTGTATGTTCTACTTCCCTGCTTCCTCTGTGTCTAGCTGGTGGATGGCCGCCTAGCTGACTGGCCCCTGGCATCTCTTTTTCTTCCTCCCTCGTTCCCTCTCTGCCCACCAGCCCCACTTGTCCCTCCCCTGCCTACCTTTTGGCCATTCAGCTTTTTATTAAACAAATCAGGTGCCTTAGGCAGGCAAGGTGAAACAGCAACACTTTTTTACATAGTTAAACAAATACTTTACTCCACAACACGCCTGGATTGAGAGCATGGCTTCCTCAAGTTTAACCTCATGCCAGTCACAATTTGTCTTAAACATTACCAAGAAACAGCTACCCTTTCTGATATAGTGGAACTATTTACTCCTTTGTCTCATTTCTACGAATTTTTCACAGCAGGCTTGCAGGCATTGTCCCCCCTCCCACCTTCCTCAGTAGCTTAAGTACCTTCGGAAAGGTAAGGACAAAAGAGCTGGATGAGGTCTTGGCCTTCCCTTGGCAGAAGTTGCCCCTGTGTCTAGGCCTGCATGGCTTGCAGACACTTTCTTTGGTCTTCCACTCTACCTCTTTTTGTTCATCCTTCCTTTCCCTCTTCCATCCCCCCCACCTTTTTTTAATATTACAGGATCTCTTCATCTAGTCAGGTTAGCTTAGAAGTCACAATTCTTCCTCCTTAGCCTGCCAAGTGCTATGATTACATGCATGCACCCCTGTGCCCAATTTGCCTCTCATCTTTCTTGTAAGCACATGATGGAGGATGAAAAGACCCAGCAAAACCGAGTGCAAACTGTCTCGGGAGCCGCTGAGACAGGAGGTAGGGACTGCAGAGTAAGACATCAAGATTAACACATGAAAGAGGCCGGTTCTCACAGAAAGCCTGGAAGCTCTTTTTCACCTGGGTTTCATCTAATGAACAGGGCAAAGCGTGTGCCAAGAAATGCCCAGGAGTGTCTACAGATGTAAAAATCTCAGGAAGGATGAGGCCAGTGGCACTGCCTTTGAGTTCCTCCCCTCAGATTATTATCCCAGTCCTATTCTTTCTTAACAAACTGTCCCCTTCCATGACCCTCTGGATAGTCCCATTCTTTTTCTGGACACACCACCACATCACCATGCAGCTGCTTGCCCACCTCCACTGCTGAACCTGCCTGTTTTCTTGAACCCTCACTTCAGAGGTTATACTTTCCTTTTTATTGTTGTTTTATCTTGAGATTGTATTTTAATTACACCATTTTTCACTTCCCTTTCCTACTTCCAAACCCTCTCTCATATACCCCTCCCTGCTCTTCTTCAAATTCATAACCCATAACCTCTTTTTTCATTACTTGTTACTGCAATGTGTATATATATATATATATATATATATATATATATATATATATATATATACACACACACACACACACACGCACGCATATACAAATACATTTCTAGATATAGCTTGCTGAGTTCATGTAATGTTACTTGTATGTATGTTTTCAGGGCTGACCATTTGACACTGGACAACAAATGGCTATGCTCTTCCCTGGAGAGAGCCACTTCTTATTAGGGATTGTGCTGGTTTAGTAAAATTAGTGGTTGTAGATTCTTTTCTAACAAACATGATTTCACTATCACTGATCGGTTAACTAGGTTTCTAGTATTTTTGAGTGGCATTAGAAAGCTGTTGGTTATGACCAAGGTGTGTGTGCCACTATTGCAACTGCAGGGTCATGCTGCCATGCTAGTCACGGATGTGGTTCATAGGAGTCATAACTGGGTAGGACTGTTGGTTGCCTCCCTCCTTTGGAAGCATTCATGGTACCTTCTGGTAACATGAGAGTTAGTCCTCAGGGAGAAGGCATTCATATCCGTTCCAGCTCAGGGACATCTGGGCTCTGTTTCTCAAGTGCGTGGTATCTTCAGGACTTACCTTCCATCTCTGGGAAGTAACAATAGACTGTACGTTTTGGAAGTCTCTTAGACAGCCTGGCCAACGGGCCAACAACTCAAAAGAGGGCTTCTAATGCCTGTTTGTTTGTTGGTTGGTTTGTTGTTTTTTAGGTGGTCTTTGGCTCTTGGAAGGAATACCATCAGTCCTCATGAGAAATGTTCACATATATATGTATATTTATACACTGAATTACATGTTATAGTTGTACAGGTGTGTTTTATAAATAATTAATAGTATAAATTCTTGTGGCTTTTCAACTATCCATGTCATTATTTCACCTATCTGCCTTCTTCTTCTGTATTTGCCTCCCTCTCCCACCCTATGGGGCTCCCCCTCTTCCTATCTCCCCTTTCAGATTGCTAGTAACCCACCTTCTCCTGTCTTCCTTATGTCCACTTTTCTTCTCCCAGTTGCTGCTAAAAACTATGGTTTGCCTGTTCTGTAGTTTTTCTCTTAAATTCTAATGAGATGGTCTTTGAGCTTTCTTTTATTCCACTTGTAAATTATTTTATTAAAGAGACCAAGAATACATGAAAGGGTCAGTTCCCCAATAGCAGCTGTGTCTCATTAGAGTTTTTCTCATGAGAACATCCTTACTCCACATTCTTTAAAGGAAGAGTAAGAATGTGCAAAGTACCAGAACAAGTATACTTTCATTCTGGTCTGCATCCAAAAGTCAGAAAAAAAAAAAAAAAGGTTGATGGACAGACCCAACCAACCTCATGGCAACTTGTAGGGGTTGCACCCAGTATAGGACTTGCAAAGGAAAAGTATCATTCAAGGAATAATTATTCCTGCTACCTCTTTATCAAGACATAAAGTGAACCTGCCTCCCTATGGGTGGTCTCTCCTTCCAGAGAGTGATCCTTAGCCAAGTCATGAACCTGCCCATTGGGAATGTTAGGTCTCCATCCAGGCTACAGATTTTATCCTCTAGGCCAGGAGGAAACAGTTTTCTTCTAATAGACTTTTACTGCTGCTGTATCACTGGAAGGATGTTTTGAAATCTTAGCTCTCTGGTAAGGTTAACAGTAGATATTGTTTTGTAGACTATCAAGCTTTTAAATTTTTATCACATCCTCAGAAGTCTAATTCAGAAAATAACAGTTCTATTGGCACTGTGTGTTCTAATTCTTCTTAGTTCTATTTTGTGGTTTTTGTCCATGTGTGTTTGTATCCTTTGGATCTTATTTTTGAATCATATGTACTTACCCTCTTTCTCATTTAGAAGGTCTGATGCTGTTTTTAATTTAGCAAATGCATGTTAGCTTTTTAAACATATACTTAAATGAATACACTTTAATTACAAAAGTCAATAATAAAATAATGATTTCTTATCTCCCTTCATGCATGGAAATTAAGATGCTATTTTGTAACTAGAAATTTTAGGGCAATAGACTGTGCTCCAGTAGCCCCATTAGCCCGGTTCTTCCACAAATCCCCAGCATAATTAAGAGAAAAGTAATAGTGAAAATCAGAGATTTAACCAACGTGGCTACATTGGGAAGAAGGACAAATGAAGGTGTTTAGGACCCACATCCATCATCTGGGTATTTTCAATGAGATTTAGCTTAATTAAAAGAGGAATTGAGCATATGCTGCATGCTTAAGCAATCCTGGGCAAGGTATCAGTTCTCACTCTTCAAGTGGTTCAAAGAAGCCCTTGATGCTGTCATTGATGAGGGGAGTTGTCTGGTTCTCTTGAGATGAACACCACTGCCCTAGGTTGTAGCCTCACACTCTCCTGGGGAGGGGATACCTTTCCTGTGAGGTTCTGCTGTTCCTGGCATCCAAGGTAAATACAGGTTTAGGAAAATGACCAATCTTTTTGTCTTTAGCCTTGGAGAGAATTGAGATGTGTTAGAAGCTACTCCTTTAGTGATTAACATGATTTGTGCAGAGGTAGGCAAATGACCTAAGAGAAAGGAGACAGACTCAGATGGATGCAGAGTGGTCAAGCTTGCATCCTGTGTGTAACAACCCTGTGGGTCCAAGGAATGAGTCGAGGCTTTTCAGCAAAAACAGTATCAAAATGCTAGTTTCAATTTCATTTCTTCTGTATTTTCTCAATGCCAAAACCATTTTTAGAGGAAAATATTAATTGATATTATGCTTATATATCTATGTATATTTGATAAAAGCATCAAAATATTATCTTTCAAGAACTCTTCTTACACTTCCATGTTGTAGGGATACCAGTAATAATTAGGGGATCTGACTTTATACATGTAATTCCCATATCATACTTTTACTCTTCATTATTTTCTATTCTTGGGATTTTAATTTTGATTTGTTTCCTATTTATCTCAGTTCAGTTCAGTTGGCAAAGAAAGAGAAGAAAAGAAAGTATTATTTATTTGTTGAAATTGGAAAATGTTTTCCCATTATCCTTTGTCATAAATAACAATTTGATATTTTAGAATTTTTCTAAATCTAAAGATAAAATATATATCATATATTTATATAAAATATATGATATATATTTATGTTATATATAATATATGTTTAACATATATAAACATATTTAGATGTATTTTTAAGGAAAAGTTTTAGGAATTGAGAATTAAAAATTCTAGTTTGGATAACGGGCTTTTTTTATTCTGCCTGTGACTTGGCCTTTTGTGTTTGTATGCTTTTTTGGCTTGCAAAAATTTTCTCCCAGTATTTAAATATTAAATCTGTTTTTATTGACCTAGTTTCTTCTAGAATATCTAAAAGTCTTACATTGCATTTCTCTTTGGACTATGTCTCCCATTATTTTCCTTTATAGTCTTTCATCGGCATCCTGAGAGTTTTAAAACTTATTTGTGTAACTACTTCAGTAACCCCCATGTCCTTTACATTCTTTCCTGCTTCTGGTGCCTTAGATGTTCTTTTCTTTTTGCCTTTCTTTTCACCTCGTCTTTCCTGTCTTTACTGTCCTTTCAGCCTATCTTCTCTATCAGTCCTCTCCTCATATCGCACCTCAATTTGCCCTCTCTGAAGGCATCATTAACTTATTTTAATGCTTCCATCAATGAAGTCAGGAATGCAGGTCTGGACTACCCACCTCCAGAATTTCACTCCTTTTAGGGCAGCAGGGTGGTGGAGGCAATTTGGTTTATGTAAACTACGGAGAATTCTCTTCCTTCTACTCAACAGTTGAGGAAAGAACAGCATCTTTAGCTTTCCCTGTAGTCCACATCAGATCCAAGATCAGATTATTTTTCTTAGTTCTAGAGATAAAAATCAAATTGGTATGTTTAACATTTCATTAAATTTACTATTTGTAGTAGATACTCCATATAGAGGATTTTTGGATTGAGATTTACTAAGCTTAATTGTTCTAACTATGGGAGAGGAATTATTTCTGTATTCCACTTTATTTTGACCTTTTATCATTCAGTGACCAAGTCTTTAAAAACTGACTATCATCCAATCCTCTCTCCTTTCACAACTTTGCTGTGTATCTTGCTTTTGACAGTAGTCTCTGAATACATGTACAGAGAGACACATGGCGAAGACAGCCAGTAGTGGGAAGGACAAGGAAAGAGCTTTGAATAGCAATAAAGATAATTTTTAACTTCCATATGTATTATTAAGATGGCTTGTGTGTCTGTCTTTTCCAGGCCATGAAACACATTTATAGTTTAAAATTAGGCATAAGAAGAGGTAATATATCATATAGGGAGATTCAAAGTATATTTTCACCTTCCTTGTACCAATATGACAGGATCAAATATATTCAGGGTAGTATGACCATAAACTCCTAGTGCTTTTAGAAAAAAAAATTCCATAGTGTTGAAGATGCACATTTAGAGTAATTACTATACCCCACTATTAGATAGGATCAGAAGAACTACAAAGAAATTCAAGTATATTTGAGTTTTCCTGGACTACTCTGTCCTGTCTTCTTCTAAGTGTTGAAGATGGGAACTTGTTTCAAAGAAAGAAACAGGAAATAATTTGATTTGATCTGAAAAAATCATCTTTCAACACACATGCAACATGCCCATGCCAGTACTTTGAGAACTTGGAACAGTTTCTCAGAATGAGTAAGAAAACAGTTAACCAGGGATTGCCTCAATGAGTCAGGAGTGCCTTCCAAACCAGTTTGCCAAAAGTATAAAATGATACAGAATTCTTAGCTAGACAATACAGTTAGGTTTATGAGTGTTTACAGAAATGGGGAATGCAACCAGAAAACTGCCAGTTTCTAGAAACTACCAGCCAGAAGAGGACTAGGGGGTAGGGAAATATCATGGAAGGACAAGTAATTATAATGATGTGGTAAGATTGTACATGGCAGAAAATAACTTACATATTTGTTGGTTTGTTCATTTTTCAAGACATGGTTTTTCTGTGTAGCCCTGGCTATCCTGGAACTCACTCTGTAAATCATGCTGGCCTCAAACTCAGAGATCTGCCTGCCTCTGCCTCCAGAGTGCTAGGATTGAAGGCATGTGCCACCACTGGCCAGTGAAATTTACTTTTTTAAGTATCTGTTTTCATACTTTCAGATAAAATATAGTTAAACATGTTGTCTTAGTATATTTTCTGTTTCTGTAAAAAGTACTGAGGAAACAACTTGTGGAAAGAAGGATTTATTTGGGCACAGCTTTGAGAACAATCCATCTTGGCAAGAAGTCAAGGCTGAAGGAGGCTGAGGCCAATGGTCACATGGCATCATAGTCAGGAAGCAGAAAGAGATGACTGCTAGTGCTCAGTGAGCATCCTCCTTTCCATATAATTTAGGACCCAAATCAGGGAATGTCCCACTGTTAGAGTGAATCTTCTTACTCCAACTGAATTAACAAAGTCCCTCACATGTAATACTCAGAAGTTTGTCTCCTCGATGACTCTAGATTGGTAAATAATACTAACCACAGCACAAAGCAATAAACATTCCACAACTGATGTTTTAATACTATTAAAACCCCAGCTAGATCCCAATAAACTAGATATTCAGTTAGAGAAAAAAATGAAAAGGTCACAAGTGTTAAAAAGGAGGGGGTGTGTCAAGCATGCTGGAAGTAAAGCGTGCAAAGGGATGGAGACAGCTTGGAAATATTTGAAGGTTTCTATTCTTCCTGAGCAAGATGAAAAAGTTCTCATAACATTGGAGAGAAAGTTGGTTCCATTGAGGGAGCAGTGGTTCTGTTAATGTGATATCTATTTACTGACTGCTGAGTGTTTGCATCCTTTGGGACTGTGCAGAAGGTTCTACACATGATTAACACTGACTGGTTTAACAAATTACACACTTAAATCTCTCACATTCCTAAAGCCTGGGAGTTGGAAATCAGGTATATATCCTGGTTTTTATATATAACGGTACCCCTGTGTCATTTTATCATGCCTAGTTTTGGCTGTGTGAGTTTCCCTTTCTGTCACGATCATACTTTACTTGTGGTCTTTAATGAATACTATCTTTGTTTTCCCAGTTGCATGCACAGCTCCGGGTCATTTGCAAGATGCTTCTAACATCCTGATAAACTAAATTGACTGAAGTTTTCGATGTATATAACTCCCTCAAGACATCCTAGCCTACATTGTGTCTGAGGCTCTCGGGAAAGTTTGATGTTAGCACTTCTCACCTGCAGTGATTATCAGTATTCATTGATGTGTGATGGCATCTCTCCAGTCTCTACCTCCATGCTCACATGGCCTGTCTTCTATCAGATCTACTTTCTGCCTCATTGTTGTAAGAAATTTTATCATTAGATTTTAGGTACATTCAAGTTATACAGAATAACTCCCTCACATTGGGATCCTCAATTTAATTATATCTGCAAAACCATTTTTGTCTTTTAAAAAAAATTTAGTTTACATTTTTATTATCTGTGTGCTCTGTCACATAGAGACTTTTTCAGACTAGTACGTATTGGAGTTTATTCTCCACCATAATCCATTACCCTGCCCTTACACATCTCTCTCACACCATCATTAAGACCTTTTGTTTCAAAGACCTTAATGTAGGGCTTAAATCTTTGAGAAACACATATAGGTAGGTGTTTTCTGAATAGCACTCAGTGTCTCAAGAAATATTGCCAACAGCTGACAAATGGGACCTCATGAAATCAAAAGGCCTCTACAAAGCAAAGAAAATAGCTAATTGAATAATGAGACAGTCTACAGAATGGGAGAAAAATCTTTGCCAGCTATATATCTGACAAGGGATTAACAGAATATATGAGGAATTAAAAAAAGAAATGAAAAATCCAACAGTCAAACAAATAAAAGGGCTAATGAATGAGCAGAGATTTTTTTCTAATAGAACTCTCTAGGAATTCTTGGAAGTAGGATTTGATGTATTTTGTTAGCTGTGATTTAACCTACAGCAATGTTAAGGAGTTTTCAATCTGTTTCTGTCACTGCATTAGCATGCACGAGTCTTCTTTAAGACACATTCAGACTTGACACAGGCTCCTTGGAAGGGCCTCAGATGCTTGTCCTTTGTGCTAATTTTCGCGGATGTTCTCTTAAACTCAAAGACTTGATGCTAGGGCTTGCAGCTTCTGCCCAATATTCTCTTGGCAATCTGAGGTTAACATTTACCTTCTACACAAATACCAGGTACATACATTTGTAAAACACACGTCTTACTGAGTTTTCTACTTACTAATCTGTCTAGCTTTCAGAAACATAAAGATGATTATTTTTTTATAGGCATACACATTTCTTCTAAACTGCTGGTCTATGTCACACACACACACACACACACACACACACACACACACACACACTTGTAAGTGCTCCGTTCATGTGTAGCTGTCTACTGTACCTTGAAGTGTTTGTATCCATTTGATAATGCCCTCTGTTATACATTAAAATTGTCTGCATAGAAGTTAATGCAAGTTAAATACTTCTATGTTCTGAAGATTTCCTGCATGCTTTTCTCCAGCCCCTGATACACAGCATATAATTTTATCCCTGTGTTATGTTATCATACTTAGTTTCCTCTGTGTGAGTTCTCCTCTCTGTCATGATCCCATCTTCCTCATGATCTTTAATGGGCACTGTCTGTCTTTGTATTCCTAGTTGCTTGTGCAGCTTTGGGAGCTCTGCAAGAAGCTCTGAACATTCAGATGAACTAAATTAATTGAGCTTTCTCATACATTTAAACCATGCTATTTCCTTGAAATTATTTTATAATCATAAATATGGTGAATGAGTTAAGCAAAATACATGTAGAACTACAAGAACAATGTTGAAATCTCCTTTAAGAAGACAAGAAGTACTGAATTAATGGTTCAGAAAGCATTTGTGTCTTCCAACAAGTACTACATTGAGGCTAGGAATCTAAAAATGGAATACAAAATTATATTACTCTATTAAAAGAAAAATCATGTTTGTCAAGGTTATTGAAGTCATCTGAAGTAAACTAATTCAGTGTTTGACCACAACCTGCCCTCCTAGATAATTGGGAAGTCAAAAGCCAGTGGGTACCAAATAGAGTTGTACTGGTGAGAGCCAGCAAAGCTGGTAGGAAACTGCCATTTTTATTGCTAAGTGAGTCTGTTATCTCTCTTTCCTAAAAACTGTTTCAATATGTTAAAAACCCATATGCCTAGGCAGGGTATTCATATCTAGTAATCCCACCAAAAAGAAGATTGATCTTTCAAGATCAGATTCTTGTGCCAAACACCAAGGCTGAGAAAGTAAAACAGCAACAGTTAATGTTTGGGAGGCACACCACAGACAAAACGCAGAAGCAACAGGCAACAGGCAGACGCTACTCAAACATCTGACACACTTCTTTCTCATAACCACACTTTAGGGAGGGAAGACCATGCTTCCTCTGTTGTGGTCAAGGAACCTCAGACAGAACTCAGGAGAAACTCAAAAGTCTTAGTAAGTGTTAAAGATAACTTAGAATGCGAAGTCTGGTTCTCTGCTTCAGAGTTGGACCCACCATGACCACATTGCTGGAGAAAAGAAACTATAAATTCCAACTGAGAAAGATGTTAAGGATTTTGTAACAATGGAAGAAATTTCTTGTTTGTTTTTGTTTGTTTGTTTGTTTTGGAGACACAGTTTCTCTGTGTAGCCCTGGCTGTCCAGGCACTCTCTCTGTAGACTAGGCTGGCCTTAAACTCAGAGATCTGCCTGCCTCAGGCTCCTGAGTGCTGGTATTAAAGGTTCGAGCCATCACAACTAGCTTTTTGTTGTTATTGTTGTTGAGATCTATAATGGGGGGTTTAACAAGGCAACTCCATGTAGTTAAAAGAAGGTTTATTTTGAGGTAACTTATAGCCAGTAGAGGGGTTGGTTACAGGATCCTGAAGAGGTGAGATGCAGTCCAGTGGGTTTCTCTGGAGAACTCTGACTCAGTCTGCCATCCAGCATCCAGGATCACAAGGAACCAACATTGCCGACATGTTGGGATCTCGGTCTTAAGGGCTCCTGTCCCGGCCACGCCCCAGGGGCAGGTCCTAAGTAGGCGTGGCAGTTACCTGCTGCCTCACTGGTATGGTGCTTCAAGGTCAAAGCTGGAACAGCTACCCACTACAGATCTACTTTCTCTTTCTACTGAAATGTCTTCTATGGAGTCTTCTGTAATTGACTCTGCTCATCTCATTAATCCTAGCATCTTTGTGGATGTATAAGAACGCATCCTTGATACCACTCCCCCATACACATGGTCCTGTTTGCCATCCTTGGTGGGATTGTTCTGTGGTTTTTATCATTCTGTGATTTTTCTGTGAAACAGCTGGAATATGTAGTCAGTTATCTTGGTTTAAGTAATATAAATATTTACAAGGAAATAGATGTAAAATTTATTGAAACAAGAACTAGAGGTTCAAAGAGTTTTATCTGTACCTAGTATGCTACAACATGCATATTAGGCATTTGACATAGTTATGTATTGTCTTAAGTAGTAAATTATTGTTTTCATATCAACTTGTCATTTAAAACCCATCATACATCTGTTATATACCAATTTCTATTTAAATACTTAAGACAGGTAGATTGCACTGTCAAGTTAGGTCATTGTAACTCCAACAGATGTTGTCATGTAGATGAAGAAAACATTCATTTTAAGTGATCACATTCTTAGTGTATGCTTTCTTTGTGCCTTGGGGAATCAATGATGTGTCACTTTAGCTCTTCAGATTCAGGTTCCATTCAGAGTATCAGCTGTGATTAAACAATGTGACCATTTCAGAGTCAAACCATGACAATGATGACCATATGTGAGTACACAGTAACAGCAAGGATACACCACACACTGTCCTCATTTCAAAATAAATAGTATTTCATGTTATCATTCAGTTATGAAGAAATAATTGTTTAGGCTTAGTAAGTGGTACATTAAGGAACTGTACTTTTCCTGAATTATCGGGTGCGAGTGTCATCAGATCAATACTTATTCCATTAGTATTTTCTAACCAATGACTTCAATTTGACCATCTGATAGCTTCTGTGTGTGTGTGTGTGTGTGTGTGTGTGTGTGTGTGTGTGTGTGTGTGTATGTCTATGTGTGTGCGTGTACACGTGCGTTCATCACAGCACCATGGAAATTAGAGGACCACTCGTTGCGATTCTAGCAATCTTTAGATAATCAGGTTTGGTAACAAGTATCCTTATCACTGAGCCATGTCACCAACTCTGCCACCTAAGATCTTGACAATCAGGATTTTGACACTCAGGATTCGTTCGGAGCGCCTCACAAAGCTCTCTTTAAATGTATCCCTGTCCTTGTCCATGCTGGAGAATGCTCTAATCAGAAACTGCTAGCTTCACTCTGCTTCAGAATAAATTGCTAAATAAAAGCATATTGTGACTGTTTGTGACATGAATTAATAATTATGTGGATTATGAAAAATGTATAGGGAGTTAATATGCCAATCTCGTTCTTCTTTAGTTTCATTTTTTCAATAATTTCATGAGTTTCTTTCTCATCAGTTACAACTCATCAGTACATTTTATTGACTGCACAATTGACTAGCAGTTGTGGTTTTATCTAAACATGTTAAGAACTCTCCGCTAAGCTCAGAAAAGCATCATTTGTAGCATATTATAAAGTAGACACAGAATATATTTCATAAGCCAAGCCTGCCACTAAGAAGAGCCTGAAAGGAAATATTTATTCTAGTTAAAATTCTCACAGGTAATTATAGCTTCAGCATGACACCACAAAATATCTAGATGCTAATTTACTTTTCATTCTATCTTCAAGCCTGATGAAGTCCCAAGTGACATATACCATACAGGGGACATGCAATCACATAGAAAACTAGAGTCTACACACACAGCATACACACAGACACACCCACACACATACATACACACATAGCATGTACATATATCAAACACATGCACCAACATCCCACACACCCCACATTTACAACATGCATGCATTCCACATGCATACATCACATAATCACATAAACCACATATAGATATACCCTATGCATAACACACAATCAAATATACCACACACATTTACCACAGCACATACATCACACATATTATACAGGCCACATATAAATATAAACTATACATATCACACACATACCACATACATACAGCACACCTTATGACACACATACATATTACATACACCATACCATACATACCATACAGTATATATATATATATATATATATATATATATATATATATATATATCACATACAACCTCCATACACAAACACACTACATGCATATAACACAGACACACATTATATGCACCATATACACACACATAACACATCACACACATACACATACTACCCACACACTGTGTCCTATATAATACTTCTACTTTTGAATACTTTCCATTCTTTCATATAATAACTTAATAGCTTTCTTATCTTCTAAATTATCCCTCATGACTCTTTATCATTTTTGTTCTGGTTAAATCCTTACTATCACCTACAAATTACCTAATGGTCTGGGCTATGTCTTTTGAGCAATGGTAACAATTGCCTTTATTTTAAATTATCTTTTCAAAAACATTTGCATACTGAATGTCTTGGAATATGGATACAATGTCTGTCTCCATCATTAAAGTCAGACTTAAGGTGCAGTCTCCTTCATAAACTAAGGGCAAGTAGATTATTGTCCATTATAAAAGGTGTGAATTCCTTCAACTGAATTCCTCTCCCACAATGCATCACAGGCCTGTGCCTGTGCAGGTTATCTGGTCTTGCTATGGCTGTGTGGGCAATGGGTCTTAGCAACATAAAGCCAATGTAGACTCCGAATCCCTAGGGAAATAGAGCAGCTCAACTGTGACCCACCCATCTCATGCCTTCTGCTCACAATCTAAAACTGGAAAGGTAATTTCCTAGCTAGGTTACCATGTGGGACCCTTCCATCTTTTGCTAGCATGTTTTTTCAGATCTTTGTGTTTTATCTAAAGCCCCAGCTGTATTTCTTTTGGCCCCCAGGGTCATACCAACATGAGAATATGCCATCTCAGAAAGCACATGGAGTAATCATTTAGTCTGTATTCTTTTTAGACTCTAGGATGCAGAAGTCCGTAAAAAACTCCATACACCACAAAATTCCACTCCTGTTCTGTGTCCCGAGTCAGAAGTAAATTGCTAAAATCCTTAAGAAAGAAATAGCAGTCAGAACAGGAGTGCAGGAAGGTCACAATCCTCTAGCCTAGGTCTCTAGAAAGGGGAAAGATGAGGACCTAAAGGCACAGAGCTACTCAACCCATGTCTGCCAAATCCCTTCCCTTATGCTAAGCAGAACAGGATCTTCCAGCACCACTGTGCCTGGCCTTCCTCATCCCATGCTTTAAACAGGGTTGTGAGTAACCACTTTGGATCTCCCCAGGAATCACCAGAGAGTGGCCTTCCAAATCAACAAAAGGAAGAACAAGTAGCTGGGGGGGGGGGGGAGAGAAATGGAGTAAGTGGGAGTTGGTGATGGGGGGAAAGGGGAGTGGCTTCTCCCTTTCCCTAGGCTGCAAGAACACTCCAGTCCTGACCCGTTAACACAGTCTCCTTGATAGTTTTGTTGACAAGATTTCACTATCCTAAGAAGGAAGGCCTCCTGCTACTCACACTTACAACAATCTGCAGTTTTAGCCTCCTGAGGTCTGGACTTATAGGAAGGTGACAGCATGACGAGAATTTCCACACCAACCTTCTGGAGGTTTCTGGAATCGATTTTTCCTTAGTTTTCCAGGGTCAATTTTAAAGGCAGTCAGAACACTTGCTATTCTCTCACGTTTAAACACCAAGTATATACTATCACTTGAGGATTGCAGATATAATATATATAAAAGATGATTCTTTGTCTTTTGGTATGAAAAAATTAAACCACAGTTAAGCAAATAACAATGGAAAGCTTTTCCTTTATTGAAATAGTACAGCTTGCAAACAAAGAAGAAAGGATCGAGTTAGACTAGTAACATTTCCCCATGGGACCTGGAGACAGGGCAAAAGGTTAGAGTCATCTTGTAGGCTGCCTGGGCTACATGACACTCCATCTAAAACAACAAGACAGCATTTCTGATGTGACGAGCTGTGTTAGTTTGTGAAGGTGACTAAACCAAAGAGCACAGTCTGGGTAAATGGACCAACAGACGTCTATTTTCTGACACTTTGAAGGATGACAGCCAAACACCAATGTGCCACCAGTCATTTAGTCCCTAAGGACTCTCCCCTTGGCTACTCTCTCTATATCCCCATGCCACCTTTCTTTGTCAGAGTGGTAACTATGCATGACATGATCTCTTCTTTCAATAAGCATACCATCTGATTGTATATTGACCAACCCACATGACCTAATTGAACAAGAACTGTGTCCTTAAATACCTTTTTTTCGAATATAATACATTGTGAGGTAAGAGTGGTGAGGGCTTCCACACATGAATTTGGGGAGTGCCATTTATATTGATGAAAGGAATAAGTGATAGCTAATGTATGGTTCCATTACTATGACAGAGGACAAGGCAGACGTTATGTGCCTTCTGCTTAAATCATACAAGAATAGTTTACTGACAAATGTTATGCAGATTGAAGGGACCAACTTACTGCAAGGAGCTCCCCTCTTGACTCCCGGTTAGGCACAGATCACACTCAAACACCAATTTCTAATCACAAACCAAATGTAGAGAGATTCTTTATTGAGCAAGACAAAGAGATAAGGTGCCTGAATCTGAATCAGGCAGAAACCCAGCAAATAGCTTTGCAGGTGTTGATTTTAAGAAGAAAAAATGGGAGGTCTGTGTTAGAATGAGCTGGGATGTGTCGGCAAATTCTGATAGGGTATTTTAATTGGGATAGTCAAAATAGTGAATTTTGATTGTTGGACTTTGACATTTTGATAGTTGGACCTTGGCGATCAGTCTCAAGAATAAATCAGTGCTTGAATAAGGAGATAGACCTCAGTGGCTAGCTTTGGGAATGTAATCTAACAATTTGGCAAAAAGGAGAAGGGTAAAAGGCAAAACTTGTCAGTGCAGTGTTTGCCATGCTTGGGCCTGCTAGAGCCCTTCACAGATAAAGATCAGTTCTATGGACTTAACCAATTTTCGGATAACATGATGAGCACAGCGATGTTAGGCGATGATGAATTAGGCAATCAGCACAATCTAGGCCTTGGGAAACTGCACAAAATGCAGCCAGTTCCCTTTTATATATAAATTGAAGCAAAAGAAAATAAATGAAAAAAGAAATTCTACATAAAATGAGTAAGATACTTTTTTTCTCTGTGAAATATGGATCCTAATCTGAATTTAGAAAATTATGCATATTGACTGAGTATCTCGTGTCTTTAAAACTAGAAATCTAAAAAATGTCATGATTATGTTTTTCAAGACCTTTTTTCATTTTTAGAGATATGTGCCAGAATAGTTAGAAACAAAATTGTATGCCTGGAATTTGTTTTAAAGCATGCTTGACAAGAGTCTTGGCATGAAAAGGTAGGCAGATACATTAACAAGGTGAAAAATGGCTCATTATCGCTTAAGCAGGGTGATAAATATAAATATCTGGCTTAACAATTCATTTTCTTGATAAATATTTGAGTTTTCCATTAAAAATTGTGTGAAAAAGCTTTATGTTGGCATTCAAATGTTCTAAATGCTCACTCAGTGTTAGTTGGTACATCTGTTCTGTTGTTTGCCTGTGGTAATGATGAGTTTTGATGAGTCAATCCGCTGCCTCTGGAGTTTTCTTCCTAAGGTTAATTGCATGCACTGCAGGGCTGGCTGAGGTTAGGAGAGCAAGCTCTGGTCAACAGACAATGTTTCCGCTTGACAAACTAACAGCCTATATGATTATTAAGCTTTGATGCCATCTTCATTAGCACAATATTCTAGTCACCTGTGCTAACCTGTCCAGATGTTCCTATGATAATGCTCAGCTGGATAAATTTAGACTTCACACAATAATACTTGTCATTTTTTTACCCTTCTGTCCCAAGAATATTTCAAAATATGTTCAATTCAGCTGTTAATTTGACCGTATAAAATGTTAAAAGACCGCTTTTGAGGATTGCAGTGATGTTTGAAGTGTTTCAAGACTCATTTTCCCTGTGGATCAGAAAACAGCTTTGACAGAATCAAAATGAGTCTCAAAATTCAGTTTCTATTTTACCTCCCACAGCAACCTTGTACTTTAAGAGGCATTCTGGAAAAGTGATGCAATAGTTTTCCATGACTGTGATAAAATACCTAGGATGATCAACAGGAATAAATGTTCGTTTTGGCTCACCCTTCTAGAGGTGTGGGACCATGACCAGTTGGACCCAGGACTTCTGGGCTCAGAAGACAGAATATTGTGATGGGAGTGTATGCCAGAGAAGTGTCCTCTGCTCTTGGTAACTGGGAAGCTCAGAATTGGAGAAAGTACTGGGTCCTGATATTCCTCCACATCTCTCAATGATCAAACAACCTGTCCCTTTTAATGGTCACCTACATGGAAAGCAAAGCCCTGAGCTCAGGACCAAGTCTTTATCATTTGTGCCTTTTAGGGACATTAAGCTGAAGCCCATAACAAAGGATAAACTTTGAACTGTTGTGTGTTAGGTGAACAAGAATAGAATCTAGCCTAAAATTGTTCTCTGTCTGTATATTTTATTATTATTATTATTATTATTATTATTATTATTATTATTATCATTATTATTATTATTAAGAGATTTTCTATTCATTTTACTTACCAACCACAGATTCCCCTCACCCCCCAACCTCACCCCCAACCCACCCCCCATTACTACCTCCTCCAAGGCAAGTTCTCCCATAGGGAGTCTGCAGTGCTTGGCACACTCAACTGAGGTCCAAACCCCTCTGCTCTGCACCGAGGTTGCACAGTGTCCCAACATAAACTGGGCTCCAAAAAGGCAGCTCATGCACTAGGGAAAGGTCCCAATCCCACTGCCTGAGAGCCCCCTAAACAGTTCAAGCTAGACAACTGTCTCGCCTATCCAGAGGGCCTAGTCCAATACCATGGGGGCTTCTCAGCTATTGGTCCACAGTTCATTGTTTCCACTAGTTTGGCTGGCCATTTATACATTTTCCCATCATGATCTCAATGTCTTTTGCTCACAGAATCCCTCCTCTCTCTCTCATCAATTGGACTCCTGGAGTTTGGTCTGGTGCCCAGCTGTGGATCTCTGCATCTGCTTCCATGAGTCATTGGATGAGGGCTCTATGATGCCAGTTAGGGTATTCAGCATATCTGATCACCAGAGTAGGCCAGTCCAGGCACCCTCTCAATCACTGTCAGTAGTGCAAGGTGGGATCATCCTTGTAGATTCCTGAGAGCTTTTGCAGCACCCTGCCTCTTCCTATTCCCATGATGTCTTCATTTATCATGGTATCTCTTCCCTTGCTTTCCCACTCTATCCCTGTACTAGCTTGAACCTCCCATCCCCCTATGTTTTCATCCCCCATCCCTTGCCCTCTATTGAACCCCTCACTCCCAGTTTGCTCATGTAGATCTCATCTATTTCTTCCTCCCTGCTAGCTAGCCTCCCTGGATCTGTTGGTTGCAGTCTGGTTATTCTTTGCTTTACACTTCCTGAGAAACCACCATACTGATTTCCAGAGTGGCTGTACAAGTTTGCATTCCTACCAACAGTGGAGGAGTGTTCCCCCTGCTCCACATCCTCTCCAACATAAGCTGTCATCAGTGTTTTTTATCTTAGCCATTCTGACAGGTGTAAGATGGTATCTCAGAGTCATTTTGATTTGCATTTCCCTGCTAAGCATGTTGAGCAATTCCTCAAATGTCTCTTGGCCATCTGAGATTCTTCCACTGATAATTCTCTGTTTAAGTCTGTAGCCCATTTCCTAATTGGGTTGTTAGGTATTTTGATGTCTAGTTTCTTGAGTTCTTTATATATTTGGAGATCAGCCCTCTGTCAGATGTGGGGTTGATGAAGATCTTTTCCCATTCTGTAGGCTGTCATTTGGTCTTATTGACTGTGTCCTTTGCTCTACAAAAGCTTTTCAGTTTCAAGAGGTTCCATTTATTAATTGTTGCTCTTAGTGTCTATGCTACTGGTGTTATATTTAGGAAGTGGTCTCCTGTGGCAACGTGTTCAAGACTACTTCCTACTTTCTCTTCTATCAAGCTCAGTGTAACTGGATTTATGTTGAGGTCTTTGATTCACTTGGACTTGAGTTTTGTTAACCTGGCGGTGGTGGCACACGCCTTTATTCCCAGCACTAGGGAGGCAGAGTTGGGGAGGCAGAGGCAGGCAAATCTCTGTGAGTTCAAGGCCAGCCTGGGCTATGGAGTGAGTTCCAGGACAGGCTCCAAAGCTACACAGAGAAACCCTGCCTTGAAAAACAAAACAAAACAAAACAAAAAATTCTTAACGTGTATAATTTAGATTTCATTTTTCTTCAAATTTGTAAAATTTCAGTAATGTCACAAGGTGTATGTAAATCATCAAGCTTTTTTAATCATCTTAAGTGAAATAATGAACACAAATCCCAGCATAGCTCTAGGTGCATAGTGATAGACAGAATGTAAGGCAGGGGAAGTAATACAATGAAGAATAGTCATATTTACTTAAACATTTATTGATTTTGCACTCATATCTTAGATACAGTTTTAAGCTTATTTCTGTGTGTCTGTGTGTTTCAAAAATAGTTGAGTGTTTAATAATTAACCAAAAAATAATTCTTAAAATTGAATTTTGATTTCTATAAAACACCAAAAGACTTCCACATAAAGAGCAGCAGGCAGTGGACTTTATATTTATAGCCACTAGTCTTCATAACACTTCTCTGCTTTATAATTCTACCTTGCTTCTTTCAATTAATGTTCCCAAATTGAACACACATTTCTACATTGTGTGTCCAAAACATAAAAATAAAAAAATACATCAGTCTCTTAAATTATGGAGAAAATAATGTTGACTGATTTATAATGCACTTCTGACAATACCAGCTTCAGTCGTTGCCCACATATATGCTATGTTGTCTTTCATTCCATCTGCATGACTCCCTTCCGCATGCCTCACAGTTGAAAATCTGATAACAAGATCCCTTCAGCACTGTAAAAATGACATACATTCTTGTAGATGAATTTCTAAACAGACTTATTAAATAAGAAACACAGAGCCAAATATAGGAATGAAAGCTGTAGAGATCAGAGAAATACTGATAGCCACCAGCGAACCTTACTCACCACAACCACCTTAGCTTCCCCGGAGAGAATCAACCTCTTTCTGTCTAACCTGCACCTTTATTGCCTAGATGCTTTGCCTTCTCATTGGCTCTAAGCCCAGCCACCACACTTCCTCATCACTGCCTGTCTGTACAGACCTCCAGGTTTCTATCGTTGGTACTGGGATTAATGGTGTGTCACCATGGTTGGCTGTGTCCTTGACCACAAAGAGACTCTGCCTGCCATGTGATCAGATTAAGGTCGTGTGCTACCACCTCGTGACTTATTTATAACTGGCTATTACCTCTGATCTCCAGGCAAACCTTATTTATTAACATACAAATAAAATATCACCACACATTCTCTGCAAATTTTGAAAGATATTGTGCCAGATACAGGGTTCTTGTGTTAAACCTGAAAATTGTGAGGAGAAAGACCAAATCCACAACTATATGATTAAATCAAGTTTTATTTTAGAGGTACACCGAGGACTGGCCACTCTAAGTCAGGATTTTGGAGATCAGCCTTGGATGTGAAGAAGACCAGGTTTTTGTAGCTTAGGGGTAGGGGGTTTCCAAATGGAAGATTTGGTGGGCAAAATAGGTGAGGTTATAGGAGCCGAACATAAGCACTGACCTGAAACAAAGAAATGATTGCCATTCCTGGAACAGGCAGTACAGAACCATTTGTAGTTAAGGCTACAGGCTGGGGGGTCATAGCCCAATCCCTGAGAAACAGATTTAATCATAAACAGGAATGAAGATGGAGGCAGGCTGCTTCTTCCCTTGTCACCACCTTCTCCTTCTCCTTCTCCTTCTCCTTCTCCTTCTCCTTCTCCTTCTCCTTCTCCTTCTCCTTCTCTTCCTTCTCCTTCTCCTTCTCCTTCTCCTTCTCCTTCTCCTTCTTCTTCTTCCTCCTCCTCCTCCTCCTCCTGTTCCTCCTCCTTCTTCCTTTAAGCATCTGTACTATGTCAGCCCAAGCTTCAGGTAAAATTTTAAAAAAAGAAAAAAAATTGCTGAAAGTTTTACCAGTGGCCCCTTGGGATAAGTTTCTTTTCTTCTTTCTATTTTGAGTATTCTATTCTTATCTTTCATTTAGGAAACTGTCTTTACTTAGGAGATAAGAGGCTTGAAAATGGGCTTGAGTGCTCAGAAGAGTCAACTGTGGTGATATTGTGTTCCCCAAAATATTGTGCACCCTAATAAACTTATCTGGGGCCAGAGAACAGAACAGCCAGTAGATATAAAGGCCAGAAAATGGTGGCATACACACCTTTAATCCTAGCATTCCGAAGGCAGAGATCCATCCAGATCTGTGAGTTCAAAGCCACACTGGAAACAGCCCGGCATGGTAACACACGCCTTTAATCCCAGGAATTGATGACAAGAAACAGAAAGGTATGAAAGGCATGAAAACCAGGAACTAGAGCCTGGTTAAGCTTTTAGGCTTTTAGCAGCAGTTCAGCTGAGATTCGTTCTGGATGAGGACACAGAGGCTTCCAGTTTGAGGAAACATGATCAGCTGAAAAACTGGCAAGGTGAGGTAGCTGTGGCTGGTTCTGTTTCTCTGATTTTTCAGCATTCACCCCAATACCTGGCTCCATGTTTGTTTTTATTAATAAGACCTTTTAAGATTGATGCTACAGTCAACAAACTCGAAGAGAGGATAGTAGGAATTATGGTGATGACTGAATCTGTGAAACAGGAAAAAAAAAGTCTTTCCATTAATGTCTCCAAATAATAGACTTTTGTGTTTTGTGTCCAAAATATAAACAAGTATTGGTCTGTGTATCATCATTTTTTTTTCAAACTATGAAAAATGTCTGAGAGAAATAGTTTGAAAGGAGGAAGGGTATCTGGCTTCTAGTGTCTGAGGTTGCTTGGTTGGCACCATGGTTTCAGGGGCATTGGTGAGGCAGGACATGACTTTAGAAGAGTGTGTGGAGTAGAGGGCTTCATCTTATGGTGAGCAAACAGCAGAGAGCAGAACCAGGAGGGGGCCAGAACCAGCATATACCCTTCATGAGCCTGCACACAGCCTCTTCTTCCTCTAGGCTCCACTTCCAGAGCTCCACACCTCACAATGTTCAGATGCTGAGTAATCACTGGCTAAAGCTTTGATTAGGGCCAAGCTCTCAGCACTTAATCCTTTCTGGAAGAGTTCTCAGATGTCCCCAGAGGTGTGCTTTATGAAACATCTAGGAGTCTCAGTCCACCAAGTAGAAAAGTAGGTTCACCATAACAGCTTGTGACTCTTAGAATTCATGCAACTTGGAGTTTTCACTTTCGAGTATTCATTTGGACCATTATCCCTTCAAATATCTCCTTTGCCCTTCTCTAGCTGTCTCTTCTCTTTCTGAACTTCATTGCATTTGTGTTAATTCACATGCTGGTGTCCCAGATGCCCCTTTATGGTCTGTTCATTGTCCTTATATATTTATTTACTTTTCATTCTGTTTCATAGACTCAAATCATTGCTACCATCATTTTCTCAAGGTTGGTTCTATCTTCTGTGTGCATAGTCCCATTTTCAAGGCTCTCTGGTAAAATTTCCATTGCAGTTGTACTTCTTAAGAGCAAGGATTTCCTTTTGTGTAAGGGGTTTCCATATCTATGGATATTTGGGTTTTGCTTGCAAATAATTTCTTGACTTTCTCCACACTTTCTTTTAGTACTATGAGCATATAATAAGGACAATTGTGTGGTGATTGTTAAGACACCTGTCCTCAGATTTTGTTTCTCTTTGGATGGGGGGGTGCATTCTTATTTTTTGTTGCTTTAATTTTTTTCATTTAAAATATTTTTGATACATTTTGGTTACATTCTCCCCTCAAACAATTCTTCCCAGATCCTCCCTATCTCCCTACCTCCCTTACCTGCCCAATTTGATACTCTTGTTTCCCCCCATATCTCTCTCAAAAATCAAACCAAAACAAAACAAAAACCTAAAATTCAAAACAAACGAAAACCAATAAGAGAAAAAAATCACCACCCCACCAAAAATCCAACAAAAGAACCAAAAAGCACGTACACACACACACACACACACACACACACACACACACACACACACGCAAAAGAATGTAATCCATTTTTTTGGTCAACTTCTCCTGGGCATAGGGCCTGACCTGGAGTGTTCCATTGGAGAAAATTGATTTACCTTTTCCCAGAAGTCATCAAGTGCAAATAGTTTCTGGTTGGGGTGGGACTTTGTGTTCACCTCCTCTTCTAACTGCTTCTAGCACTTTCTCTGATTTGCCTCTGTGTAGACCTTGTGTGTGGGGTCATAGTCTCTGTGAGTTCATATTCAGTCCTGTTGGGTCTTGAAGACCCTGGTTCCTTGGAGTCATCTACCACTTCTGGCACTTACAACCTGTATGCCTCCTTTTCTGCATATATCCCTGAGTCTTGAGGGCAAAAGTTTAATTAAGGCATCCCAGTTAAGACTGAATGCTCCAAAATCTCTCACTCTCTGCATATTGCTCAGCTGTGGATCTCTGTGTTAGTTACCATCTACTGTAATAGGAAGCATCTCTGATATGGGTTGAGCAAGGCACTGATCTATGGGTAGAGCAATATGTCATTAGCAGTTATTTTATTGCTATGTCCTTTAGCTGAATAACAGTAGTAGGTGTTCCCCTAGGGCCCATGACCTGTCTAGTCACAGGTTCTTGATGCTTGATCAGTGTCAGGTATATATTCCATCTAATGGAATGGGCCTTAAATCCAATCAGTAGTACCACTATTGCAGCAAGATATCTATCAGGCAGGTCACTGTTAATCGGTCACAGGGTTTGTAGCTTAATGATGTTGGTGATTATTTTTCTCTTCTAGTAGCATAAAGAGTATTGCCAAGCACTCTGAACGCTAGTCAGTAGGGGTGAAGCTTTAAGTTGAGTACCAGCTCAACTTCTCCCTGTTTAATGACATAAGTAAGTGTTGTCCTCAGCAATAAGGACCTGCCATATGGTTAAGGAGAACAGTCAATAGCCTCGACAATAGCTTGTGATGTTTGTGGGGGTCTATGGAACACCTCCTATTTGTTTTTAAATCCGTTTTAATTTTTTAGAGAACTAGATATTTGAGTAATAAAACATAGTATTACCAGAAGACATTTTCCCTCTTTCCTCAGGGTTTGCTGCTTATTTTTTTTCTTTTGGTTTTAATGATTGTAGAATGCCTCTGTACCAAGAATCAAACTGAGATATAAAATTAAGTTCTTCTTAGACTTTTTTTTGAACCTACATATTTCACAGGGATTTCAAAGTGTTCATGACTTTCTAATTTATACTGTGTATATGTGTAACACGTGCTGAATGGTCTTATAATAAAAAACCCAGAAGCAGATATTGGGATAAATGCTAAAAGATCAGAGAGACAAAGGAACAAGCCACAGCTACTTCTCACTTTGCCATCTCCACAAATCTTCTCAATGAATGTCTCTGAATCCTCAGCCAAAAGGGGTCTAACCAAATCCTCAGCTGAAAAGGGCTTCTGCTGAAAAGGGCCTTAGTTCCTGTCTCCTTGCGCCTTATATACCTTTCTCCACCCAGCCATATTACTTCTTTCCTACTGCTATGATTAAAGGCATATGTAATTCCCAAATACTCATAACAGAGGCATGAGATCTCAAGTGCTGGGATTAAAGGTGTATACCACCACTGTCTGGCATCTGTATTTAATCTAGTGGCTTGTTCTGTTCTCTGATCTTCAGGCAAATTTTATTAGGGTACACAATATATCACCACATCTAAGGATGCTTTCAAATGTCCTAGTCTTTAATGTGTGGTTCCAAATGGAGAAATGAGAATAGTAGAGGTGTATACTGCCACTGGATGAGGTTCTAGACTGAGACCTCTGTGAGTGTACCAAGGCTGAGCTAGACCATATGAATATGTGGCTACATGCTGGTGTTCTTGAGGGGCTTATAGATCATTCATTGCTAAATCTCTTACATATTGTTCTGATCAGTAGGTCCAAGACTCATTTTCCAATCCCTCTTGCCCCTTCTCTTGATTTTCAGATATAAGTAGTCGTTCTATCTATTCCTTGACAATAGATGTATATTGAGAATATTTAACATAGTTGATAAGAAGAACGATAAGAAAACAACTCCACAAAGACATGATAATTCTCTATGTATATATTAGCATTTTACATTATACTTAATGAGGAAATCCTAACTTATGGAAGTCTCAACTGTTTAAATGTTTGTAACATTCTGCAGTGAAATAATTGTCTTCAAAGGTGCTAAGGATACTCACAGGCATGGCCAGTCATTTGGTGATTCACAATTACCAGTGAAACCCAAAATCATTGTTTTTGTATTGAGTCTGTGTAGACGAAATTCTAAATAGTCTTAGTAAATAAGAAACACAGAGCCAAATACAGAGGAAATAGCCAAAGAAATCAGAGCAATAGCCACAACCAGCAGTAGCTTCCCCAGAGAGAGATTTTTTCCTGCCTGATTTGTGTTTTTATTGCCTTTCTGTTCTGTCTGCTCATTGGCTCTAAGCCCAGCCACATGACTTCCTCATCACTGCCTGTCCAAACAGACCTCCAGGTCTCTATGGTTAGTACTGGGATTAAAGGCTCGTGTCACCATGCTTGGCTGTGTCCATGACCACACAGAGACTATGCCTGCCCTGTGATCAGATTAAGGGCATGGGCTACCATGCCGGACTTTTGCTTAATGGCTATTTGACCTCTGATCTCCGGGCAACTTTATTAACATACAAATAAAATATCACATTTCAGCACAATTAAAATATCACCACATTTCCCCCTTCTATTCTAACAAAAACAAAAAAGCTATAACTAATATAAGAAAAACTATATACAATAAGTACAATAACTATATACAGTATATACAAGCAATAAATGCCTCAACAATGTCTGAGCACAGATATGCAATGAAGAGGGATCCTATAAGGAAACCCTCTTGGTGACTTAGACATACATTACTATGCATGAGGTAAACTGAATGTAATGTTGATTTCACATTCTACAATGGATGTGACAGGGAAGCCTGAACAATAGCTTCTTGTTCCCCCACAAGAATGGCTTTGGTTAGGAATCTAATTTATTAAACAACTGCGAGACAGTTTCCATGAGATAAGATGATTCATCCCTCACCTTATGGTAAAGCCCTCATGCTACAAAATGCCTCTACACTACTGGAAGTTATTGTTTCCTTTGAGAAAAAAAGCCAATTAATTCCTCTGCCAACTATCTACTATTTATAAACTATGTGCAGAGTAGCATTCTAGGTACTTGATGCATATCTGCAAACAAAATTAAGTTAAAGGTTTTATAAATGTTTCTATGTCTCCCTTTAGTTGATACAATGGTCTTTGCATTTACACTCATCATGTTTCTATGTGTTTTAATTTACTTTGCTGATAATCTAAGAAGCCACCTGGAACCAATGAATGGCTCCATAGGTAAAGGTTCTCCTGCCAGGCCTGACAGCCCGAGTTTGATCCCTAGACCCCACATGGCTATCCCACAAGCCTTCCTCTCCTCTGACCTCAACATATGTGCAGTGGCATGTGCATGCACACACATGCACATGCTAGACCAGTGGTTCTTAACCTATGGGTCATGACCCCTTGGACAAACCTCTTATCTCCAAAAGTATTCACATTATAATTCATAACAGCAGTAAAATTACAGTTATAAATTATCAACAAAAATAATTTTATGGTTGGGGTCATGTTGCTAGAGTTTTCCTGCCTGGCCCACAGTCAGGGCAAATCTCTCTCACCTGCCAGTCCCACAGCCACTCAGACTCGACCAAGTAAACATAGAGACTTATATTGGTTACAAACTATATGGCCATGGCAGGCTTCTTGATAACTGTTCTTACAACTTAAATTAATCCATTTCTATTAATCTATACCTTGCCACATGGCTCGTGGCTTACCGGGATCTTCACATGCGGCTTGTCATCATGGCGGCTGGCAGTGTCTCTCCCCACCCAGCTTCCTGTTCTCTCAATTCTCCTCTCTGTTAGTCCCGCCTATACTTCCTGCCTGGCCACTGCCAATCAGTGATTTATTCATTGACCAATCAGCAACACATTTGACATACAGACCATCCCACAGCAGGGTCACCACAGTGTGAGGAATTATATTAAAGGGTTGAAGCATTAGGAAAGTTGAGAACCACTGCACTAGACAAATCAAATGTAGTAAAGAGAAACTCTCCATAAAAATTACAAAATTAATCCTTTAACTAATAAGCTGTGAGTTATGAAAGGCAAGTACAGAATTTTTTCATTAACAACCTATTTCATCTTAGTAGAAGAGAATAAGATTCAAAAACATCAATTTTTCTGAAAGAAAAAACTCAACTTGAAAATCCAGTGTTCAATGCTCATGTCTTCCTGATCAGTCATTACAAGCCAGTCTTTTTCCACACTGATAGTTACAGAACTCATTCACAAAATGCAATGCATTCTCCGTGTATATTAGTCACAAGTCTTTAGTTCCATATAGTGGAAGACAAGCATGGATCACTGAAAAAACGAAAGAGGTGTTTAGCATAGGCAATTACAGTTCCTCAAAGTTTGGTGTATGGAAAATGAATTTTCAAAAACCCATTAGATCTGTCTATATGCACCTTGTTTTCCTTCAGTCTGAAAAAGCATCTTAAGGACTAAGGTCAGAATGCCCTAACAGTTTCTAAAGCTAAACTACCCGTGTTCAAATTCTGGCTCCGTCACTAGCTAGCTAAACAACCTGAAACAGGTCAATTAATCTTTCTAATTCTCCATTTCCACATCTGTTAAAATTGGGATAATTTAGTACTTTCCTGACACAAGTAGAGCAAAACCATAAATTAAATAGTATCCAGAGCTTGGCACCGTTTCTGCCTCATAAGAAGTCTTCAATAAATATGAACATTACCAAATGAGCTCTGTCAAGGACTGAAGAGATCTAGGGGGAGCTGAGCTGCCAGGTGATTTCAATACAAGATGAAACAAAAAAAAACAACAACAAAAAATCCAGCAAGCTTTATATGGTTTAGTCACTAAATGCTAAAATATTATCGAAAAAGAGCATTCTGTTAAGATGGAAATGCAAAGCTAATCCCATTTGGTTTGAGTGAGATGAGCCATCCTGAAAAATGAAGAGAATGGCCAGGGCGCAGTGTGGGAGAAGGAGCCATGCTCAGACTGGGCCTCGGGTTTTTGTTAAATTTAGTTTTAATTGGAGAGCAAGGGAAATGGATGAACAATAAGGAAAGCATGAGTTCTAACTCATGCCTGCATCTGTTGGGACCTATCTGGTGGTTTCCATACAACCACACTGAGACAACCCAAGTACACCCATGGGCAAGGTAGGCAACATTCTTGCTTCACAGAGATTTTACATTCACATTCAATTTCAATTAAGGAACGTAAATAGCTTACTGAAGAAGATGTTGTTTGCCGGCCTTTGCAAAAGACGCCAGTAGAAGAGAGAGACCTTAGCATAATGGTGTAAAATAGTCAGTTGGTAAGTTTCATTTCTTTGGTTCTCCAGCATGTTTTCGAATTATCTCACCCGTGAACGGAAATCATCTTGGAAGGCTCATACAGTGCTGAGGACTGAGGACCCCACCATGAGATCCTTATTTCATTGTTCTAGGTTTTGGCTGAATCATCATAAATTTTCAGATTTTTCTAGGTTCCAATATAGCTTTGAACTCCACCTTTAAAGATGTGTTTTATTACTAAACTAGGAAACTGCTCTGGGAACAGGATTGAGCAGGAACAAAAGAATCCAGCCAATAAACACCACCAAGCTCTCCCTCAGTCTTTCTGTTAGGAATAGGTCTCAGTGCTTTAAACATATGACATCAAAAGTGGTCCAACAGCCCTGGGACAAAGTCCTTTCTAACTCCCATATGAGACGGAGGAAACTGGGGCCAGGATAACCCACCTCTTAACTTTTGGGAACTGCTCAAACTTAAGCAATCGAGTTCTTCATTATGTAATGTTAATTGCTGTGGCATGTGGCCCCTAAGTGCTGCGGGCCGCAGGAATATATCATAAGAACTCAGCTGGTTATGGCAAAGTCACTACCTGGAGGAATCAGGGAATTCCTCCAGAGGAAGCCAAATCCCAAGGAGTTTTTGGTGTTACTTGGCTTGTTATATATCAGCTGTATTCTGTTATGAAAGTCATGTGTGCCTTCATAGTTTTCCCAATTGACTTTTCCCCCAAGAAGGGCTAACAGTGTGGACTGATCACTCTCTGGACATACACATTCCAGGTATTTGGAGAACAGCCTCAGGAAAGGCTTTCTCTGGAATTAGATATCTCCCTTGGCCACTTTCAAGGACTAGCCGTAATAACAGTCCATATGCAAATCTCCTGATTTAAGGTAAATTCCACAAGGAGACACCACCTAGGTCAGGTGGACGTTAAGTAATAGCTTTACACAATTTAGCTCAGACCCCCCTTTCTTACAGCCTTACTAACTTTATAGACCGCTAACTCCTTACCTAACCACTTCTAGGAATATTTAGATAACCTCCTGCACTGACAGCTATGCTCAGCCAGAACCCCAGTTCAAGCCTCCCTGTAATTATCATCATTAGCAGCATCCGGCCAGGTCCATCCCCAAATGGAGGAGAGTACTTTATCAGAGATACCTCTGTATTCTCTAAGAACAGCCTTAACCATCCAGGCTACCTGTTTGAGAAGGCCTAGCGGATGTGCCAATTAAGCCTTACTTCCTCCTTTCCCAAATCTTACCTCCAGTTCCAGATCTCCCTTTAACTATCACCAGAGGCATCCAGCTGTACACAGGTTGCTTAGCGACTGAGCACACTTTCTCCCACCCTGCAGAAAAACGGCAGATAGCTTGGACAGATAGGAGCCACAGGAAAAAAGAAAACAGTTTTATTTTCTCCCATTGACCTAGCAACTTATAGATTCTTGACATTTTCTACCAATCACGTTTAAGATTATAGTTGAGCACATAAGAGCCCTCTTCTTAGATATTACCTGAATTCAGCCTTTAGTTAATTCATTTCCCCATTGGTCACTTCCCTTTGGGGTTAAAAATGATAATTAACAGTTATTGCCTCTCAATGTGATTCTTATCACCCCTCCGTTTGACCCTGGAAGCCTGGCTTTATATACCAGGACTTCCAGGGCATGGAGAGTCAGAGAAGAGAAAAGAGAATGGAAGAACTAGACAGGTAAGAACTTGAGAGGAACAAACTGAGATGGGGAAGAACTAGATTGAAGGGCTAGAAGAGAGTACTAGAGGAATGAGATGGAAGATGAGGAAGAGTCAGATGGGGAAGAACAAGATGAGGAAGAATGAGATGAGGAGAGAGAAGGAGATGGGAGAAAAGATGATATGGGAGGGAACAAGATGGATGAGAACCTAGAAGGGGCAGAACTAGATGAAGGAATTAAGATAGAACCTAGAGGGGACCGCAAACAAGTGTAGAGAGAAATCAGGCAAGAAAGGACCTAATATGAGAACAGAATATAAGCTTGTAACTGACACAGAATAATAAAGTATATGAACTAAGGAGTTTTGTGTACATAGATTCATTTCTTCTCATCAAAGATTAATTATCAGCTAGTTGTAGATTCTTCCCAGACCCTGGGAGGGGACTATCGAGGGGCTGGACCCCCATAGTCCCCGATACCTAAGTCCAGTATAATGATGGCTTAATACCAGGAAGAGATATGAAAGAAAGGAGCATCATTATGCCATAGTATTAAATCAGTTAAACAATAGCTGATAACTGAAAGTGATTATTATGAAAGCCTAATATATTTGAGCCTTTTCTATTATTATATGTTTGTGTGTATGTGTATGTGTACGTGTGTATGTGTGTGTGTGCTGTTTGTCATATTCTTCTTTTGTAGGCATCTTCTTTGCATTGTAGAAGCTTTTATCTTCCTACTGGCATGCATTTGCATATGGTATGGTATATGTGCACACAGATGTCAGGGTGCACACGTGGAGGCCAGGGGACAACCTGCAGGAGTCGATTCTCCTTTTGTTGTGTGGGTTCTGGGGATTGAACTCAAGTTCTCAGGCTTAATGACAATCCCCTTTTACCCTTTGAGCTATCTCACTGGCCACTTTTGGTTTTCAATAGCAAGGTACATACACAAATACACACACACACACACACACACACACACACACACATACACACAAAAGTGGTTGAGTCATTTGATTCTTTTCTGTTTTTGTTGTTGTTCTCTGGGGTTTTGTTTTTTGTTTTTTCTCAAGACAGAGTTTCTTTGTGTAGCCTTGACAGTGTCCTAGAACTAGTTCTGTAGATCAGGCTGGCCTCAGATTCACAGAGATCTACCTGCTTTCTGCCTCCCAAGTGCTGAGACCATTGCCTGGCTTTTTTTTCTGTTAATTTTTTTTTTTCAAAGACATTTTCCTGCCAGAAACGCAAGCATGGAAATCATTCCCTGTAAGCTCAAAGAAGAACTGTGGCAGTGGCCCAGCTGTGGGAGCAGACCCACAGAAGCACCTAACTATGACCCAGGAAGCAAGTCTTATAAATTGAAACTACTTTATGGTTGGAGAATAACAAAAAGAGAATTAATATTGGGACAGTTACTGAGCCACCACATTCTGGTGCATGTCTAAGCAGAAAAGATTGCCATATAGCTTTATAAAGAATGTTTCTGAGTCAATATGCCAAATGTAGTTTTCCTTGTATTTCTAGACCATTGCAGATGCAACATTTACCAAATAAATCCTTCACATTTCTAAACCTCTGCCTTTAAAGCTGGCTTGACTGCATATCAGCTGTTTCCCCTTTTAGCCCAAAGGCTGAGGAAATAAGTGGACGAGGTTGGCAGCCTAAGTTCTCAGTACAGGGTGTGCCATGTCCTCCCTGGTGCTTTGATAATATAGCCAGAATCCCTTGGTTCCATGTGAGCACAGCCCATAAATGCTGGCCATTCTATTCATATTCAATTAGAGCTCTCTTGACTCCCCTTATTAAAGTCTACAAACTATTAAGCATAAAATTAAAGTTGAACAGTTCAGCTCTTTTTGACATCCAACACTGTTTGAAAAACAGTGATGTGAAACTCCAGAGTCAAAAGTCATCCTTTGCAGCCTGTGGCCAATGAAAAGTGAAAGCATTGAGGAGAAAAGAGTAAATATATAAACTTGATTGTTAGCACGCATTAATGCTAGGAGTGCTACTGTGCTCATGCAAATGCATCAGCCAGTTTGTTGAACACAAGCTATTCCATTGATTTAACTGAGACTACATGGTTATTATTGTCAAAGCTCCAATGAAGGAAATAATTAGAGCACTAAGCATTTTAAAGGTTCTGAAATGACTTCAGGCAATAACCAGAAAATACAGGAAATCTATATACAGCTGTTGAAAAAATGTAGAATTTCTGGTCTTTACTTTTTAAGTCTTCCCAATGTTTTCAAGATTTCCAGGACCTGGACAGTTGATAAGTGTGTGTGTGTGTGTGTGTGTGTGTGTGTTGGGGGGTGTATAGGCATGGCTATGCACGTATAGGAGCATATACACGTGCACAAACATGGAGAGGCAAGAGGTCAAATTCAAGTGTCTACCACTATTCTTTTCTTAAAAAGGTTTCTTGCTGAATCTGGGGCTCCATGTTTTGGACTGACCGGTTGACAAGTACATCCCTGAGATCTAGTACTGGGGTTATGGAAGTGTGTGTATTCCCTGTGTCTAGTTTTAACATGGTGCTGGGGAATTCGAACTCAGATTCTCATGCTTGTGCATCAACCACTTTACTCACTGAGGCATCTCCTCAGTACCTAGATAGTAAATCCTTTTCACCATTAACAGGGAGACTTTCTGCAAATTCCATTTGCTGCAGGAGTCATTTTTTTTTTAATTTGGAGATCGTACTCTATCATTTAACTGAATAGAGTCTGAATAAGATGAGGAAGCTGGATAGACACTCAACAGTTGAAGAGTCTGGCTGCTCTAGCAGAGGACCGAAGTTCGGCTCACAGAACCTCCATCAAGTAGTTTGGAACCACCAGTAACTCCAGCTCCAGCTCCCTCTTCTAGGCTCCAAGGGTACCAGCAATCATGTGTGCACACCCACACACTTACATGAAAACAAAAATTCTTTTAAAATCCTTTGTAAAAGAAAGTATGAGGTTGTGTGTATTCTCACTATTACTCTATAATTTCTTTGAAAAAGAGAAACAAACAAACAAAACAGAAGCAAAAGCAAAAACCTAGCCAGACAAAAAACCAACCTTCACCCATATTTCCAGGGCCATCAAGTTCAGGAGATTTCAAACGACAGCAGAAAGGTACCTAGAGAAGCCCTGAGTGTGGCCCTGGGTGCAGTCCCTCCAGATATGCGCAAACATTCTGCCTCTCAGGGCTGCTCTGCCTCAAGGAGTATTACTTCTTGTAAGCAGTGATTCAATGTGAGTATATGGGAACATCACTTATTTTTGGTTGCTTATTATTGGAAGGAATTGTTAACATCAAGCAGAATAACCTGAAGTGAACCTCAGGGAGATGAGAGAGTATGTGCAAAAAACAAGAGACCTTGGTACATGAGAAATGTGTCAGAAAGATGTGAGAGCTCAGCACTGTCCCTGTGTGCTGCTGTTGTTTATGTCCATCTGACACTGTCTAGGACATGTCCTTATGACTTAGAGGAACTTACATGAGTTTGGCGTTTATTTTAACTAAGTTGATCTCTCAAAACAGAGCATTGCGATGTTTTTGAACACCTTGTGTTTATTTCATTTTCTACTCCTCCCTCTACTGGCCGCCATCTTGACTGCTACACAGATAAACGATAATAGGATAGACAGAGAGAGCACCTAGCTGTCCTCAGACTCCTCTTCTACAACATGTGGACAAGAATCATCCCTTCCTTCAAGGGTTTTGAGAATTAATTGAGTTCAGAAAAGTAAAACTCTCAGTTAATTGACACATTGTATAGTGTGTAAATCTTACAAAATTACGATAATTTTGCTTTGAAAGTTATGTTGAGCAAACCACTTCACAGTTATGCACCTCAATTTCCTTAACACAGAAACATAAATTTATCTTCTACCACCTCAAATGCATCACGCTTATGAAAAGGATTAGGCAGACATGAGACAAAATTCATTTTAAAATCCCGACAATGGAACTGACGTGAAATTAGTTGCAACACTAGTTTCATCTCTTAGTAGCTATGTGACCTTATGTGAGACCTTAGGTGTGATGATGTCTATGAAATAGTAATGCTAAGAGGGCCATCTCATGAAGTTGTTGGGACAAATACCGTGCATAAAACATCAACTCTGTGACTGACACTCAGAAATTATTTAAGAATGCTTTCAAAATGTGGTCTATATAGGAAATACCTATCATTTTGACTTCTCAGTGGTTTACTGTGGCCCATTTGGATATGTAATCAGTATCATATTTTATTTCTACTTTAAAAAAACCCTATATCCTAAATATTTTTCCTGTAATATCTACTCTTAGAAGATAATAGATTTTGGTGTTCATGGTGGTTATTTGAGAAATCTTCATACATATAAGAGAAGTACTGACAGAGAAGGGATTCACTGATCTTAAAGTCCAGCCTGTGGTTATTAAGAGACAAGAACTACAGGCAAGTGTTACTGTCAAAATGCGCAAATCAAAAAATAGCACAGAACACTCAACGTCATCATGCGGGAAAATCCATTTGTCTTGCAGCCTATATGCATGTAAATGTGTATGTGTTTGGGACAGTCTTACACAAAATGAAAGTTAAAGAGCAAAATGAGAAGAGACATCACATAGCATAAATAATGCAAATAGTGTCCAACCTACTACTAAAGTCAGGATGACAAATAGTTACCTATTTCTACCCAGTCCACTTTTTCTTGTTATTTCCAACTTAAGTACAAGAGAATGCATTAAATTTTTTAGAATATTACCAGGCAGTGGATGCGCACACCTTTAATCCCAGCATTTGAGAGGCTGAGGCCAGCAGATCTCTAAGTTGGAGGCCAGCCTGGTCTACAAAATGAGTTCCAAGAAAGCCAGGGCTGCACAGAGAAACCCTGTCTAAAAAAAAAAAAAACAAACAAACAAACAAACAAACAAACAAACAAAACAAACACAAAAAACCCAAACCAAAACAAATAAACAAAACAACTTTATAGAATATTGACTGTATTTAGTTGTAGTCAAAGAAGGCCATGACTCAGAAATTCGGAACTTGAGGGTTCATGGTCCAGAAATACCATAGTATGTATTATTCTACCAACCTTACTGCAGCAGATGCCCAAAGAAGGTCAAGGTGAATTGGTGCGATAGAGATTAGGTTCTTGGGCAAACTGACCACAGTCTGATCAAACTTAAAACACACCTCTGGAGGCAAAAAGACATGCCTGTCTTTGCTGCAGCAGCTGGGTCATGTCCTCATTAATAAGTCTGTCTTCCATGTCATTTGTTAAGCTGGAAATCAAGTGATTAGCCTGTAGGGATCTAGGAATTCAGTGTCGTCATCATTGTCATTTCCCCAACCAACATTTGGTCTAGGAAAATAAAATCTTGAAGTAATTCGAAAAGTGATTGTCAAACAATGCAATTGAGGATAGACTCTCAGTAACCTCAGAAAAGAACACAAGCTCAAAAGAATTTCCATAAGCTTTTAAATTTGGCAAGAGGGCTACACTAGCTCTGATAATTAGACTTTTCAACACATTTGGATTTGCTAATTGGATCTAACTTCTAATTAGACTTTTATGTAACTAAGAATGACATATCATGGTATGAATTTAATGTGCTTTTACAGTTGAAACCAACAATTATCAGGCTTTTCCAAATTATCTTAATAAAGAAAAACCTGGCTTTGTTGATCATATTGTGACATCTCTGTCTCTTGCAATGTATTGAACACATTTTAGTTTTCTTAATTAAACACCTTTGGGGAGCTCAAAGAGACACTTGCGCTTTAATAAGAATCACCTAAGTTATTTGTTTGTGAGGGAGACTTGCCAGTATGTTGATGACTTTGGAAGCTACAGACAAAACTCAGTACAAAGAAATAAATCATTGAAGGAAATGGCACAAGCAACCAGGTGCCCCTGTAATAACTCAATTAATCAAATTGTTTCCAAATATGACTGAAGCTGGGTTACAATTTTCCCTCCTGCACTCACAGAACAGGTCTCAGTGTGAAGGCTCGTGGAGCTGGCATTGGGATAAAAGCCCGACATCATTCCCACTGTGCACATACCCTCTTCTCTCTTTCTTGAAATGTCACTCATTAATGTGAGCCTCCTCATTTCTTTCTTTCCTCCTTAGTTCTAATTGAGACTCATCAACTTTTATTCCTCTGACATTTGAAGGCAGTAATTTAAAAAAGGGATAGCCCTCAGATTTGGATACTACAAGAGGCAATAACTATATGAGGGCAGACATGCATTAAACCACCATTTTGAACAATAAAGAATAATTAGCCTATGGTTTCCTCATGGAAAGAGTGTTGTCAAAATATTTCAAGAAAATTAGTAGCACTGACCAAAAACCGAATTACATTGTTTTTATGTATTGTGAATACTTAAAGCACACACACACACACACACACACACACACACACACACACACACACACACACTTTATATGTGACTATCCCCTACATAAAAGTAGTTGATCTTCTATCCATATAAAATGTTTTTACTGTTTTAAAGCTCTTTATTCCACTAAAATCACTGTACAATTAAATGACAGCATTAAGGCTCTGGGAGAGTTTAACTTAGGCAGTAACTGCTATGTCAGTGAGAAATTTTGCAAGGGTTACATGCACTTTTATTCTTCCAATTAGCACATTACAGTGATGGAGTTATTGGTGGATATGTGGCTCCTCATTAATTCATATGTCCTCCATGATTCTTGTAAAGTACGCTGGCTTCTGACATATGCCATATGATGGTATTTAAAGGCAGGAGATGACATTTCTGATGGCTTCATTTGCTATTAAAAGAGATAAGTTTTCCATACCAGTTATTCCGTGAGGTATCACACGATTCTCTATAAGGTCTACACAGAGGTGACTGGGCTGCTCTTTAAAGAAAAGTGACCAAAGATACTTTGCCTTTCAGCTTGGGTGCTGGAATCCTGTCACGGGTCTGAATGGGTCACTGACTGACAAGAAACTGGAGAACAACATGCGGGGCGTGGTTCTTCGTGTGGTGACTGTACTGGTAAGCACCCTTCTAACCCTGTGGTTTGGGCCCGTAGAATGTCCTCTGTTTTTCATTGATTTTTCTTCTCTCAACTAATGTCATAATCTAAAAATAGCTTTTGAATGAACCTTGACTGTAATTTCTAAGAGAGCTTCAATGGTCATGTTATTCAGCCTCCCATCTCTGTGAATTTGAATTTGATTTCTGTAGACTATCATTTTCATTAATGTGCTTTTGATAGACTCTCCCTTAGACTTTAGATCTGGTTTTCTACAGTTTTCTATACATTATAAGAAGAAGGACCCCTCAGACACATCCATCCCTGGAACAATAGGATGCACATAGAGGTATCAATGCAGAGACCGCCCAGTTGTTTAATAGATGCTTATCTAGCATTTAGTGTGGCTTTCTGGGGCTACTAGCAGATTTAAAAAAAAGATATATGTGACTGTCTTTTATAATTTTATCATTTATGATTCTGTGAATGGGATTATTTATATGGGACATTTGTTACAATTCCACTCGCTTATTGGAAATTCATTTTTTTTTTTTTTTTTTTTTTGGTTTTTCGAGACAGGGTTTCTCTGTATAGTTTTGGTGCCTGTCCTGGAACTCACTCTGTAGTCCAAGCCGGCCTCAAACTCACAGAGATCTGCCTGCCTCTGCCTCCCGAGTGCTGGGATTAAAGGCGTGCACCACCACCGCCCAGTGGCGGAAATTCAAATTGTTTTCATTCTCTGTCATCTTTAGCTGGAGAGGTGGTTCAGTGACTGACAGCTCACATGGCTCTATAAGAAAACTGAGTTTGATTTCCAGCATCCATGTCAGGAGGCTCACAAGCATCTGTAACTCCAGCGCCAAGGGAATCCAATGACAATGGCCTCTGGGCACTGGTGCCATGCACGCCTACCCCCATAGAGACCCACACACATACACATACATACTTAAGAAGATAAAATAGATTTTTTTAAAGTAGGAAAAGGTCTCTTATAGGCTAAATTAATTGCAGAATTAGCGAACGTAAAAGGCTATTTGGTATGTTGATAACAATTGGATGTTCAATACCAAGCTCTTTGTATACTTGTTTAATATGAATTAACAGATCTAAACATAATTTCCTTAAAAATTATCTCAGACATCCGCAAAAAGAAATCTAAATAAGTAGCCTATTCCCTCTTTTGGCATATCTATAATTTATTTCTAGTTGTTATTTTAGCAAGGCTCTCACTTATAATTATTTCACCCATGTTTTACAACTGAAATGTGATTATGCTTCTGTTTGAACCTAAGTGTGTGGACATCAATTTGTAGTTAAGTGCTAATAGTTAAAAGATAGCCAGTTGAAGTACAAACAACTATTACTAATCTCTTTTCTATTAATTATCATGTAAACTCTGTGACAAACACCATAAAAGCTGGTGCATGGGATTTGGTTTTCTTAGAGAAAGAAAAACAGAGTTTTAAAGCAAATTAACAAATTCAGATGCCTGGCACATAATTATTTAGTATTTAGCATATGATAGGCTTGGCAATATATAGAGAGTACCTAACACAGACCCTAATCTTGAGGTATGATTAGAATTTGGTAGATGGACTCTTCGTAAACCAGTTAAGATTTATTATTTACTATGTCAGATCCCCTGTGAAGTCCTCTGTATATATATCATCTATTTCAGTGATTTCAGTATTCAGAGTGTAAACTATTCTAACCCACCAAAATATGAGTGAGTAAAACAAATCAACCACAAAGTGAAAAGAAAAAAAAATGTGAAAGACTCCACAGATGACAGAGTAGAGTTGAAATTCAAATCCAACAATCCTCCCCTCCAGACCTTTTAACTCCTTCCCCTATGTAGTGAATCAGCCTCTCTCCACTCCTGCTGTGATTAGAGAGAGAAGTGAGACATCTATGGAATGCTATTTGACTGGAGAATTAGGGACGTTTCAATTTTGACTGAGGTAAAAGTGAGTTTTATGGAGAGAGCTTCACAGGACCAATCATGTTAAAATCATTTCCAGGCTGAATAAAATGGTTTTGTTCATGGAGGACGTGCTTCCTGTGGTGGTAATGCCGCCGCCTATCCCAGATTCCCCTGTCTGTTTGCGGTAAACTAAGCCATGCACAGATCTTGAGAGCAGACAACTAGTGACAGGGTGAGCAGTTTGCTTTCCCTGTTGTCTACAGTGAGCTTAGCAGCTGGGTGCCCCGTTGAATGAGCATTTATACTCACACAGTTTACAGCCAGTGTGTAATACCTTCACACACTTACTTATTCCTTTACAGGACTCAATCTGACACTGTCCTTCCTGCTTATTTCCTATATGCATGTTTCTAAATCTAACTCTGTTATGTCATCTTACAAGCTCTCTCCATCCAAATTGATAGCCACACCCCCTCAGTTCACCCAGTTCCTCCTAAATCTTGATGCATTCATTATCAGGCTATTGCAGAACCATGGCTCCATCTACAGTTGAACTAGAACTGGCTATGTGACCACTGCCCCAGTATCTTTTATTCCAGGAATAGATCTCCAATACTTACCCAAGGGGTGAAGAGCCCCAGTGTAAGTCCCCAGGAATGACTTTTTAATGTTTATGATATCACAACAGAAATCTAGTCAACTCCACTCACCCACTTTACTTCTTAGAAAATGTATATGGCCGGGCAGTGGTGACATATGCCTTTAATCCCAGAACTCGGGAGGCAGAGCCAGGCGGATCTCTGTGAGTTCGAGGCCAGCCTGGGCTACAGAGTGAGTTCCAGGAAAGGCACAAAGCTACGCAGAGAAACCCTGTTCAAAAAAAACCCAAATAGATAGATAGATAGATAGATAGATAGATAGATAGATAGATAGATAGATGATAGAAAAAGAAAACATATACCATCAGTTACAAGAAGTCATGAAGCTGACTTTACTTACTTCAGTTTTGAAACACCCATTTTTACCTTTATTAATGATATTTTAGTGATCTGATGTAAACAGTCAAACATCGATAAAATAATTTGAGACTCCATTACATGGGGACCCTAGAGGCAGGCAGCAATTAGTAGAGTCAGGAAATTTATCTAACAGGATTAAATGAGGTAGCTGTCACAGAACAGTGAACTCCATTAAAGGAACCCACAAGGGTGCTGCAGCACCTGGGCATGGGTGGGTAGGGAAACGTGGGGTTTGATGGAGGCTGAAGGGGATTTCAGCAGCTGGAACCAGAGCAAATGATGTAACCCTGGGGTCTGTGGATGTTGGGACAGGAAGAGATTGCAGAGTCCCTGCTCAAACTGCGACCAGGAAGACGCCGTACACCAAAACACAAGCTACTCCTGTCTCACTCCTGTAGAAGGAATATTAAAAGGTCTTATTAATAAAAACAAACATGGAGCCAGGTATTGGAGTGAATGCTGGAAGATCAGAGAAGCAGAACAAGCCACAGCTACCTCATCTGGCCAGTTCCTCAGCTGATCCTGTTACCTTAGACTGGAAGCCTCTGAATCCTTATCCAAATGGATCTCAGCTGAACTGCTTCTTGAAAGCCTGAAAGCTTAACCAACCTAGTTCCTGGTCTTCATGCCTTATATACCTTTCTGCTTTCTGCCATCACTTCCTGGGATTAAAGGCGTGAGACACCCTGCCTGGCTGTTTCCAGTATGACTTTGAACTCACAGAGATCCAGATGGATCTCTGCCTCTGGAATGCTAGAATTAAAGGTGTGTGTGCCACCATTTTCTGGCCTCTATATCTAGTGACTCTTCTGTTCTCTGACCCCAGATAAGTTTATTAGGGTGCACAATATTTTGGGGAACACAATATCACCACACACTCCCACTGCTTTACCAGCACTTTCCTGTCCCTCCAGTTAAAACTTCAGCCAGAAGTCAGGCCACACCCTGAGTAAGCCAGAATGTTTTTGTCTCTTCCAACATAGAGTAGACAGTGAGGGTTGTGGTAGGTCTAGAGGGAACCAGGAAGACAAACCAGCACTGTCACATAACCGGACCAGCTCAGAGTTCAGTTACTGAGGCCATTTGCTTTGCCATTTTGTCTTCTCAATCAAAAATAGAAACAGAAAACACAAACAAACAAACAAACAACAAGCAGAACTCTTATTGGTTTAGATTAAATACGTTATGACAACTGAGCTCTGAGGACATGTGTTACTGGATTGACAGCACAAGGACCTTTTACAGAATGATATCACCTTGTTTTTTTTTTTTTTTTTTTTACCATATGCAAAGCCACAGAAATATTTCTTGAAATAGAGGAAGCAAAAGCATTAGTCAGACAGACCCTGCCTCCAGTTTCTCTGATAGTCCCTTTTCTGTTTCTTGCCAGTCAGCACCTGTTTTTTGTTTGTTTGCTTGTTTGTTTGTTTTTTAATCAAGTATCCCAAGTACTTGGTGTTAGTGCAAAACAACAATGAAGATGTTTTTTCTCTTTTAACAGGCTGTTATATTAATGTAGCTAGTCATTAAGGACCAATGTGCTATTTGATTTTTTTAACCTGATAATTTACACAATTTTAAACTTCATTGTGTCATTCATATAATCCTAAAACTTAGAAACTAAAATGAAAAGGCATAAGTGGTCATATATGAAGAAGTACAAAATGCCCAAGAAGCACAATCATCATTTACATGGTGTGTATTTGTTAATAATTCTTATTTCCATGGGTTGATTGTACTTAAATAAGATTCGTAGCATCTCTAAGGAAGTGTGTGTTCACTCCTTAGTTCCTGTGAGAATACCTACAATAGTCTTCCAGGTGCTGGGGCAGATACAATACATACAATACACATCCTTCAGGAAGCCTCTTAATCACAGGACATCTGCCTAGAGGAGCTTCATCAGAGCATACCCACCTACAGGAAGCTTCCTCCAGCACAGTGGTTCTCAACCTTCCTAATGCTGTGACCCTTCAATACATTTCCTCTTGTTGTGGTTGTTAGAGTGTTTGTGGAAGGGTAACTTGGTGGCTCAATCAGGGCCAAGGAATGCTGCAAAGATCACCCCATGCAATGGATCTCACACAAGAGATTTATTGGGAGGGTGGGGTTGGCGGAGACAGAGACAGAGACACAGAGAGAAACAGAGTAAGAGAGTGGGCCATGATGGCGGGACTTTTTTTTTTTTTTTTTTTTTTTTGCCTTCAAAGTGTATTTTTTTTTTTAAATTTATTTTAATTTATTTTGCAATACAATTCAGTTCTACATATCGGTCACGGATTCCCTTGTTCTCCCCCTTCCGCCCCCCTCACCTTCCCCCCAACCCCCCCCCCCCCCCATTCCCACCTCCTCCAGGGCAAAGCCTTCCCCACAGACTGAGGTCAACCTGGTAGACTCAGTCCAGGTAGGTCCAGTCCCCTCCTCCCAGGCCGAGCCAAACAATCCTGCATAGGCCCCAGGTTTCAAACAGCCAACTCATGCACTGAGCACAGGACCCGGTCCCACTGCCTGGATGCCTCCCAAACAGATCAAGCCAATCAACTGTCTCACCCATTCGGAGGGCCTGATCCAGTGGGGACCCCTCAGCCATTGGTTCATAGTTCATGTGTTTCCATTCATTTGGCTATTTGTCCCTGTGCTTTATCCAACCTTGGTCTCAACAATTCTCGCTCATATAAACCCTCCTCATTCTCGTTAATTGGACTCCCAGAGATCCACCCAGGGCCCAGTCATGGATCTCTGCATCCAGATCCCTCAGTAGTTGGATGAGGTTTCTAGCACAACAATTAGGGTGTTTGGCCATCCCATCACCAGAGTAGGTCAGTTCGGGCTGTCTCTCGACCATTGCCGGCAGTCTGTTGTGTGGGTATCTTTGTGGGTTTCTGTGTGCCTCTCTAGCACTTTGCTTCTTCCTGTTCTCATGTGGTCTTCATTTACCATGGTCTCCTATTCCTTGTTCTCCCTCTCTGTTGTTGATCCAGCTGGGATCTCCCGCTCCCCCAAGCTCTCTTTCCCTCGACCCTCGGATGGCGGGACTTTTTAAACGGTATGTGTGTCTCATTTGGAGGCTAGTGATGACGTGGCTGCTGGTGCCGAATAGCTGAAGGCAGGCTTAGGGAGCACCTGGTTCCCAGCAGTGGTGACTTTCAACCACAAAATTATTTTTGTGGCTACTTCATAAATATCTGTGTTTTGCAATGGTCGTACGCAACCCCAGTGAAAGAATTGTTTAACCATTGTCAAAGGAGTCGTGGCCCACATGTTGAGAACCTTGCTAGCATAACACACCAACTTGTAGGAAGTTTCCTTCCCTGCAGTGGGCCATCCTGTAAAGCTTTCAAAATGTTCTTGAAACAATATTCTCAGTGAAGTTGCCTTACATGAAATATGCAATGTAGCACATTCCTGCCTATCCTCCATAAAACATTTCAATAACTTCATAGTTATTGTGTGACTAGATGTTTACTATAAAGATGTGACGATGACTTTTCTCTGCTTTGCATGCTTAAATACAGTCTTCCACACTTTAGGATCTCTGAATTAAGATAAATCTTTCCATTGTTATTTGAAAGTCTAATTGACAGTACACTTGTCTTCATCAGTGATATTAAAATTAATTGTGAAACACACAGCAGAAAACATTTGGATTAAATAATATGCTTTTATTGAGCCGGGCGGTGGTGGCGCATGCCTTTAATCCCAGCACTCGGGAGGCAGAGCCAGGCGGATCTCTGTGAGTTCGAGGCCAGCCTGGACTACCAAGTGAGTTCCAGGAAAGGCGCAAAGCTACACAGAGAAACCCTGTCTCGAAAAACCAAAAAAAAAAAAAATAATAATAATAATATGCTTTTATTAAGTGAAGTTCATGAAGAGTCCTGAAACATGAAACCCCCAAACACTGGTTAAGAAGCCTTCATAAAAAGAAATTGATCAAAACACATTGTGTTAATGTATGAAATTCTCAAACAATAAAAAAAACACTTCAAAACAAAAGAAGTAACAGCATGAAATGGAGCCAAGTGAGGCAGAAATTGAACAGCACCAGCAACAGGAAACATTGTTCAAAACTACTGTTGCAATCGCAGAAGGAACTAGACAAAGGCTGCTTGCATGCATGAGTAGCACACAAAGTGAATTCCAGGCTGCATGTTGAGTCTGATGTGTTTCCCTAAGTGTCTGGCATCAAGAAGAGCTGTTTACTCACTGAGCAGACAGCACCCCACTGTGCTGTCTCTCTAAGAGCAAATTCTTTCCCCTAAAATTCTCCATGATTAGTTGTATTTGTTGAAATGGTTTTCAGTGTATCTTGGTTTTCTTGAAAGATTTCCATATGTTATCTGGAGTTAGAAAGAGGCACATTATTTATTACGTAGTACTTTCTCAGCTTTGGCTCCAGTTAAAGTAAAAACCTCAAAAAGAGCTCATATAATAAGCTAAGTATTTCACTGAATCCCAAAAAGGCAAAGGAGAGAGAGAGTGAGGGAGAAAGCTCATAAGACCTTTTCACAATCTGTTATCACATACACCTTATATTTCGAGTGACATCCACCAAGACTAGCATTATGTACATGGGGTGTGATTTTATTTCCTGTTTCTCTGTGCTATTTTGCTCAGGTGTCTTTGTAACTCTTCCTCACTAAAGTTATATTTAATAATTCCAATAGTTTTAGACTCCAATATTACCCTGTAGAACCAATAAGACAAATGATGATTTTCATTTAGAATCTTTGGCACATAGAAGCAGCTTAGTATTTTATAAAACAACTTAGAATATTCTGATGACCTGAAAAAACCCTAAAAAATGTGTGTGTACATGCATATATGTATATGTGTTTGCCTGTATATACATGTGTATGCACATGTATGCATGTGTGCTTGTGTGTGCATGTATGTGGGTCAGTGTGAATGTGTGAAGAAAGGGCATGGAATGATGATAAATCCCTATGTGGGACAGAGACTATGGAAGAATAGGTGTATTGAGAATCTTAATTCCAAGCTAGATGTGATGACCACACCATACACATGATTCCAGAACAGTTGGAAGAACTTTCAGGTACCTCTCCAGAACCATGTCTGCCTGCATGCCACCATGCTTCCAGGAATGATGATAATGGACTAAACCTCTGAACTGTATGCCACCCCCAGTGAAGAACTCTTTATAAGAGTTGCTGTGATTATGGTGTCTCTTCACTGCAGTACAAACCCTAACTAAGACACTGGCACCTCATCTGAAGGATGTGAAACTGAAGTGGAGGAAATTTTAGCACCCGTGTATGAGATGGTCTCTTTCTAGTGCTTCAATAGAGACAACTCCATAGAAAAGGTATTTGTGAAGATGAAGGCAGAATTACATAATAAAAGTGATAGTTATCAACAAGTAGAAGACATCACTGTTACAACTTGAATCTAACCTGAAATTCAGAACAGTCATGGATCATTTCTTTATTGTTGAAACAACGTAATCCGTAGTCTTGGCTATGTAATGCCTGTGGGTTTTGTTTTGTCTCTGCTACTGTTTGTTCCCATCCTATGTAAGAGAAAAAGGGGAAAATGTGATTGTCATAAACAGGCACTTGAGGAAAAACGATCTATGTAGATGATATAATTCATATCAACCCAGAATAGAGGTTCACATTGGGGCTGACTGAATACAATCAAGGAAATTGATAGGTAACAATGCTGTGACAATTTCCTCTTCTGATTCACATTAATTCACATCACCTCTTAAGCTGGTAGATGTCATGCAGATATGTTAATATTGCTATTGCACGTGATGTAACTGTGCATGACCCTGTATGGTTAGGGAAACCAGATTTCTTAGGAAAAAAACAATGAGAGACTGTATTGAGAAAAAGCAATGAGAGGCTGTATTGGAAATATATAATATAATTTACCTCCAAAACACAGACTTACTACTTGTCTCCGGATGTTTAGAGAATGACAGAGTCATTTGCAAATTCAAAGATGTAAAAACAGTTGTTGTGATTTCTGTGATATTCTAGCCAAAGTCATTTGGACTGTATTATATTTTGCGTTGGAAAATGTGATATGCCATTGTGTGTGACAGGAAATTGAACAATTCAGGTGACTTTTAAACTGAATTGTCATTTGATAATTCAGTAGTGCTAGCATGGCCACAACACAAAACAGCTCATCACAAAATCCCTCCAATAAGAACATTAGAACAAACGATAAAACCCGGAAGGCTGCTGTGTTGCTTTGCAGAATTATAAAGGACTATATCATGGATTTATAACTATTAGAGTTCAGAGATAACTTTGCCAGCTAACTTACTGGTTACTCTTATCCTTGGTGCTTGAATATCTCTAATTCTTTTTGGAACCTTCAAGATTTTTATTTTCATTTTGTCGATATAGATGAGATCTACAACTATTAAGTAACGTCATCAAGTTACATACGAACTAAAAATAAACACTGAGTCCCTGTGTCTAATCCTCTGCTACCCATGAAGGAGTATCAACAATGGATGAAAGCTGCCAATAAACACTTTGAAAGCTTAGTAAACAGTGTAAAAAAACAACAAGACAAAAACCTTTCCTGGTAGGGCGGTAGTGGTGCACGCCTTTAATCCCAGCACTTGAGAGGTAGAGGCAGTCAGATCTCCATGAGTTCAAGGCCAGCCTGGGCTACAGAGTGAGTTCCAGGAAAGGTGCAAAGCTACACAGAGAAAGCCTGTCTCGAAAAACAAACAAACAAACAAACAAACAAACAAACAAACAAAAAAAGTTGAAACAAAAACCTTTCCTGTACTCAACAGTTGGTAATAGACTGATTCTTAAGACACTGGGGCAGCTAAAAGATCCGATTATTTTCCCAGCTTTCAGCTTTCAACTGCTGCCAGTTTCCACAGTGGGCTAGGCATGAAAGTCCAAAGAGATCAGCACATAAGGATGGTAAGGTGGATGGCAGTTCAGAGATATTTTTCTAGAAAAAAAAAAGTAAACTTTAGGTAAGGAGAGCATTTTTCTTTTACCTTCTGAATACTTAATATTTGCATCTATGAAATAAACTGTAATAGATGGATCAGTGAGAAAGGCATGCAAATTTATTAATTGCACACACATGGGGGCCATACAAAATGAAACATGAAATGCAAGTAACAGCCAGATGGTTACAATTTAGGTAACATGCTGAGCTGCTGAAGAAAATAAGGGCTGAGCATTCAGGAAGGATGTGGTGACAGGTTCTGGGAAGTAAAAGGAAGACTGATGGTCATCCTATCTTGATGTGTGGATGAAGTCTCCTAGAGAGCCATGCTCAACAGAGGTTGTGGGGTGTGACTGTCTCTCTGGGTGGGTGACTTTTAGTTTCTGTTCCCATAATAGATATGAATTAATCTTCTTTGGTTGATATGATGCTGGGAAGTGAGTCTATGTTGACTGCCATCTATATTTTTTTCATTGTCCTATAAGGAACTTTAAAGATAGCTCTTTCCTCAGCCTTGAAGATAAAGGAACAAAAGGGGGCTTCATTCATTCATTCATTTATTCATTCATTCTCCTTGTTTTTGCAAGTGCTGGGGATAAAATTTGGTTAGCAAGCACCTCACTACTGAGCCACACCCCTTTCCATCATCAGCTTCCTTAGTTCAAGGCACTAAGGCACACCAGAGGGCCATGTTGTAGGGTGCTATTTCCTGAGCTCCAACACTACATAGGAAAATACATTCAGAATTTGCATAGAAGTCCACTTGAATCTCAGCTGAGTACTGGGCCATCTATTTCTGGAAAGAATCTTCAAAGAGTGAGAGGGAGCAGACTGGTTCTCAGAAGTCTCCCAGCAGATGTACAGACTTTGGAGACAGGTTACATGTGGGAGAATGAGATCTTAATGCACCAAGACTTGAAAGGATCTATAAAAAATATGTACTTATTTTTGAGTTCTGTAGTAATTTGTAGAAAATAGGCATGCAAATTTATACAGCTATCAATTAGAATGTTCTGTGCCATTTCAAGGCCTTAAACATTGCCCTGGCTTTTCACAGTGTCCAGCTTTCTATAAGGAACTTACACAGATCTGACTACTACTTCTGAGCCCTCAACACATGTGGTGGTTGTTTTTAGAGCTGGTAAAAATAAGCAGTGAAGAGCTCATTTTTTTTTTTAAATGTTTAACTTCTTTTTTTTTTTTTTTTTTAAAGATTTATTTTATTATGTATACAGTGTTCTGCCTACATGTATGCCTGCGGGTCAGAAGAGGGCGCCAGATCTCATTACAGATGGCTGTGAGCCACCATGTGGTTGCTGGGAATTGAACTCAGGACCTCTGGAAGAACAACCAGTGTTCTTAACCTTTGAGCCATCTCTCCAGCCCGAAGAGCTCATTTTAAAAATTCATCGAAGGCTGCCCTTTATACATCAGTGTAAAAGGACAGTTGTGCTTTAACAGAAACCAGAAATTAGTTCCTTATGAGTCAAATATGTGGTGGTTTGGGAGCACAAGCACAAATGACCCTGACTGATACACTTGTTCCAAAGTAAAAGAAATACCAGGCATGGCAGTGCACACTTTAATCCCAGTACTCAAGGAGGCAGAGGCAGGTTGATCTCTGTAAGTTGGAGTCTACACACATTCTCCTGTCAGCAAGGGCTACACAGTGAGACCTGTGTAAATGGATAAGAGAAAACAGTTTTTAAAGTGGAAGAAATTTGAACTTACGAAGAGAATCCTAGATCAATGCACTCAGTTGACATAGTGATGGTTCTCCCTCACATGTGCCAGAGCAAACGAAGAAAGTTTTGCTGCAGATTTCAAATGTTATTCAGCATGTTTGGTAGAAGCTGGAGGTCCAGTAAGCATCCAGTACCCTCCTACAGGTTGATTCAGTGGCCATGAGAATAACAGGCCAGATAAGAGGGTTAAAAGTAAATGGCTGTTGTTTGAATCTTAGATGGTCTTATAATTAAAAAAAAAAAAAAACTGGATCCAGATATTGGGGTGAAAGCTGAAAGATCAGAGAAGCAGAGCAAGCCACAGCCAACCTCACTTTGCCAACTCTTCAGCCAGTCCTGTTTCCTCTGTGAAAATCTCTGAGTCCTCACCAGAAAGGATCTCAGCTGAACTGCATGCTTCCTCATGCCATATAAACCTTTCTTCATTCAGTCATGTCACTTTCTGGGACTTAAGGTGTGTGTGCTTCCTGGTACTGGGATTAAAGGTGTGTGCCACCACTGCCTGGCTCTGTTTCCAGTGTGGCCTTAAACTCACAGAGATCCAGTTGGATCTCTGCCTCCTGAGTGATAGGATTAAGGGTGTGTGCCTCTATGTCTAATCTAGTGGCTGGCTCTGTCCTCCAATCCCCAGGCAAGTTTATTATGGCACACAATATATCACTAAAAATGCCTATTCTACAGGGGCTCAGGTTGCCCAAGGGAACCTCAGCCTTCCATATGCAGCATTTCACAGCTTATCATCAATAGTCAGACAAGCCCAGTTTGCATGGTCATGGATTGGGAAACTTTCAACAGTATATTTACATGTTACAATCTCCAGTGCAAAAGGGAAAATCAACCTCAAAATGATGTTGGATGTAATAACTGGATTTCCCCTTTCAGTAAGAAACAATGCTAGTGTGATTTTATCCTCTTCTGGAGGCCACAGTCTTAGAACACATCTGTCTTACTTAGAGTTTCTGCTGCTACGATAAAAGCCACTCAAGGAGGAAATGGTTTATTTACTTGCAGTCTGTCATCTAGAGAAGTTAGGGCAGGAACTCAAGGCAGGAGCTTGGAGGCAGAAATTGAAACAGAAGTCATGGAGGAGTGCTGCTTACTGGCCTGCTCCTCATGGCTTGCTTAACCTGCTTTCTTATAGCACCCCAAAACTACCATCCCAAGGGTGGCACCATACACAGTGAGCTGGGGCCTCTACATTATTGTCAGTTTAAACCCGTTGATAACAAACTCAGAGTCACTAATCATGTATTAAGGAAAGAAATCAAAGTCTTCCCCTTGCACTCATTTAACTGAGAGCAAGCCCAAATTTGAATTCTCTACTTCTTTCTCCCTGTGGCTTTCATCATTCCTGCCTATTGTAGGAATCTATGCCTGCCTGAAGGCTATTTTTGAATCTGCCCCCGTGTGTCTGTGTGGGTCTCTCTGAATGTTTCTGTCCCTGACGAAGATCTTTCCCTTCCCTTTTATCGAACAAAAGAAACATGGAGGGGGAGGAATAAAGACTACTTTACAGAAATCTTTATTGTAAGCTTTAACAGAGCTTTTTACAATGTATTAAGTTTGACCCAAATAACAAACAAACAAACCCTATCAAATAATATTTGAAAGCTGCTTTCAACTTTTATGGTGGATTTTTTTTTAAGTAAGGCCACTTTCAGCCTATTTTCTCTCTCTAGCAAATGATTATCATAACATTCATGAAAATGAACATGCATTACTCTAGGTTGGGGTCATGAAAGAGTACATAACTTAAGATTATAGCTATGTGTTACTTTAGATTGTGAAAGTTGATTATACGGGAAATCCAAGGCAAGTAAGCTTGGCTGTTGCAATGTTCTCTTAAAGGCAGGTTAAACAAACAGGCTTAGTACGCAGTAGGATAGCTGTCTAAAGTCTTAAGTGACTTTAAGGTATATAATCAGCTCTGGCTGTGAGGTCCAGAAAAAGGCTCAGTCTTTTAGAATTTGTAACAGATATTTTTAATATAATGCATTGTCACACCATATCATTCACAAATCAAGAAAATGCACCAAGGCTTGCCCTCAAGTCAATCTGGTGGGGCATTTTCTCAATTAAGATTCCTTCTTCAAAAATGACTTTAGTTTGTGTTAAGTTGACAAAACATCTTTACCAAAGAGAAAGTTACCCCTTAGTAAGATTCTGTTCCATTCTCAGGTATGATAACAGATCTCAGCAAGTAGTAAAGCATTAATCAAATCACTTTCCATTCTACTAAATGGTCCTATAGGGTGTTGGGAAATGAACAGAGATGCCTCCCAAATGCAACCATCTGGGAAGAGTTGCGCCATGTGTCTGTTATTGACATTCAGCTCTCCCACTGGAGAGATGGGAGGCAGGGGAATCACCTTCTTGCCTAGAGGTCTTGGAAATGGAAAAGTTCATCAAAGAAAGAAAGCAAATGTAGCTATTTCCAGAACAGCATTCACATGGCCTTTTAATTATCATTTGAAACATAACAGGTTAAGGATTTACTGTGTGTCTGCAATATCTCCTCATAAAATTCTAAATAATTATTTTAGCTTACTAGCACTGAGTCCATGGTGTTTGAGTTAGTCTTGTGTTTCCTGCATGTTTCAAACCTTTCACCCAGGGATTTAAGGAGGTCTAGGGGATGACTGTAAAAGCACAAACTTTATAGTTTCTTTCTTTATATTAATGTGTACATGTGTGTCCATGTCTGTATGTATGTGGACAGAAGAAAAGCATAAGACTTCCTGGGACTGGAGTTGTAGATGATTGTGATCTGCTGTGTAGGTGCTGAGAACCAAACCCCAGTCCTATAAGAGCAGCAACTACTTTAAACCCCTAATTCATCTCTCCAGCCCTGATTTTGCAGTTTCTAGACTTTTCCCCCTTCTTCCTTTTATATGTTTAGAGGTTTTCTTTTCTTTCTCTCTCTTTTTTAAAGCATTGCTTGAGGCATGCTTTTTGAATTAGCACAGTGAAATGTTCAGAATAATTTTTTTCTCATTGATTCTTACATTGAGCAATGTACTCTGAAGTTCAATTAAAAATAATAACTATAATGTTGCGTGGAACCAAATGTAATCTCCAAGATCATGGTCAATAAAGCACTTCAGGAAATGAAGTATTGAATATGAATGGTCTGGGGCTCAAGGCAGATAAAGAAGCAACCAATATGCATTTGAAAGCAAAGTCTTTGGCTTATTTAAAGTTAAAGAGAATGGAAAAAATGGTCATTTATCAAGAAAAAAAAAGAGGGTTGAACAATATCTCACCTTTGTTCTGTGAGTCTTTTCATAATTTTAAGAATGACCTTAGTCATTAGTCCAAAGAATTAAGATGTCTTTCAGTGTATGTATTACCACATTTGGGGACATTTTTACAATACATTTTAAGAAATGCAGGGACAAACAGAACCTATACTCATTTTTTTCATCATGCTTAAAGACATTCACTTTATCTAATAAATAATCTAAAAGACAGGGTAAGTGTTAGGATTGGCTTGAGGCTGGACATTTCAGAGGATCATACAACAAGCCACCGAAATGGGGGCTGGAGTCCATAAACCCTCATATTGTCCAGTAAATTGTAAGAACCTTCTTCTAAGTTTCTAAGATGCAACTCCCATAATTAATTCAACACTGTAGTCTAGTTCCACATAATTCTTCGTAGGAGTGCCAAAGGCATTGTTGTTTTAGGTAACTTATTATTGATTTTGATGACATTTCTAGTTTTATTTATTTATTTATTCATTTGGGAAAGAGAATATAGTCTTTATAGCTTCAAGTTCAGGAGTCTACACTTCTTTTTCTTTTTTTCTGGAAATCCCTATGAATTTGTTTCTGGCTTTTAAATATCTGACTTCCAGTCTTCTGCCTCTGCCCTCTGTGCAGGACAGCTTCTCTTTTAAGTTTCCCACTGTGCTTGATAATAGAATCAAAAGGAAGAGGCATTCAGCTCACCAGAAATAGAAAACCTGTCACCTTTACCTGAAAGCCTTTAGATCAGGCAGAGCAGCAGCTGCCATGGTCAGAGTAGCTTCAACAAAGTACCTAGAATAGGCTGGCAAAATTATCATTTACTTCAGCCCATTCAGCCTCTTTTTTAGGAAAAAAAAAGAAAGAAAGAAAGAAAGAAAGAAAGAAAGAAAGACTATCTTTGTTCAGGAAAAAAAAAATGACCGTGGCAAGAGAAACTTTTTGTCTATCCAATTAGGCCAGTGCTTAGGGGTCTGCAAGCAACTGATGTGTAGATAGAAGCAGGAGGATAGTCAGGCATTGCTTCTACGTCATCCCGGTGGAAACCTCTCAGTGACCAGACACTGTCAGAATACTCCAAAGAAAAGACTGATAGTGGATCTTAACTAAAAGGGACAGGTGTAGTTAGGGCTGACATGTGTCATCCGCCACTACCCAGGAATAGAAGGACTCTTAGAGGAGGGATCACAGCATCTGTATTTTCAAGAGTCTCTGCTCTAGTTTGTTGAGGGAAGTTCAGACAGGATTTCAGATGAATTCATTGTAAAATAGCCTTTATTCCCAAACAACTCACTAAATTTGAAATGTGACTTGAAAGGTGGGCAGTATTTTAAGTTCAGTGTGTAAAAGGTACAGAGTAGGGAATCTAATCCTACCATTTGCTAAAAGACTACCCCAAGTTCTTTCTCTCTATCCCCATGTCATTTCTAGCTCTTCTGCCAGACAGGCATGTACATTCACGTGGAGGCAGTTGGAGGAGTTGATGGAGGCAGTATAAATTAATCGGTGGGCAAGAATTTCTACTTTAGCATCAGACACATGGATTCATATTTGAAGTTTTCTCTCTAGTGTTAAATCTAGCATATTATCTAGTCTATTCTCAAATTCTAGCTCTCCCTTATTTATGATAGCAATAAAAACACAAGAGCATTCTGAAAACTGCAGAGGTGATGGAGTAACCAGAGTGATGAGACACAGTGTAAAGGGGTTTTGTTGTTTTGTTTATTCTTTTCCAATTTTGGCCAATCCTTCATGCTTTAGACTCATTTATTCACATCTTTTAGTGAAAACCTGATTCTACATTCAATATCAAAAATTTAAATAGGGTAGAAAAAAAAACATTAGGAAAGCCAAATACAATTTCCCTGCAAGTCATGAGATTTGCAGAGTCCTGTAGCTGATGGTGATGTAAGATTCACAGTGTATGGATCAGGAAGATTGTTCGCTGGGTAAAATTCCTGTCCCACAAGCATGAGAACCTGAGTTTAAATCTCCAGCACTCACCTAAAAGCCAAGTACAGCATCAAATGTCAACAATCACAGGACTAAGACAGAGACAGGTGAGTCTCTGGAACTCATTAGACAGCCAGTGTAGGAGATCCTGTCTCAGGAAGTAAGGTGGAGAGCACCTATGGAAGACACCTGATGTGGACCTCTGACCTGTGTGTGCAAACATTCCCATACACAATTACACTCACCTAGGTAAACAGGTATGCATATGAACATAACACATACGAAGTATAACAGTGTCTGTCACTAGCTAAACTAATTTTCTGTATCTATAAAATTTGAGGCAATTATAGTCCCAAATTAATAGAACTATACAAATACAAACAGAACTATACAAATACAAAATACAAAATCATTTAAAAGTATTTCATACAGATTACATCCTATAGGATGTTTGTTGATGATAGTATTTACAATATTATTACATATTACATTTTAAAGCATATGTAATGCTGTGGGTAGTTTGGGGCTTTTTCTTCCCATTTACAAATATGCACATTAAATTTATCATGTAATGAGAGAATTTTCACCTAAGAGATGTGAGCAATGATTTTTCAGCTACTTAATGAATAAATTTTATAGCCAATTCAGACATCCATTAGCTTATTCACAGGACTGTATTCAACTGCTCGAATTCTAACCACTACAACTTGACATTTTTATTTTTCACTTATCAAACTATGTAGGGATGCTAATGAAAGCAATTTTATTACAATGATATTTTGAATCTTTCACCACACAAAGAGATACAAATAATTCTTAAACTGAGATTCTCACTTCTAATAAAAATGACCTGTAGCCCAGCTCCGAGCAGATGGCTGTGTGAGGGCTTTGGAGGCACCGAACAGATAGTCACACAACAGACTTTCTGAAAGTCTCTTATGCTTTTCCAAACTTTCTAATCCAGATCGCGGAGCATTTAGAATGTTTACATTTGTGTTTGGTCCCCTGGGAAACTCAAAGTGAGTTCTCTTTCAGATTCATTTGTAAGTTTGTTTGGAATTCTTTTCCTGGGATATGGAATGGCAGCCCAAACTAAAGAGCATTAGGAGGCATTCAGTTTTTGACTGCAAATTTGTGTTATGGAAAAGCTTTACCTTCATATTTTGGGTTTATGTGGTCAGAGAGACAAAGTCTCACTCTGTAATAGCCTGGACTCAAATTCATGGTGATTCTCCTGTCTCAGTCTGCCACATGTAGATTTTACTAGCATTCCATTTTTGACATGAATTTGCCTAAGTGGTGTCTGAGAAGCCCCTACCTCACACACTGCTCAGAAACATTAGCATTCCCTTTCATGGCTGCCAATCTGATAAATGATAAATGAAATTGTTTTTCTTATTCTAATTTGAATTCCCCAAAGGTATTTTAAGAAAACAAAAGTAAACAGTTCACTGTCAATGTTTGCTATTAAACTTTGTCTTTTCAGTGTCTAAGCTCCAAATAGTATGATGATTTTAATGGTTATTATCTTTTCTAATACATATTATTTTTCTATTAAATGATAAGTAGTGATTGTGTCAGGATTTTATACAAGTACACATTTTTTTTCCTGATACTAACTCTGAATGTGTTTTAATTTTTTATTCAGTGCTCTGGGTCTTTACAAAACACTGTCTTTGATTCTGTATTGAAATTCACCTTGAGGACTTTCCTCTATTGATTCAAAGCCTTAGTTCCTCTAATAGAATTATCATGATATATTCCAAGTACAAAGCCTTGATGGAGACTCTCAGAAGTCCACCCTCTCCCCAACTCTGAGCATGTGTGGTGAATCTCTAGGAGCCTGGGAAGATAACTTCTATTTGAGCACTTAAAATCGTACTCAAAATGACCAGTTCCAGCAGCTTTGCATCCAAAAAAAATACCTAGAATTCACTGGCGAGTCATGATTGATCTAGTAAAGTCTTCTCTTACTTCTTCTAGCCAATTCTAAATAATAAATGCCCATGGTCTAATTAGGTGTTAAAACATATCACACCGTATCCTTCCTCTAGTCAGAGCCCATCTGCTTTATATCTCCATGGCTTGCCATCACTGTTGAAAGAACAACCAAACTCATCTCAGTGGCCCCCAAACCCTGTTCAAGCTTTACCCTACACAGACATATGGCTTTTATGCCCTTAGCTGCAAACACGCAATGTCTTTTCTCTCAAACATATCGTGGAAACGCACACCCATAGTATATGCACTGACCCTCTGTAGCGAACGCCATGTTTGTAGAGGCTCTTACGGCCGGTTCTCACGTATGCCTTGCCCTGGTTACTCAGCTGTCCTTCTCGGCACGCCTTACCGTGTGTGCTGGCTGTTTTGTGTCTGTTTTTCTTTCCTTTTTCTCTCTTGTCAACTTGACACAAGATGGAGTTGTCTGAGAAAAGGGTGCCTCAGTTGAAGAACTGTCCCCATCAGATTGGCCTTTGGGCAAATATGTGGGGCATTTTCATGATTAATGGTTCATGTGGAAGAGACCAGCCCCCTAGAGATGGGGCCACAGGGGGCCACTCCCAGCATGTGGTCCTGCCCTGTGTGGTAGAAGAAAGAAGACTGAGCAAGCCGTGGGGAACAGGCCAGTAAACAGCGTTTCTCTGTGGTGTCTACTTCTACTCCACCATGTGGGTTCCTGTCTTGAGTTCTTGCCCTAAATTCCCTTAATAATATGCTGTGATTGGGATGAATAAGTTAAAGCTGCCTTTTATTTCCCCAAGTTTCTTTTGGTCATGGTCTTTATCACAGTAATAGAAAGCACACCAAAACACTGCTTGAAATAACATGTGTTCCATATAATCTGAGTGATGAATTATTTTTATTGTATGCCCATCTACTATTGCATAAACTTAAAGGTTTGGTTCTCAACACTCACATGACAGCTCACAACCATCTGTAATGGCAGGTCCAAGGGATCCGACATACTCCTTTCAACTCCACAGGCAACAGGTACTCATGTGGTGTACATACTTACATCTACGCAAACACTACATACTACATGTATATACACACACACACACACACACACACACACACACACACACACACACACGAAGAAACTAAGTTCAGGGTCATGTTGGGAAGCAGCTACTTCTCTGCCAGATCTTTGGACAAGATTTCCCTTGACAATGTTTTTCTTCTCTTTTTGCTACATCTGCTCTTCTCTTCCCTGGGCCATGAAGTTTTCTCCTTCATAACCCCGGCATGGCTCTTCCTCTCTAGCTGTTCCTTACTTTTGTTTTCTTATCCTGGATTTCTTATCCTGATCTCTTTAATAACAAATTCCATATCTCTGCCTTTTTGAACTTGCAAAACACTCATGTATTCTCTATAACAGATAATGAGATTTTTTCCCAAGGAGAATGGTGGTCATTAATTCTGCATATATCAAAGTAGAATGTGTCATCACTAAGCAAAATGTGAGCTCCCACCATGCACAAAGACAACTCTTGTTTGCTACAGCCAAGAGCATGTTTTATGGCAAAACATTTTGAAGAAGCCATTAAGAAATATTCCCATTCTCTCCATAATGGCTTTGAGTTTTGTGTGAGCAGAATTCTGAGGCATTTCTAGTGAGTTGTTCCTGGTTTGGGCCATCCTGACATTCTGTGAAATTATGCATTATGAAGGCTCCTAATAATCCTTGATAAAGCTTTGGCAGGAGAGCTTGCAAATTGTACTTATCAAAAAAAAAATACTTAAAACAAACCTCTGTTAGCAGCAAGAGTTAAAGTGGGAATTAACTACAAAATCTGCAGGGCACATGCAGTACTGTGAATCAACTGAGCAATTAGCACGAGATTTTTAAGTGACTGAATACAAATTCAAAATTATGAAGTTATTATTAAATGATGTTACAAGTGATGTGAATAAATCTTTGATAATATAAAAATCCTCAAGCGCTGCAACACCCTTTTCTATGGGTAGGTCTACAGATCGTGAAGCTAATGTCCTCAGACTGGTAAACGGCTGACATTCTGTGGGAGCTGTTATTTTAGTCACAGAACCCTACGCCTAGAGAAGCTGTCACACAAATGATCAGCTTATTCAGTTCTGCAGTTTGTTTTCACTTCATCACAGACAAGGTTTGCATCAATTTAGACTCAAGTCTTATTAATATTCTTTGAAACTAATTGCTGGAAAGTGAATTTTAACAGCAGGAATTTGTGACTTCCCCTTTCTCCCTCCATCCTGATAGTAGAAGACTCAGAGCTACATACTTAAACTTTGAAAATATATGTTACATAGGAACAAGCCACAAACTCCAATCATCTGGGCAATAGCAAAAGACCTTTAATCAGCTTTTTTTGTTTGTTTGTTTGTTTTGTTTTTTGTTTGTTTGTTTGTTTTTGAGACAGAGTTTCTCTGTGTAGCTTTGCGCCTTTCCTGGAACTCACTTTGGCAGATTATCTTCCACAGAAGCTTTGCACCAAAGAAGCAACAAGCTGTAACAAGGCTTCCGTATACTCCATTATCTGGCCCCTCTCCCCATGCTTATTCCTTGTTTTTGTTTATTGAGCAATATGGGACAGTTGTGCTAAACCTCAATTGTCCACTAGAGGAGATATAGAACTACCAGGTAGACAGGCCTCTGGGCATGACGGTAGGAGTTTATTTTCATTAGGTTAATAGTGGTGGGAAAGTTTGTTCACTGTAGGTAGCGCAATTCCCTGAACTGGAGTTGGAAATGCTATAAAAAGGAGAAAATGACCTGAGTAAAAACTTTTATTATTTTATACGTCTTGACCGTGGCTTCAGTGTAACCAGCTACCTTGTTACCACAGCTATGAAGAACAGTGTAAATTAGAAGCCAGAATAAACCCTTTCTCCCTTCAGTGATGTTAATCAGGGTATTTTATCACAGAAGAAAAGATGTAAATAAGAGAATCATGCATACAGAAAAAAAAAAAAAACAAAACCATGAACCATTAATGAGTGTCTGCCCAGATCGAAAAGGGAGTAATTCTTATTACTACAAGAATCACTTACCCTTTCTCATTTGTCTGATTGCTTTCCCCCCAGCATCCTAGGCTTAACCATCAGAGTGCTGACTTTCTTTATAGAGTGTCCTCTATGAAAGCTTGGATGCTTAAATGATGTAATTGTGCCTGGTTAGGGATATTTTATAAATGCTATTAAGCTCTGTTGTTTTAAGAATTTTTTTTACTTCAGTTATTCTCTTAAAAATGTATTCATGCTAACGTTTTGTTTTAGTGCCTTACATTTTAAGCTATTTGATATTTTATTGCATTAGTACACCACAGTGTATTTCTCTTTTCCATGCTGATTGGCATTGGGATTTTTAGAATATATCCAGATATGGCTATTCTCATGAGCCTGTTGGCATTCTTAGACGTATAATTTGCTCAGAGTACCCTCTAGCATGCACGTAAGTCATAGAAATAAACATCTTTGTAGGAGATACATGTCTGTGGATTGCTCAAAAGCAGGTGATCTTAACTTGTATATGAATGCCCCAACTCTCTACCAGCTGTGTGAAAGTGATTTTCAAAATAGCTGTGCTGTTTTGCACAGCCATCATGAGTGAGTGTTAGTCCCTGGGTCTTTACCTGCTTCACAGTATTACAAGTTCTCAGATTCTGTTTTTTTTTTGTCTCACCTCTATCTCTTCTCACTTTGAGATTTTCTTTTTCTTTCTTTCTTTTTTATTCTACTACTTCTGGTCTACTTCAGTTCATTAATTCTTTCATTGCCTGATTCTAATCTCATAACAAACTCCATCATTATGTTCTTAATTTGGTCATTATCTTTTCTAATTCTCAAATTTCTTATCAGTCCTATTCTAAACTATAATGGCACTGCAATAGATCCAGTTTTCTGGTGGCTAAAACATTTTCCACTTATTTTTTAAATACAATACTACTGTCCTTATTATTCACATCTAGGGATTCTAACTACTGTCCTGAGATGTCCTGTAGTCCTTTAGAAGACCTGCTGGTTCTACAATATGAAGCATTGTACCTTTTGCTTCAGGTTTTATGGGGTTTCTTTGTTGTTGTTTTGGGTTTTTTATTTGTTTGTTTTGACACTGTGTTTAGAACTCATTAGAAGAATAGTGTGAAACTTAGAATGGAGATGTTTCCTCTGAAGGGACTATCATTGTGATTGGTTGTTGTTGGCTTATCTGTCTTGTTTTTCTCCTCTTTGGCATCTAGAGGCACTGTTACTATGACACTATTTTAAATTGTGTTAAAATTTTATGCAAGTATATAACCATGGCTTTTGAGCAAAGCATTGCAAAAGATGAAATCCCAGACGGGTGAAGTTGAAAAAGACAAAACAGGTTTTGATGTCTCCTTTTCTATACCCTGCTGTGTGGCTTTGGGCTAATTCTCTTCATTTTTGTTTTCTTGTCTATTAGGAAAGGGTAACTGTTAACCCCCAAACCGTAATTACTCTCCTTTAGCAATCCCCACCTTCTTCCTTCATTGCTTTCATGGCACCAGTTCTGCTGGGCGTTCTTTGCATCTTCATGGCATTGAGCATTCATCCCTCCCCTGGCCACAGATCTTGCATGACTTCTTACATCAGCCCACTCTGTTAAGTATAAGATTTGAAGCACTAGCTGATCAATGGATATTAAATGGATATGTCAATGAGTGAATAATTTTGGAAATAGGTGCATATGTAAAAATGATTCAGTCAAGCTAGGTATTGCCACAGCAGAGCACAAATGTCTCCTTTATTATGGCTTCTGGAGCTTCACTCCATTTTCACTGCTTGTGCTTACCTCGCTGGTATATTGACTCCTTGTCCTCACAGAGAACAACTGCCCTAAGTTAGAATTTATGAATAGTGATCCAAATCCGTAATGGAGCTTAAGAATAAAGCTTTTAAAACATTGATCTGGATAAGGAATGATAGGATGTAATAAAGGTTTATTTAGGGTATAAAATCTGAAAGGCATGTTCATCAATAATTCATCAACTCTCCTTAAAAGGATCTTGGTATAACCGTTTCTATTGAGTACTTTTAATCAATTCTGGTTGCCACTACTAGCAACAGATTTTGAAAACACGTTTGTGAAATAGATCTATTTGTATAGGTATTTACTTTAAAAGTGGAATTAAAGTCACTCATAAGAAGAAACTTATCATAGTAAGAAAATATACCAATATATTGGGAAATTCCCAAACAGCCCAGGCTGTTACCAAGATAGGTAGCTCTCCAAAAACTGCAGTAAGGCCCCATTGCTGAAGACAACACACACACACACACACACACACACACACACACACACACACACACACACGTCATTGAGCTTGGAGAGATTGAGCTAGTGCCTGTATAGAACCTTTCACTCCTATATTCTAGTATCTGTGACACAGAAAGGTACTCTGAAGGCTACAAAAGAGAACAGTAAACACCAGCCTAACCACAAAATCTTTGATCTACAATCTGTCCTGCCTGCAAAATATGCTAGGGCAATGGTGGTACAAACCTTGTGGGCATAACCAATTGATGTCTGATTTGATTTAAAGCCCACTCCATGATAGAGAACCCATACCCAGCAATGATTGAGTAACGAAGAAGAGGAGTATAGATAGTTCAGAGACTTAGGGTAAAAACCAAATACTACCTTTTTTAAAGTAACAATAAAATGTCTTTTAATGATATTCTACTATACTCATAGATCAGAGGCTTATTCAGCCATCATCAGAGAGGCTTCCTTCATTAACAGATGGGAGTAAATACAGAGACCCACATCCAGACATTACACACATACACACACACACACACACACACACACACACACACACACAAAGAGAGAGGGGAGACAGGAAGAGGGAAAGGGAGAGAGAGAGAGAGAGAGAGAGAGAGAGAGAGAGAGAGAGAGAGAGAGAGAGAGAGAGAGAGTTTTGAAAACACAGCTAAATGAGGTATCTCCATGAAATCCTTCCCCTCAGGGCTCTGGGAACCCTTTGGAAGTGGAGGCAGAAAGAGTAGGGAGACAGAGGGGATGGGGGACACCAGGAGAACAATAACTTCTAAAGTAGAAGCTCTCAACCTGTGGGTTGCCAATCCTTTGTGGGGTCACATATCAAATATCCTGCATATCAGAGATTTACATTACAATTCATAACAGTAGCAAGTTACAATTAAGAAGGATCAACTAAATAATTTTATGGTTGGTGTTACCACAGCATGGGGAACTCTATTAAAGAATCACAGCATTGGGAAGTTTGACACCACTGTTCTAAAACAACTGAGCCAACCTCATATGAATTCACAGAGTCTGAAGCAGTAGAGGGCCTCCATGGGTCTGCACCAGGTCCTCTGTACACATACAGTAGCTTTCAGCTAGTACTTTTATGAGACTCCTGAATGTGTAAATGAGTGGGTCTCTGATTCATGTGCCTTCTCTTGGGGCTCTTTTACTTTTCTTTTGGTTTTACTTGCCCGACTTAGATATGATGGTTTTTGTTTTATCTTATTATGGTTTATTTTGTTGTGGCTTGTTGTTATCTCTTAGGGTCCTGTTCTTTTCTAATGAGAGATGAAAAGGGAGTGGATCCAGCTAGGAGAGGAGGGAGCAAGAAACTGACAGGAGTAGAGGGAGGGGAAATTGTTTTCAGATAATATTGTGTGAGAACAGAAAGTTTTTGCTGTTTAAATCTTTCACATTCTTAACTAGATTTATTCCAATATTTGTTTATTTTGATTTTTGAGTCTACTGTATAAGGCACTGTTTCCTGGATATCTTTTTTGGTATGTTTGTAGTTTGTATATAGAATGTCTACTGATTCTTGTGGGTTAGGTATGTATTCTATAGAAGTTTCTTGATGGAGTCCTTAGTGTCTTTTATGTACAAAATCATATCATTTGCCAGTAAAGACACCTGTGCTTCTTTATTTCCTGTTTGTTTCTCTTTGATCTCCTTCAGTTGTCTTGTTGGTCTACCTAAGACTTCTTGTACTGTATTGAATGGGAATGACAAGAGTTGACATCTTTGTCTTGTTCCAGGTTTTAATAGAAATGCTCAGTTTTCCTCCGTTTACTCTATGTTGGCTGTGGATTTATTTTAAATTGAATTTAGTATGTTCAAATATATCTCCTGTATCCCTAGTCTTTCTAGGAATTTCACCATGAAGAATTGTTGGATTTTTGTAAAAGGCTTTTTTTCTGCATCTAATGGGACATTCATGTTTTTTTCTTTCAGACTATTTATGTAGGAGATTCTGTTTATTGATTTATTTATGTTGAACCATTCCTGCATTTCTGGGATAAAGCCAACTCCATTTCTGGGATTTCTTAGTAATATTGGATAATCCTTTCTATGTATTCTTTGTTTTAGTTTGTAATATTGTATCGAGATGGTGTGTTTGTAGTTTTTGTTTTGTTTTTTTGTATGTTTGTTTCTATGTTCATCAAGGATATTGGCTAATAATTTGATTTTTGTTGAGTTTTTTTTTGTCTGATTTCAGTATCAGTGAAGACTGATTTTAGAAAAAAATAATTTAGAAATGTTCCTTCAGTTTTTCTTTTACAGAATAATTTGAGGAGTATTGTTGTTAACTTCTTTTTGAAAGTCCAGTAGAATTGTGCACTGAGTCCATTTTGCCCTAGGCTTTTATTAGTTGGGAGATACTTATTTACTGCTTCTATCTCATTAGATGCTGTGAGTCTACTTAAATTATTTACTTCATCTTCATTTAAATTTGATAGGTCATATATATCTAGAGATTTATTTATTTATTTATGTTTTAAGATTTTCCAGTTTGGTAGAAGATAGACTTAAAAAGTAAGACTTTAGATTCTCTCAATTTCCTAGATATCCTTTGTAATGTTTCTCTTTTCATTTCTAATATCATTAATTTGGATATCTCCATCTTTCCTTCAGCTAATTTGGTTAAAAGTTTACTTAATCTTAATAATTTTTTAAAGAACCAACTCTGCATTCATTAATTCTTTGTATTTTTTTCATTTTGATTTCATTAACTTCAGTTGTGAGTTTTGATTATTTCTTCCCATCTGTTCTTAGTGTTATTTGTTCTTGCTTTTTAAAGCTTTCAGATGCATTATTAAGTTATTAATATGAAATCACTGCAATTTCTTGATGTACACCCTTAGTACTATTAACTTTGCTCTTCAGACTTCCTTCTTTCTGTCTCAAAGGTTTTGTTATGCTGTGTTTTTATTTTCTGCCTCTTCAGGGGAATTTTTAATTTCCTTCTTGATTTCTTTCTTGACCCAGTTTTCATTTAGTAGCTTGCTGTTTAGTCTGTATGAATTTGTGGACTTTCTGCTACCTGACAATATCCAGATTTATTCCTATGTGGTAAGATAGTATGCAGGATGTTACTTCAGTTTTCATACATTTATTGAGACTTACGTTTTATCCTAATATGTGATTAATTTGGGAGAACATTTCATAGGCTACTGAGGAAAAAGTATATTCTTTAGTGTTTGAGTAGAATGGTCTGTAAATCTGTTCGGTCTATTTGACTTATGATGTCATTTATCTTTACATTTTCCCTGTGACTTTGTATCTAATAGTATTTCTTTTATAAAATTGGTTGTCTATGGGTTTGTTGCGAAAATGTTTAAACTTGTAATATCTTCTTGATGAATTTTTCCTTTAATGAGCTTGACACACCTTTTCTTACCTCTTCTGACTAGTTTTGAAGGCTATGCTTCAAACATTATAACAGCTCTACCTGCTTGTTTCTTTTTGCTAATCCCCTTTTTACTCTTTTACCCTAAGATAAAAATCTGTCCTTCAAGTTGAGGTGTGTTTATTGGATGCAGCATAAAAGATGAACTCTGTTTATTAATTAATTTGATATGTCATTCTCTTTTTATTGGAAAAATGAGGCCGTTAATACTGAGAGTAATTATTAAATGGTGCTTATTAATTCTTGTTCTTTTGTTATTGTAGTGTTTTTTTTTTTTTAGACCTCTTTTGGCTAACTGAGGTCAGTTATTCCCTGTGCCATTTTGGGTGTGTTTAGTCTTCTTTCAGACTGAAATATCTCCTAGTATTCTCTGTCAAGCTGTCTGAGGTGTCATAAATTCCTTAAAATTGTTTTTATTATGGAAAGTTTTCCTTTCTCTTCCTATAACAATTGATAGTTTTGTTGGGTATAGCAATATGGTCTGACACCTGTGGTCTTAAAGAATTTGTAAAACGTCAGTCCAGGCCCTTCCGACTTTTAAAGTCTCCATTGAAAAGTCAGGTGTTATTTTGAAGGACTTCTCTTTGTATGTCATTTAGTCTTCCTCTTATTTTTACAGATTTCAATATCTGTTCCTTGTTCTGTATTTTTATTGTTTTTATTGTTATTTGTTCTGGGGTATTCTTTTCTGGTCCTGTCTATTTAGAGTTCAGTATGCTTCTTGCACTTTGATAGGGCATCTATTTCTTTAGACTTACAAAATTTTCTTCAATGGTTTCTTGAAATATTTTCAGTGCCTTTGATCTGGGTTTCTCCTCTATCTATATCTATTATTTGTAGGTTTAGTCTTTGTTATAGAGTCTCAAAGTACCTGGATGCTCTGTTCTTAAATTTGTTGTTCCTAACAATGTCGATTTAACATTTTCATTTATTGATTGATCTGTTTTTTTTCTACCTTGTCTCTGTGACCTGACATTCTGTCTTCCACTTAATTCAATCTATTGCTTTCCTCTTGGTTTTCTTTTTTTAAATTCTTGAGGTTTTCATTCATTTCCAGTTTTACTCCAGTCTAGCTTTTCTTCAGAGAATCTATCTTTTTATTGAACTCCATTTTCATATATTGAAGTGTTTTTATTATTTCTTTCAACTCTGTGGCTTATTTGTTTCATTGAGGCATTTATTCACATACTTTTTGAGCTCCTTGTGTATATTTATAATTGCTATTTTGAAATTAGTGTTTTGTGCACCAGCTAAACTACTTTTTTTTTTCAGGAAAACTAGCATGGCAGTGCTTGTTTCTGGAAGAAACACTGTCTTTGTTGTTCCTGTTGTTTTTGGTTTTGTGGTGTGATCCAGGCTTCTGTAGTCAGGCCATTTGTGGTATTTTTTGGTATGGACATCTATTCTCACATTTTTGTGTGTGTGTGTAGTTGTTTATGTCTTTGGTTGGTATTATTCCAACCTGTAAGCTTTTAGATCAGCTGAATGTTGCTTATTTTTCAAGCCTTGGGCCACTGGGGTTGTGGATGGGGCTTCCCATGGTCCCAGGTTGGCACATGGATAAGATGGTGGACAAGCAAGGGTGAGGGACTAGCTCTACGTGTCTCTAACTAGGCTGGAGCCTGCAGGGGAGAGGGGCAGGGTAGTGGCTGTTAGGCAAGCAGGCCAGTGGACTGGCTCTGGGAGTTCCTACTGGAATTCTAATGCAGACTGCTGGTTCAGACTCAGCAAAGACCCAGGTCTGTGTGGTGGATCAGGTACCTGGTAAGGGGACAGGTAGGAGATAGTACTAGCTCTAGAAGTCTCTAACTCAAGTTCAAGGTAGGACTTCACGCAATCTGAGAACCCAGTAATGTAAAAATTTATTCCATTTTCTAGTGATTACATTACTGCTTCACCTAAATGGTTTTTATGTTGTGGACTAGAGACTGTCCCTGAAAACAGAGAATGCTGAGGGCCAAATAGTTTTGGTAAGAGAGTCAGGCACTGTCTTTCATGAATGATTTTTCTATGTTCATAACCTACACTTGAACAAGTTGTAAATGAAATAAGTTCAGTTTTTTAGCATCACTTTAAACATGATATAGGTATGCCAGGCCTTATTAATTATTGGACTTTGATCATATATATATATATATGTATATATACATATATATGTAAATTTGATATTTATTTACAATTCTTATATTGGTTTCTGCTTCTCACAACCTTACTAGCTACTTCAGAATATTTGCCAAATAAAGTCACTGGCTAGTCTTTTGTTCTGTGCCAAACCCAAACAAAAAGTGTTCAAGCTTTAACAATTGGTCAGAAGTTGTATTTTATTTTCATTATATGTATTTATTTCTTTTGTGGTGAGGAGGGTAGTGCACACTCCACAACACTAGTGAGGAAGTCAGAGGAACACTCGTGGGAGTCGCCTCCTCCTTCCACCACGTGTGTCCTAAAGGTGGAACTTGGGTTATTAGGCTTAGTGGCAAGTGTCATTACCGACCGAGCTATTTCACAGGCCTAGGAAGTTTTCTTAAGAACTTGAAAATATATGCAAAATTTTCTATCAAGATTGAATTGTATTTTACATGTAACATTAGCAGATAAAATTAATACTTTTCATTCATGTATCCTATGATACCGTTAAGAGTAAGTAAGTTAGTAATATGACAAAGTATGATTCATTATCAGGTTTTATCTATTGGTCTAATAATTGATTGTTAGTCATTAAGATGAACTACTACCATAATTGGAAAAAAAAAGTATTTCAACAAAAAGGACTGAAATTCATATATTTTTTGAATACATTATGTAACCCAAGAAAGACAATCCTAGTCTGGTACAACAGCTCACGTGTCAGAGACACAGCCCTCTGTCTGTTCTGTGGTGTGTGGATTCATTACCAGGGCATCAGCCATTTTATGTTCACTTCAGCGAGAAAGTTACAAGAAAGACAACAAGAACTAGTGCACATATCACATGGTTTATAGTGCATTAGCTGGAATTAGTCATATAGCCTCACTGAGCATTATAGAGAGCTACAGATTGCATCTATTTCTTAGTAGCACTAAATGTTGGGGAGAGTTATAACTATATGAAAACTAGTGGGTACATTTAACAGTTGTTTACTCTTACTGTCTGTTTACTGATTGATTTGACACTAAGACAACATATTGTGGGGTTGGGGATTTAGCTCAGTGGTAGAGCGCTTGCCTAGCAAGCGCAAGGCCCTGGGTTCGGTCCTCAGCTCTGGAAAAAAAAAAAAGACAAAACGACAACATATTGTTGAATAAATAAATAAATAAATAAATAAATAAGCAAATAAACTTAAAGGAGAAAAACACGGTAATCTCAGAAACCATGTTGGCAAAGCCAGCACAAATGCTGATGTGTCCATGTTGTTCGAGAACATCAAAGTTAGTGCTGATTTTCTGGGTACACAATAGCTGCTTATATTATTTTCAACATTTTAAAAGACATCACTGACAGTAAATGCAGCTTTTTGACCCTGATAATGAAAACATTTTTCTCGGGGTAATTCTTGGGAAGAACAACTGAGGCTGATGATGGAGAGTATCCTAAAATAGGGGCAGCAATTTACAGGGTGTTCACTTATAAACAAAAAAAGGCCAAAAGCAAAATCTTATTGTGCATATCAAAGATGGCTAATTTGTGTGTCTCTATGGAAACACAATTCAAAGAAGAAATCTTTGAATATTTCCACCCAAGGAAAGATTTTGGTCTGCCCCAAGTGTTGCATGGACTACTAACACTAACAATGGTAAATATTAAGTATTTGTCATTAAATATTAATGTGTCTGAATTATTTCTGCAAAAGTTTAGGAAATCAAGTAATGAACTATTGAATTTTCTGTCATCTGCTCACATATTTCCAAACAACTGCACTCTTAGCACTTGTTCTAAAGCGAAAGCAGCCTAGGTGTTAGCTTCAGCAAGAGCAGAAACTTAGGAGAGGGTACTTTTGCAGCAGGCCTAAGGCCATAGGTTGAGTCCCTAGCACCTCAAAGCCTGGGAGTAATGGCTCATACCTTTAATCCCAGCACTTTGGAGGTGAACCAGGAAGATAATAAATTCAAGATCATCCTGGGATACATGTCAACTGTACCAAATTAAATAACTTTTTAAAAAATCATGCAAAAAGATGAAAGATATAAGGTATGAAACCAGTTTTTCAAAATTTGCTAAATTAGTTCATCAAAAAGATAATTTTTAAAAATAGTAGTCATAGTACCAGAGCTGTTTTTGTAATGAAATATGTTTATATCAAAGTAATAAAACTACCTGCCAAATAACTTCTAGTGTGGGTGATATTCTAAATTTTACATAAACTATATACCTTTTGAATATTTGCTATTTTTGGATATGCATGTGCTAACAGTTTTTTTTTTATCTATTTTTACATAGGTAGACAAAATATCTAATTGAGACAGTAAAACCATAGCTTCTTGAAAATCAATTACATTGTTGATGAATCTTAAGTTGTCCCCATACAGCAAGAAACCAGAAATCACACTCTTGGAAAGTTTAGTTATATTCATCTCAGTTTTGATCTGACAATGGTGGAATAAAAGATGACAAGACACTGGGTGATTAAGCACAGTTCAATAACATGATGCATCAATGATGTATGAAACCTATTCCCGAGTTAATTTTTTTCAAAGCATGAAATGATATTGAGACCTTGTCAGCTAGACTCTTTCAAGAATGAACTCTTGTTTTTAGGGAGCAATGTTGATTGACATCAAGGTTTTTCTTCCATGTAGGAGGAGCCTTTTGTAATGGTCTCTGAAAATGTCTTGGGAAAACCGAAGAAATACCAAGGCTTCTCCATTGATGTTTTGGATGCCCTATCTAACTACCTGGGTTTTAACTATGAAATTTATGTTGCACCGGACCACAAATATGGAAGCCCACAGGAAGATGGGACTTGGAATGGATTGGTAGGAGAACTTGTTTTCAAGGTAAGAATTCATTTATCTCATTCCCAAAACTTCAGCTATGAGCCATGAAAGCTGTCTTCATTTGAAGAAGCTTGATGGAAAATATTTGATTGTGGTATATAGTGCAAGAGACTCACCCAGTGCTATTTAATCAACACTGTGAAGAGAAAACTGGATAGCAAAATATAGTTTAAATGTGAGGATATCCTACAACAGAAAATTACAACTGCAGTCTTCTTTCTGTCTTTTGGCCTTATTCCTGTCCATTCTGTTGGTTTTCCTAGGATTTTCTAATATAGCTAGTTCTTGGGTTCAGACAGTCATTTGAGGGGAGTTTATAAGTATATTTTTGCCTCATCTGGCAATATCTTCTATATCAATCTCTATCCTTTGACACATTAGTGGTTAACATTCTGTTAGAACTTCATTCCCCAATGGTGTGTGAGTTGAGGTGGATCCTCAGTGACTATGTGTGTACAGTAGTCCTAACCTGCTGCAGTACCCATTCCCAACAGATGATTCCCCCTCCAGTATCTGTCTACTTCTTCAAGAAATGGCATGGAGAGAGAGGTAGACTGCTCAAGACTGTGGGAAAATGTGAAGGGAACTTTTACACACACACACACACACACACACACACACACACACACACACACGCCCACAAGGACACACAAAAAGAAAAGAGAGAAAAAGGGAATACAAGGATAACTGCTTTTGCCAATTCTGTTTACTTTTAGATATATAGAGAATTGAATATGATTATAAGTCAAGAGGGAAAAAGAAATAGGAATTTAACATAGAAAAAGAAGTGAATGTGTGATAAATGTCCCAGAGTCATTAGAAAAAAGTTTGAGAAATGGTTTTGGTGAGGGAAAGCTGTTGCTTTCATACTGAAATGTTATGATCAATATGTGGCTGAAATACACAGGTAAGAAGTTGAGAGGTTGAAGATCACAGTGCTTCAAATTTCTTCACAAAAGTAAGTCGTGCAGTGGCCTGACAATGATGGGACAATTGTTACATTAGAGTCTGGAGGAGGCTGAGGTGGGACACACCTTTAATTCCAGAACTCAGGAGGCAAAGGAAGGAAGATCTCTGTGAGTTAAAGGCCAGCCTGTTCTAGATCATATAAAGCTACAAGTGAGATTCTATCTCAAAATAAATAAATAAAATTAGTCCTGGGGAATAGTGAAAGAGTGAACTAGTTATCAAGGGAATTGGGAGGTCATTGGTGCTGAGGATGGAGCTGTGTTATTCCATGCTTTTCAAATCTTAAAGAGAGGTCCATTGTTCATCTGGGATGGATTCAGATATTAAAGCTCATCATGTCTTAAAAATACTAAGATACTCAGAAAAGTATCAAACCCTTCTTTTCTTATTCTTCCACCTCAAAATCCTTTTTATTTATTCTGCTATCCTAATAGCAACCCAACAGCTTTGATTTGAAATAGGTAATACCTACGGTTACCAGTGATGAACTTATTACCATTTTAGATTATGAGAATCTTTAGGCCTCTCTAAATCACAATGTACACTTATTTGGAAAACAGTCACTGTGAAGATTAACTAGAACAATCAATCCAGAAATGCGAAGGAAGGAAAGTAAAGTTGGTCTCATTAGCCAATGCTGATAGATTAATAAAACCTTCCCCAGGTGCTGTGCTTAAAACTATAATAAATTCAACATACATTTTGCAAGTTGATTGACAGAGTTTGCTAATAGGTCAGATCGGGGGATGGAAGATCAAAGGCAAAGCTTTTCATCTTATCTATCCAACCACAGCAGTAGAAAAAGACTTCTTTTGCTACCATTATCTTCCTTAGATTCACTTGTACTTTGCTCTAGCTGCCATTATTTATGCTGCACATACAGAAGTTCAATTACTTTTCTTCTTCTCATTCATCACTTGCTTCCTAATTTACATACATACATGCATATATATATATATATACACACATACATGTCGCGTCCGCCTCGACCAGCAAGGAAGACGCAACACCAGGCTCTTCTCCAAGCAGTTTATTCAGGAACCTTGAACAATCTTCTGACCCCGGGGAGAGCCATCTTCTGACTCCTGGGAAAGCCAGCCCACGCCCTTTATAGCCACTGGGCAACCAACCCCGTAGTGCCACGTGGACAATGCCGATAGGGTCAGACATATGCAAGCAAGCCAGATTCCACGCCCAAGCCAAATAAGGAGTTGTTTATCTCAGAAAACACCTGCCATCGGGAAGGCGGAAGCCGGACGTCGGCGCCATCTTTGAGGCGCAGCCGTGCACCGCTCTCTAAACATACATACACACATAATCTCACTGCTTCTCTTTCTTCCCCCCAAATAGTCTATTTCTGCTTTCTTGGGATGTGTGTGTGTGTGTGTGTGTGTGTTTGTGTGTGTGTTTGTAAAACCAAATCTAGATTCTACTTACAGGAAAAAGTCTGAAATAGTTGTCTTTCTTTCTCTTCTTTACTTTCTCCATTTTCCCCACCTTTCCTTTAGATCTCAGTCTCTCCCCTCACAATTTCTCTTCTATTTCGAATCCTATGTGTCTCCATATATGTATGCAAATCTAAATTCTTTGTTACACTTATTTATTTATTTGTGTATGTGTAAGAGAGAGGAGGGGAGGTAGTGCATATGTGCCACAGCACATGTAAAGAGGTCAAAGGACAACTAACTTTTGAAGCTCAATTTATTCCTTATGATGCATGGGTCCTGGAGATTGAACTCAGGTTGTCAAACTCGGTAGCAAATGCCTTTATGCACTGAGCCAACTTACTGGCATAAATCTAAATCAATCTCTGGATATGAGAAAAATTTACTTTCTGAACTTGATTTATTTTCCTTGATATAAAGATCTCCAGTTCCATCCATTTTCTTCCAAGTGCCATTATTTCTCCATCATGCCATTATTTCATTCTTCTTCATGGCTAAGTAAAATTCCATTGTGCATATATACCTCATTTTCTTTATCCTTTCATCTATGGATGAACATCTAATCTGGTTTTATATCATAGCCATTATGAATATTGCAGAGAAAAATATCAATTACAGTAGTCTGAATGACATAGTCACCTCTCTGGTGAAAGACATAGCATGGTGTTTCACCTACCTTTGGGAAAATAATCTTGACATTTCTCTGAATAATTTGCCCGAACAACTTGCCTTATGACCTCTTCTGCCTCTCTTATTCACCATGCTCCAGGCTATGGTCTTTAATCTTCTCACTTTAATAGAACCTACTCATACATCCATCTGTCCTCACAGAATGCTCTGTTTGAAGATAATCATACGTTTACCTTATTTGTTTTCAGATTCTGCTTAAAGGTTGTCCACAGAAACCTTTCATGGTCACTATATTCAAAGAGCAACTTCTATGTTATAATTCTCTCTTCACCCTTTCTGTTTTCCTGCTTTTTTAAAAACAGCCATAAAAAGCATTTTAAAGTTATCTCCCTGATCATCATACTATCCAGTATTAAGTTAAGAGATAAATTTGAGATTTCTTATGTATTGGGGTATTGTTAAGTCTCAGTATTTAAGAAATGGGCACCAGTTAAGTGATTTCTTCATACAGCATTAGATGAGAACAATATCCTGATTATGCCTTAGTGATTTTTTTTTCTACCAACTACCCATAGCCTAATAAGATTGACTTTATGTCTGAAAAATGCCCATCTTCACAGCAAGACTGAATGTTTTTGCCCCTTTCTCCTGCTATCCGAGGCATTTAGCATGTTCTGTTCAGTCACTCCCACCTCCTTTAAATTGACTTGAGAGGAATAATGCTGACTATGATAGGGGAACCCAAAAATACTAAGACGAGAATATTGAACATTGAGTAAAGGCTAACATTTTAGAGATGAATAATAGAAGACCAGTATCTGTCAAAATTTTATAGGTGTTGGTTCCTGAAATCCCCTTAATTATTCCATAAAATAGAAGCAGCCACTCTTGGTATGATATGGATAAAAATGAACAAGGCAATGAGAGAGAGAGTTTAAGAAGCTTGGTCAAAGTCAAACAGCTAATAAGAGGAAGGTCTAGGGTCTGAGCCAGTGTTTGACTCTAGAGCTGTGGATAGGCCTCCTTGGAGCCATCCAAACAGAAAGTGAAATAAGTAATTTGATGTAAGAGTCTGGAGTTCAGACAAGGGATCTGGAATGGACACACATTTGAGTCTCATCAGCATATAGATGGAATTTAAATTGCCCCTTTGCCTTTCTTTGCCCCATTTCTCTTCTCTCTTCAATTTTCTCCACATCTTTGCTCCTTCCCACCGCTTGAAAAGGCATTCTCATCTCAAATATAACCTTTCTGTATTTTCTAAGTTAAATTAATTAGGTGTCTTTGGTTGCAAATGACAATCCAATTGAAGTGAAAAGATAATTGAATGGCTCGCAACGCTAAGCTGCCAGGAACAAGATCCAGGCACAATTCATCAAGTCCTGGAGTTGCTTCCTCTCTTGCAGCTCTGTGTTCTTGGTGTGGTCCCAGTTCTCAAGCCGTCTCTCCTTTCTTGGAAGCAAGGCGACTGTCAGAAGCTCCAGGCTTAGGTTTCAGCCTCTCATCTGTCCCAGTATAAACATTAGCTCTTTTCTGCCAATAGTTCTGATTCAGAACCTCAGCCTGAGTACACAGCTGGTTCTGGGCATGAACTGTTGTGTCCAAGAGGAGGCAGTATTCGCGGTATCAAACAACTACAGCCTGCCTGTACCCACCACGAAAGGAGGGAGGGCTGAACATGTGGAGTAAGCAAATGCAGTGCTGCCCAAAGAAGAGATTGCCCAGCTGGAAGAAGGGAGAATGATTAAGAAGCAAAGTAAATACTGTCCCCTTTTATGTGCAAGAATAATTATTGAAATTACAAAGAAACGATCAATAGTTACACATACGCAAAGAAACCAGCAGTAAATTAAAAGTTAAAATGAGCATATTAATTAAGTTACGAAAATTAGACTGCAAAATGTTGAGGAGTCTGGGACGAAGAACTGTCAGTGTCAGTGCTTTAGAGATGTATGAAGAGTTTATAAGCTCTGTAATGAAGTTCTAAGACCGCAGCAGAGGAAAACTAACAGAATAAACATACATTTTCCAAAGGAAAAAAAAATGATGGACACAATTTACCCAAAAGGAAATCTATTACAATGGAGTAGGGCATTTAATAATGCACCAGCACAGCAGGCAGATGGGATACCATTGCTTAGTGCTTTTCTAAAGATAAGGTGTCACTCATATTAAATCTTTAGTTAGAGTTAGCTTTCTGTTGTACATATCATTATATAAAACATCAATTAACTTAAAGACAAGTTCAGTTCACATATGTGACAATTCTGGCAATTAGCATACATCAAAATTCAAAACTACAAGGTAGCCGTGACTACATGGTAATTACTGGCATGTGTATAGAACTGACTCTTCCTAACACGATCCTCTGCACTTTGTATTTATTAGCACTTAGTACTCACAACTGAAGGAATAATTGCTACCTCAGTGCTGCAGGTAGTAAAATAAAGTAAAGAAGTTTTAAGTGGCCACGTAACCACATTGGAAGTCCATGTTTTGAATCCAGTAAGTCTGGTTCCAGAATCCAAGTGCTAACTTAACCTTCCCACCAGTTAATTGAAGGAAGGGGGTCCGAATTTGTGTAGTGATATAAATACATTTAGGTGGGGTCTAGAGAGGTGGCTTTTCTAGAGGACCTGGATTTGATTTCCAGTACACATATGAAGGATCTCTATCATCTGTAACTCCAGTCCTGGGGGGATCTAACACTCTCCTCTTGCCTCATGGGTCATCAAGCATGTATATGATAAACAGACATACATGCCGGCAAAATACCCTTTTGTATAAGATAAAATGATAATAAAAAAATTTAAATATATATGTGTATGTATGTATCTATAGAGTTTCAAAGGATCATTGAAGAGATGTGGTCTAGTTATATCACAAGACAGAGTCTGTGGCTGGAGTGTGGACAACTGTAGAAGACAAAATGTGATTTTCACTGGGGTTGATAATTTGGGAAGAGAACTAAGGGCAGCTCAGGAAAGCTGAAGCTGAATGATAACTATGTAAAGTGTGATAAAATGTAAAATAGGTACAAGCACTTGACTTTTTAGAAAGGAAAGAAAATTCTGGTTTATGAGATATAAATATATATGTGTGTGCATATATACAGATGTATATTTAGATGGAGATAAAGATATAGAGATCTTATTTCCATAGTCTTTCTTGTGGAAGGCAGAAGGCTGAGACTATGTTCACTTTCTATGCCAAGTACATCAGAATGCCCTATATTTACCCATTCATTTGCACACATTTCTGAATGCATGTTATATTCTGGGCAAGGTGATTACCATAATAGAAATAGATGTCAGATATTATTCTTAATTTTAAATATTCCATAGACTAAATAAAGAAAAAGTATAAATAAACAACAAAACACAGTGTGACAAATGGCATAGGGTGCCATGGCAACACATAGGCCAGGGAGCAGCTCCTGCCTGGCAAGAGGAAAGATTTCATGGAAAGGGAACATTTGAGCTGGGCCTTCAAGATGAATAGGAGTGTAAAAGGCAATAACAGTGCTAGTTATAAAAATGGATTTGCCATGTTCGAAAATTCTGACTTTATTATTTAGCTGGTAAAATTACAAAAGGCTTTTACATAAAAGAAAGTGTGATTTAATTCAGAATTCAAAAAGATAGCATAGATAGGCCTGGGAAGGTACTGGGATGAAGAATAAGACATATATATATATATATATATATATATATATATATATATATATATATATATATATATATATATATATATAAAGATGTCTATAATAAAAGGACTGCAACAAATTAACAGAAAGACTAATTTGATGGAAATTAGTTAATATACTAAGATAATTACTAAGATATTAGGACTTGAAAACTCAAAGGAGATAAAGGGAATGAAACATGCTCAGAAGTAGAGGAGGTGTACCAAAGACAGCATAACAGCAGAACAATGGCTTAGAATAAAAACACACTGGGAAAGCATAGCCAAAAGACAGGCTGTGGACACTGACTCTCTTATAAATGATGAGCACCCCAGCAGAACTGTCTAGGAGTGGGTTATTGATGGACATCTAGACATTACACAAGCAGGTAATGTCTGAAACTAAAAGGAGCATATGAAAACACAATTAGAAGAGTTGGATTAAAGGGAGATCATGCACTGAGTTGTTATTTAAGCCCCCAAGTTATTCCATCAGATCAAGGTGGCATTGCATTTGCTACCGGGTAAGATAAAGAGTAGAGGAAAAAGAAATTTGCCCATGAGGGACAGCCAGAGAACAGCAGTGTGCTGATCTGTCCCTCTCCCCCTCATCTACACAGGAAGAGGGGCTGTAATAGCTCTTGGCATAGACAAGGGTTAAAAGCCTCATAGTCACCCTGATCTGTAGGGAGGCACAACGAACAACCCCCTTCCTCATCACAGTTTCCTAAGAAGTCCAATTTGTGGTGGCAGAATGCCCAGAATTCCTGGGTTTTAGAAAGAATTAGTAGCTGGAAAGAGGCCAGAGGTTTCTTTGTGGAAGGCAAGCACACACATCTCTACATGCTTCCATGTCTTTTCCCGACTCCACAGCATCCTTGAAAATGTCTGTATCCACCAAATCGTTGTCAGTCAACAAATCAGAATCTGTCCCCATTTTCCTCTCTTGCACATGACTGCCCAGCAATGGATGCTGATGAACCTTCTGAAGTGTGATGTAGTTTTGCAAACAAAGTGTTTTACAAAAGAGAAATAGGAACAAGATATTTTAAAAGAAAATTCCATATAGATACCTTAAATCAAACAGTGACTAAGATGTTAATTCTTTCTTTTTTATTCATTCATTCTTTCTTTTACATCCCAACCACAGTTTCCTGTCCCCTTCATCTCCCAGTCTCAGTCCCTCCCTCCCACCTCCCCTCCACCTCTCTACCCCAATCCACTCCTCCCCCATTTCTATTCATAAAAAAAACAGGCCTCCCATAGATATCAACAAAACATGACATATCAAGTTACAGTAAGACTAAGAACCCTGCCTTGTAGTAAGGCTGGGCAAGGCAACCCAGTAAGAGGAAAGGCTCCCAAAAGCCAGTAAAGGAGTCGGAGACAGTCCCTGCTCCCATTGTTAGAGTCCCACAAGAAAACCATGCTACACAACTGTCACATACGCGGAGGGCCTAGGTCAGTCCCATGCAGGCTCTCTGGTTGTTGGTTCAGTCTCTATGGGCCCCTATGACCCTAGGTTAGTTGATTCTGTGAGATTACTTGAGATGTCCTTGAAACACCTGACTCCAAAAGCCCTTCCTCTCCCTCCTCCACAGGATTCCCCAAGCTCCACCTAATGCTTGGCTGTGGGTCTACACCTGTTTCCTTCAGTTGAATGAAGCCTCTTTGATGACTATTGGGTGAGGCACCAATATACTAGTACAGCAGAATATTGTTAGGCATCATTACATTGACATTTTTCCCTCTAGTGATGATTGGTTCTATCCTAGATTCATGGGCCATCCAGCCTTGGGGACCTGGTGCTCTAAGCAGTGGCAGGAGTGGACTCACTCTTGTGGCATGGGTCTAAGGCTGGTCCCATTGGTTCACCATTCCCACAATTTCTGTGTCACCCTTATCCCATAAGCTGGACAGACTGTAGGTCAAATGTTATGTCCCAGTCCCTCCACAGGAAGTCTTACCTAGTCACAGGAGATGACCAGTTCAGTCATTAATTTTTAAGTTAGATTAAACACATATTAATGGGCTGAGTTTCCAAGAGTGTACTAGATGTAGACCTGAAAGGATTTCAAAAGATGCATGTGGTAAGAGGTTCTGCAAATCTGAATATTAAATGATTAACATTTGTCCACTGGATGCCTATAGAGCTGAAGCATAGTCATAGCAGATCATGTACCCTGTGTGCAGAAGGAGAAGACTAAACATGTCTCCAAATATTTGTTGTTGATGAGGAGGTTTTAACACTAATGAACACAAAGGATGAGGCAAGATCTCTAAAAGGATAAATTATATAGATGCAAATTCTCTAGTGGATTGTTGTAGGAGCAATTTTCTGAATTTGCAGGTGATATTTAATTGGCACACATTACAAACATCAAGGAGCAATTCAATCAGAAAAAGGACTTGAATCATTAAGCACGTGATGTAAGAGATGGCAAGCATAGGTAAGTGGTGATAATAAGACTTGAAGCTAAACATCACAAACTGGATATTTGCCAGAGGGAATGATGCTGTCTAGGAACGGCTCTGATTTTAAAGATGGCTTACAGGCAAGGAGAAGCAAAACTTTGGGTCAATATGTGTGGAATTAAAAAGATTTGGTAGGCTAAAGGTTATAAATTAGCAGAGCACTGCATCAGTCAGAGCAAGGTGATCTATAGACCAGAGCTCAGATGAGAAAACCCTATAACTGGGGATGTATAAATCCTGACATCTGCTGTTTTCTATTGAAATGCCATCTATTACCTCAGCTTTCATCTATCTCAGGCCAGGGATCCAGCAAAATTGAATGACTAAGATGACTTCAAGCACATAAAAGAAGGCACATGTGAGCGGCATTATTCAACATAAATTTTAAAAGACATTCCAACCATGAAATCTTCTGTGATTCTGGGTACATTGTAAGGTTCCATGTTTAGATTGCTTGGGCATTTTTCTTTAGGATGTAAGTTCTATGAAATCACAGCTGAAGTGACGCTGGAAATTACATACATGTAGAACTTCGCCTCCTGTGGAAGGTGGCACAGTGTATTGCTGCTTGGAAACGCCATTGGTGTAATAGAGGTTTTATACCTTTTTTCTCTGTGTCTTGAGAATGAAGAGAAATATAAACACCCACATGGACACTTTGAAATATTCCCTCACCTTACAGCAGTCCGTGTACAGACTCCTTCTCAGGAAACTTTGCTAGGTTTTGCATGCTAATTTTCAGAATGGATGTTTGGACATAGAGCCATTTCTTAAATGACTGTTGATATTGACTCTACCCTTCCATCATGGCACTTCAGACATCTGTGGTTGTGAGTCTCATGGATTTTGAGGTTTATTAAAATTTGAAAATTCAGTTAGGCAGTGGTGATGTGTGCCTTTAATCCCAGCACTCAGGAGGCAGAGGCAGGTGGATCTCTGTGAGTTGGAGGGCAGCCTGGTCTACAGAACTAGTTTCAGGACAGCCAGAACTGTTACACAGAGAAACAGAAAAACAACAACAACAAAAATGATAATTCCATAATGGTAGGCTTTAAGTTTATTTCCCTGATTAAATACAAGTACAAAATGACCAAGCCTGAACTGTGTCAAGATAGGCAGTGACCTACACTGACTGCAGAGGCTCCTTATGTACAGTGAGGTCATTTGAGTGGATTGCTCAGACATTTTCCACATTACTGGATGTGTTGAGTGATCACTGAGGAAAGGTCCAAATCACTGGCTTCTTACAGACAGTCTCTGGGAGCTCATTCTTTCTCCCTTATGAGGAATTACATCCCCTTCCTCTGTACAGAATCCTAAATATATAGGACAAAAAGAAAATTCTAGAGTTTTTGACGTTTTCACTGTAATTAAAGCAAAAATACACTCAATCTCATTCCTTGCCATTGGTTTGAATTTTATTGAAATGCAGGTATGCAGTTCAAACATTTCAGGCAGAAATAACTTGTGCACACTCTGTCTGCAAGTAGCTTTGAGATGACCCATCAGAAAACAGAAAGTATCTACACAATGAAAAAGTGATTTCTGATTATCTCTTTCTTGAAGTTACAGCAGTGTCTCTTGAACATTGAAGAAGTGCTGTTATTTTTAAGTTGCTTGTGATGCTATAGGATAAAGCCTGAAATATGACAGTATGTAAACGATGTAGAATATTCTTCTTACTTGCCATTTAGTATGCATTTATTGAGGCCAAAGTTGTTACTGGAACTCTGAGGAATGTTTAAGATGCAAGATAGTGCTCCTCTTCTCCAAGAATCATGTAGTCAGGTAGGAAATGGGGAGAGAAAGGGAGGAGGGGGAGAATCCAGCATTCCTCAAAAAATCAACTGTTCAAGTGGATTCCATTATCATTCATAAGCAAACCACTTGCAAATATGTTTCTTCACTCAAACCCATCACTTGAACTATGGATTTGTATCTCCTAGTACTCCCCCAACCTTTTCTGTGATGCATCTAATGGGAACCTCAAACACTACATCTTCTAAGTTGGATATCCAGGTTTTCCCTCTAACTTGGTCTGCCTCCATACTTCCCTATTACGGTATTACAGTATATGACAAATTCAGTCTTCAAGTTGCTTAATCCAAAACTCCCGACTTCTTTAGATTCCCTCCTTACTGCCATACCTCACACATGATGCATCAATGATCAGCATTTGGCTGCAAAACTAGAGGGGACCATAAATACAATCACTTGTCCATACTCTACCACTGTCCACAATTCGTCATTACTTTGTTTTTAAGAATAACTTCCATAGCTTGTTAACCCTGACAAGCCTTTTCCATCAGTGACTATTTTAAACAGAACAATCAAGTGGATTTGTTTAAACTATTATTTCATACTCTCCCTCTAACTTTATGATAAATTGAATCAATTTGAATTTTTGTACTGCCTCTAATGTCTTATATGCTCACCTATTTATGTATTCATACCCTTGGTGTCTATAAATGTTTCCTATTTTCTCAGTCTGAGTTTTCCTCACAGACAAATCAAGTTAAGAAAAATAATGGTAATAATTCAAATGAACGCAAATAGCAAAGAATAGAGAAATGAATAAATATTAGGGAAGTAATTACTCTAAAGAGATAACATAGAAGCTACAGAGCAATAAATATGATGAGCTTTATGGAGCACTGTAGCATGGCCACCCCAATCCCTTGTTCACCTCTCCCCTCAGGCAGGCAATTTGCCTTCTCAGAATTTCAAATTTGCCCTTGAGTGCTGAGTTGTGGGATGGCTCACATATGTTGAGATGAGTCCCAGATAGGTGAGCTGAATATATTAAATATCAATATACTAAAGTCAAGGAGCTGACATTCTCCTATAGAAAAATCATGAGGCCTTGTGATTCTTTCTAAGGCTTTATTCCCTTCCTGTCAAATTTTTATCAAATTTGAGGTTTTTATCAAAATACTAATTTCTACCAGACTGCGAGAAGTAAGAAGTTGACAAGCTTTTCTTGAGAAATATACTGTGGGCAATAGTGTGAAACATATGATTATAGAAATATAGTGCATGTCTCTAAAAGTTATTTTTATCATTGAGAAGATAAAGCAGATATTATGAGATAAGCATCCTATGGGAAGTAGTGAGAGACAGAAATGGAGGACATGATGTCAGTGGAGGGATTAACCAAGTGAAAACACATTTAAAAACTGGAAACATGTATTTTTCAGTATGTGAATTTAGGCTGGAGGAGAAAAACTGATATTAACTAGTGAAAAATCAAACTCTTCCTAGAACTTTAAATAACATAGTATGTTAGAGCAGGCATGAAGCTTGCTGAAGGGAGCTAGAAGCCTGGAAGCCATATGCTTGAGAGAGAACGCTTCAGGTAGATGAAGAACACCAAAAACCAACTAGTACTAATATTCTTGTTACTATGATGGTGTTAGAGACAAAACATGTATTGAAATAATGAAAATATTGATAGTTAGATATGTAGGTATGCTACACATTACCAAATATCTATTGATCATAATAAGCATGTGAAAAATGAAATATTCTAAAAATGCTTCAAGGAGAAAATGATTAAATTAATCAGAGCACCTTCATAATCAACAAATACCTTTTGAATATTTATGTGCTATCCTTCTACATACTGAAAGATGAAGAATAAAAACAGTGGATGCTTGAAACTCAGCCATCTTTACAAAGACAAGACTCTGGTTTTGACTATATGCTTGTTGCTCACGTAGACCATATTTATGGAAAAAAAGAAATATGCATACATACCTATGTATATGTAAAAATAGAAGTCTGTAAAGACTTGCATTACTTGCATTGATCTTAAAGCAGTAATTCCACATGAAGAAATGCAATTAAAGACTACTGGTGTCCTTCAGTCTGAGTCATCTTTTCTCTTTCTTTCTTTCTTTCTTTCTTTCTTTCTTTCTTTCTTTCTTTCTTTCTTTCTCTTTCTTTCTTTCTTTCTTCTTTTCTTCTTCTTCTTCACTTCTTCTTCTCCCTCTTCTTCTTTCTTCTTCTTCTTCTTCTTCTTCTTCTTCTTCTTCTTCTTCTTCTTCTTCTTCTTCTTCTTCTTCTTCTTCTTCTTCTTCTTCATCTTCTTCTTCTTCTTCTTCTTCTTCTTCTTCTTCTTCTTCTTCTTCTTCTTCTTCTTCTTTTCTTTTTTTGAATGACTGCAAGATAGCCTGCCCACAACATGCATTCCCCAGCAAGCCTCTAGGACATTTCATTCATAGAAAGAGTCTTCCTCATTTTAATCCTCCTTTCTTGTTCTGTCTGGAATGTCAGTGAATGGCTGGATCTCATGAAACAATCTTACAGTGAAAGTTTGAAGCTAGCTGTATGCTGAAGGAGAACAGTGCATGCACAGTTCTGAAGCAGTGAGGTACTGTTCAGGGAGAGACAGGAAGGCTAGAAGGCATTACACTAACCTGAAGATGGCCTACCTGGGTGGGAGGCTCCGATTATTCTTTGTAACATTAGGTAAATGACTTAATCTGATTTGCTTTTGTTACTTGAAAGATTGAAGCATTAATAGTTTAACTCAGATGGTGTTTGTGACAGTAAATTGACATGATAATTGAAAACTGGTAGTGAGTACTATGCAAGTGTTAAATGATACTAATAGCTGCATTAACAAGAAAGGACCTATTTATGTACAGCACTTCAAAATTAGGTTAATTGCCTACCATGTACTAACTGTAACCGTATTAATTCTGTCCTTTCAATGAGTTCACAAATGCCCTGCATATAAATGTAAGAGGAAATATATTTTAATATTATTATGCATGACTTAATGTCAGAATAAAAATTACTTTAACAACACTTCCATTAGTTCAGCCTAGAGATTTATTCATTTTCAAAAGTGTATTTGAAAATTAATGCTAAGTATGTTAAGCATTTTAATTTAAAATTAATCTGTAACAATGTGATATTAAAACATGTCTATTTGTCTTTCAAATAACTACATAAAATCCTGACTTTGAGAAAATTAATAACAGGATTCATTTCATAATTTGATCCATTTTCTTCATTAGGTGCCTTCCTATGTTCATGTCGGTAATATGATTCATATCCTATATTTCTTTGGAAAGTTATATTGGAAGTTGAAGTCTGAATTTACACTACTGTTACATGTGTATATTACTTAGCATCAATCAATCATGTAATAATATCATAATAAATAATTTTACATAAAAATTTCAAAATGAAGATTGCTCATGTGCTACCAGTTTCACTCCATTGGCTGCAAAATGACTGATGTGAAATGGTCGAAGTATGACCACCTGCTCAGTCACACATCATGGCAAATGTGTTCTTCCTTCCCTCTTCTTCCCTCCTCCCTTCCCCCCCCCCACTTCTTCCCTCTTCTTTCTTTCTAGGGTCCTCATTTTCTTTTTATACATTAAATCTTTAGTTGAAGAACAATGAATATCAAATAATATTCATAGACACTATCAAGAATAAAACTAAATGATAAATCTCATTCATGTGAAAAGGAGGGGAAAACACATACTGAATATGTGCAAAAACTCTTTGGAAACATTTCTGTTTCTTCTTTGTATAAAGACAATAATAATAAGGTAGGACCACCAGGGGAAGCTTTAAGATTGAAACTTTGATTGGCTGTTTGCAAGAGTCCAAATTCCTCTTCAAGATGAGTGGTGTCTGGAGGAAATGAATACATTCCTTTCAGGTGATAAATAAGTTTCTATAAATTTTATTTACAAAAATCAAGAGAAGAATGTCCTATGATTTGAATTTGGCATATTCTAAATTTTACAGGATATATGCTTATTTTTATAGAGAAATTAGTATGATTTTATTCCCAGATAAAATTACAGATGTGTTGTAGATGGTAAAAATAAACAGTTAATTATCTTCTTTTTGTACCATTAACTATTCATAAGAGGATGAATATCTGATTACTCATTTATTTTCAGTTCAATAATGCTTGTTCCAGGGCACTTAAAAACTGCGTGAGAACCCTGGTTAGATAATAATATATAAAGAATATTGGTAATTGATTGAAAAGCACGTCTACATTTTTGGGTAATGAGATGTCATGGTGGAGGGAGCAGAAGTGGCTGTAGTGAGGGCACCAGTGAGATTTACATCCCTCCATCTATGAAAAAAGAATGAAGGCCCTGCTTTCTAAACTTCAGAAAGTTGACAAAAGGGAAGGCAGATATTTAAAACATTTAAGACAGATGTGAACGATACAAATGACCTAAAGCGACAGATACAAAACCAGCATTTTCTTCAAAGCCAATAGAAAAGGACTTAGGAGAGACATTTGTTGTTTTGTGGTCTCATTTAAAAAAAACTTGCAAGTTGTATTTGATCTTTAGAATAATATCCTACCAAATAAAATGATGTGGGCTGCAGATTAATTTGAGTGCATATGTATGTGCATGTAAGTGTGGATGCATATCTTTGTGAGTGTATGTATGTAAATGCATATACATGTGTGTGCACGGAGGCCAGAACTTAAGGTGTAACTTCTAAGGAGTTTTTTGACACAGTTCATTCACTGGCCTGGAGCTCACCAAATAGGCTAAGCTGGCTAGGCAGCAAGTCTCAGAGATCTGCGTGTCTCCACTTAGCAGAGCTGGGATTATAATAGCACAGCACCTTGCCTGTGTTTTTTTTGTTTGTTTTCGTTATTTCTCATGTGCATTCTGGTGGCTGAACTCAAGTTCCCTAGCTCCTGTTTCAAGGGCTTTTCTTACTGAGCTGTATCTACAGTTCCTCCAAGGCCACTTTTAAAAACTGAATTTTCAGAACACCTATGTAGAACATAGGATATGGCTCTTGATGTAGAGTAAGCCCTGACTACATGCTAGTTATTCATGTTCCTATGATGTTCACAGCATCACACTGAAGAACAAACTAGATGATGACTTGTTTACTGTGATAATTTATTTCTGATTAAGTTTGGAGGAAATGGTTTTCAAATTCTCTTACATTTAATCTTCTAAGATTCCCAGTTCTATTTCTTTTTAGTCATTCCCCCATGTGCTGTGTTCTGCTCATCATCCACATTTCATGACTTGAAAGAATGCACACTCTGTATCTACTCCCAAAGAAAATGCTTTAACTATGTAATTAGTTAGGATAGGTTTGAGGTTATATTTATATAATATAATTTTAATGCTACTCTTAATCAAAATTTGAATAATCATTTTACATTAAATGTTAGATATAATGGCATTTCATCATACATCAAACCTACTAAAAGAGATGCTTAGTGACTACAGAAAAACTATAAAAAAATTATAAAAAACATAAACACTCGCATTCCCAGAAACACACTTCAAATACCCAAGTAATTATTCAAGATACTAATCTTTTATCATTACTATAAAACTTTGTCAAATTTTAGTTTGTCTTTTTCTTTTGATTCTTCAAAATACTGCTCTAGCTACATGTGGTAGTACATGCCTGTAAACCTAGCACTTAATATCCAGCACTTGACAGAGGGATGAAGGAGAAGGGTTTTAGGCTTCTCTGGGATACATAGTTGGACTTTCTGCAAAAGATCAGGAGGAGGAAAAGTAAATGGAAAACTCCTGTTCACTGGGAATGTTGACAAACAAAATGATTATTGAAAAGTCAAAGAACAGATAATAGGTATAGGCATGTGTGTGTGTGTGTGTGTGTGTGTGTGTGTGTGTGTGTGTGTCTGTGTCTGTGTGTGTATGAGCATATGTGTACTCACATTTTTGCCTGTCTGAAGTTGTAGTTTAATAGAGGAATCACATGGTATTAAAAGTCATACAAATATGTGAAAATTATAACTTTTCTAAATGGTGACAAAAAAGTCAGGTGTGTTGTCCACTGTTAATGTAAATACAATTACTGTCCTAATCAAAGAGGCATGGAAAACTTGCCTTCCACAGAGTTCAGATGTGAATTTTCTTGAAGGAACTTCAGGGAGACAGTTCAGACCATGGAAGCAGCATGTGCAAAGACTAAGCCTCAGAAAGATGTTTGGCAAAAACATGTCACAGTGTGACTGTGCTCCAATGAGTGTCTAGAACTGTCCATTCAAGCATGTGTAACTCATATTATAGATTGAATCATCTTCCTATGACAAGGCAAACCCACTGAAAACCCTTAAAGTGTGATATAGCAAAGTCAAATTTGTTTTGAAGAATGATCCTTTGAGTTGTGATACAAAGAAGAGGAATGGGTTTCAGATAGACTTGTAGGGAGCTGGGACCCAGAACAGTAAAAAGAGTGGACAGGGGGGATATTTATAAAAGAAAATCAATAATGAAAGATTAGAGCAGGTCATAAGGAGAAAATAATGAGGTTACAAAAAATTAAGGCTATGTCAAAAGATGTCACACATTGAAATAGGAGTCTTCAAAGAGAATTTGAATGGTCTGTCATGAGTATGAGCCTGGCTATGTCAGTTCTGAGATAAAATTGAGGTATTTAGTAGAAAAGTAAATTATAGTAATGAATAAGTCAGTCTAGACTCTGAATCCAAGGGAGAAGCAATACCACTGTCAAATATTGCCAAGAAGGCTTTTCAGGTGAGTGTGAATCACATGCATTCTGACTTCAAAGTGCAGAAACTTCACAGTGCCACTCTCATGATTGGGTGTCCAGTTACATGCTTACACAGGAGTCTTCTCAGGCTTTGTAGAAATAAAGACAAATCTTCAGATTAAGTTGATATTAAAAAGGTAAAAGAGAAAATACATTTATGGACCTTCAATAGTCATAGGTAACTGGGGAAAAAAACTTTTTTATATTAATGAGACAATGTTAAGAATTTTCAAGTAGGAAATGTATAGCTTATATGATATTTGACAGAGTTTTACTTTCTGAAATGATGACAGTTGATAGAGTTTGCTGGTAAAGGCTGACAATAGACAGGAAGGAGGGCAGCTCTGTAGTTTTCCAATCCTACAGCCACTTCCAAATTACCACACAGAGACTTATATTAATTGTAAATGATTGGTCAATAGCTCAGACTTGTTACTAGCTAACTCTTACACTTAAATTAACCCATTATTCTTATCTATGTCTAGCCACATGGCTTTGTACCTTTATTCAGTACAACATTCTCATCTTGCTTCTCTGCATTTGCTGGCAGCTTCCTGACTCTGCCCTTCCTTTCCCCAGCATTCTCCAAGTCTGGCTCTCACACTCAATCTCTTCCTTCCCAGCTGTCAGTCAAGCAGCTTTTTATTAGCCAGTGTGAGTAACACATAATCATAGTGTACAAAAAGATTGTTCCACAGAATTTCTTCCTTTTTTGTCTAAATAAAAAAGGAAGGTTATAACTTTGACATAATAAAATTATATACAATAAAAAAGTTACTAAGTAAAAATTGCTTATCTAGTCTATTTGTATTTGACAAAATTAGAGAAAATATTTTATTATCTATCATATCTTTGTGAGTACAAAGCTTTGTACCTAATTTACCTTTTATCATAACTAAGGAAAATTATAACTATCTAGTCTTCAATTCCATCAAAGACCCCAGAAAGGTGAAATGTTACCTAATGACAGGGGCATCTCACTGCCTGGACAGTCAACCAAAGTTCCTCCGTAATGTTTAGGGCATCTAACTCTGGCCTACAACCTAGCATATCTGACAGACTTTCCTGTAAAGCAGGGAATTCTGAAGTACTGTCCTACCTTGTCTTGGCAAAGTTTAGCAGTCCCACCTTTCTTGTGTCTTGCTGGTCCAGTTTGGACTATATAACGTCAGCAATTGAGACATGGGTAGTTTCTTTCCCTAATGACTAGCTTATGCCTCAGACAAAGCAAGTTCCATATGGAGTTTTGGGGTTTTTTTTTTTGATACCCATCATCTTCTCTGAAATAGATCGGTGCTTTCATGACCAGATGTGTCTCACTGTCATGAAAAGCTTTAGGTTATTAAACATATTAAATGTCTGTATGTCTTTAAAGTTTTTGAAGATCATATCTCTAAAGCTTTAGGTTATTAAACTTATTAAATGCTATATTAAGTAGGTCTTTAAAGTGTTTGAAGACCATATTGCTATCTAAACATATCTGTGTATGACCTTGAAAATATATCTAATATGCCTATAAGTTTGACCATTATAGATGACTATCAATCTGTATTTCTTAATTATACATTACATTTTTAAATGAGCTGCATAAACACAATACTTTAAATGAGAGTAGAAATATACATATGGTTTAACAAAACTAACTTTAAATTTGTATCAATCAACTAAATTTCATACTAATGTAAAATGTTTAAGAGTAATAGTTATTTTTGGATTAAAGCAGATTTAATAATCTACCCTTTTATCCTATCATTTCTCTATTCCTCCCTCATTTTCTTTTTAGAATGAGATCCCTGAATTTAATCTCCTTTGTTTAGCTTTTTTCCTGACCATTACCAATCCCCCTTAAATGATAATAAATATCCATAACCCATTTTTTGGGAATGTAGGCATAGTTTTCTAGACCACTTCCTGTTGATTGGGGGTGCTGGTAATCTTCAAGGGAACCTTGAGAAAATCAGTATAATTGTTAAGTCTTGGTTGTATTATTCTGTGAGGTTCAATCATCTCAATCAGCAGCCTGGAAGCTGTTCTGGATGCTGAATCACCTGGGCCATTGTTTTCACTGGTGTCTAATCCCCTTGTTCTGAAAATATGTAAACTTTTAAAGATAACATACATATCTGCATTAGTACAAGTATAGGTTGTGTATTGTATACAAGTCAGTTTGAAGATATTTTTTTGCTATGTGTTTGAGCAGGTAAAATATACATTACATGTCTTGTAGTTATTCTAGGTTTATTTCCTTATGTCTCTAGTCAGGATTTCAGGGCTCTTCCTCAGTCAAACCTGATTATCCATAACCCAGAGTGAATCCATAGCCTCTCATTTCCTGTGAACCTCTTCCCCAATTTAACACATCTTTTGACTTAAATTTTGAAGTCATGATATTTTTTAAATATATAGGTTGGTTGAATCTCGCAGTTTTCATAACCCAGTGTCTCTTAGCAGCCAAAAATTCAAAGACAACACAATAACATACATTTTCCAGACTCTCTGTATATTTCCTATCTTTTCATGGCTTATTGCATTTTTTTATTACTCTATTCTCTTTTTAAGGACTTTCTCTACATTTTTTCTTGTCTCTCCCAAGTCTATGTATATTTTTAAGCACACTGAAAACTGTTTAGAGGTTGTTTTGTTTTTTTTTTTTAAATCTGAATCTGTCTTTACTGCATATCTCTCTATATTTTTTAACCACATGATTATTTAAAGTGCTAAGCAGCATGGCTAGGATCAAAATGGTGGCTTTGGTAGCTGACTCTGCCCTGCTTGGCTTCCTAAGAGCCTAGCTTCATGGCAGAGGTACAGAGAGTCATACATACCACCACAACTCTGGGAAGTGTTGGGTACACACAGCCACCAAGTAGAGTGCAGCTTGCTGAACACAAACCCCATTCAAGTGCTGTGGTTGTTTTTTTTTTTTTTGGGGGGGGGGCCACAACCCAGCTCCCAAATAAATTCACACATGGAAGCTTATTCTTAATTATGAATGCCCGGCCTTTGCTTGGCTTAGTTTCTAGCCAGCTTTCCTTAACTTAAATTATCCTGACTACCTTTTGCCTCTGGGCTTTTCCCATTCTCTTACTTCTGTAAACCTACTCTTACTCCACACCTTGCTGTGTAGCTGGATGGCTGACCTCTAGTGTCTTCCTCCCTCTCTGGCTATTCCTTTTCAATTTCCTCTTTCCAGATTTCTCCTTCTATTTATACTCTCTGCCTGCCAGTCCCACCTATCCTTTCTCATGCCTTGCTGTTGGCCAGCTCTTTATTAGGCCATCAAGTGTTTTACATAGGCACAGTAACACAGCTTCACAGAGTTAAACAAATGCCACATGAACAAAAGTAACACACCTTAAAATAATATTCTACAACAAAGTGGTCCATAGCAGGACCTCCCAAAAGAGCCATCCCTGCTACCAGCAGGAACCAGGAAGCCACATCTTAAAGGAGCCATGCCTCTGCTTGCTGCTAGCAAACATAGCCTACCGATAAAAGGCAGTTACCAAGAAGACACGCTTGGCATTTTTGTGTGTTTAGAATCCTTTTTAAAGCTTTTTCAGTCTTTATGTGGATGTATGTGAACCTGAATGTTGGATGTCATATGTAGGCAGAGTTTTCCCATCCCAGCAGCTGCTTCCAAATTATGCTCAGTCAATAGCTCAGGCTTGTTACCAGCTAACTCTTACACTTAAATTAACCCATAATTCCTATCTGTGTCCAGCCATATGGCTTGGTACCTTTACTCAGTACAGCATTCTCATCTTGCTTTCTGCATTTGCTGATGACTCTCTGACTGTGCCCTTCCTCTTCCCATCTTTCTCCTAGTCTGGCTCTCACACTCAATCTTTTCCTGTCCAGCTATTGACCAAGCAGCTTTTTATTAGCCAATGAAAATAATACATATTCCTAGTGTACAAAAAGATTTCACATTTGTAAATAGGGCTAAAAGAACAGACTGGTGGTACCCAGAGGTGGGGAGCTGGAAGGCAGTGCTAATTCCAATCTCATATTTCCCATGCTCACTATATGACACAGTAGATATCATCTTCTGAGAGTTTCTGGGTAGTGTAGAAAGACCAAAGGTTTTATATTGGTGAATATTTAAAAATTATTGTATAAAGTAGATAAATGAATTGACTAAATTGACACAAAAGAAAGATAAGACTCAACAAAAAGTGAGTTATTGTCACCGATCATATCTGATTATGTTTCTAGATATTCAGGGTGTTTGTGACTTTCATTCTGAATAAGTGGTTTTGAGTCTTTTTCTGTGCAGTGTAGCATCTCTAAATATAAGTAAGAAACAATGGCCCAGTTATCCACCAGACATCTGATGTACCACTGATTCTGAAAAAAGCAATGAGCAACTCCCCAGGAAGGTGAATCAAAATTTAGAAACAGTTAAGTAAGGTGTTTGTGTGTATGTGTGTGTGTGTGTGTGTGTGTGTGTGTGTGTGTGTGTGTGTATGTATGTAGATATGTCAGTAGAAATGGAAATGTCATCATAATTCTGATTTGCCTTCCTGGGGAGGGTGAACTTTCTCCCAAGCACAGAATACACAAGTGATGAAATTCAATGAAAATTTAGGAATTTCTCTATAGATCCACACAGGTAATTTCCATATTTATTAACATTTCAGTCATACAAAATAATCTCCTCATACATAAATAAATAAATAAGTCATAGAGGTTGTTATTTAAGATACTTAGATGTATTCAATATTAAAGTATCAGTATTGGGCCAGGAAGATGGCCCAACAGGCAAAGGTGCTTGTCCTCAAACCTCATGATCTCAGTTTGATTTGTGGAAGCCTACATGGTGCAGAGTGAGAACTGACTCCAACAAGTTGTCCTTTGACTTTCACATGCATGCTATAGTAAACACACACACACACACACACACACACACACACACACACTACACACACACACACACACACACACTACACACACACACACACACACACACACACACACACACACACACAACCATTACTTTACTTTACCTAGAATGTGTTAAAAGCTTTATTATTTCAGAGAATTGATTCATTGAAATTGGTTTAGCATTCCATGTGGCATCTTACTTTTCTTCTCTCCCATTTTCTTGGTGCCTAAAAGCTATAGATGCATTTCTATCTCCCTGCACAAAAATAATAAAAAAGAAAGGAACATAGCTAGAAAATGCTCAGCATACATTTTATTGTTATTTATATTTGTCTAGAGAGGACTTCCTACTGCTTTAATCACTACCACAGATCATTATTTTAAACAAGGTGCCTATTTATTTAAATATGTATGCTCATGTCACGGAATTTGAGTGTGAAGTCATTTAATCAGTGCTTTACTGCAATTCTGTAATGCATCTTAAATAGGTAGAAGAGCATGTGCTGTTGTGATGGCTATCACTGAGAACCTAAGGGAACACACTGAGAAAAGGAATTATGATTTTAAGAAATGTCTGTCTCCGTGGTCATTAATTATCTTTTGACAGCTTCTGAAGAGTATACAACAGAAACATGGTGTAGGCTTTTGGTATATGACATTACAAATCAGCCCTAACAAGTTTAGAGCCCAATCTATAATTTTTATGCATAGAAATTTAAACAAAAGATGGTATCAATTGAAGTTTTAAGGAGCCTGCCTCTGAGTTTACATGTTAAAAAATTGTGAATGTCTTGGAAACATTTTCTTAGAAATTTTTGGATAAGTTTTATTTTGCTAGTGTGTTAATGATGGCTTTGATAAAATGAATTAAGGGGAAAAAAACAGATAATTTACTGATGTATATCTGTGTCTGAGGCATTCCTGACTAATTCCACATGCACTGGCAATATGAAGTAGGCAATTTGTTTGACTCTATTGGGGCAAGATTTGCAATAAGATATGCAAAATTCAAATAAGCTTGTCTATAAGAAGTCTCTGCAGTATTTTCAGTTTATATAAAGAGGCTTAAGATGATGCCCGAGGTATCATTTTTTTCTCCCTCAAGGCAAACTGAAATGCCACAAATCAAATTGTTTTCACACTATTAATGTATTCTTCTCTCTTTCAATTTTTCAGAGAGCTGACATTGGGATTTCTGCTTTAACTATTACTCCAGACAGAGAGAATGTTGTGGATTTTACAACACGTTACATGGACTACTCAGTGGGGGTCCTACTTCGAAGGGCAGAAAAGACAGTGGATATGTTTGCCTGTCTTGCACCATTTGATCTGTCTCTGTGGGCCTGCATTGCTGGCACAGTCCTTCTTGTGGGACTACTGGTCTACCTCTTGAACTGGCTTAATCCCCCACGATTGCAAATGGGATCAATGACATCTACTACACTCTACAACTCTATGTGGTTTGTGTATGGATCCTTTGTTCAGCAAGGTAAGGAGAAAGAGTGCATTTTACTAATATGAAGGTAGGGAAATGATGATTCAAGTATTCAGTAAGATGATTTTGTATATAGCATCAATAAGAGCTCTTCCGGATCCTCACAGCAGTGCTCAGAAGATAACATCTCCTACTGTCTTTTAGTGGATCTCAGGCTCAGCAGACTTCCAACAATAATGGCTGTTTATCTTTTGATGTAAATTCAGTTTCATCAGCAAAGGCAAGGCTGAATGTCCGTGGTAAGATTCACAGGGTACCTCAAGGTCAGTTTTTCCTCTCAAACTCTGACTTCCTGAGAAATAGCTTTCCTGGCATGAAACTACTTACTACAAGAGAAAATACTGTTCAATTATTTACATGTATAACAGAGTTAGGACGTGTTCTTTGTTCAAATGTATTTTCTTTTCTCCAAATATTCATTAGCAGTACAAAGAAATTGCTTAATATAAGCCCATAATAGGAAATTTTATGATTAATGGTTCCTTTTAATATATAATCTTTACCAATGAATTTAACTTATGACTTTATTATTTCCAGAAGAATGTTTTTACTTTGTTATCTATACCCAGTCTACTCTCTTCTTTACAGATCCCTAATTAACTATATGATTCCCCTGTTTCAAAACAGTATATCTTTTGCATGATCTATCTGAGTCTACTGCTAATGTAGAAAATTGAAGAACAAGGATTGACAATCAGGCAAATTCAACACAGGCGATGAAACCAAGAACGACATGTGAGAATTAACTCATAACTGAGTAGAAAATGAGTATAGAGAGCAATGGAGAGTCAGGAGATTGGTGTTATTGATTTAATGGAACCAGTGAAACTTGACTAATAACATAGGAGTTGATAGTGAAAAAAAAGGAGAAAAAGACTTACAAAATCTTTTCAGTGGTGGCTGGCAGTAACCACTAGAATGATTCAAAGGAAAAATCAGAAGTGTAGTGGCATACATACCTTGAATATTTAATCAACTGGATTTGGTTGGTTGTGTTAATTCTGTTGAAGAAGAAAAATTAATGTCAACCTTATTTTTGAAGCAAAGTCTTGTTTTGGTTATTTAGTATCTCAAGCCTCTGCTGACAACTTAGTCCAGAGATTGAAATAGCTTGTTCATCCCACTCACAAGTCAACTTCCATGGTTGATTTCAGCTGTTGGTTGTTAGAGGAGGCCTGTAGTCCTCAGGTTTCTTTTTTTAAGCCTCTCTACACTTCTGTCTGCCTGGTACATTTGGTTTTTCTCATAATATCATGGTTGGTTTTGCCAAAGAAAGAATCACACAAATTGGAAAATTCTGTGGTATCTCTTGTTGAGTTCTTCCTTGAGGCAATTTCTTGAATAGGCTTGACACAGGAATTTTTATGGGAATTAAAATTATGGAGTTTTAAAATAGATTAAACTGTACTAACATAAATATTTGTTAAATAAAAATTAAATATGGCTTGGCTATGGATAGGCTATTGGCAAGGCAGTGGATGAAATGGTAAGCTCTGGGATAACCAAAAAACAAATACAAGGATCATTAAGAGTGAAATAAAGAACAAGAGTAGAAAATTTGAGCAGGAGAAATTAGCAGAAGTCTTGATGAGATTATGAACAACAGTGGAAATATCAGAATGAGTAGCTTTGATGAATATTCATAAAATTGGACATCTGAAACTAATTTTTAAAAATTAAATAGTAGAATAATAGTCACCAGTATGTATTTTCACATTTCTGAAGTTAAAAGTTGGTGAAAGGCCCCAAAGTAGATCAATAAAGGTGAAATAAACCTTCTGTAACAACTTACAGATTCAATTGCAGAAGATGTAAATGAGCTACATATCAAAGTTAGTTGTCAATCCTGAAGAAGAATGGCCAGCCGATGGCAGACATGAACAGCACTAAAAGAAAGAAGAGGTCACCTAGCTGTGTGGTTAACTTGTTTCATCACATCTCCTCCTTTTCCATTAGTGTTGTCTGTGCACAGTTTCACCAACCATGGAACATGCCAGTAACACACACTCTGCACTAGCCACCCTTGCCCTTCTCAGTTGTCTGTTGAAATATTCACTAGACCACCCTCTGGAAAGGCAAGACATAACAGAAACTCCACCACGCCAAACACATTTGAATTCTTTTACATAAACCTTAAACCTCTTCTTTTCCAAAATAGGTCACCAACCACCTACAGATACAGAGAAATCTTAACCACACCCAGATTCTTCCTCTTTTTCTACCCCCTGTTCACCAATTTATCAATTTTTCCTCAAATATCTTAGAGGTGGAAGGGTTTTTTGTTGTTGTTGTTGTTGTTGTTTTTTTCACATGGAGAGATTAGACCAACTTCATTTCTTCCCTGAAGTATCTGAGCCTTTTAACAGCTCTTCCTTTTTCTGACATTCCCATGAAATTAACTGATACACACACAGGTGTGTGTGTGTGTGTGTGTGTGTGTGTGTGTGTGTGTGTGTGTGTGTGTGTGTGTGAATTAAGTATATATAAAAGCTGACCACAACATTTCCCTTCTTCGCGTGCTTCCTTAACTTCTCAGTAACCTCTGACTACAGATCTGAGCCCTTTATGGTCTGGCTAATATTCCAGCTCTGAGTGCCATCCAGGGATCAGTTCTTATCAACTGACACTGAGACATCACAGTAAATGGACAGTTACTCTAAACCTTTTGCTGAGGTGAGCCTGGCTGCTGCTTCTCTGCCTTTGTTGCTATTTTTGCAAATCCTGAAGTACTTCTGATGTTATCCTGTCCAGTATTCACTCCCATCCTCTGCTCGGACTTGGCAAGCTCCAGCTCACCCTTCAAGTCTTACCTTGGTGTCCCCACCTTCAAGAAACTTTTTCAGGCTAAGGCGCCATCTCATATGCTTTTTAAGACAGACGTATTTCAGTATTTACGAGTATATGCAAAGCAAATACCTTTCTTTCCTCTTCTATTTATCATCAGGTATTTCTTCTGCTTTTAGATAAAATTTATTATAAAAATTGCAAAGGAATAAAAATAACATACACCAAAACTAACCAGACTCAAAGTATATACAACTAAATGAACTTATGTACAGTTAAAAATTGCATTTCAAAATAGAGTATTATTTTAAGTGCAGAATAATACTCTATTTACTTCCTTAGTCCCTTTGCCCACAATTGAGTGTCTTTTCCATATGAAGTGATTAATAAATATGCACTGAAAAGTCAATAGATGAACATAAGCTCAATATTTTCATGATGAATCATGGAGTTATCAGCAATTCTGTACATATAAGTTTGCAATCTGAAAACAAATTCACTGAAATTGTCCCCAGTGACCCCAAATCATCAAGCCAAAGAAGTTATGTGTACTGTGTGCGATGTACCCATCACTGAGTTGTTTATTTTGTAAACAAACAAAACAAAACAAAACACCTAAATAAGATCTCCTGTGTTGTAGAGTTAATTTTGAGAATATTTACAAGTTTGCATTAGCTTTCTGAATTCTTTCTTCAAGTGACAAAAATTCAAGTTAAGTTTTGGAGCAAAAGCAAACAAAAAGAAAAGAGCTACCTGAATGGTCATCATGATTTTCTAGTTCTGTAACAATGCAGGGGATATCAACCGTGACACATACATTAAGCATGTCTCTATCACAACTTCTTTGTGAAATGTTCCCCACAGCCTGTAGGTTGGCTGTAAATTGACATGAATTTATAACGAAGGATAATGCTGAACTGTATGCAATTAACCAGCAGCCTTGAGAAACTGCAGTCTGTTCACTGGCTAACAATGCAAAGGCGAAGCCATTATAAGGTACTGAGGTAATTGTTCTGCTCTGATTAAAAGTAAATAAAAGGTCCATAAACTCTATGAAAAGAGAATCAATGGGCAGCACCATCCATGAATAAGCAATGGATTTGGAGTTACTAATAATTTCTGATGAAAATACAGTCTCTTCAGAGGAAGCACAGCTGTTATTTCAAAATTAAATATTTATTAAGACACTATTCTAGATTGAAAAGGGGTGAGCAGGCATTTTATGTTTTAGTGTTCTGAAAAGGAGTTCATGAAGAGCTACAAGCAGAAAAATGTTAAATATATCTGAGTTGTTTACTATTCCTTATTTTTTAAAAAATCAGTGATTTCACAACATTCTGGGAAAAAAAACAGCTTTGGGAATTCAACTGTGTAAAAGCAATATGGTCCATTACAGAGATAAACTCAGTACATCTGTGTGGCTAGAACATTAGAGCTTGTGAATTAGGTTGTTAAATGCAAGAATGAGAGACCAATTTAATACATTTTGTTGTCATTTTATCATCCCTCATCACCACATCTACATATCTGTCCTTGAATTCAGCATATTATAAACATTGCAGTCTGAGTTTCAAAGGTCCTCTAACATGTTCATTGGCAGTGACTCTAATGCCACCAAAGCTCAATTGACTGGCTCACAAATCTAGTTCCATGTAACTTGTTTGCTGTTTATAAACAAAATAGAAAGGGGAATCTTGATTTGTTCTTCTATGCGTTTATCTGATTTTAAGAACCGTCAGTGCTTATAGCTATGCATAAATCTATCAGCTAGCATCCTTTACATAGTAACAGTGTCCCAGAAAGAGTAGGACCAGAAAGAATAACAGGGAACATGTTTAATATGTTTTTGCCATGTCCAACCTAGACATTTGAATATGGTGATAAGAAAAAAAACCTAATATTTGTTTTTATTTATTCTTTGAGAATTTCATACAATATATATTTATCATATTCTTCCTCATTCTACAACTCCTCCCAGATACACTCCCCTGCATACACACAACTACATGTTCTTTCTCATTTTTCTTAAAAGACACTGGAGTCCAAGTTTTGTTGGCCAGTTACTCCTGAGCATGGGTCCTGTCCTGGAGTGTGGCTGATACTTCCATTGTCACTTGAGTGAAGAACACTGACTTTTCTCATCTCACCAGCTATTATTTGTAAAGAGCATTTCAGCTAGAGGTGGAACGCTGTTACCACTTCCTCCTCTGTTCTGGAATTCCCTCTGCTTCTGCTTATCAGAGTCTCTGTGAGTTCATACCTGTGTCTCCCTAGTGTACCTGGGAAATGCTGTTTCCTTAAAATCATCCACTGCCCCTGGCTCTTCAAATCTTTCCAGCCCCTCTTCCCCATAGAACCCTGAGCCTTTAAGGCAGTGGTTCGCAACCTATAGATTGTGATTCCTTTGGGGGTTGAATGACCCTTTCACAGGGGTTGTGTTAGACCATCCTGCATATGAGACATTTGCATTACAATTCAAAAATAACAGTAGCAAAATTACATTTATGAAGTAGCAACAAAAAATCATTTTATGGTTGGGGTTCACCACAACATGAAGAACTATATTAAAGAGTCTCAGCATTAGGAAGGTTGAAAACAACTGGTTTAAATGAAGGGATGATAGAGACATCCTATCCATGGCTGAAAACTTCAAAAATCTCTCTCACTCTCTGCATATTGAAGGACATATAGTATTTGTAAGTGTGTTCTATGCCATGTCAATGTTTCTTAATAAATTGGTACCCAGAAAAAAGCATTTCCAATTATAGGATCAAATAAAGTTATTGAAAACAGAAAAGAAGGAAAACTCTTTTGTTAGTTTTAGGGATCAAACAGGTATACAAATGCGAGCACTGAATAGAAAAAGGGCCTGTAGGAAAGCTAAAAATAACTCCATGCTTCCGCATAAGAGTTAACATGAGAGGCAACCCACTGGCTTTTAAATCTTGGAATAATTTTTGAAGGCAATAAAGTTCTTCCCACTGCCAGATTAGTTTTATTGTTACAGAGAATCACAGCAATATCAATTCCACAGAAGTGTCAATCTTCTCTACTGAGTCAGGAAACACAAGAGATGAGTGAGCCTCCATGCCTTTAAGACTTCAGATAGAATAACTCAGAAGACCACTACTGTAATAATGGAGAGCTCAAACACAAAATCCCAAAGGACTGGGGTCTTAGAATGCAATAGTTAAGTCACCCTTTTGTGGTTGTATCTGATACTTCACATTTAATTTGAATATAACAGAAATGATATCGGCTAACTCAGTTGTTTACTGACGGTAATAAGCACAGGGCAGTAATTCCCAATGACAGTTAGCTGGGCTATAAAGACAGATTTCTCCACATAGTCTATTCATACAGGGAGTAACTCAAAGGGCTGTCTGTAATTTTATTTATATTCAAACAACCTCTCTGTTGTTGCTAATTATGATGGACATTCCTTAACCAAGAGAGTGGGTGTCAAGCACTCTGAGAGCTGCCATAGCCACTCCAGAATCTCCCCATGAGGCTTTAGAACATGACAGTGTGATCACGGTCATTCTGGTAACAGCAGAATTTTCTGCCACTAAAGCAAATTCATACGTCTTTGCACTGAAAAAGAGAGTTCAGATAATAAGGATGGTGACTACAGAATTGCAAGGGTGAAATGTGAATGCGCTAGTTTAGTTCCCCAGGGGTCTTAATGAGCTAAGCAATGAATCCATGAACCACAAGTATGCAACACGCTCTTGAACATAGTTTCTCTTCCTGCCAACCCTGCTGATTAAGCCAGAAAACCCTTCCCATGCTGAACTGGCTATTTAATGGGTAAAAGTAATCAAAAAATATAAAGCACAAATCACCCTCTCTATAGAGAGTATGAAAGGATACAAACTATTTTCCTGACTCTTACAAACTCCACATGAAGATATTCCATATTGAAAAGTACTATTACCATTGAACAAGACAAAGAAGTAGCTTCTCATGAAAACATTTAATGAATTGAAAGGTGATTTTTAACAAATATATCTTTAAGTCTAAATTTAATGAAGGAAAGGGTCGTTGTCATAGGTCATTTAAAATAGCTTTCCCTAGCATATAAATTGTCCATGGATTTTAGAGATGCATATGACGATGCATCTTCACCACAGCTTAGGAAAGAAGTATAGAAATGTATATTGCTGAAATGATTTATTCTAGAATTGGTTTAATATTGGTTAACGGTAAATAATTGGGCTTGAGGGACTACAGATCATGGTAAAAAAGAGCAGCTTAGAATATAAATTTGGAAATTCAGTTTTAGATTGATATCCATAAAAGCTGTATCCATTTCCCCCTCTCATCAATGAATACATAGTTAGATGTATAATACTGATGACTGTGGTCCTTAAAGTATTAGACCTTCTTCAGGAAGCATCTACTTAGGCCATGACCTTCAAAATCCAATCAAATATTTGAAAACCTAAGACTGGACATTTAGCATATTTCATCTTTGTATCCTTACAATGAAATTGTAATGCACCAAATACAATAGGATGGACTCTGACTGACAGCTTAAAAATTGGAAAGGTAATAATGACCTGGAGACATTTTTGTTGTTGTCTAAGATTTATTTATTTATTTTTATTTTATATGTGTGGGGATTTTTGCCTGAATGTATGTACATGCACCAGGTGTATGTATGGTGCTTGTAGAGGCCAGAAGGGGATGTCAGGACCTCTGGAACTGAAGTTACAAAAGGTTGTGAGCTACCATGTGGGAACTGAACCTAGGGCCTCTAGAAGTGCAGAAAGTGCTCTTAACTGCTGAGACAGTTCTCCAGCCCTGTGAAACGTTTTATCTAAAACTCTTGAATGTGATATAAATACACACACACACACACACACACACACACACACACACACACACACACACACACACTACAAGGCATAAAAATTCCAATGTATAAGAGGCAGTACAAATTCACATTATATACCTTGTCATATGTATCATCATATATATCACTGTCTGACATTTGTAAATTACATGTCTCTCTCTCTCTCTCTCTCTCTCTCTCTCTCTCTCTCTCTCTCTCTCTCTCTTTCCCTCTTTTGAGAGCTAATGGTCAAAGAGAGCCTTATACTTGCTAAGCAAACATTGCACCACTGAGATAAATCCCCAACTTTTATTAACTATTTCCTTAATGGCAATTTGTGTATTTCTTGTGTCTGTGTCCTCGTGTCTTCAAAATTTAACAGGAGACTAAGTATGACTGCTATTTCTTCTCTATAGACACATGAAATTGCTCCTTGATTTGTGGCCATGTACCAAATTTATAGATTTTCTCACTGTTTACATCTCTTAGCCTCCAAGTTAATCTGTTTGGGACTGGCACACAGCCTGTTGTGTCTACTTCAGTTTTTTTTTCTAACCATTAACATTTATATCCATTATCCAAGTTCAACTTCTGCATGTCCTGAAAGCATTTCTTCTGCCTTTCCTAATTTAAATTCTACCTTCTTCAGGAAGCATCTACTTAGATATTCAACATGAATTACTTATTCAGTCACAAAAGTAAATAGAACAACCTATTTGTCTTCATGGATCTCAGAATGTACAATGAAACAAGCTAATAAGCACACAGCGCCACCATGGCACCATAGCCATTATGCGTGGGAGAGTGTGAGGTGCTATTGAAATAATAGGACTTCTCCTTGTAATTAAATAATCTGTACACATGAAGAGTTGTTGATGATATTCTACTAGAACTTGAATCCTTTCAAGAATCCCTACAGTATCGTCCTTCTTTTAAAGCACAAAGTGATTTTACTGTATTAACCAGGATTCTCTGCAAGCAGCACAGCTCTGTTCTATTATTTTATTGTTCAAAGAGTTAAGGCCATTTAGTCCTTCAACTTCTGCCTTACATCACCACCCGAGGAGTGTTATGCTCCAGAAATGCATTGCCTGGAGTGTGCCACTGCTTAATAAATCACTCCATCTTGTTTATCTTTCTCTTGACATATATCTAGCAGCAGGAACCATTATCCAGTGCCAATGTTAAGTTCTATTGACATTTGCTCTTAATTAACGACACCATTGCCCCAAAGTTCTGATAACAAATTTAAGACTCTATGTCTTGCACAGAATGAATATTAAAAATTTTAATACATGAATTGACATACATAGTTTGAAATAAGTGAAATGTCTTTGCTACATTTCTAGAAGACTGGATTATTCTACTGCATAAACATCAAATGATTCATATTTTCTATCACTTTCATATATTAATTAGGCATCTTGGTGATTGTATGTAACAAGCAATGTGTATGCTAAATAGATACTAAAGAGCTCAAATGCTTCAGAAAAAAAAATGTGGTTCAGAATGAGGGTACTTGAAATCTTATGTTATATGGTTTCCACTTCCATTGAATCCTTTTGAAAATCTGATATTGAGCAAAATGCTGAAGCACAGGCAGGGAGACACTAAGTAGATTCATAGAGCACTCATAGTCAGACATAGATACAAAGGAGCCACACAAAGAAGCCAGAACAGTCTGGGGACAGATGAGACCAGGGAGGTTCATGTATGGATGTTGTTGGTCTTAGTAGACTTTGGGTTTCATCCTGGGAAAAACAATGAGTCACAGAATTGTTTTTTAGACAAAGCACACGAACTTTTCTGTTTCTACTGCATTCAAATCCTCCAGCACATGGGGAAATTTAACACTTGTTTGAAATGTAAACTTAAATATAAACAAGTTATGCTTATATTATATATATATATATATATATATATGTATTTCTATTAAAGGAGATTTGTGTTGGTCATAACATACACTTATATAAATTATACTTTTAAAACTTCTAGCTCAAGATTCACCGATACTCTTTTCCACTGTAAGGGCCAGGCAACTGTTACCTATGTCTGACAATGTATGAACAGCCAGTTGAAAGCTGCCTATTGCCAGGGGGCCCCTTAAGCAGACCATTACCCACAGTGGGACACCTTGCACAGTCTCGATGCAGGGGAGGGGCTTGGACCTGCCTCAACTGAATGTACCAGGCTTTGCTGACTCCCCATGGGAGGAGTGCTGTGGGATGGTCTGTATGTCAAATGTGTTGCTGATTGGTCAATGAATAAATCACTGATTGGCCCGTGGCCAGGCAGGAAGGGTAGGCGGGACAAGGAGGAGAATAGAGCGGGGAAGTGGAAGGCTGAGTGAGGAGACACTGCCAGCCGCCATCAGGACAAGGAAGATGTAAAGTACCGGTAAGCCACAAGCCACGTGGCAAGGTATAGATTAATAAAAATGGATTAATTTAAGCTATAAGAACAGTTAACAAGAAGCCTGCCACGGCCATACAGTTTGTAACCAATATAAGTCTCTGTGTTTACTTGATCGGGTTTGAGCAGCTTGGGACTGGCGGGTGAGAGAGATTTGCCCTGACTGTGGGCCAGGCAGGAAAACTCTAGTAACAGAGGAGTGAATTGGGGGGGTGAGTTGGATGAAGGAGGCTGGGAGGCGGCTGAGGAGGAGGGAAGAAAGGGGATCTGTGGTTGGTATGTAAAATGAATACAATTTTCTTAACAAAGAAAAAAAAAAAGAAAGCTGCCTATTACTTCAACTTTTATTTTTAATAATCACATGTTAATAAGATTTATTGTGGGCCAGGCTGTGGTGGCACATGCCTTTAATCCCAGTACTCGGGAGGCAGAATTAGGCGGGTCTCTGTGAGTTCGAGGTCAGCCTGGTCTACAGAGGGAGATCCAGGACAGGCACCAAAGCTACACAGAGAAACCCTGTCTCAGAAAAACAAACAAACAAACAAAAAGATTCATGTGATAGTTCCATCTATGAACACAGTGCACATTGATCATGTCCATCTATACCCTTCTTTCAGCCCCACCCCCACAGGCATCCTTTCCAGTCCACAGCAGTTACTGCAATTTTCCAGACAACCCTCTCTTTTTATTTTACTTAAGATTTATTTTGTTCTTTAAGTATCCTAACTAGAAAGAACATGGGAAACTCTTCACTATTACTTCACTAACTTTATGAATCCGAATGTCATGATTGTAGTTTGTTGCTAGAGTTTTCCTGCCTGGCCCACAATCAGGACAAATCTCTCTCACCCGCCAGTCCCAAGCCGCTCAAACACGATCAAGTAAACACAGAGACTTATATTGGTTACAAACTGTATGGCTGTGGCAGGCTTCTTGCTAACTGTTCTTACAGCTTAAATTAATCCATTTCTATTAATCTATACCTTGCCACGTGGCTTGTGGCTTACCGGTACTTTACATCTTCCTTGTCCTGATGGCGGCTGGCAGTGTCTCCCTGACCCAGCCTTCCACTTCCCTGCCTATTCTCCTCCCTCTCCCGCCTATACTTCCTGCCTGGCCACGGGCCAATCAGTGATTTATTTATTGACCAATCAGCAACACATTTGACATACAGACCATCCCACAGCAGTAGTTGTTTTGAATCTAAATAATACTCGATTAATTTATACTCAATTAACATATACCAAATTTCTACTACCCATTCATATGGATATCGAAGACTAGGCTGGTTCCATGACTTGACTATTGAGAACAGTACCAGGCAAAGCATGAATAAGTGGGTTCATTTCCTTTTTATATGTTAAGAGTAGGATAGCTGGAGCATCTGCTTTCAGTCTTTGTTAGAACCCCTCACCCTGTTTTTAGTTGTGGGCACGCTAACACACTTCCTAGTTAACAGGAAAGGAATCCTTTCTCTCTGTATCCTCAATAGTGCTTGCTCCTTTTCTTTTTGTAATATCCGTTTTAACTGGAATGAGATGGTATTTCATTGTAGTTTTAATCTGCATTTCATTGGTGGCTAATAACACTGGACATTTTCCATGTGTATTTTGGGTCACTTAATATTTATTTTCTCAGAAGTATCTATTGAAAGGAAAAGTACCTTTAAATTGGATTTTTAATGTTTGTTTTGTTGAGTTTTCTTATTTTAACTTCAGGCCATATGAATACCCAACAAATATTTTCTCTCAGTCTGTAAGTTCTCTCATCTTTATATTGGTTGCTTCAGATACATGGTTTATTTATGAGTTCTTTATTCAATTTTACTGAATATTCAGCTTTACTGGTCTATGCATCTGTTTATACAGTAATACAATGCTGTTTTCATGAACATGGTTCTGTAACACATCTTGATATTAATACCTATGTCAAGACTAATGTTAAGATTTGAGTTGTGTGACAGAAATATCTTGAGGGAAGAACATTTATTTTGATTGTAGTTTCAGAACTGAAGGTCCATTATGGTGCAGAAGACTTGGCATACTAAACTAGGTACCCTTCCCCTTTCATCTCCAGGAAGCAGGGAAAAACAAAAGGATAAGACAAGACACTTCCCAAGGACATACCCTTAGTGATATACCTCCTCTAACTGGGCCCTAATCTACAACTACCACTATCAGCAATACTATCAAGGGATTGAAACATTAATCATTAGGCCCTTAGGTTTAATTATTTCTATAACTAGTTTTACACACACACAGAGAAAAATGATTTATCAATGTCCTACGCATTTCTCAGTCCAATCAAGTCAACAATCAAAGAGGTTATCTTTTATCTTTGAAAGTCATTCTACTTGGCCCTAGGTGCCAGCAGTAAGCACTCTTAAGCACAGAGTCATCTCTCTAGTATCATGTTTATATTTTTCCTTCCCCCCATTCTTCTTGTTCCTTTTACTTTGCATGAGTCTTCCTGGAGCATTGTCTTTGCTCAGATTTGCTTTCTTCACCAATATTTAGGGGGAATGCTCACTGCAACAACAAATCCAATGATTTGACAGTTAACCTGTAGTGAAAAACACTTTCTTCATTTATGTTCCCTAGTGAGGTTCAGAGTCAGTAGCATTAGGGAGCAGATTGAGATAAAAATATAACTTGTATTATTTTAGAGCTGAAAGCACTAATAACTAAGTAGCGAAATGAGGAAATAACAAGAAAAGGGAGAGGGAGACACAGAGAGAGAGACAGAGAGAGTATAAATAAAAGGAAAGTCAGATGATCAGAGGTATGAGAAATAATAAAGTGTTGTCAACAGGAACAGAGGAGGAGAGGGCAATTTAGCTATAAGCAAAAACAAAAACAAAAAATCCTAACCAATTAAAGTATAAAGTATATTTTAAAAATGCAAGGATTGAGGCTTTACTAGTAGTAGGATCATTAAATCACATGCATGACAGCTTGGTTTCGATCCCAGTACCAAAAAAGTTAAGATAAAGAGGAACAGTGGCTCACTGGGTAAAAGCGCTTTCTATGTAAGTATGAAGACGTGAGTTCACATCCCAAGAAGCCATATTTCAAAAGTCAGATGCATAGCATCAGCATCTGTAATCATCACGTCTCTATGGGGAGATGGGAGAAGGAGACAGGAGACGCCTCAGAAGCTTATAGGCTAACCAACATGGTCTATGCAGCAGAAAGGCAGCCAAGAGACCCTGTCTTACATACAGTAGATGATGATGACTGGCACCTAAGATTGCCCTCTAGCCTCAGTGTGTGCACCTCAATATACAGACACCCTCATTCACACACACAAATGCACATGTGCAACACACACACACACACACACACACACACACACACACACACACACACATACACACATACACACACACACACACACACATGCATGTAGCTAGAGTTTTTCTGGTCCTGCCTGGCCCACAGTCAGGACAAATCTCTCTCATCTGCTAGTCCTGCAGCGGCTCAGATCCAACCAAGTAAACACACAGAGGTTTATATTGCTTACAAACTGTGTGGCCGTGGCAGGCTTCTAGCTAGCTATCCTTATATCTTAAATGAACCCATTTCTATTTATCTATAAGTTGCCATGTGGCTCGTGGCTTACTGGTACCTTACATCTTCCTTGTCATGGCAGTGGCTGGCAGTGTCTCTCTCTCTGCCTTCCTTTTCTCTCGCATGCACGCACATGCACACACAAAACCAAACAAAAAAATAATAATAAAAATATGCTTAGCAATGAGTGAATTTGAGCCAATGTACTTATCATATTAGAATTGAAGAGACCTACTTTTTCTTGGTGAACTCCAGCAGTTCAGACAGTAGTGGTGTATCAGAGTATATGAGGTGTACCCTGTACAGCTCCTCTGAAAATGGGAGTGGTGGACACAGAATAGAGTATGGCTGGAAGCTGGCAATATTCTTCTCAGTTGAGAATGTGCAGGACCTGTGGAGAGCAAAGGACAGCACGCACCAAGGACAGCTGTAACTTGAAAGCGTCTCTCCAGCTCTTAGGCATGCACTCTGCATGCAGGAGAAAGCCAGAGTCACTCTACTGAGTCATATTTGGCACATGAGGCAGGTAGCTGCTGAGCCCATACAGTAACATCTAGAACTATCAAGTTCAGATCATAAGTTCCTTCTCCATAGGGCCCCTGACTATAGCACCAAGAAGGTTCAAATTTCTTACTTAGGCTATACACCCATAGGGATTGTAAAAGGCACCATGTAAGGATGTCTGCACTGACAGAGTATGCTGGGGTCCTGTCATTCATGATGATAACTGCAGATAGGAGACCTTCTGTGGGGCTGGGGTAGAAAGTGCTGGGCTGTTTTTTTCTCCGGACATTTTGCTCTCCCACATCAATGGATTTTCATGCAGTTTTGCTGCTGTTGAGTTCCAATGCTGTACAGAAGTCACTCACTTGAATGTGCATCTGTACAGCTGTTGCTTTGGTCCTTTTAGAGAGAGTAGGTGAGTATCTCATGTCCTACCTGGGGATTTTTTATAGTCACAGCACCTAAGGAAGACCATTCTCTTCTAAAAATGCTTGTCGGGACTAATGGAGGAGAGGAAGCAGAGAGAAGTGTAAAAGTATAGGCATTTTCATTTCTTTTCCAACCTTCTAATTTCTTTTTGGAAACAACAATTAGTAGTCCACTCAGATTAAAACTATTTAATTGAAATACATATACTTTTTCTATTAAGGCATGAACAGTAAGAATTTCTATGTCAAAGCAATCTGCTAAGAATGCTTTTCTTTTAGGGTAGGCTCAAGTAAAGTGCTTTCATCCCCAAATCTTGTGTATTAAACCTCTTCCAGAGAACCTCAGAGTAAAGAACTTAAGTGAAGAATTTTCTTCTTTTTGCTTATTTGAAATACATATATACTCTACTTTATCTACACAGATCTCCCCATCAGCCAACATTCTTAATGGCACCAGAATCTTTTGCTCTTCTTGCAGAAAACAAACCAATAACCTCCTACCCCCAATTTTCCTTCTCAAGGCCAGGTCTTTCCATTTAAAAAAAAATTTTTATTTTAAAATTTCTAGTCATTTGGTCACAGAAGGCCATCTGATGGATAAGATTAAACAGCCAGAGCTTTGGCTGAGGAAGGAATCTGTGAACTCAGCATTATCCCCCAGCAACCTTCCTTTGAAATGATGAGCACCTCATCCACTAGGGTGCACTTCATCTCAAAGCCAGGAAAAAATTAAGGTCAAATTGTCTGTTGCCCAGAAAATAGCGCAACTGGCCCTTCTGCAGTTGATATAAATAATTGTAGAGATTGGTGATACTTCTGAAACACTGAATGTTTTTCAAGAAGTCTTTAATATTCAATCCTTTGATTTCAGTAAAGGCTTTAGGTTAAAAAGTTAAAATTAAAATGCTCACCCTGATGTTCATTGATTTTTAATTTTTTTTCTCGTGAGTTAGTATTGACCCAAATGACATTATACAAATGCTGACTTAAATTGGGTTAAGCAAGTTGGAAATTACATTTGATGACCTGAATAATTCATTTAAAAGGATAAGCTTAAAAGCCTGCTTTTGTAGCACAAACACTTCCTTTTATAATAGTGTAAGATATTGAAGCTGGCCATATGCAACATCCAGGGTGGACACTTTTAAGTTGAAATGAGTAACTTTCATGTTGCTAAATTATATGCAACACATATCTAACTGATGAACCAAAAGAGAGTAATTTGGCTAAGGAAAAATCATTCCATGCACTAAAAGGCAATTTAACATGCATTTATACCAGAAAGGCTTAGAAATGAATAGAAATTGCAGAGGTCAAACTTGTAAGCTGTCCATGCTCACTTGTTTCATTTTAAAACTTGACTGCAATGTAATTTAAACCCCGTGTCTCTACTATTTGAGACTATCATTGAATTGAGGTAGCATGTCAACCGAGAAAATTATAAATAATTACATCAGTTCTTATCCAAATTATACATGATATAGATAATTTCATGTAACATATAAATACGGGGATTTGTTACAAATGAATAAACTAATATATTGCAGGTGATTTATTTGTGTGATATGTTTTTTTTCATTTCTTTTTTGGATGGTATAGTTTATATACTTTATAGCATAATTTACCAAGTTGTAAATTACTGTGGCAGAAAAACAGCAAAAGTGATTTTCCAAACCAAAGATCTACAAGTTCTATTCTTCATTTAACTTTTTTCAATCTAGACAGTATATTAATAGGCACACCAAACTATCACTTTCATTTAAAACTGCAATTTTTCATATTTTCTATTGTTTAATGACAGTTCAGTATTTATCATACTTAAAAAATGAAACAAAATGTTTATTAGATGTGCATTTTCTGAGGTAAATTTATTCTACAAGTCTGCTGGCAGCATAATTAAAAATACCTCAAATAAGGAAATCCAAAGGAACTGAGAATGGGAAGTCTGCTGGGACAAAGCTATCATCACCATTAAAGGTAGCTTTAAGTTTTGAACGTGAGTCTCTTAACACTGTAAATAAAATGAAACAAATCTCACAGGAAAAAAATTTAAAACATTATTGAACCTTTTCTTTCTTTGTTTTGCTTCTGTGTTTCAATACACTCCCTGTCAGAACAAAACGCTCCCTGCTTCATGAACAAATCTTTGACTGAATTTTTGTGCCTCTGTGTGTGTGTCTGTGTGTGTGTGTGTGTGTGTGTGTGTGTGTGTGTGTGTGTATGTGTGTGTGTTAATGTATGCCTTATTCCTTTGAAACAGAGTCTCTGACTGGACTTGGAGCTTGCTCTTTATCTAGGCAGGAAGCCAGCAAGTCCCAAGGGTCCTCCTGTCTCCACCCTTTTCCTCCAGAACAGGGCATACAGTCCCATCGTTGTTCATCCCTGGCTTTTCACATAGATGCTGGGGTCCAAACTCAGACCCTCGTGTTCGTACAGCAAGATCTCTTACCAGTGAGCTGTCCCTCCAGCCCTGGCTCGAAGACTTTTAAATCTGCAGGTTCTTTGTGATTTTTATATTGAGAAGCATCATCTGTTAAGTTCCCTTTGAATACAAAATAATGTAGAAATTTACCTTAAAACAAATACCAGAGTTGCATACTTTTTAAATCATAAAAACTAATCACTATTCATCATTTCGTGTATTATTTATCCTGCCAAATTAAATATACCATTTATGCTAATTTGAAGTAGGATTTAACAGCAAATCAGCTGTCAAGTTATGACTAGGTTCGACTTTATACTGATATCAGTAAAAGTGTGAAATGCAATAGAATACATGTTTCTCTCGTTCATCTCAGCAACTATGAGAACATTTCACCTGAAAAGATGATGATCAGCTTGCTGAAAATGGTCAAGTCATTTATCTTGAATTTAAAAGTAAGCTCACTAGATAAAATCAGGAAGGTTCCCCAGATATTCTGAAACGGAAGCTGTTAAATCTGAAGACGCCAATGTCACACGTAACAAAGAAGTTTCATGACACAATTTGACTAATTAAATTTGTGTTTCAAAACTGCTGTGCTATCGAAGCAGACCAGTTAAATCGGCTCTGACCTCAAGGTGAGCTGTCACCAGCCGCAGCACAGGGATGGGGTGGAGATCAAGGAGAGAACAGTTAGCTAGAGGCATGGCAGTGTGATCCTGAGTGGATGTCAGTAAAACCATTCATGGATACATATATAACAATATTCTCGGCACACATGATGCCTTTTCAAATAAGGCATCTGAATGAGTTTTGTTGTTGTTTTTAGCTATCCTTCTGTAGCATTATTTACCATGTATATAAGATGGCATATTACTTATGTATGCATATATAATTACTATGTCAAATTTCCCTATTATTATGTGTTTATGAAACTATTAAGAACAGTGATTGCATTTTTAGGCATGTACATGGTTATCTTACTAAGAAATTCTAGATAAACACCTTCTGAGTTAATGGTAGGTATGCTTATTATTAAACTCGGCTCTTACAACCAAACATGTCAGTTTACTTCATATTTGTATATTTTCATAACTAAAATTATATAAATTTGAATAGTGTAACTCAATAACAATAAATAATTGGTATTTACATTGCTGTATTACAGTTTTTAGAAGACACTTAAACATTCAGAGAAATTGGATACAAAGTGTGACAACTCTGTATTCCCTAAAAACGTCTGTGTCATGTACGGGAAAGTTTGAAATTTGTTATTAGTACCTTATAATGTAAGCCTTATGCTCATAGAACATAGACAAAAAAGCAGACTGAAGTTTAGCTTAATCGCTGAAACTACAGGTATTCATGCATTAATAATGCAGGATGACACCACGTATGTCCACCAGTGTACTCGTCTGGTGTTTTTCTGTCTGCTTAGTGACTGCATCCAGATCTACTAATATTTTATTCTGCAGTCCTGGTCCAACAGTTAAGCACCATGCTGCTCAGACTGAGGCCTGGTGGGACTTCCAGTCACACCAGCACGGGCTCAGTCATGCCACCCAATGTAATCTCTATCTCTCTATTTATCAATAAAGATTCAGGAGTCAGGTATGGGGGTGAAAACCTGCCAGCTCAGAGAGGCCTAGAAGCAACCAGCTGACCTTCCTTTTTGCCCAGAGACCCAGCAAGAGAGCATCTCTCTAGCTGTCCCAAACCAAAAAGACCACAAAACTCCAAGTCCCTCCCTGTTCCTTCTTGTGTGTCTCTCGATCCATCTTCCTGGTGCCTCTGTACTCTTTATGGCTAATTCCTGTCAACTAGTTGCTGGGTCCACCTCCTGATCCAAGGTTGATTTTATTAACACCATCTCGGGTTACACATTTCAAACAAATATCCTGCAACACTCTCAATCTTCTATTGCTGTCATAACTCTCCTAACAGAGGAAAGCTTTACCCTGGCTCCTAACTTTATACCGAAGTCTGTTGGATCCATGTCTTTGGGCCTGAAGCAAAGCAGAAATTCATGGTGGCAGGACCTTGTGGCAGAGGTGTTTATCCCACAAAGGCTGAAAAGTAAATGATGAGGTGAGGGAGGATGGAGTCTCCAAAAGCTCTTTAGAAAGAAGAGACAATGACAACAGAGGAACACATCAAGACTTTCCCAGGATCACTCATCCCCCTGCCTAAACTTTTGTTTCTATTTCACTGATAAGTGAAAAGAGTCATCATCATCAAATATTTCACGCAATTGCTTCTTGAGCAATTGAAGAGCCTTGGGCTGAGAAGAATTTTGGAGGTTTTGTAACAATTGCATTAAATCATAAAAAAAAACTTCATTACCCAATGATTAACTTGCCTCCCATTGGTGTTCCCCAAATATTTTCTAAAGAATCTTAACAGAATTTTTATCCCCTAGTAGATTTAGAATGTTTTCACTATGAGCAAACGGATATAAGAAAAAAGGGGGGGGGGGAGAGTTCTTCAGGGATGGGCAAGAACTTAGTTATGGGAAGACAGTTAATATGAGTACTTTCCCTCAGATAACATTTACACATGAAAGCTGCTCAGCACACTGGGTCCTGAGGGGCACCCAGAGTTCTCAAACATTACCAATGTCTCTCATGTATTGTCATATAATGTATAGAAGAAATGTGTAAGTCTGTAGAGTTTAGAAGAAACAGAAACACATATTTTTTCATTAAGCTTATGTGGACTGCCACAATCTATCAATGTCTCTGGGAAAGGCAAAAAAAAAATCACACATTTGTTTGAATGTATGATGGATACATTGAAAGTTTGGTTCACTGGGATTTCATCCATTATGCTTTAGGTTGCATAAAAACTTGTCAACATAATTTTAAAAGAAATTATGATCATTTCATAATTCCAGTTTGTAGGACTGAGAACTTTTTTATAGTTAAGTTTATAGTACACATGTTATGGCTAAAACAAAGAAAATATATGCCTGTAATACCAGCACCTGGGAGGAGGAGATAGGAGGGTCATGAGTTCAAGGCCAACCTGGGCTACCACACCATATGAAACACTGGAGGGAGACAGGGATGGAGATCCAGACACACGCACACACTGATAGACAGAGAGAATGCCCAGGTGATATCCCAAAAGTATGATGTTGGGATGCAGAGATATCACTAGCTGACCACCCAGAAGAATTCTAATGTAGGATTCATTTTTGTATTATTATTAGAATCTGATTTTTGTTTGTTTGGTTGCTTTTTTTTTTACATCATTTTCTATCATCTTGACAGGCCACATCCTCCCAGATAGTCAACTAATTATGTTAGCCATACTTTTCATTTACTTCATTGCTTCATAGTAGCTTCTACGTTTCTTGTTTTTGGTAATTTTTTTTTTCAAATCAAAATACTGAAGATTATACTTTGGTCAATTTTGTCACCTAGAATCCATTCTAAAGTTTTAGCCTAGTAGCCCAGATCTAAATCTGTCCAATCTTGTGATTAGAGTGGAAGAAAATGAAGTGCATTAATAAGTCTATTGTCCTGGGGGAAAAATGATGTATGTGTTTGGAGGAGGAGACACCAAGCAGCTCCTGAGAATCTCTTAACATTTGACTCTCCTTGTCTGGGCTCCTCCCTTGTCTGTGCTAGACAAACCCCACAGATGTTCCTCTAGCCCTCTTGATCTTGTCTTCCCCTCTGTGATAGACAAACCCCACATATGTTCCTCTAGCCCCCTTGATCTTGCTCCCTGTGTCTGTGATAGACAAGCCAACAGATGTTCCTCTAGCCCTCTTGGTCTTGACCTACCCTATCTTTGATAGACAAACCCCAAAGATGTTCCTGTGGATCTCACTGTATTCTGCTCATATTAATATAAGCTGTTGTGAAGAGGAATCAAGAAACACATTATCAGCACAGAGATTTGTAGGCAGACTTCTCTGTCCTTCCAGCCAGCTCCCAAATAACGACATTGAGACTTATTATTAATTATAAATGCTTAGCTGATAGCTTAGGCTTTTTTCTAACTAGGTCTTATGACTTAGATTAACCCATTTCTATTAATTTACTTGCTGCCCTGTGGTTCATGGCTTGTTACCTCATCTTGTACACATCCTGCTTCCTCTGCAGCTGGCTGACGGTTCTGTCCTCTTCATCCCAGCAAGCTCTCTCTCTGTCTGCAAGTCCCACCTAATCTTTTCCTGACTAGCTATTGGCCATTTAGTTCTTTATTAAACCAATAAAAACAACACATCTGTACAATGTAAAAAAAGATTGTTCCTCAACAGAGGATATACCTAGTATGATTGTAAATAATAATAAAGAACTTCATATTTTCACTCCTGATTATTGCTGCACAATCTTTCTCCCTAATGCTGGCTGGAGTTCAAGACTTTTGTTACTGATTTTGCAGTTCTACCATGATCTACTCAAGCTTACTGCTAGATAGATCCCTGGTGTCGATTGGCCAATCAGTGCAGGACTATGACCCTGGTTCTTGACTTTTTTTTATGAAAATCAACTTTAAATCCCTGACTCCATAACTCCACAGATTCTAAATTTAAAATATCTGTAGAACTTCCTAGCGGAATCTAGAAACTAGGCCCCAAATACATTTAAAAGGAAGAAAACACAGATATTCTTTCAGCAATCTTTTTGATGACATGAAATTCCAAAACACACCCAGCTTTACACATTTGCATTCAACAACACAAAGCACACCAAGACTTGAGTTGTATGCTTAGATTTGCATATGCAACCAACAATTCTTGTGTTATTCACTGTTTGCCAACCATTATTGTGCATACTTCAATCATGCTAAAATTTGTGTGACTCTCTACAATCCATATAGTAAATAACATGTCTACATTTGACCCAATAAATGTCCTGTAGAACTATCATACAAGCATCTCACTCCTTTATCCATTTTATGGTCTATTATTGAAAAAAAAAACTATATCAAAAAGAAACCAGAATAGAATTATTTTTCCTTCTATTCTTTAGAATATCCTCTAAAGAGCTCTAGGAAACAGGCAACTATGGAAGAAAACTTCTAAGACTGAGAAGGTTGACACTGTTTTGGAAAAACTGGATTCATTAAGTCAGATAACTCTTTTCTCTATCTGATTATAAATCTAATGTGTGCTTGATAAATGACTCCTAATTTAAAACTAATCTTCAGTGGTGGTAAACAGTTTTCGAAATCGGAATGGCACCTTGAGCTTTAAAAATGTCTTTTAGACTTGTTCCTGGCCCTTTCATCACTAGAACTGAGTGGACGCATATTGATATTCTCTGACCTTGTAGAACTAATGATGCCTTTCTGCATAAGGACTGGCTCAGGAAGTACTCTTAAAAACTCCAAATTAACAACTTCACTCTGAGTCTCATTCTCCTTTGATTTCTGTTGACAACCTCTGCTTACTCTTTGAACTTCATGCTATAGGAATTGGCAGAATGGGTGCAATTTTCTTCCCAACCCCTGATTGATTGAATCTCTGAGAAATGGGGTTACTAATGGCTCCAGAATTTATATAGTAGTTTTATATAGTGGCGTAGGCCTCACTATAATTATTTTAACACATTAAAAGTCAATACATCACTACAGAATGGCAGGTTCTGACTCTACTGCAGTCTGGCTTCAGGCTGTTTGACAAATGGCTAGTCATGCCAACAATATTTCCTCTGTCTGCACCTTACCCAGGCCATTTAATTGCCAGGTCTGTGGTGAAATCAATGGGTATCAAGACAAATAGCATAAAAGGAGAAGAGGACAACATAAGAGCTGCTGACACATGACATACTCGTTAAACTGTGCCCTCCTTGTCTTTGTTTTTCTTTTCCATAAACAAATAGGCAAGCAATGTACATGGATTTATTAAGAACAGAAATGAAACACCTACATTATCCACCAAATAATTTATTAAATTAAAAGAAAAGAAATACATAGGTTCAGATAGAGTAGTGATGCTAGCAAAACAGGGTGATGAATAAATCGACATTTAAAATTACAATGTATCCCTGAACCAAACAATATGAAAATGTTCTAAATATTATGAGGGCTTTGCTTGCCTACCATGTCCTCCTTTTCAAGGGAATTACTAACATATAACACATTCCAGATCGTCAATATCCTATAGGAAAATTCTGTTTACTTTGCATGCACTTAAATCTGTTTCCTACGTCTTGGACCTAGATGTTTACAAAGCTAGTCATTTCTAGTATGCCTGAGTGTACTCGGTGAAAGAAAAGTTGGGGCTATTTTACTGTTTCTTTTGATTTTTTTTAAAATAAGACTTATAAAATGGAAATGGACTACACATGAAAACAAGAAATAAGTGTGTAAAGTTTTGGCTAATAGTAATACTAGGCATATATGTAATGAAACCTATTTTACCACTCAATGAGATTCTGGAATTTCATGTTACCCATGGCCTTTGAAACTTGGCTGTATTGTCTACTTCCTGAAAACACACTCTTACTTTTATCCTTGGCATATCCAGAGGCACTTTTGCTACATACTGGGAAAGGAAACAGAAAGAAATAAATAAAAACATTGTGTTGCATATAAAAATTGCAAGAGATTCATGAAAGGGTCTGCAGCATACTGACACACTATGTTTAGTCTTAAAATTGCCTTCATTATCTATCAGTACTGTAAAGTCCAGGTCTGTGTATAAGTGGAAATCTCAGTAAAGAGCCTGCATGCCATCAAGCCTTCTAGGCTACATCTAAGTTTCAGAACTATAGAGTCCTAATGTCTTAGTCAGTGTTCTATTGATGTGAAGATACGCTGACTATGGAAACTTTTATAAAAGAAAACATTTAGCTGGGGCTAGCTTACACTTTCAGAGGTTTAGTCCATTGCCATCATGGCGGTGAGCAGGGTAGTAGGCGTGCAAACATGGTAGCTGAGACTTCTACATCTGGATTCGCAGGCAACAGGAAGAGAGAGTCACTGGGCCCTTGAAACCTCAAAGCCTACCCGCAACGACACCCGTTTTCCAATAAGGCCATACCTCCCAAGTCCTCCCAGATAGTGCTACTCCCTGATGACCAAGAATTCAAATATATGAGCATATAGGGGCCATTCCTGTCCAAACCACCACAGATGGTACTCTTAAAAAGTAGAGAAAAAATTCACAATTCAGAATAATGAAGTATTCTGCAGTGAGCAAAGTAACAATTCAAGACTGGGTAGCTAGACTCATAAAAAGTACTTGGCTAGTTTTTTGTTTGTTTGTTTGTTTGTTTGTTTGTTTGTTTGTTTGTTTGAGACAGGGTTTCTCTGTGTAGATTTGGTGCCTGTTCTGGACCTTGCTCTGTAGACCAGGCTGGCTTCAAACTCACAGAGATCTGCCTGCCTCTGCCTCCTGAGTGCTGGGATTAAAGGCATGCACCACCACCATCTGGCACTTGGCTAGTTTTGTCCTGGAAGACTTGTCTGTCTCAATGAAGTTCATGTGTAACCCAGTGCTCTCAATAGGGTGAATTCAATTCATTCATGTTGAGATCAATTTTCTTAACAGAACAGTTTTAAATCAATTAGTGCAGCAAGGGATAAAGGCTTCATTAAGTGAGAACCAGAAAAAAGTCTTTCATATAACATAGCTGTCATCAATGTGGGGCATGGGATAACTCACGGGTCTGTGGCTAGATACTTGTAAACTCTGTATGCAAACCCTGTTTCTCTATGTGTTCCTAATGCTGTCCTTATATGTCAATGAATCATTGATGTTGAGAGGGTTTTCTTTTTACTCTTAAATGAAGTGCAAGTCCATAAAACTCTAACGTACATCACCTAAATTAGGCTTTTTTTGTTCTCTCGACCAGCAGATAGTATGAATTTTATAGGGCTAGACTAATAAAAAATATTGAGAAAGTAAAAGCTCCCAAATGTTACTTTTTATGTAATAAAATTCAATTTACTTCTAATATAATTTACAGCAATTGACACTTTAAAGTTACATTAAGATCGTAAGATAAGGTTGATGTGGTACAGCCAGCAGCTGTTAAATCTGATTATAATTAACTATTAACTTAACAATTTCCAAATCTATTCATTAGATATATTCCATGATACTAGGTTCAATAAAATAAAGTTAAATATTTTCATTAACTCTGAAATTATAAGATCATAAAATTACACCCTTCCGTAGGACATCCTAATGTTGAAATAACATTCTTTTTTATTTGCTCAGATCAATAATCTTACTTCAGATAATTATATATGGATATGCGGAATATAGCAATTTCCATTTATATTTGTATGTAGGAGTCTTACAAAGTGAACTATGATAGACTTACTAGTCCTTTAATATGGGCACCTTAATAATAGAAGCATGTAGGTATTGCTCAAACCCTGGAGACACATCATTGTTATGTATGAGCAGCTTAACCTCACAGCTGATATGTTAGTAAGAAATGTTTCTATGGAGAAATTGCCATTTCAGTGACTTGCCCTAATTCTAAGTATACATTTGTAAATAGACTTGTCATCAAGTCTAGAACAATATTTTGACCTTTAAAATCAACTGAAATGCCAACACTTCAGACAAACATACGTTAACACGGCAGAGCGATGTCGTACAGCACTTTTGTTCAAAGTGCTAGAAAACTCATCACTGGTATAGGACATAAAAATCCATTTTCAACCAAATACTTTTCTTTGCAGGGCAGATAAAAAATTTCCAAATACTTAAAATACTACACAATTAATGGTACATACAACAATTTAACATATGGTAGTGAAAAATCTCTGAATTTCTAAAACTGAAAAATACTTTAAGAATCTAAAATGCCTCAGGTTGAGAAAAATATTATTTACTGAGTAAAATTTAATAAATAAAAGTTGTAAGAGTGGCATGTGTGATTAATACTATTATAAGCACTTAAAAAAAATATACCCAAAAATGTTATCTCCACTCTTCCTCAATGGAGCCATAAAGTAGGTTAGATAGGAAACTCACAAACACTCAGCAACTGATACTATGTTTTTGTCCTCAGATCTGGTATTGTTCTGTCCACAGTGTCCAGGAAACACCTTAGAAGTTCACCAACTATAGCCAACATCAATTGGTTATGAACAGTGTCTCTGTGTAAATGGAAGCACCTGTTTCATTTTGAGGGACACTGTAATCAGCGTGATGTTTTTATAGACCTCTGAAGATCCAGATACACAATTACTTCTTTTTACAAACAACCATAGCTTAGTAAGGCAATTTTACCACATCTCTGACAGTTAGACATCTCCTGGCCTCTTCCAGCATAGGATACTTGTCTTAGTTAGGGTTTTTATTGCTGTGAAGAGACACCATGACCACAGCAACTCTTATGAAGGAAAAGCATTTATTGGGGTGGCTTACATTTTCAGAGGTTTAGTTCATTATCATCATAGTGTGTCATGGCATGCAGGCAGACATGGGCTGGAGAAAGAGCTAAGAGTCCTACATCTTGAAGCACAGGCAGCAGGAAGTAGTCTGAGTGTCACACTAAGTGAAGCTTGAGCAGAAGAGACCTCAAAGCCCACCCCCACAGTGACACACTTCCTCCAACAAGGCCACACTAATCCAACAAAGTCATGCCTCCTAATGCTACTCCCTATGAGCTTACAGGGGCCAATTATGTTCAAACGACCACAGTACTGTATTCATTTTTCTCTCAGTTGATCTGATTTATTGCAGCAGTTGGAGTCTCAGATATGGGTGTGTCCCAACCCTTCCTACACATTTTTAATGTTTCTATCTAACAAGTGTGCTCCTCATCTAAGATAGATGAAAAGATTTTCCAGCACAAATATATTCCAGCATTCCCACCTCCAGAAATCCCTGCAATTTACATGTCTGATTAGTTACAGATTTCTTTTTATCACTTATGTATCCTTCAGTGAGTCAGTATAACAACTTTCACCAGCCAAAATATGAGCATATTACCACACCATATCTCAATTCTCAGGTCATTACCACTCAGGATAATACAATTGCCTTACTCAATACTTAACTTTTATCCTAATTAGTATAAAACTGCTAGAAGTGTGTAGCTGGAGTTTTCTCCAGTTCCACCTGGGCCCACTGTCAAGACAAATCTCTCTCACTCCCCAGTTCTGCAGCAGCTCAAACACAAATAAACACACACAGGCTAATATTATTTAAAACTGCTCGGCCATTAGCTCAGGCCCACCACTGACTACCTCTTACATTTAAATTCAATCCATTTATGTTAATCTATATGTTGCCACGTGTTCCATGGATTTACCTGTATGCCACTGCATGCTGTTTCCTGGATGGCGGGGTGGCATCTCCTGACTTAGCCTTCCTCTTCCCAGAATTCGCCTCTCTCTTTGTCCCACCCATACTTCTGCCTGGCTACTTGCCAACCAGCACTTTATTTATTAACCAATCAGAGCAACACATTCACAGCATACAGAGCAATATCCACAGCAGAAGTGGGCTTTAGACTTCTCTGAATTCAGTGACTTGACTACAGAACTTATAATCAGGAGACAATAAAGAGAAATATGAATAAAACCAGAAGAGAATGGTAGGACTCCCCTGCCCCAGTCATGAAAAGCATTTATGCAGAGGAAGACTGATTCCCACTTCATGGAAAGCATAAGAGGTTGCTTGTGCCACAAGACACTTCAGAGGAATTTAGAACTTCCATTTTATTTCTACTCATGCCCTTCCCTCAGCATGGAGACCTTAGATGCAGAAGACCGTGGCCCGACTGTGCTACACTTACTGCCTAGGCTTAGTCTTACTCTTGGCTACATCCACACTGACAACACAGGCCTAAGACACTTCAAAGCTGTCATCTCGATATACAGATTTTACCTTACTTTTTAATTGAATTCATTGCCTTTCATTTCTCCTTTGCCCATTTTTGTTTATTCAGAGGCTTCAGAGTAGTTAGCTGGAAGTACAGATTTCAAAATGACTGTTCTTCCACAGCTCTTTGGCATCAGCCCAGGCCTTGCATACCATCCCATGCCAGTGCTACTGTTATCTGAAGAACAGCAAGACAACATGCACCTACTGCCAGTGTTCTCTTTTCTACCAATGTGTAGCACACAGACCTGGGAGCAATCCAGTAGCAGAAGCCCATGTCTCTGATTGTGTCTGTATGGTGTCTCCAGATAGGCAATAACACATTCTGTCTGGAAACTTAGGCAATTTTACTGGAAAAAAGTATTTCCAATGATGTAGAGTGTTTCAGAAAGTAATAAAGGTCTATGTCATTCCCATTTGCTCTAAAAAAACAAAAAACAAAAAACAGCTGCTCTCAGAGGAGGCACAGAGGGACAGGACCCAGACAGGTACTAACTAGATCCTGAGCCCCATAGGCCATGCCCTTCAGTATGTTTAAAATCAAGTGATGTTCTTTCCTCTGTTTGATGATGTCTCCAGCTTCATGTACCATCAGGTTGATTTGGAACAGTTTGTTTTCAGCTTTCTTTAAAAAAAAATGGTATTTTCTACACAATGTAAAACATTTACATGTTCCAAATTCAAATTTGAAACTGAGTAACGAATTACAGGGAGCCTAATTTCATCATCCCGTCTGCTCCTGCCTACTCTCTTATTTTTACTGTGCTTTCATGTTTAAATTGCTTTTATTTGAACTTGTAAGCATGTAGCCCCTCTTCTCTTATCCCAGGTATTCACTGTAAGCTGTTCATGCCTCACTTCTGTATAATTTTTCAAATGGATAGGTTTCATGATTATGAGTTGAGAGGGTAGGGAGGGATAGGTATGGAAGAAACCCATGTCTAGGAATGAAGAAAAGTGAATGGATAAGGAGAGGCATTGTGGCTCTAAGGTTAAAGCCTTCTATGAGGTTTGTGGACATGGATGTGATGACATGCTCACTTCTGTGCTATTTCTCAGTTACTGTAAGCTTCACACACAGTCACATATAGAGTAGGAAACATGTTGGATTTGGCTATATTTAAAAGCTCGTCACGAGGAGAGTAAGGAAGTTGAGAGACGATGCACTTAATGGCATTCCAGTCTCTGGATGTGAGCTGACCTGACTGAAAGAGAGGACAGTCTAGGAGAATGGGGTGGATGTAGGAAAAGTGCTGAGTTCAGAGGGAGGGACCTTGTCGAGACTTGATTGAGGGAGGAATTTCAGATGGTTCTAAATGGCACAAGACTATGGAAGGCTTGGACGTGAAATAGCAGAGCTTAACCCATTGTTGGTGAGGTTGTACTTCCTGTTAGAAGTACTAATGCAGTGATATTAAGTTAGAAATAGCTGAGATGGAATTTTAGTATTTATAAAATGACATTAGTAAACACCGATTGGTCTCCATTGCCTGACAAATGGAGTATGAGAGTTGTATTCCTTTCCTTTTGTAAAAATAGATTCACATTTTTGAGTAGAATCATCACATTATTCTTCATGCTAATAATAACAGAATTTTCCTCTTATCATGATATAAATGCTGAAGACTATCTATAAACAGAACTACTTTCTTGCAGTGGCACTTTGTGATTCTCATACTCTCCTAGCACCTAAAGCCATTTCTTGTTCTGAGGATGGTTACTTTCATTCCATCATCTATAAAGGAGAGCATGTGAGTAATGTCGTAATTTCCACAGTATTCTTTTCATTTTATAAAACATGGTTCTCTAAATGTAAAACATTCCAACTTCTATTGATACTTCAATTGGTCAGTCTATTACAATATACTCAGCCACAAGGAATATATATGTATATGGAGAGAGAGAGAAAATATATAACTATCTTTTTAGTTAACTCTAATTCATTAGCTCTACAGCACTAGATTAAAAAATATAAATTCTGTCAGTCTTTAAGCCTATCAAAAGCTGGTTTACCAATTGCATCATTTACATAATTAAGTGCCCTTCTGTACTTTAGGCAAACAGGAAAATGTTATATTTGCACAGGATAAACTTAGAATAACAATTTTGTTCCAGAGTCAGGTGGAATTACCAGTTTTTCCAATCTTGCCTGAGGAGAAAACACTATTTTAGTTCTTTAGCACCTTTTGTAAGTAACATAATAGGTACAGAACATGGTTGATATTTTTGATGTGACAAGGCAGTCACACCAAAATGATGATCAGTGTCCTAAGACTGCTGACAGCACAGGCTTACGCTGCAGGTCTGAATTCCTCATGACTGAGAGTGGAGCTGGAGGCCAGCAGACCCACTGAGTTAAGGGTAGGATTGCGGACACCATATGCCTGATGCCTCATCTAGTAATCTGGACCTGTAAAAAGATATTTTCTCAAAATTGCAGTTAAAGAAAAGAATATAAAGTTCTTTTCTCATTCACTTAGGTCTTAATTGTTTCACATTTATATACAGAAAAGTGCATGGCTGAAAGGTGCAAGTCATTAAAATTGCAGGACTGAAATGTTCAAAGTCGCCACCCAACATAAGGTAAAATACCACCAAGGATGAAATTCCCCATAGCTTTTCTCTCAAGCTCTATTTGCTCTCTTCAAAGATACCAGTAAATGTTCATCCAGTTATCTGTTTCTGAACAACTACCATTACAATATGAATCACTCTATCCAACAGAAGGTTTATGCAATCCATCTATATGATATAATGTATCATGAGACCTGCTCATTTTCATTGCTGAATAATATTCAGTTGTACAGATATAGCATTATCTACCCACTCTATTCTCAAAGAATATTTGGTTTCTTTCTATTTGGGGAAGTTGTGGATAATACTACTGTATATATTCTTCTATGTATCTGGTAGGTGTTCAGGAACTAGTTTCCAGGGAGACGGGCAAAATATCAACATAAATGAATTAATTAAAAACCCCAATAAAACCTGTGAGAATTCTGCTGGATCCTTATCTTCCCAACACTGGAACCAGTCATCTTCAATGGACCACTCTAGTGGCTCTGAAGCAGTATTTTACTTTATTTTATGTATCCCCACAAGTAATGATGTTTCCATATTCATGCATGTAACAGCAATCTGGTTTTTTTTTGTGAAGAGTCTCATTTTTCTAGGCTTTTTCTTATTGCATGTTTTATTGATTTATAAGAGTCATAAATACAAGAGACATTCTTGTATGGTAAATATCTTTTATTGTTTCTTTTCACTTTGTCAGAGCTTTTCAAATATCAAAGTATTGGGTTTTTTCATTCATTTAAATTCTTTTTGTGTTTTAAGAAATCTGTTCCTATTCAAAGTTACAGATATAGTCTATTGCATTATTTTGTGGATGCTTTATTACTATTTGTGACAAGCTGCTTAGTGTCAAGTTTTGTTTATGTTGGGAGTCATGTTTCATATTTCTTGTAGGTATATCTACTTGACCCAGTCCTGTTTAATGAAAGGCTCCTGTTTCTGTCCAGCACTGTGAATTGAGTGCACACGTATGTGTGGATGATTGTCATGGATCTACTGGATCCACCATGTACAGATACCAAGCCGCCTTATTTATATATGCAGCTACCAGAGCTGGACGTCTTCTCCTTGAGGAGTGACTTAGTTATTGGGAAGCTTTTCCAGTTTCTTACCAATTTTATATTCAGAAAGAGAGAGGGAGAGGAAGAGGGAGAGGGAGGAGGCAAGCACCTAGGATTTCACTTGATACATTCTGATCACTCAGTTTGAAGAGTCTCTCTGCGATGCTGAGTGTTCTAGTCAGTGAGCACACCTCTCCATGTAGTCTGTCTTCGTTCCCTTAAACGTTTTTGTAGACATTTCATATATATTCAGTTGATTTGGCGGAGATATGTACCACTATTGTAGTTGTATTTATGTTTAATTTTTCTGTTTAAGTGTTTGTTGTTAGCATAAACAGCTATGATTAATCTTTGAACATTGTTTATGTAAGATAGAAATCATAACTTAATAACTTGTTCTTTATCCTCTTAAAATGTCTATGTACTTACACATACAAAACATTTTTTTTGTTTTTTTTCTTTATTAATTTTTTGTTCATTTTACTTACCAATCACAGATCCCCCTCGCATCCCTTTCCCTGCTCCCCCAAGCCTTTCCTTGCAATGCACCCCACCCCATCCCTTCCTCCAAAAAGGTAAATCCTCCCATGGAAAGTCAGCAAAGCCTGGTACATTCAGTTGTGGAAGATCCAAGCCCCTCCCTCCCTGCATCAAGGCTGTTCAAGGTGTCCCACCATAGGTTATGAGCTCCGAAAAGCCAGCTCATGCACCAGGGATGGATCCTGATCCTACCACCAGGGGCCCCTTAGTGGGAGAGCAATGAAAGAGATCTTGATAGAGGGAGACATTATGAGGATAGGGAGAAACCTGATGCTAAGGAAGTTCCCAGGAATCCACAAGGACAACCCCAGCTTAGACTACTGGCTATAGTGGAGAGGGTGCTTGGACTGGCCTACCCCGGTAATCACATCAGTGAATACCCTGTCATCACAGAACCTTCATCCAGTAACTGATGGAAGCAGATGTGGAGATCCACAGCCAAGTACAAAACATTTTATTTCTTCTTTTTATTCTTTTTTTTTATCTTGCTTGTTTGTCACACCCAAATCAGTACTAAATAGGAAATAGCAACATCTTTTAGCCATTAAGATTATAACATCTTGATGTTGGTGATAATAAGTACATTTGTCACTGGCTCTCTAAAGCACTTGTCAGGAAAAGGAGAAAGAATGTTTTCAGTTTGTAATTATATCTAGGTTTGCTTTGCAGTTTTTAAAATTGAGTGTTGAATTTTATTTGTGCCTTTTTGACATTGACCATGATGATAATTTAATTTCCCCCTTTCAGTGGTAATGTAATGAATTACAGCTAATGAATTTTCAGAGCCAGATGCATCTTGTATTCACACAATGAGCCCAATGAGGTTTGGGTTTGCTTATACAGTTTTTATTGTATTATTTGTCTTTTTGTCAATTATGATTATATGATAATTTATTTTCTTGGAATAATTTCACTGTGTTTTATCATCATAGTTTTGTTTTCCTTATAAATGAAAGGACCAGTGTCTTGTTTTTCTCTACCCCAATAAGAGTGTATACAATAGTAAATACTCTTCAAATATTTCTTAATTTTACCACAAGGCCACAGGCACTGAATTTTCTAAGTAAATTTTAATTATAGGTATGAAAGGCTTAAGACTTGTAAGATTATTAAATATTTCCATGTCTTTTTGTAGCAGACTTCACCTAGATATTTTCTCATGACAACTTTAGTTTCAAATCCATCAATATAAATATACTTTAGATTATCTTGCATCTTTCTAACACTTTAACAGTGAACACTTTTGTGACAGCTACTGGACATTTTACGTACCTTCACACATTATCTTCATCAATCTTCAGAGCTGATTTTAGCCTTCTACCCCAACCAGAGGCACGATATTCCATTGGATCAGCCTTAGAAGACAAAAACACTGAGAGAGACAAACACAGTGAGGACACAGCTCAGGAGGCTTCCTAAGGGAGCAAAGTTTTCATTCAAGAACTGGGATGTAGCCATTCATGTGATGTTTAACAAAGAATCTGGCTTCATTCTGTCCATGATCTGAGAATATAAGACAAATTTAAATTAAAGATAATGGACTAATGTGTTTGGCAGAGGTAGGGTATATGAGCAAGCTTACAGTTTTATACAAGGATGATTCAACAATGAAGTAGCTATAATTGTTAAAAAAAAATAGCAATATTACAAACAAACAGCTCTCATGGACAATAGGATAACTGCCTTCAGGACAAGACACCACTCATCAGGGACCTATAAAGAGAGTGCATCTGAGTTCCCTACTCCTCAAAACCAATTGCCTAGGATAGTGTTTCCCCAAGGTCAGCACACAGGAGATGATGCAATTCTGGTCCAAGGTGGTGCAGGCTCCATCCATATGACATCAGAATGTAGACGGATTTCTAAGTGGTCTTATTAAGTAAAAAACACAGAGCCAAATACAGAGGTGAAAGCCTTAGATCGGGTAAATAGGGAAAGCCAGCAGCCAACCTTACCTCACCAAGTCGGCAGCTTTCAAATGCGTGTTACTTCCTGTCTGGTACTGGGATTAAAGGCGTGTGTCACCACGCTTGCCTCTCTTCCCTAGTGTGGCCGTGAACACACAGAGATCCTGTCCGCTAAGGGATTAAGGGTGTGTGCTGCCTGACTTCTTGTTAAAATGGTTGACCATTTCCCCCTGATCTCCAGGCCAGCTTTATTTATTAACATACAAATAAAATATCACCATATCAGAACTCCTGGTAGATGCCATATGGATCATGTTCCCGGTTTTGTAGACATGAAAGATGCAAGATAGAGGATATCTTCAAGTCTTGTTCAGCAATTTCAGAGAGCAACTGATGCCCAACAATGTGTGTCAGGGTCAGAATCTCTGCCAGGCCATTACATGACACTGTGAAGTGAAATTTAGGTTGCAAAAGAAACTTCAGGATATTGAAGATGTTTGGATAATAGAATGACCGTCAAGGATAGCTGTGGACACAGAATGCAGCCAGCCTGTAGAAGGATTTGTGTGTCGCAGGTGACCATGCTGGAGCTATTTAGGCCCTTTGAGCACAGCCAATTTTAGCATAAGTCCCAGAAGCCAGACATGGAGTGACAAAATTTGATATTTTCTCTGGTGGATTTTGGACTTGCTTTTATCTAATCATTCATTGATATTCCCTGATTCTTCTCTTTTGAACCAGAAATGTTTACTCTATGCCATTTTATGTTGGGCATATGTACCTTGTTTTTTATTCTATAGGCACTCACAGTTAAGAAACTTAGAACATTTAAATAATTGTTCTAAGAATAATTAAAGACAATGGTGGAAGGTTATGACTTAAAAGTGACATTTTGGGTTGTTAAGTTGACAATGGATAGAGTTGGATGGTTAGTGTTAATTGTCAATGTGACATAATCACCTGGAAGACAGAACTCTGAGCATGTCTGTATGGGCTTATCTAGACTGCATTAATAAGGTGGAAAGACTGACTTACTGTGGTTTGTCCCATTCCCTGGCTGAAATGCTAGCCTGAATAAGTAGAGAAAATGAGCTGAGCAGCAGTTTGCATTCACCACTCTCAGCTTCCTGATTGTGAGTACATTGATATCAGCTCCTTCAATCTCCTACTACCTTGACTTTCCAACATGATGAACTGTACCCTTGGACTATGAACCAAGAAAAGAAATTAAGACTTTGAGGTTATTATGACCTATCTAGTCCAGCATTACCCAAACAGGACGTCAAGATTTCCATGTTTTTTTTGTCTTGTTTTTCAAGACAGAGTTTCTCTGTATAACTCTGGCTGTCTTGGGATGTACTATGTAGACCAGGCTGGCCTCAAAATCAGAGATCCTCCTGCCTCTGTCTCCCAAGGATTTCCATTATTTTTATTATCTTATTTCTAAGTGTCAGATACAATGGTATTGTATTTGGGTTCCACAAGAATATTTGAGCTACTAAAGTTGTAAATTATATACCACAAAAGAAGAAACTCAGCAATTTGATCCTCTATGTGGTTGAAAACAAGTCCTCTCAAGGGTAAAGTCTTTGTGGAAACAACCTATAATTAGCCTTTTCAGTCATACAATTATTTTTCTACTTTTTTGAATACATATTTTAGACATTGTCACATTTTGCTATTAGTTTCAAATTAACTGTTATGCTCAAAAACTCCTCATGGGAATTTAAAACTGAATGTTCTTTAGCTTTGATCTTTTAAAAGCTGAGTGAAAATGTCTGCTGTTTTCAAGAAATATCTAAAATGCATCAAAACTGCTTTTGAAAAAATGTTTTCCATATATAAAAATTTAGCCTGAACTGACAGTTCAGAAAATAACCCAAGGACATACTTACACTTTATAAAATTCAAAGATATTATAAGAACTAGTGGTCAGAGTAAAAAAAAATTATTTGAATTCTGTTAACTATATTAGCTATACCCACATATTATAGAGCAAGCAGGAAGGAATATTGTTGCTCTAATTTATTTGCATTGTGAATATAAATCTAATTTCTTATTATAAAGTCTGTTAATGTTCAATAGTTGCATGTATTCATTTGAGAGGGCCATCATAACAAAATACACAGACTCAGAGGTGTGAAGGGTAGAAGATCAAGATCAAGGTGTGAACAGATTTCATTTCTCCAGAGGCCTTTTGACTCTATGGTTGCTTCCGTCTGTGGCATTTGTTCAAACACACTCTCCATGTTTTGTCATTTAGAGAATGATTCAAAATAAGGTCAGATAAATAAATTAAGATTCTTCCATGTAGCATCTGATAGGCTTTGACAAGGATTATGGCTTCTTCTCCTCAGAGTGATAAGAAGCTACTGGGAGGTTTGATCAGGGCACATCATGAGCTTATTTCATTGCCTAGAGTCCATGGCTGAGCACTGAGAGGGTATAGAATATAGACAGGTTTTATGGAGGCTGCTTGGTTGTACAATCAAAAGCTGCTGGCTTAGATGTGGATATCAATGTTGGAAGTGGTAAGATAAAATAGTTTTGGAATAAAATTTGAAGATAAAGGTGGCAGGATTTGTTACATATTGAGAGATGAAACTTTTAAGGTGGTGTTCTTTTTTTTTTATTTATTTCAGGGATGAGGACTGAACCCAAGTGCTTTACCACTGAGCTAAATCCCCAAACCCTTAAGGTGGTGTTCTAAGAAATGTCATAATAGAAATGCTCCAGTTCCTGGCATAATGTAGTTAGGTGGGGAGCTAATTTGGATGTTACAACAAAAGTTTTAAATGTGTTAAATTTAAGATCCCCATTAGATTCTTGGTGGAAGGCATATAGGCTTTTGTCAACAGTTCTGCATAAAGAAGGACCAGAATATAAGTTTGAATGTTATCTATGTGTGATGTTGTATTTCCTGGAGAGAAGTAAAGAAATAGTTAATCACCCTAGATAGGGCACCAAAAGACAAAAGAAAGGATTTCATCCAAGTCTATTTTAGTGAACCAATGAGTTTGTTGAATCTACTTATAGGAGCATGTGTTAGGGATTATTTGCAGAATCATAGTATGGGTGACTATTTAAGGTGTGTTACTTTTGTTTATATTGCATTTGTTTAACTCTGTGAAGCTGTGTTACTGTGCCTGTGTAAAACACCTAATGCTTTAATAAAGAATTGGCCAATACCAAGGCAGAGAAAAGATAGACAGGGCTAGCAAGCAGAGAGTATATATAGGAGAAACTGGGAAGATAGATCTAAGATTTAAGATCTAGGAGCAGCCAGAAAAGGAAGAGGACTCCGGGAGCCAGCCACCCAGATACACAGCAAGCCATGGAGTACAAGTAATATACAGAAGTAAGAGAACAGGAAAAGCCCAGAGCCAAAAGGTAGACGGAATAAGTTAAGGAAAGCTGACTAGAAACTAAGCCAAGCTAAGGCTGGGCATTCATAAGTAAGAATAAGCCTCTGCGTGTGATTTATTTGGGAGCTGGGTGGCGGGTCTCCCAAAAAGCAAAAACAACCAACAACAGGTGACTCAAAAGTTGGTGAAAAATCTCACCTCAAAGAGAGTGGCAACTCCCAAAAGATGCATCACTGAAGATTCTCCATCCCTAGTCAATGTTCCCCTTCCTATATTCTCTAATAACTGTCAAAGATCTTGTGCAAAAAGTGCGTGGGATCTCAGCGGGGGCCTGATGATCCCCCACTTCTACCTAGGGCATATTAACGGTCTCATTTTCATTGCTATAGGCTTATTATCATTGTATCAGTTTTGACTTCAGTGTTGTCCTAATTAGGGTTTCTATTGCTGTGATGAAACACCAAGACCGAAAGACAAGTTGGAGAAGAAAGGGTTTACTTGACTTACACTTCCACACTGTAGTCTATCACTGATCACTGAAGGAAGCCAGGACAGGAACTCAAACAGAGCAGGAACCTGGATGCAGGAGCTGATGCAGAGACAATGGGGGTTGCAGTTTACTGGCTTTCTCTTCATGACTTGCTCAGCCTGCTTTCTTATAGAATCCAGCACTACCAGTCCAGTGGTGGCCCCACTCACAGTGGGCTGGGTCCTCTCTCATTGACATTACTTAAGAAAATGCTGTACAGGCTTGCCTACAGCCCAATCTCATGGAGGCATTTTCTCAACTGAGGCTCCTTTCTCTCTGATGATTTATCTTGTGTCAAGTTGACATAAAACTAGCCAGGAAAACTTTCAAGGCTGCTGGCCATGGCTGCCATAGCAATCCATTTTATGCAAACTGATGATCATTTCATAACCAGAGGAAACAGTGGTTCTTCACCAAATGTAGATGATATTCAAAGTCTTGCTAAGGTTGAATAGCATAAAATGTAGATGGAATGTAAGCATTCCGAAGGCTTCACCCAAGGACATACCAATGTATAGAAGATGAGAAGAGTGATTTCCAAGAATACTATGAGTGGCCAGTTAAAATACAGACAGGAAGAAACCCATACAATGATACTGAAGTCAATGGTAATATGTGTGATACCAAGATTTTCAACAACCTATACTCCTAGAGAATTTAACAAAAATAATCTATTATTTCATTTAAAATATGAAGAAGGTAGGTATATTTTATATATAGGTATAGCAATATTAATATCATCTAACTAGTAAATAATCAAGCCCTTGAAAACAAAGGATACATTTGTGATTATAGTAAGAAATTAATTTTAGGATCTAATGAGGAAAAACTATCATTTCAACCTATTATGTGGAATAATCATCATGCTTCTTTTTGACCAAGTCCCACATAATTCCATAAAAGTTAATCAAAAACAAAGTAATGAAGTATGGAGGTCTCCACTGATGTTAAGGGAAATGCTGCTTGTTGCCTGTTTGGGCACTGAATGTGTAGGACTTCAGTTTCTCAATAAAAGCTTGTTGACATGATTGTCATCTCTCCTCTTTCCACAGGTGGGGAAGTCCCATACACAACTCTGGCAACCCGAATGATGATGGGGGCATGGTGGTTATTTGCTCTGATTGTCATCTCCTCATATACAGCAAACCTTGCTGCTTTCCTCACTATCACCCGCATCGAGAGCTCCATCCAGTAAGTAGGCATAGACACCAGTTGTCATCAAACATGACGAATGCTGGGAATGTCATAGGGAAAGCCCTCTGAGCATAAATGTGTGCCATCTGATAACAAATTGTCACTCTCCTTTTGAGCAAAAGCTTAATTCTGTGACACCTCAGAATATCAATCCTAAATAATTTATTTTGCAACATGTTGATTATAACTTAGATATTGTTTTTTATATTTTCCTGGAGGGATAATACAGCATCAAAATTTTAACTATCACGGAGTATAACTATGTCAGGGTAGGAAAAATGGCATCAAAACCATCTGTAACTCTGGTTCCAAGGGTTCCAATACCCTCTCCTAGACTCAGCCATCATTGTACATGCAGAGTATACAGACATACATGCAGGAATATACATAAAATAAGTCGATTTTTTAAAATAATAACTATATCAGAGAAAAGTTATGAAAAACAAAGTATAAAGAATCTTATTAAATAAAATGTCTTTCCAATAAGTTTGTCCCGTTTTGTGCAATCAGAATAAATGGGTAAATGAACATATCAGTGAGGGGGTGAGGAGGGAAGGGGAAGCTTGGAGAACAGAAGAGAGAGGGGAAGAAAGAAGAGCATCAAACACACAAACTAGCATGCTTAGTGACCACACTCTGCCTGTCTTCACTAATACCCATGTGGTCATCACCACTGTTCTTTCTCCAGCATCAGTAACGATAATGAGAAATGGTTGTTAATCATGATACACTTACTTCTTCACTTACAGAAGTCTTTGCTTCAGGTCATAAGGAACTTGCCCTTGAGCCCCAACCCTGAAGCATTTTCTACCTTCATGGTTTCACACTACAGGGCCTGCAGCATCATACAGTTTCTGCCCTAGATGGACACAGTATCCTACGCACTGTCTTAAGAAACATTGCCCTGAAATTGTCTTATTTAACCCAAGCCAAATTTTTTTAATTAAAGGTCAACATTCATGTCTCAAAACTGGCCAGTTCAAAATGAGAACAGCTAGAAATGTAGAAGAATTTCCTAGAGTCAACTTCCCCTTAAAGAAAAACACAAAACTTCTTGCCTCTCAAATGTATGTAAATGAACTCCATTAGTGGTCTGGAAGCCATTATCATATAATGCCAAATCAAGAATTAATTATTTGTGGAAGTTCATTGTTTTTCTTCAATCTATAAGCTGAAATTGAAACCCCCCACAATCAACTAGTAATACTCACAGACAGTCAATTCCTTTGTCCATTTATGAAAATGATACTTTTAAATTCACCCATCAAATCATGCTACTCAAAGTGTTTTATAATTGTTGCTTTAGTCCAGACCCTTCATACTCTCCCAATTTATTCCTCTTATAGTCAGCTTTATGGGTAATACAAATTATAAATGATACCGAGTAAAATGTAGGAGACTGAGGATTAATGAAAACTATTGCAATAGCCTAGGAAGAAAATTGATGAAATTAGTAACATCATAAAAATAATAACCATCATTTACTGATTAGTTATCAGATGCCAGGATTTGTACTATTATATGCTGATTGGCTCATCTAATGCTTATCACTATCTTCTAAACTCTATACTATCCATGACACATTTTACAAATGGAATGACTGAAGATAGATGCTGAGAACTGTTTACCTTCATTCAGCAAGTGTCTGGGTAAAGAGCAGATCTTCAGGGTACCTGGCACCTGAGCCTGTGTTCCAGGGCATTGCAACAGTTCTAATTCCCCACACTCAAACCTTCATGTGCCATCTGTGTTTAGAGAAGAAACTGTCAGCCTTAAGAATAAAGCCTTAGCATTCACTAAGAATTCAGGACAAAGGATTTACTGCATAAAATGTACAAACCCTCAGTTGGTGTGGAGCAGTAGCAATGAGTTTTGTGTTTAGCCAGTTTTGTTAGCATACATGTCAACACGAGTTAATTATACCATTATGCCCCTCTGAGCAAGACATTTTGGCATATTCAGTCAAAGATTGAACATGTTTAAAAGACAAAATGTAACAGTCTGATATACATATGCAGCAGATATTAATTCCTACAGTCAAATTAGTTAATACATCTAACACTGTCCATAGTGTCCATTAAATATCCCTAAATGTGTTCATTTGGTTACTGACTTTGTGCCTTTGGATAGTCTTCTCCTCCTTTCCACCACCCCACAGGCCTTTCACCATTGTTCCCATCTTTGCTTCCAGGACTTTAACTTTGTACTACAGTAATTGCCTGTCTGTGTTTGGCTCATTTCACTTAGCTTAATGACTTCTAGGCTGATCAATGTGGTAGCAGAGAGCAAGCAGAAAAACGGCTTTTCAGAGCAAATTGGAGTATGAACCTTATTATCATACTTTTTAAACCACAATGTTTTTAATTTTTGAGATTATAATATAATTACATCATTTCTCCATTCTCTTTCTTTCCTCCAAACCCTTCCAGATTCTTCCCTGTGTGTGTGTGTGTGTGTGTGTGTGTGTGTGTGTGTGTGTGTGTTTGTGTTCATAAATATGTAAATATAAGCTACTCAGTCTGTTATTTGTACATGTGTTTTTGGAACTGAATGTTTGGTATTGGAAAACCAACTGGTGTGTTCATTTCTAGAGAAGGGAATTTCTTCCTCCCCCAGCATTTTGAGACCTTGTGAGCCCTCTACCCCACTCATCCATGTTAGTATGTCTATTGGTGCCATCCTGTTCAGGCATGTTTAGGCAGCCATGTTGGTGGTATTTCATGGGTGCACACTTTTAAAAGTACACTTCTTATTAATATTGACCAACTGAACTGGCATATTTAAATATGCTTAATGTATTATTTACTTTTAGTTTCAAAGTATTTTAAATAAACAAATAAATGTCTTATATTACATGTAATAATAATCATAGTAGTAAAAATTATGTCTGACACTTACTGAGAATTTACTATGATCCAGACATTAAGTGTTTTGTAGTTATTATCTCATTTATTCCTCAAAGTACCCGTCACAATGTAAATGCTACCATTATTTCCATTTTGTAAATGGCAAAACTGAGTGTTAGTCACAAAATGCTCAAGATCACCCAGTAAGCATTGAACTTGGTGGTCTAATACATGTACCCCCAAGCCAGTCCAGTCTTGACCTTGCAATTAGTTCCTTATATAGTGCTGGTTCACCTAACTTTCTTGACCCAATGTTTTGCTGAGGACAGGGGCAGTAGTATATGTGTGTATCTTAGCTACTTCGTTGTTACTAAGTTCCCAGTACCAGTTCCTTTCTAGACTACTATAAGAGTGGAAGCAGACACCACTTCCAGATCTATATTCCCCCAAGGTTCTTTCAAAAGTAAAATTTAGTAGGGGAAAAATGTAATTCCACATGATGTTTCCCTCAAGTACAGTTCTACATTCCAAAGTAACTGAGCATTCATTTCCTTAAAAATTATTCCTTTCTGGTGCCAACAGGCATTATGAAAAGTTTTCAGTGGGTGTAATAAATTCCTACTTCCTTCTAGTACTGTTGTCAGAGTAATTCTGGAAAGAATCAAAGCCAAATAAGTTAGAGCAGTCTGATTTGCTCCCAAAGTTTATAGATAACTTCGAAGTTCATGTCTCACCTTTGTTGGTAAATACAAATGCCTGTAACACTGCTTGAATACAAAGTTCCACCTGTAAATAATGTCAGTTTCTTGTGGCGAAGTTCCCACTCTCATTTTCCTAGAGAATGTACTTTCCACAGTCCTACACAGTGCTGTTTAAAGCACTGGTGTTCATAAAATTAACTCCTCACTGAATTAAATCGTGAGTGTTGACACATCTCCCTCAGCACAGTTTGCTATGCCATTGGCCAACATGGACTATGTATATCTCAATTCCCTCAAAACAGAGGCTCTCTCCAGACTGAGGTGGGAAGAAGGAAATGAAGTAATGCCCCTAAGAGAGGAAAACACGGGTCCTTTTGGATTGCTATTGGCTGCATTCTAAAATTTGGAATGGATTTTTCCTGTTGAAGATAACCCATAAGTTTAAGTCTCCTATCCATCCAATGACAGGATATGGTATAGAATGAGATGAATGAGATGACCAGTTCAGATTCCAAGGAGGAAAATGTTAAGGGCTTCTAGTTTTTGTTTGTTTGTTTGTTTTTGTTTTTTGGTTTGTGATTGTGGTTTGGTTGGATTTTTAACTTGAAAAAATAGAATGTGGGGCTAAAGACATGGCTTAGTGGTTAAGAGCACTTTTTGCTCTTGCAGAGGAACCAGGTTCAGTTCCCATCACCACAAAACACATGCTAGTATACAACCACCCACAATTCCAGTTGCAGAAGATCTGATACCCTCTTCTGATCTCTATGGGTACCAGACACAGATGTGGTACAGATACATATACACAGATAAAATACTAATATGCATAAAAACATTTTAAAAATAAAATGCTTGATTTTATACTTGTACCCAGGCTAAACATGGCAATGGTGAATGGAGAGTTTTGAAAGTATTGTTAGTGTCAATACTGGATAAGGGCTGAGATTCTAGCTTGGTAGCAGATCACTTGCTTAACCTTACCAAGGTCTTGGGTTCAGTCCCCAGCAACATATAACACAAATGCACAACCCAGTGTTACAGCACCATCATGTTTGCCTTACTTTCTCATTTTTTTCCAAAAGCTATTTATCATTTACCATCAAAATAAGCAGAGCTACAGGAAATCATAATTGTTCAGCTGTACTCATTAGTAACTGTACAGTATGATGAATCTTTGGGACCACACTTGATTATTTTTGTTCCACGAAGCTGTAGATAATCTTGGCATCTACTCAGAGATCTCATAATTTTGCATCTAGTACATTGTCTTTCATAATCCTTGTTGTTTAACCAAACAAAATACTGAGTTATCCATTCCCTTGAGTCAAATGAATTGAGATAATAGTTCTTTCCAGAACATACAAAAACAGCCCATATCCCTACAACAGATTTTATCATATCAATGATAGGATTTTTAGATCCTCATTAATATGAATTAAGAAGGGAAAACTTGACTTTGTAATGGTCTAGATGCCATTTATCCCATGTATAGAGTTGTCTAGCTACCACTACAATAAAATGCACCACTAATCCATCTACACGAAGGTCTCTTGCTCATCCTCACTGTCTGTTCAGTCACATCCTCCTTCCTACTAGCCACACCCAAGGAAACCATTGATTGCTTTGTTGATACGTTATTGTTTCAGTCACAACTGCCATCGCCAGTAGCGTAGTCCATCTACACCAGGTAATGTCTCTGGGCCTTGTCACTTGACCCTCTAATCCTCTCAGAGGGGAAAAAAAAAAAACTGCCTTGTCAGCCAAGTCTCACTGGCATTTAAGCGTAACTATGAATTAAAGGAATGACTCACTTGATGGTTTCACTTTAGTGCCTGATGAGCCAGCATTCAAAGGAAGCTGCTGACAGTGGCTGGCAATAGCCCTGAGCAGGCTGTCTGTTAGACAAGCATCTTCTCACAACTCATCTTTATTTACCCTTGTCATAATCAATAACTCAAATATAACTCCTTCTACGTGGATCCCCCCATATTCACAATTAGATTTAGTGTCTTTCTGTTTTAAACCACTTATATTCATCCACTACCATTACACTATGAACTCTGTCTGGCTTTGTTCTGGCATTGCTGCTCTACTGTTTTATATTTTTAATTAAAATGCATCTCCTCAAGGGCTGTTTTTAATCACTTTTCTATCAACCTAGAATCTTGTGTAGTACCTCATTAAATACCCAGTACATTGTGGTTACAAATAATAGTCAGTCAATAAATGTCCAGAAAAGGATTTCTTGAATCTGGCTTGAGACTATGGAGGTCTATGGTGTGAGTATCAACCACATAAAACACAAAAGAAATATTAAAGTCATTTCTTTATGCTGGTATTTCACAGAGGAGTGAAAAGCTCCAGTGGTACACTGTCTTGCTTTGTCCAGTGTCTCACCTCCTCTCTCTTCAATCGTTCTGTAGCAGCCTATCTCAGAGCTCTCAGGGGGGAATTGCACACTTTATTAGGAACAGCCACTGGCAGGATGGTTGGAAAAAGCTGGGTTTGATTCATTCTGCTTCTAGGTTTCAGCTCAGTGCAGAATTGTGCAGGCTTAGCCCCAGAACTCATGAGCACTGCAGACACAAGAAGGCATTCATCTCCCAACTCTATATTGCTCGGAGTTGAGATGCCTTAGTTGTCTTGGCACTTAAATACTACAGTGATGGATATTTTACGAGCATAGAGCTGTCTAGATGCCATAGATACAATTTTATCTTCTAAAAAAAAAAAAAGCAAAACCCTAGGAAGTATATGTTGGTCTTTCAAATGTCCCCTTCATTGAGTACTTAATTAAACACTGTCTCCCACTTTATTTATCACTCCCAGGAGACCCAAGGAGCCCTTGTAGTCCCTAATAAGATACTCTCTCTCTCTCTCTCTCTCTCTCTCTCTCTCTCTCTCTCTCTCTCTCTCTCTCTCTCTCTCTCTCTCTCTCTCCTCTCTCCCTTTCTCTCTCCCTCTCTCCCTCCCTCCCTCCCTCCCTTCTTCTCTCCCTCCTTTCCTCTCACTTTCTTTCCTTCCCTCTCCCATCTCTATCTATCCCTACTAGAAAATTCTCAAATACTCAAGAATGTGAATTCTTATCCTTTCTAAATTTCTTGCTAGCTTCCTTTCCTATGAAAACTCTGATGAAATATCTTTCACAAGTTTATACAAATGTTCAAAATCCTGTGCTTGGGAGTATAGCAGAGCACCACTTTGTAAGTAGAAGATGTTTGAGTACAATACATTTTTGTGAAAATAATAGTGGGATAAGGATAACAATGATAGAAATTATCAAGAGTAGTGGGACTATAACTCAGTGGTGAAACTCTGGCCTAGCAAACAGTCGGTATTATACCAGGTCCTAAGATCAATCACTAGAAGAAAAGAAGTCAGAACCTAGAGTAACTGATACAAGTCTGCACTCTGACACATGGCGTTGTGGAAATCAAGTGTGAACCACTGGAGTGAGCCATGCTGAAATAGAACCTGTTCCTAATCCCAGGCTCAGGACAGCATACACTCATGCACAATCTCTTCCCTTCACTTTTATACTTGCCTTATTTACTATCCAATTCCAGTTTAGAGGATCCATTTGGTCCTACCCTGTTCTCTTCCTGCTTTTTGGCTTTGCCAAAGAAGACAAGTTGAAGTTGGGGATCTCCCTACCTCAGCCACAAGGGCTGGGAAGTTTCTAGATGTCTGCCTGATTTATATTCCTTTCTTTCCATTCTATTTTTAACTGAAGCAACTTTATTGATTCCCTTTTTCTTTATTGTTTTCCCACTCTATTTAATTTAATTTCCCTCTTCTGTTTTTGAGTCTGTTTCCTAAAACTAATTACTAGTCCACTTCTACTTATTTACTCTCCACTTCTGCCTTTACAACCTAGTATCTTAGTACATGTCATCTTATCCATGTTCCTTCACTTCTGAAATTCATTAAAGTTGAAAATAAAAGGTTGAAATTTCTTTTTATTAAATTAAATTTATTTCTTTATTTTCTGTCCTTACCACAGTTTCTGCTCCCTCCTTCCCTCCCAGTTCCTCCCTCCCTCCCTCCCCTGCCACTGCTCAGCCCCTCCTCCCAATCCATTCCTCCTCTGTTTCTGGTCAAAAAGAGGATGGCCTCTCATGGATATATATCAACAAAGCATGGCATATCAAGTTGTTGTAGGACTAAGCAACCCCCTCCCCCTTGTATTATGGCTGGACAATGCAACGCAGTATGAGGAATAGGTTCCCAAAAGCCAGCCAAAGGTTAGGGACAGCCCCTGCTCTCAGTGTTAAGAGTCCTGCAAGTAGACCATGCTACACAACTGTCACATATATAGAGAGGGCCTACATCTGTCCCAGGCAGGCTCCCTGGTTGTTGGATCAGACTCTGGAAGCTCTAATAAGCCCAGATTAGTTGTTTCTGTGGGTTTTTTTGTGATGCCCTTGACCCCTCAGGCTCATGTAATCCTTCCTCCCTCTTTTCAGCAGGATTCCCCAAGCTTGGCCTAATATTTGGCTGTGGGTCTCTGCATCTGTTTATATCAATTACTGGATGAAGTTGGGGTAGGCACCAATCTATGAGTATAGCAGAATATCATTAGGCATCACTACATTTACATTATTTTTTTTCTCCAATCGTGTTTGGTTCTATCCTAGGTCTGTAGGTCAACCAGCCTCTGGATCCTGGCACTCCAGGCAGTGCCAGGGTGAGTTCACTCTAGTGGCATGAGTCTCAGACTAGACCAATTGGTTGTCCACTCCTACAATCTCTGCACCACCCTTACCCTAGCACATCCCATAGACAAGACAAACTGTAGGTCAAAAGTTGTGTGTCTGGTTGGTGTCCCAATCCATCCTCTGGAGGTCTTGCCTTGTCACAGATGACCAGCTCAGGCTATACATCCTCTCTTAGGAGTCTTAGCTGGGTTCATCATTGTAGATGCCTGGGAATTTCCCTTGCAACAGGTTTCTATCTGACCCAGAAATGTGCGTGCACACACACACACACACACACACACACACACACACACACACACACACATACACACACACATACACACACACCTTTACCAGTAATCTCTTTCTGTACTCTCCCCCTCCATCCCTCATGTTCCAATCCCCACCTTCCCCCAGTCCACCCATGAAATCTCTTCTATTTTCTCTTCCCATGGATATTCATGCATCCTCCCTTAGGACCTCCTTATTACCTAGCCTCTATGGGTCTGTGGATTGTAGCATGGTTACTCTTTACTTTTCAGCTAATACCCACTTATAAGTGAGTATATATTATGTTTGTCTGGGTTACCTCACTCAGGATGATATTTTTTTCTAGTTCAATCTATTTGCTTTCAAATTTGCTGATGGCATTGTTTTTAAATAGCTGGGTAATACTCCATTGTGTAAATGTACCATATTCTCTTTATCCATTCTTTGGTTGAGGAGCATCTAGGCTATTTCTAGACTCTGGCTATTACAAATAAAACTTCGATAAACCTAGTTGAGCAAGTGTTCTTGTGATATGATTGAGGATCCTTTCAACATATGCCCAAGAGTAGTATAGCTGAATCTTAAGGTAGATTGATTCCCAATTTTCTGAGAGACTGCCAGATTGATTTCCAAAATACCTGTACAAGTTTACACACCCATAAGCAATGAAGAAATGTTTCCCTTGTTCCACATCCTCTCCTGCATAAGCTGTCATTTGTGTTTTTTAATCTTAGCCATTCTGACAGGTATAAGACAGAATCTCAGAGTGATTTTGATTTGCATTTTCCTAATGGCTAAGGATATTGAACATTTCTTTAAGTATTTCTCTGCTATTTGAGATTCTTCTGTTGAGAATTAACTGTTTATGTCTTGACCCCATTTTTTAATTGGATTATCTGGGTTTTGGATATCTAGTTTCTTGAGTCTTTTGTTTATTTTGGATGTGAGGTTGGTAAAAATCTTTTCCCATTTTGTAGGCTGCCATTTTGTCCTAATGTCAGTGTCCTTTGCTTTACAGAAGCTTTTCAGTTTCACAAGGTTCCATTTATTAATTATCAATCTTAGTGTCTGTGCTACTGGTGTTATGTTCAAGAAGTGGTCTCCTGTGCCAATGTGTTCAAGGCTACTTCCCACTTTCTCTTCTACCAGGTTCAGTGTAACTGGATTTATATTGAGGTCTTTGAACCACTTGGACTTGAGTTTTATGCAGGGTGATAGATATGTATCTATTTGCATTCTTCTATGTGCTGACATTCAGTTAATGCCAGCACCATTTGTTGAAGTTGCTCTCTTTTTTCTATTGTATAATTTTGGTTTTCTTGTAAAAAATCAGGTGTCCATAGTTGTATGGATTTATGTCTGGGTCTTCGACTTGATTCCACTGATCCGCCTGTGGATATTTATGCCAATACCATGCTGTTTTTATTACCATATCTCTGTAGTAGAGCTGGAAATCAGGGATGGTGATACCTCCAGAGAAAAACAATTTTTAAAAATTGTCTATTACTGTATATTCAGAGTGAGCATATCAGTCTCTCATGGTTGATTCTGCTCTTAATATTCAAATCTCAAAACAGACCTGGAGTCAAAGCCTGGTTCCCTAAGTACATGGTTCATCTACTGACTTGATAACCAGTCAAATAGTGGTAAAACATCTTAATCTTGCCGGGCGGTGGTGGCGCACGCCTTTAATCCCAGCACTCGGGACGCAGAGCCAGGCGGATCTCTGTGAGTTCGAGGCCAGCCTGGGCTACCAAGTGAGTTCCAGGAAAGGCGCAAAGCTACACAGAGAAACCCTGTCTCGAAAAACCAAAAAAAAAAAAAAAAAAAAAAAAAAAACATCTTAATCTTACTGTATCCTGCTACTACCTGAGTGTTACAAATGTTTCCACTGAAATAAAACAAGTGGCTTTTTTGTTTGTCTGTAACTTTCAAACAACACCTTATCACAGATGGGCAAGTTCCAGTCTAGAAACACAAGAAACATTAAAATACAGGGAGCATAATTCCTCTGAGGATTACTAGTTCTACCATAAAGAATGCCATTGAGGATGAATCATATGAAATCCCAAAGAATTGAGCAAATGATCATAAGAGTGTTCAACAAAAATTAATGAAGACATGAATAAATTTCAGATGTATTAAAGAAAACACTAACAGCTGAAGAATGTAAAAATGTCAATATGGGCTATGAAATAAGAAATTAATAAAGACATTAATGCTGAAAAATTCTGAGCTCCAAGAGCTCAGAAAACAATTCCAAGATTTGACAAATAGGATTATATAAAGTTTAGGAGCTTCTGCATGGCAAAGGACATGATTATTCAAGTAAAGAAAAAGTCTACCAAATGGGAGAAAAAATCTTTGTTATCTACATACCTGATAGAGCATCAGTATCTGAGATATATAAAGAATTCATAAAACTGAATGTCCAAACTAAACAACTCAATCAGTGAACAAGCTAATGAAGTGAGCACATACTTCTCAAAAAATTAGAAATGACTAATAAACATGAAAAAATTAAATATTCTTAATCTTTGGGGAAATGCAAACTATAATTACATAGAGGTTTTATCTCACCACTCAGAAAGACTGTCATAAGGAAAATGAATAACAAATTCTGGTGAGGATGTGAGGAAATAGAGTCTTTGCTTATGTGGATATAAAGTAGTCTAGCCACTATGAACAACAATATGGAATTTCCTCAAAAACCTAAAAATATGCTGGACAGTTGTGGTGAACACCTTTATTTTCAGTATACAGGAGGCAGAGGTAAATAGAACTCTGTGAGTTTGAGGTCTGCCTGGTCTACAGAGAGAGCCAAGGCTACACAGAAAAACCTGTCTCAGAAAACAAAAGACAAAACAAAACAACAAAAAAGTAAAATCATACCACATGCTATATAGTAAGAGAATTCTAAGTCAACATATCACACAGTTCCTTGAGCATCCATTTATTGCAATTTAACTCACAATAGACAAGTTATGGAATCAGCTAGATAGTTATGTTGTCTTTTGTTTCTGTTTTTCTGTTTTGTTTGGTTTTGTGTGTGTGTGTGTGTGTGTGTGTGTGTGTGTGTATGTGTGTTATAAAATATGGAGTTTTGTTCAGTTGTAAGGAAGAACGAAATTATGTCATATGCTGGAAAATGTATGCAACTGGTTCTTATATAATGTGAGATTCATAAAGAGAAATGCCTCTTTTCCTTCATTTATGGATTCTTAATTTCATATGCTTACATTACTTATGTATGTGGAATAAAGGCAGAAGGCAGACTGGGGTTAGGAAGAAGGCAACTGAAATCAAGAGGGAGAGGGTGAAGAAAGGAGAATAATATAGGTGACAGCGGGTAAAGAACATGATTCCTGAAACAGCACTATGTACAATGACTATATACCAATAAAAGATAAAAAGTAAAAAAAGGGGAAGGGAAACAGTCAATGACTTCTATCAGTCACACTTCTATCTTCTTTTTCTGCTTCTGTTTCTCAAGTCCTGCCTTCCTTTGCTGGCTTCTCCACCGACCTTGGTGTGTTTGCTCCCTTCCTACACCAAGGAGCTGTTAGACCCCATTAGTTTGAATGCTCTTGGTTTCTCCTTGCATCTTGTCATCTAAACATACTCAATTTGTTTTAATGGCTTTGTCCTGCTCTCCTGCACACACACACAACACTCCTACTAGAGTCTAGGCTGGAGGAGAGCCAGGTGCCCAGGAAAGAGCAAGGGACAGGGCAGGTGAGGAGAAGGGTCGGTAGCAACTGGCTTGGGCTCTTTTCCAAGAAGACTGTGGTTTTCATGAGAAGATGCTGCCAGTTCTTTAGATTTGCTGTTGAATTTCATTTGGAGGCACATTTGCAGTTTGAACATTTGAACCTCAGGCTTCCAGTAAGGTCTCTCAGTAGCCAGATGGATCTGCTATACCAACCTCAGTTGAAGCTGATTCAAAACAAAGTATCACTTCAATGGAATATAATTTCTCCAAATCATTGTTGAAAATACAGATGAGTCTTTTGGGGGGAATCCCCAGGCCTACTTCACTGTGAAGGACCACATCTTTTGGCACTGGAAAATTTTGTTATCGGTAGAGACTCAGTCTCCTGTTCTATTGTGAAGAGCTGCCATCTCTGCTATTGTTGAGATTCACAGACACCATGACTTGTTATATTACTGTGAAAGAACGTTTCATTGGATCTTTTTATTGGCTACTAATAAGTGTACAGTTATTTCTTATAACTTCATTCTCCTCAGTCCCCACTGACACCCCCTACTCATAAAGATTTTGATGATATGATTAATGTTTTGAACTCTTAAAAGGATCTATGAAAAAAATAAGAAATTCCTGTTGATTATTCATTTGAATTCACATTGTATCTTATTGGGGCCATTGTTTCATGTAGTATTAGTATGTATTATTACACAATAGCTTGTTAATAGGCCATGTGCAAGGTAATGAGCAATGGTTCAATGTCAGCCTTGAAGGGTATATTGAATAAAGTAGTTTTTCACAAGTCAGCATTGGTCTGGATACTAATTAACATTTCAGTATTGATTTGAAATATGGAATAGGGAGTAAGCTTATTAAATATGCAGATTACTCTTCATTGAGTAGGGGTGATTATTGACTTCAACCACACTTTCAGAATTTATGAGGACCTTGACAAATTAAGCAAGGTGATTATAAGTAAGATGAGGTTTAATGAGGACAAATAAGTGATGATTTATTCGTGTGTGTGTGTGCGTGCGTGTGTGTGTGTGTGTGTGTGTGTGTGTGTGTGTGTGTGTGTGTAATAGTTCAGAATTAGGGGATGAAAACAGTTTCAAAATGAGCCATCTGATAATCACAAATTTGAAATATGGCATGGTTGTTTATCAAGAAAATGAGTAGTTACCTAGTAGCATAAAATTGTCCAAGCCCTTTAAAGATTACTGTAGCCTCTTTAATAGTGAGAAAACAATGGAGCAGCTAATAGCTGCAAAAAGGTGATCAATAGATTCTGGGGATAAGAAATAAAGGAATTTATTCTTTAACTCAACAAGAGAATAGCTTAAAGGATGAAAAGGAACAGCATATTTATTACATGAAGAAAAGTCATGTTATGGGCAAGTGGCTAAGAGCGGAATGGCAAGCTTCTCTGAAACAGAGTTTGAGGCTATACCTGAGCCACATTTTCCTGGAGTTCCATTTTATAAATCAAGCCAGTTTTTCTGGAAGGTGCATGTACCATAAGACACCCCTAATCCAGTCATGCAGGGCCAGTGGGTGTGCCTCTCTGAGTTCTTGTGTAATTCTGGAGGATTTTTTTTTTCTTAACAGAGGTGAAAAATGATCATTTCCTGTGAGTGCATGAAAATTAATGAAGTATTACATATATTTTTAAGGATATAAAAATTCAGAACCCCACTGTTCTACTTCTGTAATCTGATGGATTATTTGATAAAAAAGATATACTGTCATTCTAATTTACATTTTGGATTTTTCTTCTAAGGGTTTCTTCTGTCTTTAGATGCAAAGAACCCAACAGCATGGAAAAAAACGAAGATAGCACTTCAGTGTATGAGACAATGTTTCCATTAAAGATACCTGGAGTGGGCTCTTCATGAGTTACCCCATAAAGGCTAGTCAACTGATCTTCAAGTAGACAGCTGATTCCTTCCATTGAAATTATTTGCCTAAATCTTTTCGAAGCCAGAAATTCAGTATTGTCATTAAGCTAAAGGAGCCTCTTTTATGAGCCTTCTCTCACTAATAGGCCCAATGGTTGCCTGCGTTCCAAATGTCACTGCATTAGTAATGTCACTACATCAGCTCATGGAGCTGTGAAATATGAGCCAGATTTTGTTTTGGTTTTTCCTAGTGGACAATTTGTTTCTCTCCATGTTCTCCTCTCTCTGTCTCTCTCTGTCTCTCTGTCTCTGTCTCTCTCTGTCTCTCCCTCTCTCTTTCTGTCTCTCTCATTCTTTGACTGAAAATAAATATTTATCATACAATATATTCTGATCACAATTCCCCTTCTCTACCTCCTGCAATATCTTCTTCACATCCCCACCCATCCAACTCCATACATTCTTTTTCTATCTCCTTAGAAACAAACAAGCAAATAAAAACAAACCAGAACTTTAAAAAAGAAAGATAAGGCACATGCACATACACAAAAACCTATAGAAACACAAAATCAGAAACAATAATATACAAGAAAAAGGCCAGTAATACTTTTAAAAAATGCGACAAGAAAAGCAGAATAAGACAAAAATTCTACAAGAATACCATTGAGTTTATTTGTGTTGGCCAACTAGGCATGGGATGGATCCTATACTTAAGCGTGTTTTATATACTCTTTGCCTCCATTGGGGAAAGTCATTTTTCCTTCACATGTGATTGTCAGTGGGAAACAAATTCTTAGATGGGAGCTTGAGTCTACCTCCCCCTCTCAGTGCTGGGACCCCGTCTGGCTTGAACTTCTTCCGGCCTTGGCTATGCTGCCACATTCTCTATGAATTCATAGGTGAGTCCGTTCTTTTATATCTGGAATACATTGTTTCCCTGGTGTCATTCATCCCCTCTGGCTCTCAGAATCTTTCTGCTTCTTCTTATATAGATCCCTGAGCCCCAAGGGGAAGGGTTTGATGAAGACATCCCATTTAGGACTGTGTTCCAAAGTTCTCAACTCTCTGCACACTGTGCAGTTGTAAGTCTCTGTATTAGTTCCCATATACTGTAAGAGGAAGCTTCTCTGATGATGGCTGAGTGAGACACTGATCTATGAGTATAGCAGAATGTTATTAAGAGTCATTTTATTGTTATTTTCCTTTAGTAAAACAGTAGTATTTGTTTTTCACCTAAACCCATGGCTTATCTATTCTCAAGTTCTTAGTCACCTGGGCAATGTCAGGCGTGGTTCCATCTCATGGAACCAGAGAGTGGTTGCTAACTCCCACAACGTTGGTGCTATTATTGCACCAGTATTTCATTTAATCAGGTCACCATTGCAGATAACAGGGTTGGTATCTGGATTGGTGGTTATTTTCATACTCTGGTAGCATGCAGAGTACTTTCCAGTACAATGAACACAAGTGAGTAGGGGTGAAGGCTATAGTTAGGCACTTCTTAACTTCTCCATATCCTTTGGGTTGGGTTGTATTCTGCAATGGGGCCTTTTCATCATTTTGTGGAGAGTAACTAATAACCTTGGCAATAGTGTGGAATGTGTGCGGGTTTCTATGGGGCCACTTTAGCAAATAATCCAATTGGAAGTATATTTTCCTGGCACTGAAAGTTTCATTTTGTAGTAAAAGGTGTCAGTTCGGGGTTTTGTCTCCCTCATTTGGTTACTCCATTTACATTTCTAATGCTTTATGTATATATTTTAAGAATGCTCTGTAATAGTAGATTTATAGCTGCCCCCCTCAAATGGCCTTTCACATTAGTTGTCCCCCATATATTCTACTATGTACTCCCATTTTCCCCACCACTCCTCATTTAGTCCTCCTACTCCAGTTTCCTCTCTGTCTCTCCACACTATATAATGTATTTACCTTCGTTTAGGACATTCTCTCCCCACCCTCAGCTAAGCCTAAACCCCTGTGATTATACTGATTACATTATGTCTATCAACAGGTTAAACACTAACATCCATATATAAAAGAATACATACAATATTTGTCTTTTGCAGTGTGTGTTAACCTCACTCTGAATAATTGCTTCTGCCTCTGTACATTTACCTAGGGATTTTATGATTTTGCCCCCACCACCAGGGGAACAGTATCTCATGCATAAATGAAACATTTTCATTATCCATTCATAAGCTGAGAGACATCTAGGCTGTTTCCAGTTACTGGGTCTTATGAGAACATCAGCAATGAACATGGATTAGCTAGTGTCTCTTATAGTAGGATGTGGAGTTCTTTGGGAGTATGACCAATTGGTTTAGCTGGATCTTGAGGTAGATCTATTCCTGGATTCCTGAGGAAAAGTAACATTGATTTTCATCATGGCTGTAAGAGTTTGCGCTTCTATCAGCAATGGATGAGTGTTCATCTTACTCCACATCCTTGCTAGTATGAACTTTCATTTGTTTTATTGACCTTAGCCATTCAGACTGGCTTAAGATGAAATCTCAAAGTAGTTTTGATTTGCATTTCCCTGATGACTAAGGATGTTTAATGTTGCTTTGTTTTTTAGCCATGTGTAGTTCATCGTTTGAGAATGCTCTGCTTAGTTCTGTATTCCATTTTTTAAGTTGAGTTACTTGTTTTCTTGATGCCCAGTTTTATTTTTTTAATTCTTCTTGGATTTTAGATACTGACCCTTTATTGGCTCTATGATTGGTAAACATCTTTTCCTGTTCTGTAGCCAGCTGCTTTTTCTGAATAATGATATCCTTTGCCTGGCAGAAGACTTTCAATTTCATGAGTCCTATTTATTAATTGTTCTTAGAGGTTGTGATTATTGGTATGCTGTTCAGAAAGTCTTTTCCTGTACCAATAGATTCCAGCTTATTCCCCATTTCTCTTCTATCAGATTGAGGGCATGTGGCCTTATGCTGAGGTCCTTGATACATCTGGAGTTTTGCATTGGGTGATACATATGCAGCTATTTGCATTCTTCTGGATGTAGCCATCCAGTTTGACCAGCACCATGTTGTGAAGATGCTGTCTTTTTTTCCTTCTTTGTCAAAAACCAAGTGTCCATAGGTGTGGAAACTTATGTCTTGATGTTTAATTTGATTCCATTGTCAATGAGTCTACATTTATCCCAGTACCATGCTGCTTTGATTATGATAGCTCTGTAGTACAATTTGAGATCAGCGATAGTGATAACTCCAGCAACTATTTTATCACTCAGGATTGATTTAGCTGTTCTGGATTTTTTTGTTTGTTTGTTTCTATATTAAGCTGATTTTATTTTTACTTTCATGTCTTGAATTTTTGTCGTCATTTCATTCCAGTTTATTGTTTTTCATAGACTTCATTAAAGGAATTATTTATACTCTCTTTGTGATCTTTGAACATATTCATTAATTGTTATTTTGAAGTCCTTGTCTTGTGCTTCAGCTACATTGCATTTCTCAGGGTCTATGTAGCAGGATTACTGGGTTCTGGTGAAGGCGTGTTATTTTGATTGATCATGTTTGTGTTTTTTGCACTGGTGTCTAGGAGTTTGGGGTTAGGATGCTTCATGTGTTTCTAGGTGTTGATATCTGGTTTTGTCTTTGTGGGGTGGGTGTTCTGCTCCTTGGTTATGCTGCCCTCTCTGGATCTTATGAATGTATGGTAGCTGTGGTTTGTCTGGTAGAGAGTGCTTCTACAGGCTGGGTTGGTAGTAGAAAAGAATAGAAGAGGGACAGGAAACAAGGCTGAGAAGAGGTTTAGGAAAAAACTAAGGGGGTCCTGTCCATACCAAGATGTGGGTTTCCCAAACATTTGGAGGTATTGCGGGAAGAAGGGATCCTGCAAGTAGGTGGAGAAAGGCAAAGATTAATCAATAGAAACAGAGATGAACACGCTAAGGGGACCTCGGGTACTCTGAGTCTGAGTCTCCAGTGAATGGAGTTGAGGTTGGAGGAGGGGCTCCTGAAAACAGGCTCTTACCAGGCTAAAGAATGGAGAAATTATAATGATGGAGGACTGGAAGGATAGTGTGAATCACCTTACCAGAGTCACTGTCAGGTATGGCCACTGGGGAGTGCGTCCCAGGTAGAAAGTATTTCTGGGTATCTGTGGCTGAAGCAAGGAATAGGAACAGGCTAGACAGGAAGGCTGAAAGGGTTCACAGAAAGGAGGAAAAGTGAGTCTGCAGAAAGGTTCTTTGGAGTCCTCAGAAAATGGAGATAGGATGGGAGAAGAACACCTGCAAGTAGTCAGTTATGGGGCTGAGGATGATAATGGAGTACAAACCAGACTCTGGAAACCACATTTCTCTTCTGACGTGAAGAAGACTTGTCATTCTGCCATGTACTTTTCCTATCCTTCTACAAACTTGTTTCTGAGGAGATGGGGGAACTTTCCTGAGGAGGAGATGTTAAAATGAGCAATGGGGTTACCTAGAGAATATGGCCACTGGCCATCCTACCAACAGGAAAGGAGAAAATCCTGAGAGGGTGTTCATTCCGTGCTTCTGAAAGAAGAGCATATGTACTCCCTCTCCTCCTAATGATCCAAATATTCACCAGAGGGGGAAAACAAAGTTCATTTATCTGTAACAATAATCAGTATTAACTGGTGGATGTTCCTTCCATATTCTTGTTATTTTAATCTCTTCTGTACTTCTTAAAACCACCTGTTCTTTCTGTATAGTCCAATTGTTTCATGTAACAGTGAGTGGGGAGGTTTTCTGTTTCATCTTCCTTCTGACACCCCATCCAGAAATCATGCAGCAGACAAGTCCTTCTCCTCTACATGGCTGCTCTTTTACGAGCATGCACTCTTCTCTGTTCCAGGTCCCAAGACCGTCGGAGTCATGGACTATGCCCTCTGCTTCTCCAAATGCCTTTCTCGGTGCCATTTGCTTGGATTCCCTTTTCTATTTTCCTGGCATCTGAATTAATTTCACAGACAATGCAAAATGTTTTGGCAGAGAACTCACTGGAGGCATTCTAACACTTCAAAGCTAATTTTGTTACAGAGGAAGTTCCCAAAACCTCTCTCAGAAGTGTAAACTATACCAACTGAGTGGCTCACTATACATAGCGAATGTGTGTCTGATTCTTTTGAGTAAAACTTTAATAGGAATACTGGCTTTCTACAATGAAAGTAATGTTTTAGAAAGAATAGATGAAAAAATGAGCCTGGTTCATTATTGACTGTTTTTCCAGACAGAAAACTTCATAAGAACCAGAAATTTGTATCATTATAAGATAGTCAAAGAGGTGATATTTCATAAAATGTTGCCTGAATATGAATGTAACCCAGGGTTAGAAACAGTGAGGAAACAGTCCTTTATAGTCTCAAAGGATAAGAGTCCACCTGGTCCAATGAAGCAGCTTGGTATATAAATACTTCCCAATATATGGAGAGGGGATAAATGGAGACATGAAGAAATGCAATGTTGGCTTGCACTGTGAACGTAGAAGAGGCAAAAGACTGCTTCTGAAAAGAAAAAAAAAGACAATCTAATTCTTGTAAAGCTCTTGAGAGCTAAAATGTCTCAATGACTGCTCTAGAAACATAAAGAGACACAGAAAACACTAATTAATGACACAGAGGATATGCCCTAAACTATACACTCAGTATATATATGAAGAACATGAAGAACATTCTACCTATGGGTTAAAGTGGAAATGGGCAAAAGATTTAGAAAAAAATTGTCTAGGTAAAAATGAGGAGATGATGGGGAACAAAAAGACAAAGGTGATGAGAGGCTGCAAGATTTAGACGGTGTCAGGTACAGAACCTAATAACTGTTTAGAGGAAGGAGCAGCAACACAGACAGAATGGCCACAGGAAGAAAGAGCAGTTAGTGGAGAGCATCTAATTGTCAGGAAAATGAGGGGACGGCAATTACAGAATGCATAAGAGGGAGCAACACAATAGTAATGGTAATAATAAAGTTGATAAGTACAACCTCATAATCAGCACTTAGGAGCTAATCACTAAGAACAGTGTCTTATATGCAGTATCTAATTCAAACCTCCAACCACCTTCATACAGAAGCATCATCTGCTTGTGTTTAATAGGGAAAGAAATTACATTTAGAGAAGTTTAAATAATTTGTTCACAGATTAAAACGCAAATTAAAACATTATGTCTTTAAGCCTATGCCTTTGCAAACTAAGAAGCTGCCCAATTCAGGGCCCATGGTCATGCCTCTCAGTGGAGTCTACCTGGTCTCACCTCCTCAGTCTCATTTACCAAACCTCACCAGTATAGACCTATTACACAAGACTTTTTACTCGCTTCTTGAGTCTAAGTAACACATTTCTACTGGGATTTTTCATTGTAAAATTGGGGTCATTTTACATGCTGAAATATCTACTTCTGAGCTCTGTGCATGAGATCTTCGGCTGCTGCAGCCGAATGGACAGCAGACGGTACTGGGCAGGTTCTTTATGGGTCACTGGTGAACCTTTCCAACTGCTACAGAATTCGGAAGAGGCAACTCAGAAAGTATGGGCAGGGAGGCTTGTGCTGGATAGGGGGGTGAGTGTCATAGACCATGTCTGTCTTTTCCCTCTGTTAGCCCTTTGCTTGCAGTATCTAGTGCCAATCCTATGAGGCATGTTTCATTTCTCTCTCTGCCCTGAAGAAATATCCCTTCTGATGTAGTAACTTGAGTTGATTATTCCATTCTCTACAAAATGGGATTTGAATTACAATTCCCCAAAGCCAGGCTGGCAGCTCCTTTCTGTCATCGGTTGGTGAGTATTCCATACAAACAGCCTCTTTTTCATTCAGAAAGAAGAAGGAGATGGCCTGAAGGTCTATGGAAGTGACTGGAAATGTTTATGTAGGTAGCATCTATGCTTGGAAGGAAATCACATGAAAATGGAAATAAAAGCTCACTGCAAAGGAATAGGGCATTAAATTTCAAATAAATAGTTAATAATCTTATATTTTAAAAATGTAACCATTCAGTAACATATCTATTGTAACATGATTTTGTTAATGTCACATCATTCCCAAAGTTTGTTGTGGAGACACTGAAGAGCATTCGCTCTCTCATGTTCATACAACAATAAATTTAGGAGGGAATCAGACATTACTTCTTTCTACCCATATGCCCAAATCTGGTGTTCAGTAAAGGGCCAGCTTGAGTCTGCTAGGAAACAAGTCCACCAAAAGAAATCCCTCCACATCATAAAAAGGGGCACTGTAGAGAAGAGTGCCACCACTGCCCTTGATTCCTACAAGAACAATAGCCAGCTTGGACTATGGTACCACTCAGGAGGCAACTGTGTCCCTTTGCTTTATCCATTAGGAAACTGAGGCCCGTGGACCATCTGGCACAAGCAGCTTGAAAGCTACATTTCAGCTTAAATAGCACTGCAGTTGCTCTGTACTGTTTTTGGTATCAAGCCATTGCCTGTATCCGAAGTCATTTTAAATGTTTGAAGGGACTGTCAGTATTCACCCTTCTCATGGAAGGAGTTTGAATTATCCTAGATCCACTCAAATAGTTAAGATTCATTTTCACAGGACTGCCCTCAATGACATATATGTAACATGCATGTTAAATAACCAAGTAAAGCTTATCTGTCTTTCGTTGATGTTAATGGTAGTTTGAGGGGAGACTAGTAGGGAAGTTAAAAAGAATGATGGCAAGCTGTTGGAAATAGGCCGATTAGCACCTAAACTATTTTCTTCTTCTTTTTTTTTCCCTAACCATTCTCTAGCTAGAGTTCATCATACCACCATTTTAAGTCTAGGTAAATGAATTAGGGCATAAGGAGAAGGGGAGTCAGACTTAATGTCCATGATGAAAACATTGAGTTTGTATGTGCATGTGAGTTTGACGGAGGAAAGTAGAATCACAAATTACTCTGAAATTCTGTCACCATTCTTTCTGTGGCTTTGGAAACATTGCCTACAGGGGCCAAGGAGGGAGGGAGGGGGTAGGAGTGGTAGAGAGGATCCCTAGCCAAGGGTAATTAATTTATGTTGAATGATGCTGCGACTGTTTTGTGTTTTGATACAGTGATATATATATATATATATATATACTGGGATATATTCAGCTTTTGAATTTTAGATATAATAGTCTGAAGATGCCAGCTTATAATAACCTACTCTATTTCTTTCAGGGGCTCATCTACATAGATCACAGCACTCCTGTCTGTGCTGGCTCCTCAGCCAGCCTCTGGCCCCATGATAAGCTAACTGTAGTCTCTTCACTCCACTGTAATCACTAAAGTTTTGTCACCTTTGGTGTTACTGTGATGTGTTATAATGCAACAGTGCTGAATCAGACAAGCTGTAATTTTTATTGCAGTCATTTCTCAAGAAAAATTTACAAGCTGAACTTGATATCAGGAGGGAGCACAAACATGCCTTTGTTCTAACTTACAAAATGCCCTGCTATTTGAAACTTGAAGAATGTTGGAAATAAAAAGTCTCTTTTCTGATATTAAGGACTTTACATAGGCAATATATTAAAATATTCCTTTACAAATTTATTGTGTGCAAAGCAGTTTCATCAACTAAACTGCTTATAGTATAACTGTATTCATGTTGTAAAACTAATATTTAAAGTGAAGTATGTCACAGAAACTTTATTATATTAAGTATTAAAAAGCTCAGCATTTTATTACAATTCTCTTTTATTGGAAGACTAAGAGGAAACATTAATTTATCAAACAATATTGTATTAATGTGACTATTTAGGAAACTACTTCTACATTTAGATGTGGTAATTTTATTTTATTTTATTTATTTATTTAATTTTTTTTTTTGTTTTTTGAGACAGGGTTTCTCTGTGTAGCTTTGCGCCTTTCCTGGATTTCACTCTGTAGACCAGGCTGGCCTCGAACTCACAAAGATCCACCTGCCTCTGCCTCCCAAGTGCTGGGATTAAAGGCATTCACCACCACCGCCCGGCTAGATGTGGTAATTTTAAATTCACCCTAGACTGTGACCACATTGTATCCAAACTGAAGGCCTCTGATAATTAAAATCAAGAGTGATGGCAGCTCTGCTGAGCAGCAACAAGTGGCCATTCTGTGCTGGTGGGTGTTCTAGGCAACCACAGTAAATGTCTTCTCCATCCAGAGACCCTCAGGCTTCTGTGGAGCTGTGGACGACTACCTGGCCTTTATAAAAGTTTGATAAATGAGAGCTTCTATTTTACCTACACAGATATATTTTGCTTCTTCCTGGCTTGTATCCTTGAGGGTTCTACTTTAGGGTACCCTCAACTACAAACAGGAAGTATATTTTAATACAGCTTTACTCCCGTTATTGAAATGAGTCTTCTTGAAGCAGAAGCACTATTGTCATAACATCCCCAAGATAATTATTTAACGACTCAGGAATCCTTTGCTCTAGGTTGTGCCCTGCTACTAGTATTCTGGTTTTCCATCTTTCCTTTGCTCTCAACTATTTATTTGTATTGGATTTTTAGTTTATTGTTTTACAAATAGTAGATTTAGTTTACTGATTATAGGAAATTCCAGAAAATTCTTTTCACCAAACAGTGCTTTTTAAATTTATCATTTATGTAACATATATGTAAAGTAAAAATGAATATTATAAAAATGTTATAAAACAGAAATCCAAAATTCAACAGTTCCCATTGAAAATTTGTATAAAAAGTATTCTTATAATAAACAGGGTACATAATTTTTGTTTCATCAATTTTGTGCATTCTGCAGATGAGTGAGCTGCAGGAGAATTCTCAGAACTTCATTTAATGCTAGCTTTAGCTTTAAGGACCTTCAGGATATCATTAGTTAACTCCATTTAAAAACACCCCAGAAGGTCAGAGATATGTATTACATGAGATTTATGGCCATGGTTGTGGATTGCCTTGGGCATTTATTCTTGTTTACAATATTGAGTAATGTTTCAAACGTCAGTTCCCCATTCCAGAGTCTGTAAGTTTGATGGACGTCAGCATCAGATGTGAACAGTGTGCCAAAGACATATCATTTCTTAAATATCCATCATTAGAGTTGGAGACCCAAATAAATTCAATGAATTCCAATGAGTATAGAGTGTTTTGTAGGTTAGAAAGTCCACAGGGCTCAATCAAACCTGAAGGAGGAAGATTGGCTAGGGAACTCTAGGAAGAGTTGGAGCGAGGCAGTGATAGTGATGGATAGACACAATCAAACTATATTATGTAAACAAATTGAAGTTTCAAGGAATAAATAAATGGATAACTAAAAATATTAATTATTTAGGAATTTCATACAATATATTATGATCATTTTTACCTCGCAGACCTACCCATACAACCTCTAACTCTTGTTAGATCCACCTTACCTCTCTACTCCTACAACCTCTAACTCCTTTCAAACACACATTACCACCCTACCCACACAAATTTGTGTCCTCTTTTTAAAATAACCATTTGGCTCCAAATTGTGTTCTCTCTGTATACAATCCTGGGTGAGGAACCATTCACTGTAGCATGGTCTAAGTACAGAAGGCACACCCTTAAAGAAAACTGATTTCCTCTCTTTGTCTCTAAGAAGCAATCAACTGTCTATATATCCTCTTTATGAGTGACAACTCATGAACACTTTCCTGCTTCATGCTAGAGGGTTTATTGGTCTGCTCTTGTGCGGATCTTGTACAAGCCATCACAGCTGTTGTGAGTTCATGACTGCAGCAGTCTTGACTGATGGGAAGAAACAGTTTTACTCTAGTCCTACCCAGCATTTGTTCTGCCCCTTCTTCCTCAATAGTCCCTAAGCCTTGGCGAGAGGAGGTGATATAGATGTACAATTTGTGACTGAGCACTCCCCCGACATTTATTCTTTGTACTCTTAATAGTTGTGACTTTCCTCATTAACCACCATTCAGTGCACAAAGAAACTTCACTAATCTATTGGTAGAAAGATAAAAATTTAAAGAATGTTTTGGTACTTCGTCCATTTATAAGAATGATAGTAGGCTTATGAACTCCTCAGCCGTGGGTTCTTGGCAAGATTTATAGTACAAGGCATGACTTTACTCTTGTGGAGCAGGCCCTAAGTTCAGCCAGAATGCAGGTGGTGGCTGCCGTAGCATTCTTGCCGCGACTGTACCAATGAGCCTGTCTTGCCATGCCAGTCATTACTACAGTTCACAGGGTTCACAGACGGGTAATAATGTTAGTGGCTCCTCCCACTCCCATTAGTCTGCAGAGTTTCTTCAATACTATGAAAGCGAGACAGCAGGTAACAAGCATCCTAGTTAGTACAAGCTTGAGCTCTCTTAGTGTGTAGGAAGGCTATTGATTTGGGTATGCTTATTTTGTAACCTGTCACACTTTGCTGAAAATACTTATGAACTCTCAAAGTTTGCTGGTGGTGTTTTTTGTGTTTCCTGTATATAAAATTATGTCATCTGCAAATTGGGATAGTTAGACTTGTTTCTTTCCTACTTGTGTATGCTTTATTAATTGCTCAAGCTAGGATATCAAGAACTACGTTGAACAAGAGTTGTAGAAGTGAATGCCCTTACCTTGTTCCTGATCATAGTGGGAATGCTTTGAGTTTCTACCCATTTAATGCAATGGCGGCCATCTATTTGTCTTAGGTAGCCTTTATTGTGTTCCAATACATTCCCTTCACATTTAGTCTCTCTAGGGTTATTATCATGAAAGGATTTTGGGTTTTCCATATCAATTGAAATGATTGTATAATTTATGTCCTTGAGTTCATCTGTAGTTAATTATATTTGTTGACTTATGTATATCAAATCATCCTTGAATCTCTGAAATGAAACCAACCTCATCATAGTGAATAATCCTTTTAATGTATGCATAAATATAGTTCATACATATTTTATGGAGAAATTTTTTATTAAGAATATTTTTTCATTCATTTACACACCAATCAAAGATTCCCCTCTTCCCTCCTCCTGACCCCCAGCCTCCCCCTACCCCACCCCACATCCCCCCCCCACAAGAAGGCAAGGCTTCCCATGGGGAGATACATCCAGTAGAGGCAAGTCCAAGCCCTTACCACTGCCTCGAGGCTGTACAAGGTGTCCCATCATAGGTAGTGGGCTCCAAAAAAGCCCCTCATGCACTAAGGATGGATTCTGATTCTACCGCCAGGGGATCTGGTCCCTTAAGCAGATCAAACTACACAACTGTCTCACTTAAGCGGATGACCTAGTCCAGTCCCATGCAGGCTCCACAGCCATTGATTCAATTTTCATGAGTTCCCACTAGTTTGGTTTGATCATCTCTGCAGATTTCTCCATCATGATCCTGATGCGCTAGCTCATAGAATCCCTCTTCTGTCTCTAACTGGACTCCTGGAGCTCTGCCTGGTGTTTAGCTGTGGATGTCTGCATCTGCCTCCATCAGTAATTGGAGAAAAACTGTGTGATGACAGTTAGGATATTCACTGGTCTGAACACTGGGATAAGCCAGTTTAGTTCAGGCACTCTCTTCACTATTTCTAGTATTCCAAGCTGGTGTCATCTTTGGGGATTCCTGGCAAATTCCTAGCACCGGGTTTCTTTCTATCCCCATGATATCTCCCTCCATCATGGTATCTTTCACATTGCTTTCCCACTCCATACTTGTTCCATCTTGACCATCCCATTCCCTTATGCTCTCATCCCCCATCCCCTATCCTCCATTGTCCACACCTCACCCCAGTTCACTCATGGAGATCTCATCTATTTCCTCTTCCCAGGGTGATCCATGTGTTCTTTGGGTCTTCCTTGTTAGCTAGCTTCTTTAGAGTTGTGGGTTGTTGTCTGATTATCCTTTGCTTTACTTCTAGTATCCATTTATGAGTGGGTACATACCATGTTTGTCTTTCTGAATCTGGGTTACCTCACTCAGGATGATATTTTCTAGTTCCATCCATTTGCCTTCAAATTTCATGATGTCGTTATTTTTCTCTGCTGAGTAGTACTCCATTGTGTATACCACATTCTCTTAATCCATTCTTTGTTGAGGAAACAATCCATCTAGGTTGTTTCCAGGTTCTGGCTATTATAAATAATGCTGCTATGAACTTAGTTGAGCATGTGTCCCTATGGTATGATTGAGCATTCCTTGGGTATATGCCCAAAAGTGGAATAGCTGGATCTTCAGGAAGATTGATTCCCAATTTTCTGAGAAACTGCCACACTGATTTCCAAAGTGGCTGTACAAGTTTGCATTCCCACCAACAGTGAAGGAGTGTTCCCCTTGCTCCACATCCTCTCCAACGTAAGTTGTCTGCAGTGATTGTGATCTTAGCCATTCTGACAGGTATAAGATGGTATCTCAGAGTCGTTTTGATTTGCATCTTCCTGATGACTAAGGATGCTGAGCAATTCCTTAAATATCTTTCAGCCATTTGAAATTCTTCATTTGAGAATTCTCTGTTTAGCTCTATAGCCCACTTTTTAATTGGATTGTTCGTTATTTTGATATCTAGTTTCTTGAGTTCTTTATATATTTTGGAGATCAGCCTTCTGTGAGATCTGGGGTTGGTGAAGATCTTTTCCCACTCTGTATGTTGTTGTTTTGTCTTATTTACTGTGTTCTTTGCCTTACAGAAGCTGCTCAGTTTCAAGAGGTCCCATTTATTAATTGTTGCTCTCAGTGTCTATGCTACTGGTGTTATATTTAGGAAGTGGTCTCCTGTGCCACTGTGTTCAAGACTACTTCCTTCTTTCTCTTCTATCAGATTCAGTGAGCAGGATTTATGTTGAGGTCTTTGATCTACTTGGACTTGAGTTTTGTGCATAGTGATAGATATGTATCTATTTGCAATCTTCTACATGTTGACATCCAGTTATGCCAGCACCATTTTTTGAAGATGCTTTCTTTTTTCCATTGTATAGTTTTGGCTTCTTTGTCAAAAATTATATGTTCATAGGTGTGCGGATTAATGTCAGTGTCTTCAATTCAATTCCATTGATCCACATGTCAGTTTTTATGACAGTACCAAGCTGTTTTTATTACTATAGCTCAATAGTAGAGCTTGATGTCAGGGATGGTGATGCCTCAAGTGGTGGCTTTCTTGTGTAGGATTCTTTTAGCTATCCTGGGTTTTCTGTTTTTCAAAATGGAGTTGGGTATTGTTCTTTCCAGGTCAGTGAAGAATTGTGTTGGGATTTTGATGGGGATTGCATTGAATCTGTAGATTGCTTTTGGTAAGATTGCCATTTTTACTTTGTTAATCCTACCTACCCATGAGCATGGGAGATCTTTCCATTTTCTGATATCTTCTTCAATTTCTTTCTTCAGGGACTTAAAGTTCTTCTCATACAGGTCTTTCGCCTGCTTAGAGTTACCCCAAGATAGTTTATATTATTTGTGGCTATTGTAAAGGGTGATGTTTCTCTGATGTCTTGCTCATCCCATTTATCATTTGTATATAGAATGGCTACTCAGTTTTTTTAGTTAATCTTATATCCTGCCACATTACTGAAGGTGTTTGTCAGCTGTAGGAGTTCCCTGGTAGAATTTTTGGGGTCACTTATGTATACTATCATATCATCTGCAAATAGTGAAAGTTTGACTTCTTCCTTTCTAATTTGTATCCCCTTGATCTCTTTTTGTTGTCTTATTGCTCTAGTTAGAACTTCAAGTACTATATTGAATAAGTATGGGGAGAGCAGATAGCCTTGTCTTGTTCCTTATTTTAGTGGAATCGCTTTGAGTTTCTCTCCTTTTAATTTGATGTTGACTGTCAGCTTGCTGTAAATTGCCTTTATTATGTTTAGACATGTTCCTTGTATTCTTGATCTCTCCAAGACCTTTATCATGAAGGGGTGTTGGATTTTGTCAAAGGCCTTTTCAGCATCTAATGAAATGATCATGTGGTTTTTTTTCTTTCAGTTTGTTTATATGGTGTATTACATTGACAGATTTTTTTGTGTGTTGAACCATCCTTGCATCCCTGGGATGAAGTCTACTTGATCATGGTGGATAATTTTTTTTGGTGTATTCTTGGAGTCGGTTTGCCAATATTTTATTGAGTATTTTTGCATCAATGTTCATGAGGGAGATTGGTCTGTAATTCTTTTTCTTTGTTGCATTCTTGTGTGGTTTGGGTATCAGGGTAACTTTAGCCTCATAAAAAGAGTTTAGGAATGTTCCTTCTGTAACTATTGTGTGGAACACTTAGAAGAGTATTGGTACTACTCTTCTTTGAAAATCTGGTAGAATTCTGCGCTGAAACCATCTGGTCCTGGACTTTTTTTGTTTGGGAGACTTTCAATGACTGTTTCTAATTCCTTATGGGTTATTGGTCTATATAAATAGTTTATCTGGTCTTGATTTAACTTTGGTATGTGGTACCTATCCAGAAAATTGTCCATTTCTTTCAGATTTCCAATTTTGTGGAGTACAGGTTTTTGAAGTATGATCTGATGATTCCCTGGATTTCCTCATTATTTGTTGTTATCCCTCCCTTCCCATTTCTGATTTTGTTAATTTGGATGCTCTCTCCCTTTGCCTTTTGATTAGTTTGGATAAGGGCTTGTCTATCTTGTTGATTTTCTTAAAGAACCAACTATTTGTTTCATTGATTCTTTACATTGTTCTCTTTGTTTCTATTTTATTGATTTCAGCTCTCAATTTAATTTTTTTCTGGCGTTTATTCCTCCTGGGTGAGTTTTCTTCTTTTTGTTCTAGAGATTTTAGGTGTGCTATTAAGCTGCTAGTGTGACATTTCTCCAACTTCTTTATGTGGTCATTTAATGCTATGAATTTTCCTCTTTGCACTGATTTCATAGTGTCCCATAAGTTTGAGTGTGTAGTACATTCATTTTCATTGAATTCTCATGGAGAATTTTTAAGCCCATGTTCACTAAGGAGTTTGGCTGATAAATCCCTTCCTTGGAGCTATTGTTGGATCTTTGTATTTTGTTGGTGATTCTGGCTTCTACAAATAGTTTGTAACTGTTACTTCCATTTCTAATTTATGAAATAATATGAAGATTATTGGTGTTAGTTTTTTTTTCTTTGAACATTTGGTAGAATTCTGTACTGAATCCAAGCCCTAGGTTTTTTCTTCTTAGTTCAGAGACTGTTAATTATTGCTTCAATCTCATTGATTTTTAAAGATCTAAGTTATTTACTTTACATTGACTAAACTTCAGTAGGTATTATACATCTGGAAATCCACTTACTTCTTTTAGATTTTTCCACTTTAATGGAATATGACTTTTTGAAGTATGTTCTCACTATTGTATGAATGTCTTCAGTGTCTATTGTCATGTTTTCCTTTCAATCTCGAATTTTGTTAATTTGGGTCTTCTCTTTCTTTTTGTTAAACTGGCTAAGTTTGTGATTCTTTTTCTACATTTCAAAGAACAAAATCTGTTCTACTGATTCTTTTCATTTTTAAAATTTATATTTCCTTAATCTCAACCTTAATCTTCACTGGTTTTCTCCATGTACTTCCTTTGGGATTGGTTTGTTACTGTTTCTCTAATTTTTATGATTCTTTATCAAGTTGATTATTTGGGATCTCTCTAAATTTTTAATGTGAGCACTTATACTTATAAACTTCCTTGTTAAGATAACTTTCACTTCTCTCCCAGCTTTGGATACATTGTGTTTATATTGTTACTTAATTCTAGTGATATTCTGGGAACTTTGAAAATTTTCCTTCTTAATTTCTAAATGATCCATCATCACTAAGTTCTATGTTGTTTACTCTCCATGAATTTATGTACTTTATACGGTTTCTCTTGCCATTCACATCTAGTTTTATCATCGCATTGTGGTCAGAATACAGGTGATAGTTTCAATTTTTCTGTTTGCCGAGATTTTCTTTTTATTCTAGTATGTGATCTCTTTTAAAGAAAGTTCCATGGGGTGCTGAAGAGAATGTACATTTTTTAGCATTTGGGTGGAATGTTCTATAGATGTCTGTTAGGTCCATTTGATCTATGATGCTATTTAATTCCAGTGTTTCTTCATTCATCTTTTGGACAGTTGATCTGTCAAATGCCGAGAGTGAGATATTGAAGTCATTCACTATTATTTTGTTTGGATTAATCCATTATTTTTAATCTTGTGGTGTTTGCTTTAAGAAGTTGGATGAGCCTATAATTTGTACATATATATTTATTTAGAATTATAATTTTTCTGATGGATCAATCCCTTTCAATGAGTATGAAGTAACTCTCTTTATCTCTCCTGATAAGAATTGGTTTGAAATCTGTTTTGCCAGATGTTAGAACAGCAGCACTTGATTGCTTCCTGGTTTCCTTTGCTCAGAGTCCTTTTCCCTTCTTTTTACCATAAGGTACATTTCTTGGAGGCAGCAGAAAGAAGGGTTCTGTCCTCTAAACCAAACTATTTTGTCCTTTGATGTAAATTGTGATGATCAATACTGACCACTACTGGCCCCTAGACTATGCTTCTGTTGCTTTTAAAGGGTCCATCATTTTCATGTGAGTTACCGGCTCTACTTGTACATGGAGTTTTTTTTAAACTTTGTTCTGCAGGCTGTGGATAGCCCAAACAATGTCTGCCCAGTCCAAGTTGCTGTGTTCCCACAGTGTTGATGGCTGTGTGGTACCCAAGGTTCTATTCAGAGTTTGTGGTAACCTTCAAAGTTACAGCTTCATCTTTCCTGTTCTGGCACCAATAACACCCATGGCAGCATTCACTGGGAACCCCTTCTATGAAATCCTTACCAATCCACCTTTGTAGATTTTCTGGTAAGAGTCTTTTATCTCCATTTGCCTGAGGGGAGATACCACTATGGTGATGGAAGATATTTTCAATCAGTCTTCTAAATGTAGAGAATGTTGTTTGGTCCAATGGAAGAAGGGGTGTATTCTGTTAAACCAAGAACTGCAAGGAGAAAAGACCAAATCCATGATTGTCTGATTAAAGCAAGCTGCATTTTGGGGTGCACCCAGGGCTTGACAGCTCTCTCACCCTAAGTCTTGATTTAGGAAGGCAGCCACTGCTGGCCTCCTGAAGTCCTGTTTATAGGAAAGATGGGGTGTTTACAGAGGTGAGAGAGTCGGCTGTTGCACACTGTTAGAAAGACACAATGAAGGGGAAGGAACAAGGGTGAGGATAGTTTGAGTGATGATCAAGTCAAACCCAGGATTTGGAGAAGTAGCAGATGGAGTGATTAAGCATTCCTGTTCCCTGTAGTTCCCAAACTATAATCAGCCACTGGATTTACTTGGCTTCTATTCTACAATCTTACCTGGAAATAAAAAATAGATTTTTCTTTAAAAAAAAAAATCAAGGAAACTAGCCATGCAACCTTAGACAAAGAAATACTATTTCTAGCTCAAAGATTGTTTTGAAATTCTGGAGTATTATCATAAAAACTGAAAATATATTCAGTATGAAATGTGTCCCATCTGAATTTAACCAGAGCAGTCTTTTGACTGTCTTTGTCTCTCTATTTCCTTGCTCTGAGCACCCTCTTCCTCTTCTTCCTTTCCCAGTTATCTGCACACACACACACACACACACACACACACACACACACACACACACACACACACAAACACACACACACACACACACACACACACACACACACACACACATACACTCACATACCCTAGATAAAATATAACCAAGGAAACAGAGAAACACCAGCACCTTCAAGTGGAAACATGACCTTCAGGGTCTCATGCCCTGTATTTGAATCCCGGCTCTGTTCCTCATTGGCTATGTCACACTGCCCATTTAATCTCATAACCCATCTTATCTGGAACTTGGGTGAAATAGTTCTGAATGTAAGGCATTCCAGTGTGGATAATATATGTCACTTGCTTGTCATTATATATTATCCATGTAGTAATGAGTATCATAAATACTAGATTTTACATATTTACTAGACTTCAAAACATGCTGTTTATGTAAAACACAATTATGTTATAAAAGCTTTAAAGCCTTGTCACAGAGGGAGACAGACGAACAAGTTAATTTGTCACTACTAATTTGCCTCTACTTTGATGAGATAGCTCCATTTTCCCCCATGAAGCCTCTACACACAACGAAAGCATTAGTACTAAAACCTTCACCTTCACTTTGCTAATGATGTTGTATCTTGATAATTTGTCATATGTAACTTAAAGCAGTTCTCCTTAAGCATTACATTTCAATATTAAGAACCGAGAGGTTAAGAAAAGTTGTTTGGTGTCTAGCTTTGGGTGAATGGCCCTTTTGTTCCTTCAGCTGTATTTCTATGTAACAATACTCAGCACTCTTTCTTATGTCTCTCTTCTCTCCCAATAACCAAGGTCTCTTCAGGATCTGTCCAAGCAAACAGATATCCCTTACGGCACAGTCTTGGACTCCGCAGTGTATCAGCATGTCCGCATGAAGGGGCTGAATCCTTTTGAGAGGGACAGCATGTATTCCCAGATGTGGAGAATGATCAACCGAAGCAATGGGTCAGAGAACAACGTTCTGGAGTCCCAAGCAGGCATCCAAAAGGTACCATGCACTTCATTCATAGTCCTTAGCAGATTGTCTTCAACATGGTCATGGCTAAGTTGACATTTCTTTCTTTCTCTTTTATTATAATTCTGACAATGAATTTTCAGGTAAATTATATTTTTATTGTTTTAAAGAAGGTCTCATGCAACTCATATTCTCATAGAGAAATTACTAGGTCCCCTGTGATGTCTTTCCCTTGGAAATGGCTTTCCCTTGGAAATCCAAAACTAAAAGCTGATGCTGTCATTTTGTTTAGAAAAGGATTAAGGACTTACAAACATGGTGACTAAATAAGTTTTCCCAAATCCCATTCCAAATCCCATTCATGTTATCCAATTCATTTAAATGACTCACGGTGCTTTCTACACGGCATTTGCTTATAAGACTAAAACTTTATCTTTACTTGTGATTATCTAAAGCTATTTGGAAGAAAAGTTTAATCTTGTCAATAAATACAATTCCTGTGAATGACTGATTCTGTTTTCCAAGGTGAAAATCTTTATCTGCTTATTTTTCTATAACCATCATTTAGAAGTAGATATATTTAAAAGGCTTAGAAAGGCTTTTACACATTTGCAAAAAAAAAAAAAATTAAGAGCTATTCTTCATTCTGGATGTAGTTTATTTGCAAACATGCACAAGCAATTCAGCTCCCAATAGCCTCCATGAAAGAACTGGGTAATTTTTTGCTTAAAATTATAACCGGTGGTTTACTGTGGTTGGCATTCATTAGGTAATCATTGAATAAACAAATGAAAAAACAAAAAAATGAATGAATATCAATAACAGAAAGAGTAATGCTCACTTTTTCTTTATGACCTTCTATATCAGAATAGTTCTGACTCCAAGTCTGAGCTTCCTGCTCAGAAGGCAAGCACACTGCTGGAGAAGGATTTTATTATTCTTGTTCTGGTACGGCTCTCAGCCTCTGGGATCAACCTAAATCATCTTTGCTGAGGCCATATTGGTGTCATTGTCTTGAGAACAGATGCTGATTATGTCATCTTCTTTACAAATATTAACAATGCTTATGAGAATGTGAACATTCTTAGCATGTCAGGAGTAGCCTTTAAGGAAGGAAGTACATGATCTTGATCTATTCAGAGAATTGTCTGATGTCTTTGCCCTCATTATATAAATCCAAAGCGTTGGCCAAATCTAAAGGCCAAAGCGTTGATTGGAAATATGACTTTTCTTGTCTTCGTCAAAAGGACCCTTGGCTCCTGGAAGATTAACACGGCATCAACAGAGTAGAAGGCTAGGAGTGGACCGTGGACCAGTGTGTGGTTAAGCATGTATATTGAGGGAAGGAAGAAAGGGTGGATGTTTTGGGTTTATCATGTAGGTACGCATAGAATGTGAGTTAATTTGAACTTCTAATTAGTCTTTTAAAGGGTTGGAAGAAATAGTTTTCCTTCATATTATTGACCACCAAAAATGAATCTTACAGGCCAGAAGAAGTACTTTCACACAGGAGTGTGTGTTCAGTGCAGATGAGGCCATCAGTCATTTCCCCCAGCATCACTTCCTACTGCAGAAAAACAGAAATATTATTTTTGAAGATTAGTATAGATAAAAATTCTTATTTTGTAATTGTACTACATTTCAGTAGGGAAAGCTGCCCAGAGAGAGTACATTTTCTTTCATCAGAAATATATAATCTCAAAAAAGTATTTTAAGACAAACAGATGTATTCACCCATGCATCAGTGAAAAATATTTGCTAAATACTAGCTGTGTACCAGTCCCCTAGATATGAAGTAGAGATTTGTTCAGCATTAGAGAAAAGGTCACTGGGCTCATGAGCTGGAGTCTGGTAAAGAAGACAAAAGAGATATAAAACATGATTTAAATGATGATAGATATCATGAGATTTTTTTTTAATAGGGTGAAGAGACAATGTACAGTTCATAGTTTTTTCTCAATGTCTCACTTCACTAATTGACAATAATAATCCCAGTGGAAGAAAAAAACGTGGGCTGAGAAGTTCTCGCATCCTGGATTTGAGGATAGTTTGACTTTTAAAATAAATTCTGTAAATAGGCACATATATTTTAGAATCTCCCTGGGCCTTGAGAGTTTCATCATGATGATAAGAATTCCTAGCTTACACAGGTTTTGTCAACATTAAATAAAGTCACTCATGTTGATTTTCTTCTGTAATCCCAGCATTTGGGAGACTGAAGCAAGAGAATTGTGAATTCTAGACCAGTCTAGGGTACATAGCAAGATTCCATCTCCAAAACCTAAAAATACATAAATAATAAAGATGTAATAATATGGCATATGTAAAGCTTCAATAAAGAATATGAGCAGAGGCAGAAACCTAACTTTTAAGATAGTTTGGAAGATTAACTAGAGAATGGACACATGAAGAATTTGTAGCTACAAAACCCTATCATTTACTACTTCCTCCTTTAATTTATAATTGTGGCATAATTAAAAAAAAAGAAAGCACAGTATGAGAAGTAGAAAGCAATTTCTATTTCCTGAGAGTTGGCTGATTAGGAAAGTTAGTCAATTGAACAGAGGAAGTCCAGTCCTGAGACGTGTCTTCTACCTTTGATGGAAGGGTAATGAGGACTGACATGATGAATAAGCAAGCCTGTGCCAAATGCATTTGTAGATTTCTTTCCCCAAATTGGAAGCAGCTGAAAATTGACTGGTTACAGGATAGGCAGTAATAATAAAGTGTATTTGGGTTCAGTTTGTAAGGTTTAAGGCAAGTTTTACTAAAAAAGGAAAATCAACCACTGAACAATAACCTTCTTGATCTGTCGAAGTTCATCGAAGGTTTTGAAATCCAGACCTATAAGACACAAAGCCTGACTGTGGGTTCTTTGTCCAGAAGCTGGGCTTGCACAGCTCACATAGCTGCTTCCTGTTCTCTGTCACTGGTTTCTAATTTGTGGAGGCAGGAAAAAGAAAAAAGAAAAAAAAGTTCTTCAGCTGTATCTCTAACAGGAATCCATATCTGCAGTAACTGCCTCACAGAGAAGCCCGCGTCACTGGGAAGAACAGTCCTCACAATCTATAACTTTGAATAGATCTCATTAATGTCTTGGGCGCTACTTGTTCTTAATTGAGCCACCAGTTTCCCCTCCTGGAAGGCATAACCTGATTCCCTCAGGTATCTTTGTTCTGTTGTGCTGGAGACATCTGTGTAAACAAACAGTAAGTGGAGAGTTCATATTCTTGTAAAGCAGTCACATGGACTGAGCCATCCTAATTAAACTAAAGCTAATATGTTGCTGTGTTCTGCCTGGGGATTTTTGCATAAGTATTCAAAAGATATGATTTGGGAAATGCAACTGAGAATTTTTTTTCAGGAAGTGAACGGTTATTTTTGAGTACTTTCTGTGTATCAGGCAGTTGTCACAGTGGTGAAGAGAAATGGGAACAAATACTTCCCTGGAGTTAACCTTCTAGCAAGGGAGGCAGACAATAAAGAAAAAAAAACTATTGTGTGTTCAGGAGTGAGGAAAGTTAAAGAGAAAGAAAGTGCAGAGCTTTGGAGTGTGGACAAGCTGTTATTCCACTCCTTAGTTCTGGTAACCAAGGAAGACTTCACTGTGAAGGAGACACTGGAATAAAAACTTGAAGCAGTGTGTTGGGGCCAAGGGAGACAGAGAAACTGACAAAGAGAGACAGAGAGAGAGATTGAGAAGCAGTGGTGTGTTTCTAGGCAAAATATTTTTAGACAGTCAGCCAGTGCAAAGGTTCCAAGGTGGGCAATGTCTGGATTTTCCTAGACTATGAAGGGGAATGTGACCTGGTGAAGTAAACCTCAAGCATCTGTAATAGAGATTCATCGAGAGCAGAGAGTTAGAGGATCAAGAGGTGAAGTGGAGGAAGCCACACGGGGTCTTGCTCCTTAAAGCACGGCCCTCTGAGGTGACAGCAAGAGCCCCCCCTCCCGCCAGATTTGATGATAAACACAGACTCTCGGCCCCACACAAGTCCTCTGAAAGTGGACCTTTGTCACAAGATTTGAAAATGATTCTTGTGCATAGTAGAGTTTACTTCATAGTAATGCAGGACTGTCTAGAATATTCTGATTTGGCTTTCATCTACGAGGAATAGGAAGCTCAAGAGGGTTTTTAACAGAAATGTAATCTGACTGAAGTTACATTTTGATGAAGCACCAAGGCTATGGCTTTGTTGAATTCTTGAGTGAGGAAGATGCTGCTTATGCACTAAGATTATGAGTATGATCAGACTCTACGGGAAGCTGATAGGAGTGGGCAAAGGCTTCAGCTCACAACAAAAACATGAATGTGGGAGCCAACATTTTCATTGGGAACCTGCACCCAGAAATCTATGAGAAGCTGCTTTATGATTCATTCAACATCTTTGGGGTCATCTTACAAATCCCCAAGACTATGCAGGACCCTGGGACAGACAACTCCAAGAGTTATGCCTTCATTATTTTTGCTTCATTTGATGCTTTGGGTACAGCAACTGTAGCCATGAATGAGCCATAACTGCGTAATCACCCTATCACTGTGTCTTATGCCTTCAAGAAGGACTCTATGGGCAAGTGTCATGGCTCAGCAGCTGAACGACTTCTAGCAGCCCAGAACCCACTATCCCAGGCTGACTGCCCTCATCAGCTATTTGCAGATACACCCCCTCCACCCTGTGTCCCCAATCCTGTGGTTTCATCCCTGGATTCTGGGCTTCCCCCACCAGGCATGCCTCCTCCTGGCTCCTTCCCACCTCCAGTGTCGCCTCCTGGAGCCCTCCCTCCTGGGATACCCACAGCCATGCCCCCACCTCCTATGCCAGCAGGGACTGGAGGACATGCTCCCCCCCAGCAGTAGAAACTCCAGGAGCTGGGCATCCTGGTCACGGTCATTCACATCCTCACCTAGTCCCACCAGGTGGGATGCACCATCTAGGGATTTTCCCAGTGCAGCTGGCTCACCATGCCCCCCAATGCCTAGGACACTCCTACGCTGGGTGGGACTCTAGGCTCTGAGGGGCAGACAACACCCAAGCCACCTCCTGGAATGCCTCATCCTGGACCTCCTCTGATGGGCATGCCCCGACCAGGGCCTCCTTCTAGATCTCCCGTGGGTCATCCAGGTCCCATCCGTCCACACAGTATGCATGGGCCTTCTCCACTGAAGTCCCCTCATGGATACACTGGTCCTCTGAGAACCCCTCCCTATGACTACCAGCAAGGGCCCCTCCCTCCACCCAGACCCACTCTATATCCCCCACTTCTACCTTGTGGTCCGCTTGGGGCCCACTTCCTCAGTAAATTGTCAGCCTTTGTCTGCCTCTTATGTCCTTCCGGTATCTTCATTCCTTGGACCAATCAGAGTTGCTATAGCTCATCAGGGCTAACCGACTGACCCATCTCCACAACTCTGTCCCCATTTCAATGTCGTTTTTTTCCCACAGGGGGTGGGGTTTCTTCGTTTTTGTTTTAAAATGTTGGCCCTAATTGTTTTATACATCTATAGAGAAAATAAAACTATACTTCTTGATTTAAAAAAAGAAAGTAGAGGAAGAAGAAGAAGCTCTGGGCTAGAACCCAGGGCCTCTTCCATGGTAGGAAGTGTTATACCAGTGATACCCAATCCTAGTAGACACATTCTTTAAAGAGTTTGCCTAACAGGATGCTGAGACATGTGGTTTCTGAGAGGGATGCGAGGTTTAGGGACTTTTTTTTTTTTTTCGAGACAAGGTTTCTCTGTGTAGTTTTTGGTGCCTGTCCTGGATCTCGCTCTGTAGACCAGGCTGGCCTCCAACTCACAGAGATCTGCCTGGCTCTGCCTCCCGAGTGCTGGGATTAAAGGCGTGCACCACCGCCGCCCAGTCAGGTTTAGGGACTTTTTGAGAAGTCCCTAAAGTAGATGGGTACCATGTCCGTAGAGTGAAGGGATTGTAAGTAGGAAGGAAATTCATGTTGCAGGAGAGAGATGACAGAATTGCTGGAAAACCGTAAGTAGGAGATATTTTGTAAATCCCGACTGGAGGACTGAGAATTAGCACAATCCATCCACAACCGGAGGAAAGAAGAGGCAGCACACAGACACACATGTGGGTGGTAGAGGGATGTGGTGACAGGAACACGGAGGTCATTTATTACTATTCTTTATTTACACAAATAAACAAGAACCTAGGTCTTTGTCTTAGTTTAGAGATTTGAGGAATAAAGGAATAGGGATGGAAATTCTGGAAATGGAAGAAACTTAGGGTCAGTGGACTTCCTAGATAAGACTAAGAGTTCTTTACAATGGTGGATGCAACTAGTAATGCAATACATCAGCATGGTTAGTCCCTCTGTCTGTCCTGTTCAGCTGCCTGAGTGTAAACACAGAGTGGGTATGGTAAATTTCACCAGATCTGGTGTCAGATAAGTAAGTATCAGAGAAAACAATAGGGACAATGGAGTTGATTATGCACAAACAAGTGATTATTATAATTGCTGTCATGGATTCTGATCTGCATATGAATGTGATCACAAAGGAAAACTGAGGACACCAAGAAGATGGTAGGAACAATCAATTGCAGGTCAGAATGAGACTGAGGGGGCAATGGGTTCTGTGAGCTAGAATAATAGAGTCCAAAGTAGTGTGAGGCTGGTTCTGAGAGGACACATTTGAAATTGAGATTATTAAGAGTGCTGTTGCTGTTTTTAAAGATGACATGGTGGGGGAGTGCTTGAGTGGAATAAAAGGAAAAGCACTCTTTGGCAATGATGAAGACAAGAGACTGGGAAATCAGTTACTAGAAAAGGATGTCTAGAACCAAAATTACATAGAGAGCTGGCACATAGAAGAGTGGCAGAAAACCATGTAGTAAAACCAAGGAGAGCTGAGGGGATGAGCAAATGAGTAGCAGGTAGTACAGTCTGGTAACAGGAGCTGGAAATCTAGAGGATATCAGTGACAGGCATCCAGGAGTATTGGGATAATGAAAAAATCTCGATCCAGCCTGATGGTGTGAACGTTGTAGCAAAGGAAAACAGAACCAAGTGAGACAAGTAGAAGCTTCACAGTGCCTCAGAGAAGAAGCAGATTGTAATGAGCAAAAGAAGGTAAAAGAAGTCTTCAAACAGCAAATAGGGGATATATGTCAGGGAGCTATCCATTTTGGTTCGCCTAAGATGGTCTCATTTTCCCAACACTTTCAGCACTGTTCACTATATCACATTTCTCTCTTGAGAATTCCCACATGAATATTAAGTACAGTCTCCCTAAATACAAGGATTGTGCTGGTGATGTAACTCCTGAAAGCACTGTGGAAGTGTCTGCAGAGCTATTTAAAATCAGGGTATGTGTTCACCCATATCGATGATACGTAAGTAATGATCTGGGAACCTTGGGCTTGGCATAATGGTGAACATTTGGTGAACAAAGCCAAACTTAGTTGTGGCTCTAAACAAGAAATGATGAGGTGTTGAACCATGAGTGCCAGAGGCGTGTGCATGTACCCAGGGGCATATTGAGATGTAGACATCTCTGACCCCAGAGACATCAGGGTAAGTGGCCTGGCCAGCTTTGATTTATAAGCAGCCAAGTTTAGAGTGCATTGCTTCCTCAGATTTTTGGGGCTAGGATGGTGACTAGCTAATGAATGCTAGACTTTAAGATGAAGTGAATACATACAGACCAAGTTATATAAAGGAAGGAAAAGCCCGTGAATAGAACACAAATATAACCATGGTAAAGTTATGTTTATACTTAATCTTGATCTTAGGTACCACTAACACATGGGAGCCATATTTTCTTTTCTAGTTATTCCCTTCCCCTTCTCTTCCAGCTCTGTAATATCATTTAGCATTGAGTGGAAATGCCAAAGTAGAGTAACATAATGAGCCTAAAACTGAAAAATGGATCAAATGAGTTTCAGTGAACAACTTGGTGATAAACGGACTGGGTGTATAACTTTAAAATCCGGCATAGGCCCTTACTACAAAAAAAAATGAATCATCAAACACTCCTTGAGAAAAACAGAAAAACTAAGCAGCCCTGGGCTGTGAGAGGCCAAGCAGTAGGCTGTCACAGTGCTGGGCTTGGAGCTGGCATGTGCTAGATACTTTTGCCGTCTTGCCAAATGATGGCATTAAACAATGTGATTCACTTTAGCACAAGCCCCACCCCCACTCCCACAGCTGCAGCTTGGATGGCATTGGTGTGTTTTCAGTCTCTCCAGAGTTTTTATGTAGGTGTTAGTAATCACACAGTGAAAGAGGATAACCTCATGCCAGGGGGAGAAAGAGAGAGGCAGAGTCCGTGTAGTCATTCTGCAGTCTTGTAGTCCATCCCTTGCGTTTGATGGGTATTTCTAATTACCATTTTTAAGACTTATTTTAGTTAATAACCCTTGTAGATTTTTGAAAAAAATTCAGTGTTGATTCTGTATCTACTCAAAAAGAGAAGGAGAAATCTAGAGTTATGAACTTCGTAAATGTTCACTGGCATTTTAATTGGTGTTTCAGTATGTCAGATTCTGGAGCACACAAAGCAGGCTACAGCTACATTCTTATCTTGATGCTCAGAAAAAAAAATGTGTGTGGAGTGGATCCTGATCAAAATAATGAGGTAATATGTGTGTAAGGATGACACTATTTGTCAGAGTGCATGGTCTTAAAATTGCTCTTTTTCATAATGAAAAATGGATTTTGAAGCCAGGACATAATCCTTATCGACTCAAGTTCTTCTCATTAACCACATTCAGTTCTATGCCATCTATTCACTGACTTCTTGCAACAACGATGATTTCCTCCTGGGAGCCCCATGAGCCTGTGGTTAGGGCTGGTTTAACACACACTCTTGAACTCAAGTGGAAAACTTGCCCAGGAACTCTTGACTTCAGAGTCGCCACTGTGCTCAGGGCTTCTTGGAAAAGGAAGTACTTTAATAATACTGATTGTTCGCTCAGTTCTTACTTTAAGACTTTTGCAAATTGGAAAATGCCATGTATTCCTAAAACTTCTGCTGGAAAAAACATAAACTCATAATCCTACTAGAATTCTAAAATCGGTTCACTTTGCTCACCTTGTTTTATCCCCAGGGTCAGCCTCCACTGACAGTGAGGCATGTGGCTTTCTCACTTTCCTGTCCATTTAATCAGACAGTGTATACAAGTAAGTTCACATATGCATCAAGGATTTTAGCTTGAGTCATGCTTTTTTTAATATATTTATTTATTTGTGTGTTTGTGGAAAGTGCGTGCCACCTGCCACCATTCTTGAATGAAGATCAGAGGACAGTTGCTAGACTTGGTTCTCTCCTTCCACTGTGTGGGTCCTGGGGATTGAACCCAGGTCATCAGGCTTGGCACTGAGCCCTTCTGACTACAGAGCCCTCTTGCTGGTCCCTGTTTTATATCTGGATTATCTGAAACAAAAAGGCACCTTATACCTTTATCTTTTTAAATTTCTATATTATAAACCTGTTTCAGGTTAGAATATATGACCTGTATACCATTGCAATACCTTTCAAATAGCCCATGAACTTGGTAAATGCATGGAAGTTTACTTTATCCTCAAAACAGCAATAATAAACATGCATTTTTGTGTTAGTTTTCTTATAGACACAGTCCTAAAAGTGGCACTGTAAGTTGGAGGTCAATCACATTTGCATATTTATAGTTGTGTAATATGGTCTCTAAAGACATACCAATCCCTACTGTGAATAATCATAAGAACATATATTCCACTCACTTCCTGCCAGAAATTTAGAATTAAGTGGCATTACAGATATTTTGTTTTTCATTTGGTGAAAATGATGACTGAATAATTTTTCACCTCAATTTTCTGTATTCTGAATGTTTTTGTGAAACTGAACATTGTCAAAGGTATATTTTGCACATCTATAGATTGGCAAATCTTTACTTGTCCATTTCTATTACAGTTTTATAAATTTAATGTCTCTGTTATGTTACTGTGGATTGAACCCAGGGGCTCCCATTCTGTGGCAAACTTTCCCACTGAGCTGTGTCTCCAGCCCTCTTTTTTTATATTCAAAAACAGATGTTTTAAAAATAAGGTCTGGCTTGGAACCACTCTGTAACCCAGGCAAGTCTTGAACTTGAAATCCTGCCCCAGCTTCCTGGCTAACCAGGGTTCTATCTTGGGGCACCTGGCCCAGCTCTTTTGCAATATGAATAATACAGAAATCTTCTTTTGTTTTTGATAGTCTTCCCTTCACCCTCAATGCTCTCATCTCCCTTGTCATTCCCACATCTCCACTTCTGCTGCCAGGGAGCGATGGCAGAAGATGACGTTTAGTCACTTTCTGCTGTAAATCCCCATGCCCTAGTGTGCACTTCAGAGCACACTTCTTTTAGCAGCCAGCACTTTCGCAGAACAGCATTTACTTTGCAAAGAGCAGAAAAAAAAATAAGTGGTTCTGTAAATAACGTCTTTAAACCATTCACTGTTTGCACTTCTATCCCTGAGACTGAAGAGAAACAAGGATTTTAAAACATGATATACGGTGATATAAGCCTCAACAGTTTGAAATAATTCTCTATGAGTGTTTTCTAATGAAGATGTCAGGCTATCCTGCCTGTCTGCTTGCTTCCCTTGCACAAAGTGCCTTTAACATGCACTTTGCATTTTTAATATCTGATCCCTCAGTGGTAGTCAGAAACCTGTATAGACACTATTTGTGCCCTGTAGGCCTCAGCTTCTAGATGTCCCTTCAAATCCATAACAAGTCCTTTCTCCTTCCATCCCCTCTCCCTCCCTTCCACTTCATCTAATTTATGAGTTCTTTGTTGTACTGCAATTTTCTTCTCAACTGCTTAATTCAGTCCTCCAGATGAAGCACAAAGGCAGTGATCACCAGCCTATATTTCTCTGCTTACACTTCCAAATTCATTGTCGTTTGAGGCACTAAAGCTTCTGATTTCAAATTCTCCTCACTCATTAAATATCTGTAACTATTATTTTCATTATTTTAAATCAATCTGTCTTGCAAAATCCTCTATAGCTCTACAGTATAGCACCAGCTCAGCCTGAGAAATAACTAAATAAAGAGTGAATGCCTCAAGAGTATTTGGAGCTACAAATATGTTACAGTATAAAATCATGCTTATTCTTGGTAGAAAATAAAATCCTCTGTTATACATAGTAACAGATATCAGGGTCTCTAAATGCAAGATAGATTTTCAATAACTCAGCAACTATGATAGATATTCACTTTTGAAATCATAAGGAGTTTGCAATATAATTTGGTCACATCATATTAATATTTTAATAATATTTAGCATAAACTTTTAAACTGTATTACTTTGTATATTTATGATGTGTGTGTGTGTGTGTGTGTGTGAGTGTGTGTGTGTGTGTGTGTGTGTGTGTGTACGTCACATTGGAGGTCAGAGGACAACTTGCAGTTCTCTCTTTCTGCTATGTGGGACCTGGAGATTCAACTCAGTTCTTCAGACTTGGCAGCAGATGACTTTACCCACTGAACCATCTTGTTGATCCCATATATTTTTATCAAAAGGTTTAATTTAATTTTTAAACTGGGCTAAAGTACAAGTGACATAAAATTTAGCATCTTCTGTATTTTAAGTGTGCAGGTAAAGGATAGTGAATAGATTCACATTGTTATACAACGATCATACCTCTTCTGAGCTTTGTCTTATAAAACTAAAACTCTATATTAAGTCCCCATTATTCCTGCCCCCAGTCAGTTATCGTTTACCACTTTACCTTTCATCTCTATGAACTTGATTGTTCTAAATATCACATACAAATGGGTCCATACAGTATCTGTCCTTTTGTGACTGGCTTATATCACTTAGAAAAGTATCCTGACAGTTCATCCATGTCACTACATGTGTCAACATTCTCTTCCATTTTAAGGTTGAACTGTATCCACTTCACGTTGTTGTGTTAGCTTTTCTGGGGAAGACATGAACAAATGTCTATTCACCCCAGAGAAAGCACCAATGGCAAGCCAAAGTGCAAAGTCCACTTGGCGAGGCAATGGGTTTATTGGGCTTACTTACAGAAAATATGCGGAGGGTTACTTAAAAGAGTGTAGGTGCATCACTGAAAGGTTCCAGCACATCAAGGATGATGACCTTGTGGAGGCTGCATCATAGAGCCCACCTTCAGCTGACTTTCCATGTCTGTACACTAGCATCTCCCAAGACCACTTGGAGCCATATATAGGCCAGCAGAAGGGAACAATGGTGAAATCACTGTTGAAGGTTCTGTGGCCCTCTTCTCCCTCCTGCCAGGGAGTATTATTGCCATTATCATAGCCATCTCTGTTTTGTTTTGTTCAATTAGTTGCCATGGCTACCTGAAAAAGTAAAGACTATTATTATGATGGTGATAGGAAAATGTCATGCTACAATGCATATATTATATTTTGCTTGTCTTTTCACTATTAGTGGACACGTGGGAAACATTTACTTCATGGGTATTGTGACTAATGCTTCCATTAACACAGGTATTCAATTATCTATTAGAACTCTCCCTTTTAATTCTTAAGGTTTTATATTCAGAAGTAGAATTGCTATATCATATGATCATTTTTTTTAAAAAAAACATTTTTTAGAAGAACCATAGTGTTTACCATAGTGTCATCTTTGGCACCAAAGCACCTAATCACAAACTCCTATTTATACAAACACAACACAAAATTCCAATTTCTCTTTATCCTCATCATTATATGCCATCACCATCAATCGATCTATTATCTATCTATTTATCTATCTATCTATCTATCTATTTATCTATCTATCTGTCTATCTGTATTTCATCTGTCAATGTATTAGTTATCATGTATCTATCATATATATATATGTATATAACATGCATCAATATATTTATCTATCATATGCCTATCTACCTATGACCTGTATATTTCTGTTTTACTAAGAGTGGACACTTTCACTGTTGAGAATGTAGAAATATATAAAATTATAATCAATTTTAATATACATTTCAATAAGTGCTATGCTGTGAAACAAACTTAAAAATTATTGTCTCTCAAATGTATTCCAATAGAAAATTAAGTTGTCCTGGCTTATCATATAAAGTCCTGAAACATAAGCTTTAATCTCTCCCACAAAATAGCTTGCCACATTAGTGATTTTCTAAGCCAGAAAAGGCTGGCAATCGATTAAGTCTATCAAGAGACACAAATCAGAATGTGGAGTGAGGTTTGGACAGTTTAACAAATGAAAATCAAAATTGATGCTGTTGAGTGATGGCAATCTTGTCAATTTAATTGGATTGAGGATTGCCTAGGAGATTCATATGGCATTCTTCAGAGTTTATCTGTGAGAGCATTTCCAGAGAATATCACCTGAGGGAGGAAGACATACTCTCAATGTGGGCATAAACTGGAGGTAAATGGGGGAAAAGGAGAAGACAGCTAGCACAAAAGCTCTCTGCCTCCTGATAGCCATGATTTGCACATTTCTGCTCTGACACACTTCAACCTTGATGCACTGCTCATTTCGAGCACAGAAACATGAACCATACTTCTGGAGATGAACACTCCTGATATTGAGAGCCAGATGAGCCTCCCATCTTGCCGTGAGCACTATCTATCTATCTGTCTGTCTGTCCATCTATCTGTCTATCTCTATCTCTATCTATCATCTATCAATCATCTATCTATCTATCTATCTATCTATCTATCTATCTATCTGTCCATCCGGTGTGTCACATCAGTGAGAAACTCACCCTTCTGTCATTTGCATTTAACAAGAATTTGTTTTCCTGATGTTTTCTCTGACCATGACCCAATTTCTCCAAATTAATTGCAATTACAGAGCTGGAAGGGAATATGGTACTGTTCTAGATTAATTGATTATAAAACCTCAAAGTTTACATGTAATAAGGTGATGTGGTTAACCTGAGTCTGTACATCTAATTAGCACCCATGCATGTCTTCATTCCAAAGCCCTCATCACTGTCTTTTGCTCTTCCCATCCAGCACAGATAAAGAACTTGTGACTCAGTTCCCCAAAGCTAACTAAAATTCTTAGCACTATTTGAGTGGCTCTCACACTTCAGAAACTTTTAAAGAGTCACCTTTTGGACAGACTGTTCCAAATGCTTACTCTCAAGCTTCACACTTAGGGATTAAAAGCCACTGAGCTTGGAATAGACCCTCAAGAATTACATTTATAAGTAATCCAGGTCATTCTGAAAACACTGTTCACAGGTTATCTTCTGAGAATTACTCTTTTGGACATTATTTATAACCCCTAGTCCTAAAACAGAGACCTTTGCAGTGTGGGCTCTAGACGAGTTGCAGCAGTACCACCCATAATACCATGAGAACAGCAAATTCCTAGAAACCTCCCCACTCTCAGTCCTCCCTAGCCAGATACCATTGAGTTGAGAGCTGGAAGTCATGTACTAACAAGCTCTTCAGGGTACTGAGGTATTTGATGTCCGAGACACAGTAGCCGGGATGCAATTACTTCTCAAGAGCCATCACATGATCCTACTGCCTTGCAACTCAACCAGCAGGAATCAGAGCTTTGCAGATATCATTTAGAGAATCTAAAAGCTTTTTATCATTGATGTGGATAATATGTGAAGGATTTCATGTGTGTTTATGTGTGTGTACATATATGTACTTGGAATAAATATGTATATACATAATGTATACATGTAATACAATATACAATAATACAGCGTAATATAAACGCACGCATGCTTGGATTTTTCAGCACCAAGACACAAACCCTGCCCCGTCTTTGTTCTTCATTTGCAATTCATCAACTAGTTGAGGTTAAGTGAGGGATACATCAAATGGCAAATGTTGCTGCACCATGGTACTGGCATCTGTTCTGTCAGAAGAAAACATCACTTATCCACTCGCTCTGCTTCTCTACCTGGTGCCCTGCCAGCCCCTGCCAGCCTGATGTCTGACACTGAGCTAATTATCTTTCTTAGCAAGTTGATGCTTATCTGTCCGTATTTCTTATTTCAGTTCAACAGCACCAATGCCCTGACTGCTCTACACACTGGAAACTGAAGAGGAATTTTTATTGTCGGCATTTTTCTTACAAAGTGAATTAATTGCTTTAACTCTCCAAGCTGCCTGTGTAGCCTCTCTCCTATTAATTCTCACCTTTCCTTTTTTACTCACAGTTTAGCAATTCATGTCATTATTACTCTCCGCGACTGTAGAAACAACTAACGTTCCTTTCCCCTTCTGTACATCAATCTTCTCTCACCACAGTACCAACAGTGATCAATCTTAGCTCAAAGGCTTTTAAATGTCCCATCGTAGTTGAAATTGTTTGCTCTGGCATTTAGAGGTCTCTATGGCTTGGCATTACTCACTCCTTTACTCCTAGTTTGCTCTTTCATTATTTTCACTCGAAGAATGCCAATAGCCTGTCCTGTGGTATCGATCCGATGCCTTCTTTTTCCTTTCATGTGCTTCTATTTGGCCAAAGTCCATTACTGGCTTTCTTTTACACCCCTGCACATTCTTTCCCATCAGGCATTGCTCTCCTCTTCTCAGCCCTCAGTTCATTCCACTACCTTCTTTTCCTACCTATGGGTTGATTGGTTTCCAGTTCTGTATCAGTAACCACTGGAAAGTTTTACCTGGTTTCTTTCTGGAATACTGAGTTTTCCATGAGCTCCCTAAACATATCCATCCTCAGATCTGATCTCATTTTACTGTTATATTTGTCTGGTGTTTATCACTCCAGATTATATTCTACTTGGGTTGGGATTTATACACCCACACTCCCTAGTGCCTCTAGTAACTTATTAAAAAAAAAAATAAGTCAGTGTTCTGTAGCTTCAGTGAACTGAACTTAAAAAGCTATTTTAACCTTAGTTCTTAGTGTGTGTTTCAACATGAGTGACTAAAATCACCTTTATTAGAAATCAGTCAAGGACTATTTGTGGATTCAGATCCCTCGATTCTAATGCATGAACCCGCCTAAGACGCACCTCCTGAAGATATGGGGTATTTGTGCATGTCTTTCATAATGATGCAACCTAGTCACTCTCTTTAAAATGTCACAGTATATATGATGCTTTACAAATAGGCAAAACTCATTGATTTTTGCCTAAACATAGTCTCATGTGTTTATGTAGCTAAAATATGTTACTTTATTTAAGAAAGATTGACATGAGAATTCTTTGGTACTTTTGCTTTGTGTATGCTAGGCTAGTCTTCTGAGACCACTGAGCCATACCTCAGTTCAAATTATATATAAAATCATTCTAATTGTCATGCTAAACATATATATATAAACACTAAGTTGTATATAGTGTATTGTATATATTTAGTTATATATATAATTTAGTGTTATATATGTGTATATGGTTAGTAGGAAGATTAGTTGTACATTCTTTTTTTTTTTTTTTTTTTTTTTGAGACAGGGTTTCTCTGTGTAGCTTTGTGCCTTTCCTGGATCTCGCTCTGTAGACCAGGCTGGCCTCCAACTCACAAAGATCCACCTGCCTCTGCCTCCCAAGTGCTGGGATTAAAGGCGTGTGCCACCACCACCCGGCTAGTTGTACATTCTTACTTCACATTTTGTCTAGAAGTTGAGGAAAAGGCATGAAGGATAGACATAGGACCGGACTAGAGACAGGTAAAGTTAGCTCCTCCCTTAGGAACTTAATTAGAAAACACGCAAAGCTAAGAATTCATGACACACAGGAGGATCAGCACTATTGCTCTTTGCTTTTAACACTGGAAACTTTAGCTTTCATTCAAACTTGAAATTTTACTATGGAATTTTGCACTGATTGTGACATTTAAAGAAAACTACAAGAAAACATCATCTTCTTCTTCCTCCTCCTCCTCATCATCATTATCATCATTATTTGTTTTTTTGGTTGGTTTTGAAACAGGGTCTCTTTATGTAGCCTTGACTGTCCTGGAACTCTCTTTGTATACCAGGCTGAACTGGAACTCACAGAGATTGACCTGCCTCTGCCTCCCAAGTGCTGGGATTAAAGGCGTGCGCCATCACACTCAGCAATATTAGTTATCTTTGTGACAAAGTTTGGTGTCCTTTTCAATATTTTACCCAATAGAAACCTGAAGATAATTACAAGAAGGAGGCAGAATAAAAAATAAGAAATAAATAGTAAATGAAATAAGGAATGATTAAATACATGAAGACAGACTTATAAAGCATCTTCACTTTATCAAAAAACAAGTGTGATGAACAATGCTGCCACTGGTGTAACTTACTGACTGATGCTTGGGTGCAGTGTGTGCACATGGTACACAGATGTACATTGTCCCATAGACTGTAGTTAATTAAATTCATTGGACTAGTTCAAGAATGCTGGGTCTACATTCTCTGTATCCAATTCTTTCCTGATTTAGTTACAAATACCGTGCCATGCTAAGGAGAATTTGTCAATTACTCTAAAGAATTTCTACACTATGATTTCTTAAATATTTTCTTAAGAGCCTGAAACAATATATTCAATTTAGTGTACAGTGTTTTGGCTTTTGAAATAGGTGAAGAGGAGTTAGATCTGAAGTCCTCTGCTGACTAGTTAGTCAGCCTAATCATGATCCTGAGAACTTGCCAGATTCATGCCCCTAAATGTAGCCGAAAATTTGTAACTAACAATAACAGAGGAATCACTAAGTTGTGGGTGGAATGATTCCTCAGTTTCTATTTCTTTAACTTTTGAAGTGGAAGTTTATTGCTGTGAATATGTAATTTGTATTTTTAAAGAAAATGGAAAAGTGTCACGAAAAGAATAGATTCTCACTAATTACTCTTTCTAATTGCTTCCTGTTCCCAGAGCACAAAGCCAATGACATGCCCTGGTTGACTTACAACTTGTGCCTTAAGCTTGAACACACTATTTGCTCAGCGATACATAAATGGGTGGGTTGTTTTGGTATTGGTCATACCGGAAATAGATTGCATTTAATACTTCATGCATTTGATTCTGAATATAAAATATTTAGTCTACAGGAAAGTTGTGAATGATACCCAAGTGAAACACTGCATCCAAGCTGTGAGGCACTTTCATCAGCTTTTCAACTCAAAATATGAATGTTCTCCTTCACACTGCTCACACATCAAGGACACATAGCTATGAGCTTTGCATATAAAAATTATGTGAAAATTTAAACAAGCCCTACATCCAGTTTCAGTTTGTCAATCTCTCTGCTTGTAGGAAGAATGGTTCTATACACTGTGTCCTGGACATTGTGCACAACAATGTAGGAGCCAGAACTTCTAAGAGCTCAGCACAATATTTGTATATCATCTAGAAATATGCTGTTTGGCAATCAAGAGTCTTATCTAGAGCTCAAACAGCAGCTTCCACTCTGCATCTTTCCTGTCCCATTTGGTAGTTAACTAACTCTTCTAATCTCCTGGTCTTGATGCCTTAAAATCGTTCTTCTACATATATTTTCCTATTTCTGTACACTTCCCTCCCAAGACCACAAAAGGAAGAGTTAAAATTCTTCTAGACCT